>NC_083709.1:41317884-41937307 GCF_033118175.1 Dama dama | reverse complement strand
TATTTACTGTGCCTGCATGCATGCCAACTCACTTTAGTCATGTCCAACTCTTTGCGACCTTATAGACCGTAGCCTACCAGGCTCCTCTGTCCATAGGACTCTCAAGGCAAGAATACTGGAGTGAATTGCCATGCCCTTCTCTAAGGGATCTTCCTGATCCAAGGATCAAATCAGCATCTCTTACATCTCCTGCACTGCAGGCTGACTCTTTACAGCTGAGCCACAAGGGAAGACAAAGAAGGACATTACAAAATAATATAGGGATCAATAAAAGAGGGTATAATACTCTTTAATGTATATGCACCTAATACAGGAGAATTTAAATATGTAAGACAAGTATTAACAGACATAAAGGGAGAAATTGACAATAATGCAATAGTAGGGGACTTTAACACCCTACTGACATCAGTGGACAGATCATCTAGACAGAAATTCATTATAAGGAAATGGAGATTTTAAATGAAATATTAGGCCAATTAGACCTAATAGATATTTACAGGATATTACAGCAGATAAAAGAGCATAATACACATTCTTTTCAAGTGTACATGGGCATTCTCCAGGATAGAGCATATGCCAGGCTGCAAGAGGAGAGTAATTTTATCAAGTAATTTTTCTAGCCACCATGTTATTAAACTAGAAATCAATTACTGGATGGAAAAATGAGTGAAAAATACAAACATGTAGAGACCAAACAACATAGTATGCAAAAACCAATGAGTCAAAGATGAAATCAAAAAGAAAATCAGAAAAAAAAAAACCTTGAGATAAATGAAAATGGAAATGCAACTTTCCACAATCTATAGGATGCAGCAAAACCAATTCTAACAGAGAAGATTATAGTACCACAGCTTACCTTAAGAAACAAACAGAAATCCCAAATAAGCAACCTTACTTGCCATCTAAAAGAACTAGAAAAAGAACAAAGCCCAACATTATCAGAAAGAAGGAAATAATAAAGATCAGCGAGGAAGTAAATGAAATACAAACCAAAAAATAATAATAATAAAGAATAAAGAAACAGAAAGATGGCTTTTTGAAAATATGGAAAGTTTGGTAAACCTTTAGCAAGGCTTTTCAAAAAATAAAATCAAATAAATAGTGAGGATCAAAATGAGTAACATAAAAAAATGAAAGAGGATACAAAACAACCACATCATGGATATACAAAAAAAATCATAAGAAAATACTATAGTTATGTCAACAAATTGGACAACCTAGAAAAAATCGACAAATTTCTAGAAACATAATCTGCCAAGACTGAATCAGGGAGAAATAGATAATCTAAACAAACTGATCTATCTACAAAAAAAACCCCGAATTTGTAATTTTAAAAAAAAGCTTCTGGTAAACAAAAGTCCCAGGACCAGATAGGTTCAGAGAAATTCTAACAAACATGTAAAGAAAAGTTAATTCCTATCCTTCTCAAACTATTCCCAAAAACTAAGTAGAAGTGAACTCTCTCAAATTCATCCTATGAGGTCTCTATTACCTTGATACCAAAAACAATACCAAACAACTCCAAGAAAAAAAAAGAAATAAAATTACTTACTGATTTCTTTGATAGATATAGATGCAAAATATTTAAAAAATATTAGCAAATTAAATTCAAACTATATAAAAAGGATCATACAGTATTATCAATTAAACTTTATTCCAGGGATGCTAGGATGGGTTAACACAAATCAATCAGTATGATATACCACATTAAAAGTAGGAAGTTTAAAAATACCATGATCATCTCAATAGATGCAGAAAAAGCATCTGACAAAATTAAAAACCCACTCATGGTTAAAATAACCATCCTTAAAATTGGTATAGAGGGTGCACATCTCAACAAACAAGAGGCCACTTATGACTAACCCACAGCTAACATTACACTCAACTGTGAAGAGGTGAAAGTTTTTCCTCTAAAATCAGAAACAAGACAAGGATGCCTACTCTTACTTAACACTTCTATTTAACACAGAATTGGAAGCAAGAACAAGAAATAAAAACATCTACATTGGAAGAAGGAACTTCCAATATTTGCAGTCACATTAAAGTGTATATAGAATTAATATATGAATTCAGCAAGGTTTCAAGGAAAGATTAACATACAAATATCTGTTGCCTTTTGTGCACTAATAATGAACTTTCAAAAGGAGAAACAGGAAAACAACCTTGTTGAAAATTGCATCAAAAATAAAAAAATACCTTAGAATAAACTTAACCAGGAGGAGAAAGATCTATACATAAAAGACTAAAAAAAAAAAAAAAAAAAAAAAAACAACAACAACAAAAAAAAAACCAGTGATGAAGGAAACTGAAGGTGATACAAAGAAATAGAAAAATATCCCATGTTCTCAAATTGAAATAATTAATGCTGTTAAACGTCCATATTTCTTAAAGCACTCTACAAATGTAATGCAGTCTCTATCAAAATATGATTATGTCTTTTGGAGAACTAAAACCAACAATCATAAACATTACATGGAACCATAGGGGCTTTCTTGGTGGCTCAGTGGTAAAGCATCTGCCTGCAATGCAGGAGACCATCTACAATTAAGGAGACGTGGGTTCGATCCTTGGGTCAGGAAGTCCCCTGGAGAAGGAAATGGCAACAGAGTCCAGCATTTTTGCCTGGGAAGTCCCCAAAACACAGGAGCCTGAAGGGCCACAGTCCATAGGGTCACAAGAGTCAGACAGGATTTAGTGATTAAACCACCACCACTATCCCATGAAACCATAAAAGACCCAAATTACCAATGTGATATTGAGAAAAAAGAACAAAACTGGAGGTATCACACCCCCTGATTTCATACTATACTACAAAGCTATAGTAATAAAAACAGCATAGTACTGGCACTTAACCACACACCTAGATCAAAGAAACTGAATAGAGAGCCCAGGAATAAACCTACACAAAGGAACCAAGAACACACAGGGGAGAAAAGATAGTCTGTTCAATAAGTGATATTGGGAAAACAATTCCATATAAAAGAATAAAATTAGAATATTTTCTCACAGCTTACAAAAAATAAATTCAAAATGGATTAAAAGATGTAATTTGTATGACCTGAAACCATAAAACTCCTAGAAGAAAACACAGGTTAAATATTTCTTGAATATGGAGATATTATTTGGATCTGTCTCCTCAGGCAAAATAAACAAAACAACAAAAGCAAAACAACAACAAGAACAATGAGACCTAAATAAATTAAAAGTTTTTTGCACACCAAAGGAAACAGACAGAAAGATGAAAAGACGACTTATTGACCAGGAGAAAATATTTGCAAATGATACGACTAAAGGAAATCAGTCCTGAATATTCACAGGAAGGACTGATGCTGAACTGAAACTCCAGTACTTTGACCACCTGATGTGAAGGGCTGACTCATCAGAAAAGACCCTGATGCTGGGAAAGATTGAAGGCAGGAGGAGAATGGGACAACAGAGGACAAGATGGTTGGATGGCATCATCAACTCAATGATAAGTTGGGCAAGCTCTAGGAGTTGGTGATGGACAGGGAAGCCTGGTGTGCTACAGTCCATGGGGTTGCCAAGAATCAGACATGACTGAGCAAATGAACTGAATTGATGACTAATAAGGGCTTTGTAGCCAAAATATATAAACAGCTCATACAGCTCAATATCAAAAAGGAAACAAACAACTCAATTAAAAAAAAAATGGGCAAAAAACTTGAAGAGACAGATGGCCAACAGGCACAGGAAAAGATGCCAAACATCACAAATTATCAGTGAAATGCAAATCAAAACCACAGTCAGAGATATCACCTCATACCTGTCAGAATGGTTGTCACCAAAAAAATGTACAAATAACAAATATTGGTGAAGATTTGGAGAAAAGGGAACTCCTCCATACGCAAATAGGTACAGCCACTACAGGAAAAAAGTAAGGAAGTTCCTCAAAAGACTTAAAACTACCATATGATGCAGCAATTTCACTCCTAAAACACAGCAATTTGAAAAAATACGTGCACTACAATGTTCATAGCAACATTATTTACAATAGCCAAGATATGGAAGCAACCTAACATCTATCACCAGATGGATGGATGAAAAGATGTGGGATGTGTGTGTGTACACAATGGAATATTACTTAGCCACTAAAAGGGCTTCGCTGGTGGCTTAGACAGTCAGAATCTGTCTGCAATGCAGGAGACACGGGTGTGATCCCTGGCTTGGAAAGATCTCCTGGAAAAAGGAATGGCTACCCATTGCCTGGAGAATTCCATGGACAGATGAGCCTGACAGGCTACAGTCCATGGGGTCACAAATAGTCGGACAGGACTGAGCAACTAACATTTTCACAGCCATTAAAAAGAATGGAATTTTGCCATCTGCAACAAAGTGAATAGATCTAAAGACTATTATGCTCAGCAAAGTAATTCAGAGAAAGACAAGTATTCTATGTTACCCCATACATGTGGAATCTGGAAAAAAAAACAAATGAATATAACAAAATGAACATACTCACAGATATACAGAACAAAGTACTGGCTACCAGTGAGGAGAGAGAAATAGGGAGGGGTGATACAGGGATAGGTGTTTGGGAGACACAATATGTATAAAATGAATAAGTGATGAAGACATACTGTACAGCACAAAGAAAAATACCCATTATTTTGTAAAAATACACTATTTTGTATTTTAGGTGTAGAATAATCTATAAAAATATTGAATCATTATACTGTACAGGAAACTGTACAGTTTCAGGAAACTAATATGATATGGTAAATCAATTAAACCTCAATTAAGAAAATTAAAAAGCAGATACAAAACCCAACAACAACAAATGCATTTAAGGAATGTTTTTTGTTGCTTTTATTTATAGTATTCAATTGCTGTTGCATCTACACAGTTAAATCAGTTGCCTAATGTGGCATTATAAAACCACAGAAAAGTTTATATTATATAAATAATATATAACCCATTTTGTCATATTTTTAACAGTCACATTAAATAGGAAATACATTTTCCTGAAATATGGAAAATTTTAGTGACCTGACCAAAGACACTAAGCGCCTGTTGAGTTGCAACAGGATACCAAACAAAGGTCTGGCCTGCTTCTCTCTTTTCAGGGTGACAGGCTGAAAGCAGTGATGATAAGGCATTCCCAGCCCAATCTATGAATGCGTGAAGTAAAATGTTCTTCTGGCGCCACAAGCCTTTTAAGGCAGTTTTATCCACACTCAGATGAACAACAAAGGGAACGTGGGTTCTAGTCTCAGGAGAGCCATGTTTTCCAATGTTTCTATTAGAAATACACTCTGCCTTCAACTCCCCATAGCAACATTATTATGAACATGATTTTATGTGGATAAATTACTACTATATTTCAGCCACACAGTGGTTTAAATAGGCTTTTGTGAGCTGCACTGCAGATATCGTCACCCCATACACTGGTGCTACTATAGAAAAATGAATTTTGACTCCAAGCTAAAAATTTTAAAAAGACATTTCATTGACATGGAAAATATACACTAGTAAAGTCCTTTTAATTCCTCATGCTTGAAAATTTGACCATGACAGTTTTGGAGTAGAAATGGGGATTTTCTTCTCATAAGTGTCACATACACATATTTATCTTCATAATTTATCTATTAAAATATTTTCACAATCCATTATATTGAGACATAAAATAGCTAATATTTGAATTACAAAAATGGCTATTTTATATAGTATAATTTCATATACAGATATGAACCAGTCCCACTCTCCAATCATTAATGCAAACCTATGCTCTATTTCCCATAATGTACAAGAAACACTCAGTTATATATTATTTCGAACATTTTAATTATTTTCATTTTCATTCAATCATTATTTATTCATTATTCCCTTTGTGCCAAGCCCATTTCTGTTTAATAAAAGTAAAACACATTTATAACAGATGTGTTAAATACAGAAATATAATAAAAATCATCAATATTTCAGAAATGCTACTGATAATTTTGCAGTTTTTCTGATTTTAGGAATATATGTTTAAAGGAAACCCTTACACATTGTTATTGGGAATGTGGTTTGGTATAGTCATGATGGAGTACAGTACAAAGGTTCCTTAAAATACTAAAAATAGGGCTTCCATATGACCCTACAATCCCACTCCTGGGCATATACTCAGAGAAAATCATGTTCCAAAAGGAAGCATGCATCTCAACTTCATTGCAGCATTGTTTACAATAGCCAAGACAAGAAAGTAGCCTAAATGTCCATTGACAGAGGACAAAGAAGATGTGGAACATATATACAACGGGATGCGTGCTCATTTGCTCAGTCATGTCTGGCTATTAGCTACCCTATAGACTGTAGCCTCCCACCTTCTCTCCATGGCATTTTCTAGGCAAGAATACTGGAGTGGGTTTCCATTTCCTTCTCCAGGGGATCTTCCTGTCCCAGGGATCAAACCTGCGTCTCCTGCATTGCAGACAGATTCTTTACCACTGAGCCTCTTGGGAAGCCCACACAATAGGGTGCTGCTGCTGCTGCTGCTGTTTAGTCATTAAGTTGTGTCCCACAATTCATGACCCCATGGACTGCAGCCCGTTAGGCTTCTCTATCCATGGGATTTCCCAGGCAAGAATATTGGAGTGGATTGCCATTTCATTCTCCAGGGGATCGTCCCTAACCAGGGATTGAACCTGTGTCTCCTGCTTGGCAGGCAGATTCTTTACCACTGAGCCACCTGAAAATCCCCACACAATGGGATATTAGTCATTAAAAATAATGAAATAATGTCCTTTGCAGCCACATGGATGGATGTAGAGATTATTATACTGAGTGAAGTCAGACAGAGAAAGACAAAAGTCATATGATATCCCTTATTTGTGGAGTCTAAAAAGAAATGGTACAAATAAACTTATTCACAAAACAGAAACAGACTCACAGACTTAGAGAAAAAGCTTATGGTTATTGGAGTTTGGGAGGGTGGAAGAAGAGATAGGGAGTTTGAGATCAACATGTGCAAATTTTTGTATTTAAAATGGATAACCAACAAGGGTCAGTGGCCATATATGGATGTGACAGTTGGACTGTGAAAAAAGCTGAGCACCGAAAAATTGATGCTTTTGAACTGTGGTGTTGGAGAAGATTCTTGAGAGTCCCTTGGACTGTAGGGAGATCCAACCAGTCCATCCTAAAGGAGATCAGTCCTGGGTGTTCATTGGAAGGACTGATGCTGAAGCTGAAACTCCGATACTTTGGCCACCTCATGCGAAGTGTTGACTCATTGGAAAAGACCCTGATGCTGGGAAGGATTGGGGGCAGGAGGAGAAGGGGGCAACAGAGGATGAGATGGCTGGATGGCATCACCGACTCTATGGGCATGAGTTTGAGTAAACTCCAGGAGTTGGCAATGGACAGCGAGGCCTGGCGTGCTGCGATTCATGGGGTCGCAAAGAGTCAGACACGACTGAGAGACTGAACTGAACTGAACTGAGCTGAACTGAGTGAACCAACAAGGTCCTACTGTATAACACAGGGGGCTCTGCTCAAAGTTATGTGGCAGTCTGGATGGGAGGAGAATGGATACATGTTGCTCTGCTGTGTGCCTGAAACTATGGTATTGTTAATCAGCTATACTCCAATATAGAACAAAAAGTTAAAAAATAAATATATGTGCTTAAAAATGGGATCACAATATATATTCAGTTTTAACTTTTAAATATTTATATTATAACTCTCTTGTGTCATGAACTACTCTTAGCATACAGACATGTCAATGACTGACAGTCTCCCATGGTCTGTTTACACCAATTCTACACAATTCTACTCCAGCTTTTGGATAGCTGGCTGTTTCTAATTTCTCTCTGCAACATGATGAAATGAGTGCTCTTGCATATAAACATTGCATGCATCTCTAATTCAAGCTGAAAGAAAATATTTCCTTAGAAATGGACTTTCTGGGTTAGAGAGTAAATCTATCTTTTTTTTTTTTCCATTTGAAATGTCTTTTATTTTTAAAAGGGCATATTCATTGCAAAACTCCTAAATAATGCAGAAGCACATGACTATGGGAGAGCAATCAGAGAGCTGCAAAACTGCAATATTGCTGGCTTTGAAGATAGAGGAAAGGCCATCAGCCAAAGAATGTGGGCAGCTCTGGAAGCTGGAAAAGACAAGGTAACAGATATCCCCCCTAGCAGCTCCAGAATAGAACCAGGCCCTGCTGGCATTTTGCATTTTAGCCCTGGTAACCCATTTTGGACCACTGACTGTAGACGGTAAATTTACACTGCTTGGTTACTAAGCTTGTGGTATTTTGTTATGGCACAATAATTCGTAGCAAATTTGTGAATAACAGATTTGTTTATCCACTTACTTTTTTAATAGGTATTTGTGTTTTTTCTTAGTTCAGTGTTTTAAAAAGATAGTTACTATTGACATTAGTGTACAACTCTTGTTATTTCTCTTGATTGAATTCATAGGAGCTGGAATCACCCATTTCTGTGGCAATTTTGTAAATAATTCTTACTAAAGAATGTACAAAACCTGCAGCATTTGATTACATGATCCCTACAAAGTAAACAAGAGCTCCAACTGCTGCACATCTTCACTAATACCTGGTCTTATCAGACTTGAAATTTCAGTCATTTGATGAGTGTGAAGTGTTATCACATTTTTAAGCAGATTAATAAGATATAATTCACATACCATACAACTAACTCACTTAAAAGGCATAATGACAGTTTTGAGCATATTCAAAAGATGTGCAAACATCACTACAATTAATTTAGAACATTTGCATCACTCCAAAGAGAAACTCCAAACCTAATAGCATTTACTCCCGTTATTGCCCCAAATTCTCTAGTCTCAAGCACCATCCAAACATAGACAATCAGTCACCTATTTTCTATTTTATAGATTTGTTTATTCTGGATGTTTCATATAACTGGAATCATAGACAATGTGATCTTTTGTTATGTATTTATTTCACTGAAATAGTAATTTCAGTTCTTATCCACATTCTAGCATGTATCATTATTCTTTTTTATTGCTAACATTCCATTGAATAAAACACCTTACTTAACTTACCCATTCATCTGTTGAGAATTATTTCAAAATTTTTCCATTATGAATAATGCTGCTATTAACATTTGTGTACAAGTTTTTGTTGAGAAGTATGTTTTCTTTAATCTTGGATATATGCTAGGAGTGGAATTTCTAGGTCATACGGTAACTCCAAATTGTTGTAAAAAGTGGATGCATCATTCCACATCCCTACCAGTAATGAGTGAAGGTTCCAGTTTCTCTAAATCCTTATCAATACTTGCTATTGTGTGTGCATGTGTTTTAATGATAGCCATTCTAGTTGGGTATGAAGTACTATCACTCTGTGATTTGGTTTACATTAATCTATTCATTAATGATGCTGAAATATATTTACATGTGTCAATTTTCCATGTTTACCTTTTTTGGGGAAATATCTTTTTCAATCATTTGCTCATTTTTCAGTTGGTTTATTTATATCATTATAGTTATTTATTTATTCTGGCTACAGTTTCCTTGTCATATATATTATTTGCAAATGTTCTCTACCATTTATTATGCTGTGTTTTCATTTTCTTCACTGTGTCCTTTGAAATGCAAAAGTTTTTAATTATGCTGAAATCAAAATTTTACCTTCTCTTTTGTCACTTGTGTTTTTCATTACTATTAGTTTGGTAGTAAGTTTTAAAGTCAGGAAATGTGAGTGCCCCAGACTTGCTGTTTGTTTTTAAGATTGTTTTGGCTATTTTTCATCATTTGAATTTTCATATGAATTTTAGGCTCATATTGTCAATTCAGCAAAAGAAGTCAGATGGTATTTGATAGTGATTGTCATGAATCTAGAGAATAATTTAGGCACTACTGCTATTGAAACAATACTGTCTTCTGACAGATGTACATGTAATATCTTTCCATATGTTTAAATCTTCTTTAATATCACTGACAGTTTTGTTATTTTTGTTTTCAACATCCGAATCATGTACTTTGTTGCTTAATTTATTTCTAAATATTTTATTTTTCCTGCTATTATAAATGGAGTTGATTTCCTAATTTCGTTTTTGGATTACTCATCACTCGTACATAGAAACGCAATTGATTTCTGTGCTCTCCCCTGTACTCTAAAAGCCTGCTGAACATGTTTATTAGTCCTAATAGTTTTATTGAATTCTTTAGCATTTTCCATATACAAGATCATGTCATCTGCAAATAGAGCTTTATTCCTTCCTTCTTTCCCAATATTGATGCCTTTTATTTATTTTACTTGCCTAACTGTCGGGGCTAGAACTTTAGTACAATGCTAAATAAAAGTAGTGAGAGTTGGCACCATTGTCTTTTCTTAAACTTGAAGGTGAATCGTTCAGTATTCACCATTAATTATGATGCCAGTTGTGGATTTTTCATAGATGCCCTATATCCAATTGAGGAAGTTTCTTTGTATTCCAAGTTTTTTAGTGTTTTTATACTGAAATGGTGTTGGACTCTTTTTAAATACTTTTTCTGCATTTGCTGATATGGTCACGTGGTTTTTGTCCTTTATTCTATCAATATCAAGCATTACTCTATTTCCAAATGTTAAACCAACAACACATTTATAGGATAAAATACACTTAGTCATAGTATACAATCTTTTAAATATAATGCTGTAGGATTTGCTGTTTTTGTTGAAGAAAATCGCATCTAGATTCACAGGGGTGTTGATGTGTGATTTTTCTTTCCTGTTCTATATTTGTCTGATTCTGGTATCAGAGTAACACTGGCTTCACAGGATGAGTTGGTGCTTCTCCTCCCCCTCTTGGCGTTTCCTTCTCCTTTTATAGAAGAGTTTGTTATGGACTGGTGTTCATTCTTCTTTAAATGTCAAATGGAATTCACCAGTGAGGCCTCTCACACTGGCTTTTCTTGGTGGGGAATTCCTTACTCACGATTTCAGTATTTTCACTTCTTTTAAATTTATTCAGATTTTTTAGTTTTTTATAGAGTCAGACTACCAAATTCTGTGCCTTTCAGGAATCTGTCCATTTCATCTGAGCCATCTACTTTATTGGTGTACAACTACTCACAGCACTTCTTTAAAATCCTTCTTGTTTTGTGACATTAGTAGCAATGTCCTCTCTTGTTTTAGGAATTTGAATCTTCCCTATATATACATTTTTTTTTCAGTCTGGACAATAATTTATTGATTCTATTTATCTCTGCAGGAGCTGTTTTTGGTTTTGTTCATTTCTTTCTATTGCTTTTCTAGTATCTATTTCCTGTATTTCTACCCTAACTTAAAAGTTATTTCCTTTTTGCTCATTGCTTTTGTTTTAGTTTCACTTTTCTTTTTTTTCTAGTTTCTTAAGGTAAAAGGTAAGGTTATTGGTTTGAAATTGTTCTTCTTTTCAAACATGTTTAAACATGTAGGATGCTTATATATAAGATATAAGTGTTCCTCTAAGCTTCTCTCTATCTATATCCTACAGTTTTGATATATTTCATGTTTGTTTTCACTCATTTCACTGTGTTTTCCAAATATCTTTTTTTTTTTTTTTAATTTAGGAATGTGTTGTGAAATTTCCATTTTTTTGGCAATTTCCCACTATTTCTTCTGCTTTTGATTTCTAACTAATTCTGTCATCTTTAGAGACATACTTTTCTGATATCAATCACTTTGGATTTATTGAGACTTGCTTTATGACCAAGAAAATGATCTCTCCTGGAAAGAGTTCCAAACATTCCCTCTTTAAAAGAAGACTACGTACTGTCTTGCTTTGGGGTGAAGCATTCTATCAATGTCTGTTAATGCTGCAAAGTTTATTATAACTTGTTTATCTTCTGTCTGGTTATAAGTAGTAATGAAAGTAGGGTTTTAAGGACCTGAACTATATTGTTGAGTGTTGTATTTCTTTCTAGATCTGTCAGTTTTTCTTCATGTATGTTTTGGGAGCTGTTTTCAGGTGGATGTATGTATATCTAGTGGGTTGACCCTTATGCCATTATAAAATAAATGTCCCTTTTTATCTCTAGTAATAACACTTTTTAAAATGTCTGTTTTATAAGATACTAGCATAGCCACTTGAACTTTGAAATGGTTGCTATTTGCAATATATTTCCCCAACTTTTTCTTTTCAAGCTTCTTGTGTCTTTGAATCTAAAATGTATCTCTAGTAGACAAAATATAATTGGATCTTGCTTTTCTATCCTGTCTGTCAGTCTCTGTCTTTGATTACACTATTTAATCTTTTCACATTTCATGTTATTATTGATATCACTGAATTTATCTCTGTTATTTGCCTTTCTGTTTTTTCTATGCATTGTATCATTTTGTTCCTTGGTTCCTTTTTTATTGCTTTCTTTTGCATTGAAGGAATATTTCATAATTAAATATTTTAATTTTTCATGCTTTTCTCCAATATTTTTTGTATTAATTTCTTAGTGAGTTCTCTAGAGCATATATTTATCTCATCAGAACCCACTTCAAATTTATAATAGATTAATTCCAATGAGCTATAGAAATCGTAGTCCTTTATACTTCTGTTTCCCCTTCCCCCTTTTTTATTCAGTTATACACACTGCATGTATATGTGTTACAAGTCCAACAATATACTGCTATAATTATTACCTTATGTAATCTTATATCTTTTTAAAAAGCTGAGAGAGAATAATATTCTCATACATACATTTGCAAATTTGATTATATTATCCTTCTTATTTACCATTTCTAATTCTCTTCATATGTTTCTGTGAATTCAAGTTAATTATCTGGTGTCATTCCCTTATTCTAATGCAGCTTTGTACCCACCTACTTCCTTTGTGCTGTTATATAATTATATACACTTTATATTATGCAATAGCTTTTTAATCAGTTGACATAAAAGGCAAAGAAAGATGCAATTATACTGTCTTTTAAAAGCACCTACTAATTACCTTTACCAGTGCTTCTATATTTTCATGTGGATTTAATTACTTTATGGTATCACTTGCTTTCAGCCTAAAGAAGTTCCTTTAATGTTTAATAAAGTATTTCTCCTAGAAACAAATGCCTCCCCCACTCCCTACCCTCTCTCTCCTCTTTCTCTCTCTCTCTTACACACACACACCCACACAAACACAATCCAGGAATGTCTTTTTATTTTTCCCTTCATTTCTAAATATTGAATATTTTATTTGAGAGGATTTCAGATTCATATGTAATTGTAAGAAGTGAGGCAATAATCTATTGTATGCCCATTATTTAGTTTCCCCCAGTGGCTAGAATTTGCAAAAACTATAGTATAACATCAAAACTAACTATTGAAAATGATACAGTCAAGATACAGAAAAATTATTTAACGATAAATTTTGCTCATGTCCTTACATAGCCACTCAACACCATCTCCTCTTTAACCCCTTTCAAACACTGACCTATAATCTGGTTCTATCATTTTATAATTTCAAGCACGTTATATAAATAGGTGCTTTACCGTTAGTGCAGTGGTAAAGAATACGCTTGAGATTACAGGAGATGCAAGATACACAGGTTCAATACCTGGGTTGGAAAGATCCCCTGGAGAAGGAAATGGTAACCTGCTCCTGTATTCTCGCCCAGAAAATTCTATGGACAGAGGAGCCTAGTAGGCTACATTCTGTGGAGTTGCAAAGAATTGGACACGACTGAGTGATTGAGCACACACATATACACAGATAAATACAGTCACACAGTATGTAATCTTTTGAGAACATTGAGATTGGCCATTATTCCTCAATAAAATTTTCTGGAGGTTATAGGTTGTTTTCTGTATTCACAGTCATTTCTTTTCACTTTATACTCTGTATTGCATGGTGGTGGTATTTTAGTTGCTCAGTTGTGTCCAACTCTTCTGACTACATAGACTGTTGCCCACCAAGTTCCTCTGTCCAAGGAATTTTCCAGGCAAGAATACTGGATTGGGTTGCCATTTCCTTCTCCAGGGGTCCTTCCCAGCCCAGGGATTGGACCTGGGTCTCTTATATCTCCTGCATTGCAGGTGGATTCTTTACCAGAAATTATATTCTGTGTCCCATAGTAAAAATGGACCAGTTTAATTATCTACCAGAGAAAGACATCTGTATTGCTTCCAAATAAACTGTCAAAATATTTACATATTTTGCATAAAGGTTTTTGCATAAAGATTTCAACATTCTTTGGGATAAATGTTCAAGAATCCTATTGCTAGGCTATATATGATAGTTTTATATATAGTTTATTAAGACACTTCCAGAGTGTTGGTACTATTTTATATTCCCATCAAAAAAGTCATGAGAGAGCTAACTTCTCATTTTTACCAGCATTTGGTATTGCCATTATATCTATTCAAAAGTTATATCAACTCAATATTATGTAATATATAAAATGCTGTTCAGCAAATGCACTGTAATTTTAAGTTTGACATTTATGTTTCCATCTTCATTACTGTCTTCTCTATTTTGATATAATCAAGTCCCTTTTGAATTATGGGAGTGAATGAGAAATTTTCTAAATTCTTCAATTACTTGGATTTTAAAAAATATTCATTCTAATTCACTGAGCAGGGGTCAGAAAACCATAGCCTGCAGAACATATCTTGCCTGTGGCTTATTTTTGTAAAGAATTTTTTATTGGAACAGAACCACTCTCATTTATTTACATATTATCTATAGTTCTCTCTATGTCACCAAGGCAGAGTTGAGTAATTGCAACAAAGGTCTTCTGACCAACAAGATAAAATATTTGCTGTTTGGCCCTTTACAGAAAGTTTGCCAACCCCTGTTACAAAGATTTTTTCTTTGAAATGCCTTTGCTACGGCTATTTCTCTGTTAATTCTCCTTACAGAGGGACAGGTTCCAATATTGGAAATGAGGTGGTGCCTTTAGATATTATGGAATTTCTCACTGAGTCTATGAAATTAAGCTAGTTTTGAAAGAAAGTAATTTGCTAGTTTGCATATCAGATATCAAGTACTGGGTAAAGTATAAGAATAGAATTAGAGTCAGCAACAGTCATGACTGTTAACTTTAGCTTTATACTAAGAATTTCCCTCATTTAGCTTATCCAGGATTTACTGACAGCATTATCTAAAGTTTTGCCAGACTGTAATTAGGAGCATAGATGGCATCACCAACTCAATGGACGTGAATTTGAGCAAACTTTAAGGAGACAGTGAAAGACAGAGGAGCCTGGTGTACTGCAGTCCATGGAGTCGAAAAGGGTTGGACACAATTTAGTGACTGAACAAAAACAACGACAATTGCCCTAACATGACCAAATTCAAGCTGGGAGTAAACTGAAGTTTTGATTCCTAGGTTGATGAAGAAACTTATGTACTCATGATTGTCAAGGGTCTAAATTCCATCCTTTTCCTGACATATCTGAATTGAGATTCCTCTTCTACCTATGTTTCCAGGCAAGAGTCCTTCATATTCTGATATTAAGGGGATGAACCAATAATGAATTTTCTCGTTTCTAGAGTGCCACTACTTTTTAAAATTCAATTTTAAAAATACATTGATAATTTCAATGAGGATGTCAAAATGAGCAGGAAAAGAATACAACCTTAGGTTACCATCTTGCCAGAAGTCCACAGCATATTACTGAGAGAAAAGGAAAGGAAGAGAGAGAGAGGGAAAGGAAGAAGAAGAAAAAAGAAACTGCCAGGTTTTCAAAGGGTAAAAAATAAAAGATCCAAAAGAGCAATAATAGTAAATAAGCAACCCTGGAAGCAAAGTGATATCTAGGGACCTCTGACCACATCAAAGCCTAGGGCAGGCTTACCCAGGTAGGGATTCAGCTTTGTCATGCAGGGTGAACACAGAACACATAAGTGGCATCCTCTCAGTGCTTATTTTTGCACTCTTGTGCTTCATGTCAGAGTTCATTTGACCTCAAAAGAAAAGGAAAACCCAAAGATAAATATTTATACTACACAGAAAACCAAGTAAAATCCAGCTTCACAAAGCAAATCCCTTTTGTCCGCTAAGGAGTGTCTTCAACAATGAATGAAGCAAAAGATAAAAGTCAAGCTTGATGTATGCCACACAGACTATCTGCAAAGCTGGTTTGATTTGCATATCCCAATTTAATCTCACATTATCCCAAGGCACATAACAGATTTACATACAATCATAAAACATTCACACCTTACACAACTTGTTTTCAATGATTTTAGGGTCATACACGCTTTTGAGAATTTATAATGGTCTTAGAGAGTCATTGCAGAAAATAAAAGCTTACAATTTTGGGGATTTCAAACATCTTGTCCAATCCTTGTTCTAAAGAAATTTTGTAAAAGAGCAAAAAATAATGAAATTTTGTGCTGTCCATGTTCTCATTGCAATATTTTCTTTTGTTTTTTTTTAAACGGTTGACATTGTTCTATAATATAACCAACTATAGAGAGGTATTTCACTGATGTCTAAGATTACTTAACAATGATGCCTGAAGTTGTTTGTTGTTAGTGTTATTTTCTATTTTAAAGCTAGACTGTCTTTTTTTCCCCCCTAGATGCCATAAGGAACCATACTACTCATTTGGTCCAGTTTTGCTGTATTTAAATTCTGACAACAGAGATAAAATAGAAGGGGGAAAAAACAATTAAATATGGTATCTAAATTAGTTCCCACATTCCAAATGAGTATTTCTCATCATAATAACTTGAAGAGGTTTAAAGACTTCAAACAGAGCAGTTTGTATCTTATATATAATTCATGCAAAATTGAGCTCCTGTCATTAGTTGGAATAGTCTACCTTAGTCTTCTTTCAAATACTGCGATACTGAATTGCAGAGCTCAAACAGTAGAGGAACTTTATGCGGATCTCACTTAATTCACCGACCTAAATCACTTACACCATTACTTTACTGTATTTCTCACTTCTACCAAAACCTTTGCTCATCTCCAATGGTATTATCATATCACTGTCTATGATTATCTCAAACTGCTTTCAGGATAAGTTCCAACACCTCAAATATGCTCATTAATTACCTCAACACTTTCTAATTTCTTAATTTCCCAGTTCCTAATGTTTCCCTAGAAAAGCACACATAAGGGGATAGAGGGCTGTCCAATGTACTGATATATTAAAAGGTGAAAAAGTCAATGATGTGAAGTGTAACTATGGTGCCAGTCAACTCCTGTTTCAACACAATATTCTTTTAACATCTTATGTAATGCATATTAGCTCCACTCTTGTGGTTATAGATATCACCCTCATATATAATATAAAGGTAGTAAAAGCTTACAGTGAATGGTGCAGAATTTATGATCTCCGAAGAAGATTTAGCTTTGGGACCAGGGACCAGTCTTGATCACTCAAGAGCTTTTGTGTAGCAGAGTTTTATTAAAGTATAAAAAGGGACAGAGAAAGCTTCTGACATAGACATCAGAAGGGGGATGGAGAGTGCCCCCCTCGCTAGTCTTAGCAAGGGAATTATATACTTTTTAAATAAGTTATTACAACAATGAAAAGAATGTCTCAAGTTTGTAAAAATTTAACCAGTTCCACTCCCACAATTTACATTTTAAGGTAACAGGATTAGAATTTAACAATAGCAAGATTTTCACTAGACTCACTCCCATAATATACATTCTAAAATATCAGGATTAGTCAGGTTTTCAAGAAGGAGAAACTGTCCTTAAGCAGGATACATTGTTGTTATATAGTCCTTAGTTCAGAGTTTAAACTGAGTTGTTTGTTGTGTAATCATCAGTTCCAAGCTTAAAGAAAAACAAAACCAAAAACGTTTTATGCATCAGTTCCAAGCTTAAAGAAAAACAAAACCAAAAACGTTTTATGTGACTAATACTAAGGAATGCAGGGGGAAAAAAAGACATTTGTCCTTCCCTCCTCCTTGAGAATTCCAGACCCCTATCTCCTCTTCAAGAGCCCCAGACCCCTCTCTCCTCCCCCTCCCCCTCGGGGACCCAGGGCTTCTTATCAACCTGCCTAGGAATTGACTCGCTCAGTAGGAGGCAGAGAAAAACTGCCTTCCTCTGTAGCTATAGGTCTTTGTACCAATTATGATGTCAACCCTTTGAGAGCGGGCTAAAACTGAAGTCAATCAGATGGACTTTTAGAACAGAACCACAAGGAGCAAATATTTAGGATTATTTCTTGATGATCTAACCAGTCTAGCCCATGAAATCCCACCTAAACTTTGTCTCTTTCTTTGAACACAAAGAAAAGAGCATATATTTATTCACAGAAATCTCAAGTCTACAATCCCATGAAATCAGAGGTGAAAAACTGTATAAATAATATTGATCTAAATGTTTATTAGTCAAGAATCTTTTAGATAAAATAAATTCAAAATGACTTAATTCATAAAGCATAGATAAGTATATAAACAAAGTAAATCATGGACTTTCTGGCTTAGATAATTAAAAGTTCAGCTAAAGTATGATTTTAGACATGATTAGGTATAGGATCTCAAATAATGTCATCATAACTCCATCTTTTGGCCATGTATTTTTATGTTTGTTCTATTTTTGGGTAGGTTTTCCTTTAGTAAGAAAATACGTTCCCTAGGCTCTCAAGGCTTAGGAGTCCCAGGCTTCATTCAGTCCTTCCAGAAATACCCAGTAGAAAAAGCAAAAGAATGTATCTCAAATAATGCAAACATACACACACACACACACACACACACACACACACACACACCCCACACACATAAAATCCAATAAACCAGAACCAAGTGCCTTTGGGCTTCATTTGCCAGGTTTAGGTCATGCTTACTATCAGAGTTATGGGGGCAATGTCCAATAGAATTATATAAGCAAAGATGTCTTTAGGGATAATTACTCAAGGAAAATAAAGATCATATTAATAAATGAAGAAAGAATAAATGTAGGCAAACAAATAAATAGATCTCCAGAACATTTCACTACCCCTAGAAGTTTACTATATTTACATTATTCACTTCTTAAAGCATAATGTTAGACATAATAAATCATTCTAAATTCCTTAAAGGTAATGTGTTCTTTCTGATCTCTGGACTATTCAGAATACATCCTCCCTCTTTTTCCTTGTATGGCTGAAACCTAATTCTCTTTTGTGTATTAGTTTAGGCATAGTTTTCTTTACTGCACTTACATCATATACCTAACTCCATTTTATATCTTCTGCACTAGACTCTAGGCATTATGAAAACAAAAGTAAAACATTGTTGAAAAAACAACAACAACAACAAAATGAGTAATCACCACAATACCTGGCAATAATAAATGTTCAGTAAATGTATGTTGGATGATGGATAAACTCGTATATATATATATATACATATATATGTATATATATGTACGTATCCACTCACACATATATATGAAGTCAAATGTCTCTCAAGTGAAAACTTAAATAACAAAATGAAGGACCTGAAAATAAAGAAAATGGAAGTTCTTTTCCTTGATAACAATGGTGTGTTTTTCATATACAAGTTATCCTTAAGGTGTTTTATTATATTAAATTCCCTGCTATGATAAGCTTTTGACATTTACCTTTTGTAAATTCATTACATATGTAATTATCTTAATAGCTCTTCCATGACTTTAGTACACACTGTGTAAGCATAAGGATACCACCCTTCTTAATCACTGCTACATCCAACACTCAGCTGAAGGCTCAGCCCAAAAAATCATTTCTTATCAGTGAATGCATAAATCATTTGAGTAACTGTCAAGTAGCCAGAAAAATAACTTTCCACCTTATGATCTTAAGTAAATGGTCTTGGGAAAATGATCTGATTCATGACACTTAGAATCATTCTGACTTCAACAGGAGGTCCGTACACTAAGCAACAGAACCATGTGAAAAACAATGTGTTGAGCTATCTCAATACATTGTCAGTAATAAGCACTTGTATAAAATAGCTTTAAAATAATTAAGATATCTGTAATATAAATATTTTTCATCATGAACAGGAATGTGACTTCTTATAAGACACAATAAAACACTCAATCCCACATACAAACAGACCTTATATACACATTCAGACATATATATTCCATTCCCAATGAATTCTCTGGAGGAATAATTGCAAATATATGTGTTTATTTCTGGGCTCTCCATTCTATTTCATTGGTCTAGATGTTAATTTTTATGTTATTGCCCCACAATTTTGATTAGTATAGCTTTGCAATATAATTTGAAATCTGGAAGTGTGATGCATCTAGTTTTGTTTTTACTGCTAAGAATGCTTTGGTTATTGAGGGTCTTCCTGGTTCAATTCAACTTTTAGAATTGTTGGGGTTTTTTTCTGTTTCTGTGAAAAATGCCATTGGAATTTGGATAGGCCATTTTATTGACTCTGTACATTGTTTTGAGCATCTGACAAGCAGTTAATACACAAAATATATAATGAACACATACAATTCCAGAGCAAAACTCAGAATGATAACAGACAAATAATCAGACTGAAAAATAGGTAATAGGTATTTCTCCAAAGGATATATACAAATAGCCAACAAATACATGAAAAGATGCTCAACTTTGTCAATTATCAGAGAAATGTAAATCAAGAACACAGTAAGATACAATCTCACATCAGTTTGGATGGTTGTTATGAAAAATATTTTAAAAATAAGTTTTGGTGAGGATATGGTGAAACATTTACACTTCTACACAATTGGTGGGAATGTAAATTGATGCAGCTATATGGAAAACAGTATGGAAGTTCCTTAAAATATTAAAAATAGAACTACTGCAGTTCAGTAATCTGACTTTTGTATATTTATCTAAAGTACTTTAAAGACACTTCCATGTTTTGCAATCTCATTTTCACTGAAGTATTATTCACAATAGCCAAGATATAGAAACAACCTAAATTTCCATAAATGGTTGAACAGACAAAGAAAATTCGTTATATACATACAACAGAATTTTATTCAATCTTTAAAAAGAAGGAAATTCTGCCATTTGAAACAATGTGGATGAACTTGGAGGACATTATGCTAAATGAAATAAGCCAGACACAGAAGCACTGATGCATGATACCGCTTATGTGGAATCTAAAACAGTCAAATCTATAGAAACAGTAGAATGGAGTTGTCAGGGGTTTCAGAAATGAGGAAATGAGTAGTGAAGGCCCAAGGGTACAGAGTCAGTTATACTAAATAACTATATTTATTGAGCTATATGTATAGCTCAACTATACAGCATAGTGCTAAGAGCTAATGATATTATATTATGTACTCAAAATTTGCTAACTGTAGATCTTATACTAAGTGTTCTTTAACAAAATAAATTAGTACATAAATAAATAAAGAGGTGGGAAGGAACTTATAGAGGTGAAAGATATGCTTATCTCCTTGATGGTGGATTATGTTTTCACAGGTGTATAGCTATTCTTAAACTCATAAAATTACAAAAGTAAATATATACTTTTTTTTAACATATTTATGGTACTTCAATAATTTAACTAATCAATTAATTAATTCTACACTGAAAGTTATAATAATAAAATTCATTGATCATGGATCAGAAAAAAGATGGATATCACTATTCAAATCCACTTTACACCAGTTATTACATAAAGAGAAGACAAATACACACACAAACACACATATTGCAGAGCAGCTAAACCAAAGACTTATATTATTTTGTTAAATTTTTTTAACACTTGCTCTCTTCAAAAAGTCACAGGCCTCATTCCTAATATTATGCTTTTCATATATGCTATATCTGGTGCACAATTTATGTGTGTGTTATCTGCACAGTCGTGTCCAAATCTTGTGACCCCATGGACTATAGCCCAACAGGCTCCACTGTCCATGAGGGTTGCCATTTCTTTCTCCAGGGCATCTTCCAGACCCACACT
The DNA here is from genome assembly GCF_033118175.1 of Dama dama. NCBI lineage: Eukaryota > Metazoa > Chordata > Mammalia > Artiodactyla > Cervidae > Dama > Dama dama. The sequence continues at coordinate 41,915,533 of NC_083709.1, read as the reverse complement.
GTGAATGTGCATCTCCTGCATTGCAGGCAGATTCTTTGCCATCTGAGCTGCCAGGGATGACTAGAAAAGTAGATAGATGTCTTAGAACACTACTTAGTAGGGGCCCAAAGCTATCATACCTATGCACAGTTTATGACCTTTGTTTTGCTTTACTTATCCCCAAAGAAGATACAGAATACTATAGAGATTAAGATTAAAGGAATGTATGGTTTCTACTCTTATTTTTCCTTTCTTGCAATTTTTCTGAGGAAACTGTTTCTATATTATACATCATATTTCAGCAAAATATTGTCTACTTCCTAAACATTAATAAGTAGTAACAGTTGTAACACAATGATAGAAATCAACTATGTTAACTCTTGTCAACATCTAATCCTAAATAGGCCATACCTAAATGGCCACTTGGAATAGCTAATCCTAATTGTGAAAATGAAAGTAGCTTGGTCCTGTCTGACTCTGGACTATAGAGTCCATGGAAATTTCCAGGCCAGAACACTGGAGTAGGTAGCCTTTCCCTTCTCCAGGAGATCTTCCCAACCCAGGGATTGAACCGAGGTATCCCATTAGGTCATACCTAAATGGAAACAGGAGAAGGCAATGGCACCCCACTCCAGTACTCTTGCCTGGAAAATCCCATGGACAGAGGAGCCTGGTAGGCTGCGGTCCATGAGGTCGCTAAGAGTCAGACACGACTGAGCGACTTCACTTTCACTTTTCACTTTCATGCATTGGAGAAGGAAATGGCAACCCACTCCAGTGTTCTTGCCTGGAGAATCCCAGGGACGGGGGAGCCTGGTGGGCTGCCGTCCATGGGGTCGCACAGAGTCGGACACGACTGAAGTGACTTAGCAGCAGCAGCAGAAATGGAAACAAGATGATAATCAAATCCCTTAGGAATATACAGTGGAAGTAACAAAGAGATTCAAGGGATTAGATCTGATAGAGTGACCGAAGGACAAAGGACAGAGGTTTCTAATGTTATACAGGAGGCAGTGATCAAAACTATCCTCAAGAAAAAGAAATGAGAAAAGGCAAAATGGTTGTCTGAGGAGGCCTTACAAATAGCTGAGAAAAGAAGAGAGGCAAAAGGCAAAGGAGAAAAGGAAAGATATAACCATCTGAATGCAGAGTTCCAAAGAATAGCAAAGAGAGATAAGAAAGCCTTCCAAAGTGAACAATGCAATGAAATAGAGGAAATCAATAGAATGGGAAAGACTAGAGACCCCTTCAATAAAATTACAGATACAAAGGAAATATTTTATGCAGAGATGGACATAATAAAGGACAGAATCGGTATGGACCTAACAGAAGCAAACCATATTAAGAAGAGGTAGCAAGAATATATAGAAGAACTATACAAAAAAGATCTTAATGACCCATATATCCATAATGGTGTGATCACTCACCCAGAGCCAGATATCTTGAAGTGTGAAGTCAAGTGAGCCTTAGGAATTATCACTATGAACAAAGCTAGTGGAGGTGATGGAATTCCAGCTGAGCTATTTCAAATCCTAAACGATGATGCTGAGAAAGTGCTGCACTCAATATGCCAGGAAACTTGGAAAACTCAGAAATGGCCACAGCACTGGAAAGGGTCAGTTTTCATTCCAGTCCCAAAGAAGGGCAATGCCAAATAATGTTCAAACTACCGCACAATTGCACTCATTTCACATGCTAGCAAGGTCATGGTCAAAATCCTCAAAACTAGGCTTTAAAAGTAGTGAACCAAGAACTTCCAGATGTATAAGCTGGATTTAGGAAAGGAACCAGAGATCAAATTGCCAGCATCTGCTGGATCATAGAAAAAGCAAGAAAATTCCAGAGAAACATCTACTCCTGCTTCATTGACTATGCTAAAGCCACTGAAAGAGTGGATCACAACAAACTGTGGAAAATTCTTATACCAGACCACTTTACCTTCATCCAAAGAAACCTGTATGCAGGTCAAGAAGTATGCAAGTTAAAACCAGACATGGAACAATGGAAAGGTTCCAAATTGGGAAAGGAGTATGTCAAGGCTGTATATTGTCACCCAGTTTATTTAACTTATATGGAATGTACAACATATGAAGTGCTGGGCTGGATGAAGCTCAAGCTGGTATCAAGATTGCCGGGAGAAATATCATTAACCTCAGATATGTAAATGAAACCACCCTTATGGCACAAAGTGAAGAGGAACTAAAGAGTCTCTTTTGAAGGTGAAACAGGAGAGTGAAAAAGCTGGCTTAAAACTCAACATTCATGAAATTAAGATCATGGCATCCTGTCCCATTACTTCATGGCAAATAGAAGGGGAAATAATGGGAACAGTGACAGATTTTATTTTTGGGGACTCCAAAATCACTGCAAGATGGTGACTGCAGCCATGAAATTGAAAGATGCTTGCTCCTTGGAAGAAAAGCTATGACAAAAGCAGACAGTGTGTTAAAACACAGAGACATTAATTTGCTGACAAAGGTCCATATAGTCAAAAGCTATGATTTTTCCAGTAGTCAAGTATGGCTGTGAGATTTAGACAAAGAAGGCTGAACACTCAACGACTGATGCTTTTGAACAGTGGTATTGTAGAATACTCTTGAGAGTCCCTTGGACAGGAAGGAAATCAAGCCAGTCCATCCTAAAGGAAATGAACCCTGAATATTCATTGCAAGCACTGATGCTGAAGCTGAAGCTCCAATACTTTGGCCACCTGATGGGACACGTCAATTCATTGAAAAAGACTCTGATACTGGGAAAGATAGAAGGCGGGAGGAAAGGGGGATAACAGAGGACAAGATGGTTGGATGGTATCACCAACTCAATGGACATGAGTTTGAGTAAGCTCCTTGAGATGGTGAAGGACAGGGAAGCCTGGCGTGCTACAGTCCATGGGGTTGCAAACAGTTAGAGATGACTGAGAAACTGAACAACAATCCTAAATAAATAAATACATTAATAAAATTCTTGAAGCTCATTTCCACTTTTCCTACTGATCTGTTTGTCATAAATTATTTAACACTAACAGATTATGTAATAAAATAAGACAAAATATTTTCATTATTATTGTCAATACCTTTCAGCTTATCTCAGCTCTATTACCAATATGTCATTACCTAAATGTCCAAAAATGTCATTCATTGGAATTTCAGTTTATGTTCTCTCAGGTGCTCTGCTCCTCATAAGCTATAATCAACCTACAGAAGTTGAGCAAGAGAGCTCCATGAATAGCTGCTATTAGTATGGGATACTTTTGGTGGCTAGAAAACTCTTCCTTCTGCCTGGCTCTTCGAAGCATGCCAGTGTGTTCAGTCATGTCCAGCTCTTTGCAATCCCATGGACTACAGACTCCATGGAATTTTACAGGCAAGAATACTGAAGTGGGTTGCCATTTACTTTTCCAGGGGATCTTCCTGACCCAGGGATCTAATCCACATACCCTGCATTAGCAGGCAGATTCTTTATCACTGAGTCACTTGGGAAGCCAACTCTACTAAACAGAGTCACAAAATGAACTCAGAACCGTTAAAGGTAATACTATCTCCCTACTATCTGGATATGCTGGGGTTGCAGACCTCCTTTCTACTGAGCTCTTTAAAGCCCAAGGTGCCTTTCTTTCCAACAGGGTAAGGAGGCTATAACTATGACTGGTGAAACATCCTGGTTATTGTTTATGTTGGGCAGAAGAGAGAGCTTCAATAAATACCTTTAGTGGATTATTTATTTCAAGGGCACAGCCATGCTAAAAACACTTTCAGATCTTTCTTTCTTTCTTTTTTTTTTTTTTTACCATCTCCATTCAATTTGTGTCCCTTTTACAGGATTATGCTGTGATGCTGAGCTAAACTGTTTCAATTGTGTCCGACTCTTTGTAACCCCTCAACTGCAGGCTCCTCTGTATGTGGGATTTTCCAGGCAAGAATACTGGAGTGGGTTGCTGTTTCCTTCTCCAGGGGATCTTCCCAACCCAGGGATCGAACCCATGTCTCTTTTGTCTCCTGCACTGGCAGGTGGGTTCTTTACCACTAGCACCACCTAGGAAGAAACCCAGGATTGTCTGACACCAATGATTTGCACAGTATCTACTTTGAAAGTGTCACATGTGGTAGCTGAATAATGGGCATAGAGATTGTTTAAAATGTATTTAAAAGCTATCTTTTTCCCTAGCAGGAATCTGTCCTGTGTTTCTTAACTTGATAAGCCTCTCTTTCTCTTTTTTTTAACCATTTCTTCATTGTGGGAATACCCATATCATGTGTCGATCTCTGCTCCCCACATATTAGCTTCCTTCCTCTAAGTATAAAGTATTTTCCTCTCAGGATAAAATCTTTATGACCTAAAGACTTTATCAATAAAAGTCTGTATTGGTTAAAGTCTACTATATGATATCTAACACTCCATTAAAATAGAACTGGTAGTAACATATTTGTCATTTTAAAATTAAGGTAGGCTCTAAGTACTTATTTAAGGAGCCTTATATTGTACATTAAAACAATATTTTAAAACAAATGTTACTTCCAAGAATAATTTACTAATTGTATTCTTGATTTTAATTTTATTGCATTTTATAACTAAATAAATCAAACTTCTGTTGACTAGATTGACTACAATTACTATAATACTATGTTTTGTAGTTATATAAATAAACATTCATTGATGTCTATTTTTTGTTTTTAATTTCATAATTTATAGCCCTCTATATTTTTTCAGTGGGCATATTTCTTCTTAAGTGCTTGCAAATCCCATAAGTCTTGAAAATTGACCTAGAATTTGCAAAGGATACAACAGCCCTGATATTAAAGATGAATTTTTTCCACTGTTACTGCAGTAGTGTAGGTTTCAATAAATGATATTAGATTAAAAATTTTGATGCTTTGATAAATAATTATAAAAGTTGATTTTCTAAAGGCATAAAATAAAAGTTTACACAAAGTCTACTACATACTTGGTATACAATAGAAGTGTCCTTATTTGCAGAGAATACTTCATTTTCGTTACTCCTAAATTACTCTGTTTAATCTTTGCCAGAGATACTTTTTTTTTTTCTCCTTAGTTTGTTTCTGCAGTACTCTTAAATTGGATGGCTATATAAAAAGCATTTCTCCAACTTGTTTGCTATGGATATATTTTTTTCTAAAAATACATGGATCTGTGAATATGTCAGTATGCTTTATGGCATTTTTAATATATATTTAATGTAATATTTAAAAAACCAAAATAACTGGATGTCTCATTATAACTAATGATAAGATAAACTGTTATCTTCACTAATATAAGGTAGGAGTTCCCAATCTTTGGGACACCAGGGGCCGGTTTCAGGGAAGACAGTTTTTCCATAGATGGTGTCGGGGCGCCGGGGGCGGGGCGGGGAGGGGCGGGGAGGGGGTGGTGGTTTCGAGATGATTCAAGAGAATAATGTATGTTATGCCGCCGCTGATCTGACAAGAGGCAGAGCTCGGGCGGTAATGTGAGCAATGGGGAGCGGCTATAAATACAGATGAAGCTCTGCAGGCTCACCTCCTGCTGTGATTCCTGGTCCCTAACAGGCCACAGACTATTGGGGACCCTTGACATAAGGAAATTTTCTCTCTCAACGAAGTGTTTATTAATACTTGCCATACCAACAACTGATTTCTAATAATACATTTTTGTTCCATTAAGAAACAGGTGCTAATCCTAGTGCAAAACTAGGCCATTTATTTGTAGCACCTCTAAATATAATTACAACTTTTGTAATAAGGCTACTTATGTGTTTAGTTTGTTTGTTCTTTTTTGATTTGCTGAACAAATTTTATTGTTCAGTTGTTAAAATACCTGAGACATACATATTTTGGTAATAACTGATCTATGAGAACTAGTTGTAACCTGTTAGCTTTCAAATAATTTGCTTTGGGAATCATTTTTAAAAGCTTATACGCATAGACTAAAATGCCCACTCTAAATCTATTCAGCCTTTTCTTATTAAATTTTAAAGCACATATTTTAGAAGAACATTTTCAAGATTTCAAAACCCTAAATATCAATAAAATAGAAATGAACAAGTCAGTCCAACTTCAGTGGGAACTTGTCTTATGAAGTATTTATTTAGATCAATGAAGATTCCAGCTAAGCTCCTAAGAAAAGAAAAATCATCCACCTGCTAGGGGATCTGCATTTCAACAGGTTGTTTATATATTTACTCATGTTGAAAAGGAGCCAAATGCTGTGGTTTTTACCTTTTAGCTCTTTCAAACAATTTTTTCTTAATAAAGATGTATTTTAAAAGTAAGTTAACTATTGTGCTTTTTTTTTTTTTTTGCCTTTTCACATTTAAGGAAAATAGTTGTTGCATATAAAATACAGAGCAAATTTAAAACCCTAAAGAGTACGTAAACTGGAGTAAATGATATGCTGTAACATTTTACTTTCTAGGCTGCATAGAAATAAAATATAACTTAAGAAATGGAAAACTAGGTCAGTGGAGGTTTTGTGTGAGCATAGTCCCCCAGTGCACATGTGATAATAGAAACACATCAATATACACTGAAAAAAATCCTTTCCTCAATTGCTATCTTCCAGAGCATCAAAAATCCGTGGTGGACCAATAGTAGTAAAGTGTTTTTCCAAGGTGTTCAATGACGCAGTGATTTGGAGGGAATCAATAAGAGAAATATGAGAGAGTCAAATACATTCTAGCTATGAAATAAAACTTCTTAATCTTCCTTAAAAGTCTCTTGTGGTCATCTAGTAGAACTGTAAAGCCTTCTCTCCAATACCACAGTAGAAAGATGCATGCCTGTGTTAGCTAATTTTGATATAAAACCCTTTTACTGGAAGCCCAATATGGTTTAAAGAGAGAATATTGGAGTTGTAGAAATCTTAATTGAAATCTCACTGCTCTGAAATACTTACCTGTTTATTTTGGTTTTTGTTTGTTTGTTTGTTTTGTTTTGTTTTTTCACTTAACCTATTTTGAGACTCAGTTTCCTCACCTATGGATGATACTGTGTACATTATAAGATGATTTTGAGAAGCATATAAGAGAACATTTAAAAATCTATCATATTACTCAATAAATATTAGAGACTTTAACATTTTTAAAAGTAATATCCAAAGTATGTTAATTTTAATCAATTTATATGCAGACTTTGCAGCAAGTTTTTGCATTACCACTATCCACATATGGGGTAAATATCAAACCTTTAACTATATAATAACTCACAATTTTAAAAAAAAGTCAGATTTTTTTAGGGAAGCCATGATAGGGTAACTTTACACCTTAGCTTGAATTAACTAATTTCTTATAAACTGTAAAGCAAACAAAGGTAGTATAATGAAAATTCCTGTAAGTCTGGTCACATCACAAGTACTTGTCTGGTACTGTGTAAACTCATTTTAATGATATGCTTACTTCTGATTTCTTACATGAGAGCACCATAAGAGAAATCCAGAAGGAAATGTCACAACTAGATATTAGTAACCATTTCCATAAGCTAATCTAACTTTTAACATCTATGTTCATGTACTCTGACTTTGCATATCTTGCTATGATTAAACTTTCTATATTCCTAGCTAGAGAAACTTACCACTTGTGCAATAGATTTCATCACCTCTCACCTTATTAAGGCTACTGCTTCACCAGTTTCCCCTTTCATTCTCTTCTGAATCATTAAACACACTTCTCTGAGTCTCTAATGGATCATACTTATCATCAATGAATATCCTCTTATTTCTCCATGCAGGAAAACAAAATATGCCTTTTAACACCAAATTACTCTCCAGCTGCTATTGTCTTAATTGTCTGCTCCCCTTGTGACAACATATTCCCCACCCCCAACAAAAAAATTATGACTTCCATTTGTTTTCTTAATGCCACTAACCAGGCTTTTGTTCCCACTATGACTCCCATATCATTCTTGTCAAAGTTAACCATAAGCCACACAGTGGTAAGCCCAAAAGTCAATTTTCAGTCCCTACTTTACTGCATTCATCACCAGTATTTTACACAGTCAATCATTTCCTCCTTCTGGAAGCACGCACTTGCTAAACTTGGCATTCAGGGAAGGTTCTGTGCTAATTTCAGTAGTCCTTGATGGATCTTTTACTCTCTTTACTCACTTTTCAAATAATCTCATCAAGTCACAAGACTAAGCACAATCCATGCTGTTGATTTTCAACTTTATTTCCCTAGTCTGGAAATCTACTCTGAATATCTCATACAACACTGTCAACTGAAGGGTAAGTTAACATGTCCCAAATGTAGCTCACCAACTGGTAAATAAGAATTATATTTTTCTCATTTCTGCAGTTAAAAAAGTGAAGAAACATTGGTGTTTCAACATTTCATTCTCTTATTTTCCATCTCTCACCTTTCAGTTGTGCCTTTATTTTCAAAATGTAACCAGGATGTGAACAACTTTCAGCATCCTGATCAAAATTTAACCACCAAAATCTAATCCCCAGAATTTATTGCCTGGTTAGTCAGTAGCCAAATAGCTCTCCATTCTTCCACCAAATCCCATCTGCATGTATTCTCAAAACAGCAACAGTGAGAATATCTGCTTTAAAATCTTATATAGATTATGGCACTGCTTCCTCAAATCCTATACTATCTTCTCATTTAATGTATGATGACAGAAAATATATTTTGTAAATAATTGCATATTGCATGTATTATTATGCTGGAAGATGATTATGGTAAGTAATCAATAAAAACTCATAAGAATAAAAATCTTACATTAAAGCAAAGTTCAGCAGTGAGAATGTAACAAAAACATATTTAAAGAACAAAATAATTAAATAAATGCTTGTCTATAAAAGTATTTAAAGAGATGAAATTGAGTAGCATTACAAAGTTATATAATTTTTAAGAGATAAATTACATGACTTTTTATTTTAAAATGCCAACATTATAATATATAAGAAATTGCATCCACACAGTTGTACTTACAGTTATAGTGAAAAATGCTAAAATTCAACTTGAATATGTAAAGAAGAAACTCTGAAATTCATTTAGGGTATCTGCAAACAAAAGTGCTTGAATATCATTAATATATAAAACACCTTCTAATTGTTAGGACTGAAGGGAACATTTGAGGACCACAAACTGATTCTGGTAAGTACCCTCTCAGCTTAAGCAATTTTAACAAATCAGTCACATGTTTTCTTTTTAAATAAAAACCAAATTTCTCAAAAAACCCAAAGGTAAGAATATGAATAAAAAGAAACCTCTATACACTATTGATGTGAAAATAAAATCATTGCAGTCACTATGGAAAACAGTATGGATGTTCCTCAAAAATAAAAAACTGTAGCTACCATTTGATCTACTAATCTCACAACTGAGTATATGGCCAAAGAAACTGAAATTAGGTCTTAAATAGATATCTCCACTTCTATGTCCACTGTAGCGTTATTCACAATAGCAAAGACCTGAAAGCAATCTAAATGTCCATCTATGGGTGCATGTATAAAGAAAATGTGGGACACACATAAGATGGAATATTACTTAATCTTAAAAAAGGAAATCCTGCCATTTGACACATCAATGAACCTGCAAGACATTATGTTAAGTGAGATAAGCCAGATACAGAAGGGTGTGCTACATAATATAATTTATATGAGAAAACTAAAATAGTCAATTTCATAGAAGCACAGAGTAAAGAGGTGGTTGCCAGGTACTGGAGAAAGGGGGAAATAGGGGGGTATTATTTGAAGGATAAAGTATCAGTTACACCACATGAATAAGGTCTGGAGATTTACTGTACAGCATAGCACCTGTAGATAATACTATATTATACACTTTTGAATTTGCTAAAAGGATAGATCTTATGTTAAGTATTCTTACACAAAAATAGAGAGTAGAAAAAACTTTTAGAGATGATAGGTATGTTTATGGGATAAACTGTGATGTTGACTTCACAGGTGTGTATTTGTCCACAAATTCATCAAATTATATATATTAAATATACATAACTTTTTGTATGTCAATTGGTTTAAAAAGAGAGAAATGCACACAACTTCTGTGGGATAACAGGCAATAGTACATAACCTCCATATAATTATTAGAAATATCAGGTTAAAAATGAGGACATATCTACTAAGTAACTGAAAATTTCACTTTGAAAATGCCAAAATTAAAAAATAAAGACCGAAGAGTTGTCACATATTGCAGTAGACTATGGGCATCTGACAACTAAATGTCATGTGAGATCTTCAGTGCAATTCTGGAATGGAAAAATGACATTAATTGGAAAAAAACTGATGAAATATAATGATGTTTATAGAGTTTTAATTGTATTGCATCACTACTAATTTCTTAGTTTTGATCATTAAACTATGGTTATGTAAGTATTAACTTCATGGAAAGCTGAGCTACCGGTATATAGGGACTCTATATTCCATCTTCAACTTTTCTGTCTGTCTTAAATTTTTGTGTCAAATTGTGTATGTAAAAATAAAACATTTTAAAAAGGACCACTGATTAACAAAACAGAAAAAAAAAAAAAACAAAACACTTTTCTTTCCTTCATTTCTTTCAAGGAAAATCAAATACATGTCAGATTCTGGGTTGGATTACATACATCACACAACCTTGGAGACTGGATGCCTTCACTTAAGTTTCAAGAACATATGTTCCTCAAACTTTGTCTTGAGAATTGAGATCTAACTTACCCTTTGTCTACTCTATTATTAATAATTTAATTCATTCACTAATAATAATTCAATAAATTATAATTATTGGAATATAAAAAATAAATGAGTGCATTTTTACCACATAAGACAATATATCTCAAAATATGTTCAATAGTCACCTTTAAAGAACAAGTACCTACTGAAGTGTCAGATTCAAAGACTCCACCCTAGAAGGCATAGTAGTTTGGTGTTAGGAATAGCTCAGCTGATGAGGAATTCACCTGCAATGCCGGAGACCCTGGGTTCAATTCCTGGGTTGGGAAGACCGCCTGGATAAGGGATAGGCTACCCACTTCGGTATTCTTGGGCTTCCCTGGTGACTCAGATGGTAAAGAATCCACCTGCAATGCGAGAGACCTGAGTTCGATCTTTGGGTTGGGAAGATCCCCTGGAGGAAGGCATGGCAATCCACTCCAGTATTCTTGCCTGGAAAATCCCCATGGACAGAGGAACCTGGAGAGCTGCAGTACATGGGATCGCAAGAGTTGGACACGACTGAGCGACTAAGCAGATGCACACACACGCAAAGTAATTGTGATAAACATTAATATTTAAGAACCACAATGTAAAGATTATACAGATCATTAAAGTATAAAATATTGCTGTATTATTTTTGTATATTTAAATACTCTAATTCTTGTAAGGCCTTCCCATGTAGCTCAGTTGGTAAAGAATCTGCTTACGATGCTGGAGACCTGGGTTCAATTCTTTTAAAGGAATGGGGAAGATTAGAGAAACATTTACAGATAAGAAGACACTGAATTGGTCTTGAAGAATGAATCTGAATTTATTAGAGAAAGCAGTGGAGAAGGAAATGGCAACCCACTCTACTAATCTTGCCTGGAAAACCCCTGGTGGGCTAAACTCCTTGGGGTTGCAGAGAGTCATAAATGACTTAGTGACTTGAGCACACAATGTGCAGAGAAAGTAGACTCATTCCAAGGTAGGAAGCATCATATAAAAGAGCATAACACCAAGGAAACCGGAATGGAAAGAGACACATGTACCCCAATATTCATTGCAGCACTGTTTACAATAGCTAGGGCATGGAAGCAACGTAGATATCCATCGACAGAAGAATGGATAAGAAAGCTTTGGTACATATACACAATGGAATATTACTCAACTATTAAAAAGAATGCACTTGAATCAGTTCTAATGAGGTGGATGAAACTGGAGCCTATTATACAGAGTGAAGTAAGTCAGAAAGAAAAACACCAATACAGTATATTAATGCATATATATGGAATTTAAAAAGATGGTAACGATGACACTATATGCAAGACAGCAAAAAAGACACAGGTGTAAAGAACAGACTTTTGTACTCTGTGAGAGAAGGCGAGGGTGGGATGATTTAAGAAAATAGCATTGAAACATATATATTACCATATGTGAAACAGATCACCAGTCCAGGTTTGATGCATGAGACAGGGCGCTCAGGGCTGGTGCACTGGGCTGACGCTGACGGATGAGGTGGGGAGGAGGTGGGAAGGGGTGTCAGGATGGGGGAGTACATGTACACCCATGGCTGATTCATGTGAATGTATGGCAAACACCACTACAATATTGTAAAGTAATTAGCCTCCAATTAAAATAAATAAACTTACAAAATAAAAAAAAAGAGCATAAAGTACTTTATGAAATGATAATCCAAAGGAAAAAAAATCACATGTCAACTTTCAACAGCAGATTCAGAGACAAAACTGATTTGTATCTTATGACTTTAAAAAAAAGTCATCAGATGAATGAGTACCAAGTGACTTTTTTTCCTGAGTTCAAATTTAAGATATCTCTAAGAGATACAAAAGTGAGTAAAATAAACAAGAACAAGGTACAGTTCATTTTATAAAATACACTTTTTTCGAGTAAGTAGATTCATGAAAAGTTGAGAAAACATAACTTCCTTACACCCTTCATCCATTTTCTCGATAACTTAAGAATAAACTTGTCAAGTTGTCATGCTCTAAAGTTAACATATTATATTCATGATACAGTTCTTTTCCATAATCATGACACATTTGTCAAAATTTTTAAAGTGATATAATTAACTAAAAAATGGAGCTTCCCCAGTGGCACAGCAGTAAAGAATCTGCCTGCAATACAGGAGATGCTAGAGACTCAGGTTCAGTCTTTGAGTCTGAAAGATCCCCAGAGTAGCGCATGGCTATTCACTCCAGTATTCTTGCTGGGAAAATCCCATGAACAGAGGAGCCTGGTGGGCCAAGGTCCACAAGGTCACAAAGAGTTGGGCAAGACTGAAGTGACTGAGAATGCATGCAATTAACTAAACTACAGATTTTATTCGGATTTCCCCAGGTTTTCCATTTTTCTGTTCAGGATCAACTCCAGGATACTAAATTGCATTTGGAGCAATTTTCCTTTAAAATGTCATATAGTTTATTAATCTGATGTGTTTAAAGTGGAAGGTTAAGTCTGAACAAGAATAGACTAATTCTGAAGCAAAGTCTATATAAATATATTACCATAAAATCACAAATACTGTGAAGACAGGTCAGAATGCCTAATAAAAAGATTTATCAATGGTGAGTATTGTAACAGATTAAGTTAAAAATCTATCAATATATCTATCCATCAAATCAAACAAAACAAATTAATGTAATGTAATGTAATGTAATGTAAACCATGTTACATTTCAACAATAGGTTTATGTTTTTAGTTGCTCAGTCATGTCCACTCTTTGTGATTTCGTGGACTATAGCCCTCCAGGCTCTTCCGTAGACTGGCCATGGAATTTTTCTGAAAGAATACTGGAGTGGGCTGCCATTCCCTTCTCCAAGGGACCTTCCTGACCCAGGGATTGGACTCAGGTCTCCTTCATTGCAGGCAAATTCTTTACCATCTGAGCCACCACAGAATTCAGTTACACTCTAAAATGAGAGCAAATGTTAAGCCCTGCTGATGTTACCATAGCTAATCATGACATTTGGTAGTAATAGAAGAATCTAAATTCAAACTCCAGAATTGTAATAATAAACATATTTAAGTAATATCTGAATTTGCTTGAGAAAAATAACTAAAGTTATATAATAACTAAATAAATAATAACTAAAGTTTACAATGTGCTGTAGAACGTTTTTGTGATTCATTTTGTGAAATTTAAGAACATGTCCTCTGTGAATATTTCAGACTAATATTTCTTGTCCCATTTTCTGTCCAACATAGTTTTTATTCTGTCATCCCCTTTATCACAATTATCCTGACATTCCAATAACTGGCTAGTTTTAAAATGTGTTTTAGATGTATTTTCTGTGATATCTGAATACATATTATAATGGCCAAGATCTTATATATCACATAACTTTTTTCTTTAACACGGTGACACAACTGACAGAACTGCCTATAAATTATTTTCTTTGAAAAAGAGAAAAATGGGAATTCCAGGTAATGACTACATCGCTAAGGGATGCACTGCAGGGAATAAAACACCAGTTTAACTCACTAACAAATGGTCCATACAAAACTCAACTAGTAAACATACTTTTGATTTTCATTTTTGCTTTAAGGTATTAACTTGTCCTTCGCTCACATGTGAAAATGTTTGAAATAGTGGAGAACTGTGTTAGAACATACAGAATAAGGGATTAATATAGAAACATATAAATAAGTTTTTACCAATCAATTCTTTTTTTGTTATATTGTAGTCAAATGTCCTCAAGATATTCTATCAGTGATTAACTATGTATGACTTTCCCCCCTTCCTACACTTTATTTTTCTAATGGGTGGAAATGTGTTACATTCTCTGTTTCCTTGAGCTTCTCATTTCTTCAGGAATATGCAATGTAATGGACAACTTTATGTATCATTATATTTTATGATGCCTTTCAGTATAATATGAAAAATTATATTTCTATTTCTTATTACAGTTTCTATTGAGTCTTTTTTTTTCCTTTTCATGTTTTACTTAATGTGTATATGTAGATTATTTTTCAAAGCAACCAATGTTGTTGTCATTAACTAAGATAGTTTCCCAAGTGGTGCTAAGTGGTAAAGAACTCACTTGCTGGTACAGGGACTTAAGAGATGTGGGTTCAATCACTGGGTCAGGAAGATAACCTGGAGGAGGGCATGTCAACCTCCTCAAGTATACTTGCCTGGAGAATCCCATGGACAGAGGAGCCTGATGGTCTATAGTCCATAGGGTCTCAAAGAGTGGAACACAACTGAAGCAACTCAGCATGCACAAGATAAAACTATCAATACAAGTACTACAAGGGTGGAGGGAATATCATGAATTTTAGACAGAATTTTGAAGTATCTATTAGACTTTCAAGTAGTAAGTAGGTAGCTGGATATGAGTTTACATCTAGGCCAAAGGTTCAGGTTAGAGATAAAAATTTAGAAGCCACCAGTTAACAGAAGGTATTTCAAATTATTGACCTTGAATGAGCTCATCGAAGGATGAATAGAGTAAGGAAGAAAGAAAGTAAGAAAGTGAAGTCGCTCAGTCATGTCCGACTCTTTGCGATCCCATGGCCTGTAGCCTAGCAGACTCCTCCATCCATGGGATTTTCCAGCAAGAATACTGGAATGAGCTGCCATTTCGGAGGGGAGTTCCAAAGACGGAGGAATAAGAGGCTGAGATGAAAAGGAATAACAAAGAATCATCAAGAGAACTTTCAAGCTAAAATGAGGAAAACCAAGAAAGTAAAGAATTATGGAAACCAAAGGTATAAAGTGTTTCAAAGGAAATGGAATGACCTATTTTACCAATGCGGGGGAAATAGAATTAAAATCCAAAATATTTTCCAAGCAGAAATCCTCTCTAAAAAAATAGTAGAGAAGGAAAATAATTTTATTATTAAATGAATATTAAACCAAAATGTAATGATGTCACAGGTAATCCACTAAAAGATGGCAAAACCAGATTGAATTCTCATCCATTTTTATAACCAAGCAGACAGACAGACCCCTTATACACATGCCTTAAGATAAAATCTATCTACTTGCCAAATAAGAGAAACTGACAGCACTGTTTGTGATACATCTATGATCCTAATTCTGCCTGATAATTGGAGTGACCATCTGTGATGGCTAATTGGCTTTAACTGGGGATAGGGGGTGGGGGGAATTTTCATTTCTTTATGGCAGAACTAGATTTGCAATTGGAAGCAGGTTATCTACCAAAGTAACCTCTTCTTATTCCACAGAAACTGGAAGATATGGGTGCTATCAGCCCCAATGCTTACACTTCAAAGAGATGGCTTTTAGGGACTTGAGAAAGACATTTCTGCATCATTAAGCTGACAAAAGGCCCATCTAGTTTTCAGAAGGATTAATATACATTTCAAAGAGAGGAGAAAGTACTTACAATATTCTAAATTACAAATTTTCTGAAATAAATGTTCTAAGGGAAGAAAAAAGGATGAAGGGGAAAATCACTTTATTTTCAACAAGAGAAATATCTCAGATTTTTAAATTTTATTTGCCCTACATCAAATAATGCTTACAAGATAAAATAAGGACTGAGAATCAAACTTTGGATTAAGGTGATTGACAAAAACTGCTTTAGTGGGGCAGAAGAGGCAGACTTTTATTATAGGAATATTCCATTTTACTGCACTTAGCTTTATTGTGCTTTGCAGATATTTCATTTTTTTTTTTTTTTTTTTTTGGTAAATTGAAAGTGTGTAGCAACTTTGTGTTGAGCATATCTATCAATGCCACTTGTCAAACAGCATTTGATCCTTTTGTGTCTCTGTCAGTTTTTGGTAATTCTCACAATATTTCAAATGTTTTCACTATTTATATATTTGTCATGGTGCCTTGTGATAAGTGATCTTTGATATTATTATTTTAATTACTTTGGGGTACCATGAACCATTGAGTAATAAGTAAATAAATGCTGTATATGTTCTGACTGCTCTACTGACCAGTTCTTTCCCATTTCTCTCCCTCTCCCCGGGCCACTCTATTAACTGAGACACGAATATATTGAAATATCTAGATTGGCATCTACACGCTCAAGTGAAAGTGGTGCGTGCTTCTCACTTCAAATCAACAGCTAGAAATGATTAAGGTTAGTGAAAAACACATACCAAAATCTAAGACAGGGCATAAGCTAGGCCCCATGCATTAAACAGCCAAATTGTGAATGCAAAGGAATAGTTCCTGAAGGAAATTAAAAGTGCTACTCCAGTAAACATAGATAGGAAAGAGAAATTAGTATTTTTGCCAACATGGAAAAAGGTTTAGTAGTCTAAATTAAGATCAAACCAGATACAACATTCTGTTAAGCCAAAGATTAAGTTGATTCATGAGGTTTAAAGAGAGAAGACACGTACACAATATTGATAGTTAAAATAGAGAAAGGAGTTCAAAATGGCAATGGCCAAAAGACAGAGAAAGAAAGAAAAAAGTCGGTGATAAGGCGGAAAATCCATGGATTGGAGTGAGAACCTCAGGTGAAACAAACATACTCCCTTCCTTGTTGTTGTTCAGTAGCTCAGTCGTGTCTGACTCTGCAACCCCATGGACTGCAGAACACCAGACTTCCTTGTCCCTTACCATTTCCCAGAGCTTGCTCAAACTCATGTCCATTGAGTCGGAGATGCCATCCAACCATCTCATCCTCTGTTGTCCCCTTCTTCCTGCCTTCAATCTTTCCCAGCACTGGGGTCTTTTCTAATGAGTCAGCTCTTCGCATCAGATGGCCAAAGTATTGGAGCTTCAGCTTCAGTATCAGTCCTTCCAATGAATATTCAGGGTTGATTTCCTTTAGGATTGACCAGTTTGATCTCCTTGCAGTCCAAGGGACTCTCAAGAGTCTTCTTCAACACCACAGTTTAAAAGTATCAGTCCTTTGGTGCTCAGACGTCTTTATGGTCCAACTCTCACATCCCTAAATGACTACCGGAAAAACCATAGTCTTGACTAGATAGACTTTTGTAGGCAAAGTGATGTCTCTGCCTTTTAATATGCTGTCTAGATTTGTCATAGCTTTTCTTCCAAGGAGAAAGCATCTTTTAATTTCATGGCTGCAATCACCATCTGCAGTGATTTTGGAGCCGAAGAAAATAAAGTCTGTCACTGTTTCCATTATTTCTCCATCTATTTGCATGAAGTGATGGGAACTGATGCCATGATCTTCATTTTTTGATTACTGTGTTTAAGTCAGCTTTTTCACAGTCCTCTTTCACTTTCATCAAGAGATTCTTTAGTCTTTTGCTTTCTGCCATAAGGGTAGTGTCATCTGCATATCTGAGATCATTGATATTTCTCCCAGCAAGCTTGATTCCAGCTTGTGCTTCATCCAGCCTGGCATTTTGCATGATGTACTCTGCATAGAAGTTAAATAAGCAGCGTGACAATATACAATGTCGGTGTACTCCTTCCCAATTTGGAACCAGTCTGCTCTATTGGCTTTTAACCTGCATACAGATTTCTCAGGAGGCAGGTAAGGTAGTCTGTTATTCCCACCTCTTGAAGGTATTCCAGTTTGTTGTGATCCACACAGTCAAAGGCTTTAGCATAGTCAATGAAACAGAGTAGATGTTTTTCTGGAATTCTCTTGCTTTTTCTATGACTCAACAGAATTTGGCAATTTGATTTCTGGTTCCTCTGCCTTTTCTAAATCCCCCTTCCTGGCTAGCCCTAATTTGCATAGGGCAGGCTCAGCGGGGAGGAGACAAAATGTACAAAAAGATGGAGACAAGAGAGGTAGAGGCTGGTCCTTCAAGGTCGGCCAGCCTTCACACCTCGAAGGTGTGCTATCCTTTGTTTACAGAATAAAACTCTGAGTTGTAACACTGATCCACGATTTCAAATCTTTGTTGCAGTGAGACAGAACCAAGGAAATTACACACTCTCCCGACAATGTAAAAGTACAAAGTGATGTAGGAAAAACTACAGCAAGTTATGCAGAAGACCTAGCTAAGATAATGAATGAAAGTGGCTACAATAAACAATAGATTTTCAATGTAGGTGAAAGAGCCTTATATTGGAAGTAGGTGCCATCTAGGACTTTATCATGGTTAGAGAGGAGAAATCAATGACTGCTTCAAAGACTCAAAGGACAGGCTGAATTTGTTGTTGAGGGCTAATGCAACTGGTGACTTTAGTTTGAAGCCAATGCTCTCTTACCATTCTGAAAATCCTAGGACCCTTAATAACTATGTCAAATCTACTCTGTCTATGCCTTATAAGTGGAACAACAAAGATTAGATGATACCACATCTGTTTATAACATTGTTTACTGGATATTTGAAGCCCACTGTTGAGAACTGTGACTCAGAGGGGGAAAAAATTCCTTTTAAAATATTATTGCTCATTGGCAATGTACCTGGTCACCTAAAAGCTCTGATGGAGAGGAATAATAAGTTAGATTAATGCTGTTTTCATGCTTGCTAATACATTTGTAATTTATTCATTCTGCAGGTTATCGATCAAGGACTAATTCTGACTTTGAAGCACTGTTGAGAAATATATTTTGTAAGGTTATAACTGCCATAGATAGTGAAGGATAAGGAACTCCACTAAATATCAAGGGTGATAGATATCAGTGGCAGAAGTAGTTTGATTAAACTGACTTAGCACGGTTCTTGCTAAACTAGATTTTAAAAGGAAGTGCACAGATGGTCCTCAGAAGAGGTTCAGGAGCCTAACTAAAGTTTGGTCAAACTGACTTTATCAATACACAGATAATATGTTTTTCACCTATCATAAGCTATGCATTATCAGTGAGGTGACTGTGCTGGTCCAAGCAAAGAGGTCTCCATTGTTACATTATGGTGTTCTAACACAGTTATTTGGGAAAGAAAGAAACAAATGGAAAACTAATTTCTAATAGACTAGCCAGTCTTAGAAAGATTATGCCCTAAGAAGTTATCAGATATTTATAAAAGGAAGAGGATAGAGATAGAAATTTTTCCCAAAGGTCACCTTAGTTATGTTTGTATCCTATCTTCTATTTAATAAATCTATGTCTTTGTTGCATAATCATACTCCCAACTAAAATATACTATCCATTTTCAGTGATTTTGATGATTGACAGAATCACACTTATGAAGCTAGATTGTCAAACCCTTGGTAGTAGGATTTACACATATGCATACATTAAAACAGAAGATAAAACACACTGACTGCTATGCACACACCCATATGTGACAGAGATTCTATAGTGAAGTTTGGAATTATTTTTTCAAGGAATCTCTAAAATCCTTTATTCTAGTCAAACTGGTCCCAACCCAATACCTGTCTGTGTTCAACAGTCTTCTCCATTTTTATCTTATCTTCCTTTTTCCATTAGGCAGGGATGCCTTCATTTTTAATGTGTAAATCAAAGGACATACCTTTTGAGTCAGAGCCTGTATTAAGTTTTGGGGCTGCAGAGACACTAAGACATGAGGCTGACTATTTCATAGGTTAAGGTTATGGGTTTTTGTGTTACATAAACACTATCTCTCTATCACTTAACTACATCACCTAGCCAAAATATTAATCACTCCGAGCCTGAGATTACTTTTTGTAAAATATGAAGAATCATGGCATTTACTCATAGGGCTGAAACAGTCATAAAACGAAATGAGTATGCTTATTAGATAAGTATTTCTAGTTGCAACAGTTAGAAATAGATCTCAAAATGACTCACATAAAGGAAAAGTCTAGAATGAGCTTTTATAAACATCTGGATCTAAGACTCTCAAATTATGCCATTAAGATTCAATTCTTTTTCCATCTTTGGGTTCTGCTATCTTTTGTGTAGCCTTTAACCCCAAGAGTCTTCTCCATATGGTGAAAGTTAAAGTGAAGTCGCTCAGTCATGTCTGACTCTTTGCAACCCCATGGACTGTAGCCCTCCAGGCTCCTCTGTCTATGGAGATTTTCCAGGCAAGAACAGTGGAATGGGTTGCCATTCCCTTCTCCAGGGGATCTTCCTGGCCCAGGGATCAAACCCTGGTCTCCCGCATTGCAGGCAGACTCTTTACCATCTGAGCCACCAGGGAATCCCTCTCCATATGGTGGCCTCCACCAGAACCGTTAGGGTTACATTTTCCTCTGATACACTAAATAAACCAAAAATATTTCTTTCTTCCCAAGTGTTACCAAAAAACTCTGGAACTGATACTCATTGGATTCTTCTGTGTAATTGTTGACCCAAAGACCATGGCCAGTGGGAATGTATGTGTTGACAGCTAGAACCTGATTCACAGGTTAAATGTGCATTAATTAAATGTGCATTAATTTTTTAAAACACCATCCTTGTAGAGGGCAACCCACACTGAAATGACATGGATTCCAAGTGGGCATGGTAGGTGGCTCTCCAAAGTAAAATCTGGGTGCTGGTACCAAGAGGAGAGGAAAACGGATGCCAGCAGGCAAAAATAAATGATCTTCACCAAAGCATGCTACTATAGCTGCTGATACAGTGTATGTTAGTATAGTGAGTGCTGTGTGCTAAGTTGCTTCAGTAGTGTTCAATTCTTTGCAACCCTAGAGGCCATAGTTTGCTAGGCTCCTCTGTCCATGGGATTCACCAGGCAAGAATATTGGAGTGGGTTCCCATGCCCGCCTCCAGCGGATCTTCCCAACCCAGGTATTGAACTCACATCTCTTATGTCTCCTGCATTGACAGGCGGGTTCTTTACCATTAGTGACACCTGGGACACCCATGTTAGTAGAGTACCTGGTGTATAACTATTAGCCTGAAAAATGATTTTTAAAATGCATGTACCTGGTTTTCCATATTAATGGAGAAAACAAACTGTAAAGTAACAGCCTGAAAGGAAAACCAAGAGTATGAGTGACTAAATGAAGTGCTCATTTTTTTTTTAAAGGATTATTTGCTCTCTAACAGTCCCTGAAAGTATCCCCAAATGAGAGTACAGGACAAAAGATGATATCCTTAACCATAGCTACACAATCATTGTACATTGTAACTACACATATGCTTTTGCAAAGGTAGTGGGTTTTTAGATTTGAGAATATTTCTGTCCCTGTCTAGTGATTTTTTGGATCTTTAAGTGAGAAAGTTGACAATACATTCACCAATTCTCTAAGAAGATCAGATTACAGACATTCTTCTGTATTTCTTCACTGTCCTCTTCAGTGGCTAACACACTTGTAGACACCAAGTGGTAAGCTCCAAGTACTTGCTGATCGTTTCTAAGTTCAATGCAGTAATGTAAGCATATTTACAAATCTGCTGAGGGTTGTTTACTAATTTACTTTCATTTTCTCATGGCATTTCCTAGAAAAAAACAAAATATGCTCTCTTTTCATTTCCAATTTCGAGTAACATATTCAGAGGGACCATATCTTTATCCAATCTGAATTAACTAAATTTCTTGACACACACATATTTTAATGTTTATTATTTCTTACCATACTATTCAAAAACTTTTCATTTACCTATGTGTATGTGTAATTATTCCCATGCACTTTCCAAAGTTTTTGTGGGGATGTTGAGTAGAGTTTATTATATGGTGAAACATCAGGTAAGTGTACCATTTGATCAATTTTGAAAAAAAAATGTATACTTACTAAACAATTTTTCAATTAAGATATAAAATATTTCCATCATATTAGACAGTTCTCTAATGGTTTCCTAAGGCCATCTTCCACTATAGCAACCATTATCATAAATTTTATCACGTATCTTGGATTTGCCTATTCTAGTACTTCATATAAATGGAATTGATACAATATTTATTTTTATGTCTTTCTTTCACTTTTCTTTGTGATTACTTTCACTGAGCATAACACTTTCAAGATTTATCCAGGTTGTTGCACTTATCAGTAATTTACTATTTTTTTGTTTAAATTGCTGAGTATTGTTATTTCTGATAGCATTCTATTATACATACATACCAAAGAATTTTAAATAATTCTTCTGTTTAGGGACACATGGCTGTTTTCAGTGTTTGGCTAATATGAGTAAAATATTTATAACATTCTTGTCTAAGGATTTTTCTATAAATATGTTTTTATTTTTCTTGGGTGAATATACAAGATTGAAACTAGTGTGTCAAAAGATAGAATTTATTTTATTTTTTACAGAAGTGACACAGATTTTCAAAGTGGTTGTACCATTTTACACTCCCACCAGAAAATTATTAATTTTGGTTTCTAAAAATCTTTGATGTTTAGTGTTAAAGTTTAGAAATAAAGTTTTATCACTGTAGTGCTAATGTAGTTGTACTTATTATAATTTTAACATGCATTTCCTGGTAACAACTGATTTGCAACATTTTTTTTTTCACGACCTTATTGGTCATTTGTATATTTGATGAATTATTTGTTCTTCTCTTTCGTATTTTCCTTTTTATTGTTGGTTGTCTTTTTTGTTATAGAACTGTAGAAGCATTTTATATATTTTGGATATAAGTAATTTTGCTAGATGTATGTGTTGTGAATATATTTCCCTAGAATGCAACTTGCCTATTGACTTCTCAATGGTATCATTTGATGAAGATATTTTTAAAATTTATGAAGTTTAATCTGTTGATTATTTCAGTTAGTACTTTTGTGTCTCCCTGTAAGAAATCTTTTCTATTCCCAAATGATAAAAATGTTCTCCTACATTTTTTTTCTTGTGGTAAAACTATCAGATAAGTCAAGTTGGTTGACAGTATTTGTTCAGATCTTCTACATCTTCACTGACTTTCTGTCTACTTATTCTATTGATTACTAAGATTCCTGGAATTGTCTACTTCTCTTTTAAATTCTAAAAGCTTCTACTTAGTAATTTGAATAGCTGTTACAAATATATAAACTCTTAAGACAGTCATGTGTTATGGATTATTTGACTCTTTTATTACTATTAAAACTCTCTCATAGTCATGGTAATATATGTGTCCTGAAGTCTATTTTGTTTGATATAAATATCATCACTCTTACCTACTTATGATTAATGAATGATATTTCTTCCTTTACCTTTAAAACTATTTATGCCTTTAAGAGGCTTCCCAAGTCCCCAGTGGCAAAGAATCCACCTGCCAATGCAAGAGATGCAGGTTCAATCCCTGGGTCGGGAAGACTCCTTGGAGAAAGAAATGGCAACCCATTCCAGTATTCTTGCTTGGGAAATTTCATAGACACAAGAGCCTGATGGGCTATAGTCCATGGGGTCACAAAGAATTGGACATGACCTAGTGACTAAACAACAATAATACCTTTATAGTTAGAGAGGTTTTGTATATGCAGCAAAAGTTGGGTCCTGAAAATTTCATTTTATCTTAGTTTTTCTGTCTTTTATTTGAAGCATTTATAATCAATGTAATTATTTATATGCTTGGATTTAAGTCTAACATCCGGTTATTCTTTTTGTTATTTGTAATCTTATTCTTTGCTCCTTTATTACTCTTTTCCTGTCATTTTTATCTGTGACAGTTTTATTGAGGTGTAGTTGACATGCAATCTCTCTCTCTCTCTCTCTCTCTTTAGTGGCTAAGTCATGTCCTGCTTTTGCGACCCCATGGATCGTAGCCTGCCAGGCTCCTCTGTCCGTGGGATTCTCCAGGCAAGAATACTGGAGTTGGTTGCCATTTCCTTCTCCAGGGGATCTTCCCGACCCAGGAATCGAATCCAGGTCTCCTGCGTTGCAGGCAGATTCTTTACCAACTGAGCTGTGATATATAATAAGTAGTACATATTTAAGATGTACAATGTGGTGTTTTAACATAAGTGTATACTTAATAAACCAACACAGTTAAAATACTTAACATTTCTACCATCCCGCAAGAGTTATCAGGTTCTCTTTTATATTTCTTCCTTTTGTTCTCTTTCACATGCTATTTTTCCCAGGCAAGCATCTATCTTCTTTCTGACCCATCAGTATTTTCCATTTTCTATAACTATATATAAAAAGAATAATGCAATATGTACTCATTTTAGGGAAGGAGCTGGCTTCTTAGCACAATGATTTTAGAATCACACATTTGGTAGAACATATCAAGAGTTCATTTTTTTTTCTTAACGAGTAATGGTTATATGGTGATAAGTTTTAAAGGACACAGAGTTGCTTTGAGTTTTCTCTCTGTTGATGGATATCTGGGTTATTAAGATTTTTTAAGCTGTTAAAAGCTAAAAGTTCTATAAACATTTGTGTACAAGCTTATGCATAGACATAAGCTTTGGTTTCTCCTGGACATATATGTATATATTAATTTTGCCTAGAAGTGGTGTTTATTTATTAAACAATATTTCTTTCTTGGCCAGTGAAGCCAATGTGATCAGAAGTTACCTTTGTGGAAAGGTTTTGAACTAAAAATTAACTTTTAAATAGATATTGGACAACTGAGCTCATGCATTTCTTCTTTAGTAAGTTGTAGTTTTTATCTTTCAAGAAACCTATCCTTTTCATCTGAAATAATGAATTTACTGCTACAGTTGCTTCAGTGTATTCCCTTTATATTTTCTCTTTAACATAAGGTGAATGTGTAGTAATGCCAAATTTCTCACTTCTTTTGTTGGTAATCTGTATCTTTTTTTCTGCTTAGTAGAATTTCATGAATTTTATTTATCTTAAAGTGACTGCTCTTGATTTAATCATATATTGTTTTGCTTTGATTCTTTTATTTATATATTTACTTATTTATTTGACTGCGTCAGATCCTCAGATCCTAGTTGTGGCACGCAGAATCTCTGTTGCTTCATGGAGGATCTTTCATTGAAGCACACACACTCTCTAGTTGTGGTGTGCAGGCTCCTGAAATAGCAGGCCCAGGAATTGCAGTGCATGGGCCGTTACTCCAGGGCATGCAGGATCTTAGTTCCTGATCAGGGATTGAACTTGTACCCACCACACCGCAAAACAGATGACTAACCACTGGACCACCAGAGAAATCCCCTCTTCTCTTTATATTGTATTTCTTCCTTAATCTTTATTTTCTTTCCTTTGAATTTAATTGGCTCTTCTTTTCTAATATCTTATGCTTGATACTGAGATCAGCGATGTGAGTTCTTTCTTCTTTCCTGAAGGCATGTAGTAACATCATTTCCTCTTAAATTTTGGTTCATCACTTATTCTAAATTTCCCCTTTGATTTTTTCTTTAACCAATGTATGGGTTTTCTCTGACCTTCACAAGAACTGAACATTATTTTAATATTTCATTTGTTCTGTACTTTTGCATTTTTAGCTATATATATGTCTTTTTTGTTTAGTAACTATTCTATAGTGTACTGAATGTAACTTTAATCATCACCATTTTTCTTTGCATAAAAATATGCAGTATTATACAGTGTTAGAAGATTTCAACAATATAATTCATTTCTTCCCAAACTTCTGTGCTATCATAATACATTTAAACATACATGTTTTAAACACAAAAATATATACATTTTATTAAAACATTCAATTATTTTTGAAATCAGTGTTTAATTAGAAAGTAACTATTTTACATTTTATCATATATTTACCACTATTAACATTATTCATTCTTTTGGGTAGACCGAATTTTTATTCTGGTATAATTTATTTCTGCTTAAAGAAGTATCTTTAGCATATCCTTTAGTGCCCATCTCCTAGCAACAAGTTTTCTGAGCTCTTCTTCTGTCTGAAAATACATTTTTTTGGCCTAAATTTTCTAAAGATATTTTAGTTGGGTTTAGAATTCTCTCTTTCTCTCTCCCTCCCCACTTTCCTAAGCCTTCTGCCTTCTTTCTCTCTTTCCCCCAGTCTCTCTCTCCCCTCAGTACATTAAAAGGCCATTTAAATATCTTCTGACTTGCATAAATTCTAATGAAAAATCTGCTGTCACATTAGTCTCCCAGTGTGATTTGTGTCATTTATTTTTCCATTTCTCTTCACCATTTGAAATCTGCAGCTTAATTTTTATGTGTCTTAGGGTAATTGACTCTGTTTACCCAACTTGGCAGTGGATGACATTCTTTGGTCTCTGAATTTATCATTTTCAGCTACAATTGAAATAATTCAGCCATTATCTCTTTCAAGCTATTATATTTTCCTCTGGGATTTCAATTGCACATATGCACCACTTGGTATTCTCCCAAAAGTCATTAGTACACTTCTTTTCCGTTTTTTTTTTTTTTTTTTGTCTCTGTTATTCAATCTAGGGATATTGCTATGTCTTCAGGTTCACAGATTTTGTTTTATAATGTGTAAATTTAGTCCAATTTAATATATTATTTCTAATATTATATTGTTCACAGTTATTAAGTATTTTAATTTTTTTGTTATGTCTTTTATTTCTCTCTGTGTGCAAGAGTACCTTTAAATCTCTGACTATATTTTTAATATTTACAACAGCTTATTTTACTGCTTTCCTACTAATCTCATTTTCTCTTTTATTACTTGACCTATTTCTAGTGACTGATTTTTAAAATAATTATTTGGTAATATTTGGTTGCTTCTTTCATGTAGAGCAATTCTTTATTGAATCTTTAGTATAACATCTTTCTTTTTGTATTATAAATTTTCAAATCTTGGCATTTTCCTGATGCTGCAACATCCCCATGAATAAGATATGAGCACCCTATCGAAGTGTCCAGCTACAGCAGCATGATAATGCTGGTCTCTACCACAAAGTCCCCTTCCCGTTTTTCACTGACTGTGACCTAGTGACATTCAAATGTATCAGTGAAATCCCCTCACACCTTTTGCTTGTGTACCCCACCCTTACCCTAATAAAGGCACTGGCCTGTGGGTGTTTGCTCTCCCCTAGATCCCCTCCTGCTTGGTTGGGCCAGCTCTCTAGTATGCTTCCCATAATATCCCCTCCTGGCATGCTGTGCCTCCCTCTTCTAAAAAACATGACTATAATAAATTCTTCAATTTTATGTGACTTTCCAAGTATAATATCTGCAGTTGTGCTGAGATCATATAAAGATCATACAAAGATACATACTGAGAGACTTTACTCCATCATCTAGAACACATTGTTGTTGTCTAATGAATATTTCCCACTATCTTAAAGGAGCAGTTAAGTTACTTATAGACCACATTGAGCTTTTTCAAGATTGCTTTTGGTTTTGTTTTGCTTTTAAAAGTTGTGTCTGGAAGAATTCCCTTCATTCAGGACCATTGAAATCATACTACTATGATACTACGATGTTACCATTTGAGGTCCCTCAAGAATATCTCCTATATTTGATGTGTGTTTGGCTGCTTCAGTTGTGTCTGACTCGTTGTGATCAATCCCATGAACTGTAGCCCACCACAGGCTCCTCTGTTCATGGGATTCTCCAGGCAAGAATGACAGAGTGGCTTGCCATGCCCTCCTCCAGGGGATCTACCTGATCCAAGGATCAAAGCCAGATCTCTTATATTCCCTGCAATGGCAGACAAGTTCTTTACCACTAGTGCCACCTGGAAAGCCCATATATTTGATGAGGTCTCTGTGAACAGAATGACAGAAACTTGAGCAATTCTCTGTTCTTTGTGAACTCTAGGGATTGTTCACATATAGCTTTCCAGAAACTATTATTTCCTGTCAATAGTTCTTTTCTAACATAAATTTTTTTTCTATGTATGTGCACATTGATGTACAGTCCAAGACTTAAGAGGGTCTTACCCAGTTTTCTGCAACATGGTCTCTGTTTTTTCACCTTTTTCAATTGTTTTACTGCTCCACATGACACTATGGAGATTCTACTATTATTTTTACTTTACTATTCCTGAAAATTATAGCTAAGAAAAATTATCAACTCATTAAACATTCATTGATCAACTCCAGGAAATTGACATAATAAAACAAGAACAGACTTTGTGTAGAGAGGCATACGCTATTTGTCCTTTGTTAAGTGACTTAAATTCTCTGTGCTTCAGCTTATTCAACTTTAAAATGACTGTGATTTTAATATCTGGGTTGGTATAAATATTAATGATCATATATATAAATATCTAGTACACATTGTCTCAAGTAGTTAACCCATACTAGATATTCTAAATGCAGTAATGGATATATCTATTACTATTATGACAATTTGTCAGGCACTATATGAGATAAATTCCATTTATTATATTATCTAAATGAACCCTTCTATTTCTGATAAATTGGGATTATTACAATATGAAAAACCCAAATCTCAGAAAGTGAAAGTAACTACACTTTTTTTTTTTTTACTCACTATGCAACATTTATGGAGTTCTTGTACATATTAAATACTCTGCAAACTTTTTGGAATTCAAAGATTAATAAAGTTAATGATGAAATTAATGGGTACTAATATATACAAATGTATTTATATTGCAACCTATACCAAAGATATTGAAATCAGTAGAGGGCACTGTGTTTTACCAGTGATTTCACATATATTATCTTATTTTATACTGTTAGATAAGTAAGAGTTATTACTTTAAAATCATATAGAAACTGAATTAGTTTCTAGTATTGTGTGACTCAAAGTTAGAGATTATGGCTATTATGTATGCTGGGAATAGAGAAGAAATTGCTATGAGAATGGGCCAAGTGGGGGTTTGGTATAAAGTATTATTAGTTATCTATTGTATCTGTCTTTGTCTACCTTATCAGCAGTTGGCCTCCGTTTTACATCAACTTAATTCCCACTCAAATAGTTCTTTTTCTTTTTTTTTACTTTGTAGAAAATGCAATAAGATAAAGGTGAGGCATTATATTTTGATTCATGGAAACAACAAAAAAAATCATTAAATATTTATTTTCCAATACTTGTCTGTATGTGATAATGCTCATTTATAGTTATTGCTTTAATATTTGATTATGACAACTGTTTTCAAAAGTAACTTAAATGACTAATATTTATAAAGTAACCAAGGACCAAAAAGTAACCAAGTAACAAGGACCAACTGTAGAGCGTAAGGAGCTCTACTCAATATTTTGTAATAACCTATATGGATAAAGGGGCTTCCCTGGTGGCTCAGAGGATAAAGCGTCTGCCTGTAATGCAGGAGACCCGGGTTCGATCCCTGGGTTGGGAGGATCCCCTGGAGAAGGAAACGGCAACCCACTCCAGTATTCTTGCCTGGAGAATCCCATGGACAGAGGAGCCTGGCGGGCTACAGTCCACGGGGTTGCAAAGAGTTGGACATAACTGAGAGACTTCATTTTCCATATGGATAAAGAAAGGATATACATATATATATGTATAACTGAAACACTTTGCTGGACACCGGAAAATAATACAACACTGTAAATCAATACTACTCCAATACAAAATGAAAACTAAATTAACAAAACAAGTTAAAAGTTATCTTAAAGGAAGTGTGAAATGTTGGTTAAATATATCTTTAAATTAAAACATGGTATTTTAGAATTTTCATAATAAACAGACTATTTTATATTCTTGCAATTTAATTTGTATTTGTATTATAACAATATGAACAAATGTATCTTAAATTTTTTGTGTGAATCTATGGCAAAGTATAACTGTCAATCTAGATATTTATACTTTTGCTGCAATTTTACTCTATAGTGGCTTTAAACTTTACAAGAATTTAATAGTGTTTCAAATTTAATCACTT
The DNA here is from genome assembly GCF_033118175.1 of Dama dama. Lineage (NCBI taxonomy): Eukaryota > Metazoa > Chordata > Mammalia > Artiodactyla > Cervidae > Dama > Dama dama. Next base: position 41,885,464 of record NC_083709.1, on the reverse strand, counting down.
TGGTTCTGCAGAATAATAAAGAAGTATGCTTATGCTTAAGTTGGATATTACATTTTCTAGAGATTGTATTTTTGCTTTATTTTTATCTACTGGGAAACAAATAAGTTGAAATATATTTTCTATAGACTATTTTGGTTTAATCTTTTAAAAGACTTTAACCTCGAAAAATAAAGATTTTAAGTAAACAAAATAACTGAAGTATTATAAATGTCTAAAATGGTTCTATTTCTGTATTTTCATAATTTAAGCTCTTTTAATTTAAGAAGTATTCTCACTATAATCAAGATTGAAATGAAATATTTTTGAGATCAAAAAGGAACTTCAATTTCATCTAGCTCCTATCAACATAATTATATAAAAATAGCAGTGTTTGGGAAAACCATTATAGCTAGATTTTTATTTATTCAAGGGGTTACAAACTCAAATCCTTCAACGGCCAGGAAAGAGACATGAATCTGTGAGACAGCCAGTGAAGTCACTAGCACTGTCACTTTCCTTTAGGAAATGGAAAGTGCATACAAACCTAAATACAATCAAATACATTGAGAATAAACAAAAGTCAAGAACTAACCAAGCAAACAATATAAACTTGGCCAGCCATTATTAATGGTGCTGTTGACCTAATTTGGCTGTGATTTTGAGAGCTATGACTAAGTTCTTCCACTGACTTCTAGTCTCTTTCCAATATGGCCTAGTCTCTAATGTTAGAAAAGGAATGGTATACCTTGTTTCACTTAAAATTTTAGATTAAGAAAATTTATCGCCACCTAGTCTATGCAAGGAGATCCATCCAGTCCATCCTAAAGGAAATCAGTCCTGAATATTCATTGGAAGGACTGATGCTGAAGCTGAAACTCCAATACTTTGGCCACCTGATGCAAACATCTGACTCATTGGAAAAGACCCTAATGCTGGGAAAGATTAAAGGCAGGAGGAGAAGGGGACAACAGAGGATGAGATGGTTGGATGACATCCCCAACTCAATGGACATGAGTCTGAGTAAGCTCTGGGAGTTGGTGATGGACAGGGAAGCCTGGCATGCTGCAGTCCATAGGGTTGCAAAGAGTCGGACATGACTGAGTGAACTGAACTGAATCTACGACAAAGAAGGCAAGAATATACAATGGCAAAAAGACAGTCTCTTCAATAAGTGATGCTGGGAAAACTAGACAATTGCATGTAAAAGAATGAAATTAGAACACTCCCTAACACCATACACAAAAATAAACTCAAAATAGATGAAAGACTTAAATGTAAGACAGACACTATACAACTCTTAAAAGAACACACAGGAAGAACACACTTTGACAGAAATCACAGCAAGATTTTTTTGACCCACCTCTTGAGTAATGAAAATAAAAACAAAAATAAAGGAGACCTAATTTAACTTAAAAGCTTTTGCACAGCAAAGAAAACCATAACAAGATCAAAAGACAACTCTCAGAATGGGAGAAAATATTTGCAACCAAAGCAACTGAGAAGGGACTGATCTCTAAAATATACAAGCAGTTCATGAAGCTCAATATCAAAAACAAACAACCCAATCAAAAAATGGGTAGACAGTCTAAAGAGACATTTCTCCAAAGAAGACTCACAGATGGCCAAGAGGCACAAGAAAATATGCTCAGCATCACTAATTATTAGAGAAATTCAGATCAAAACTACAATGAGAGCTACACCTCACACCAATCAGAATGTCCATCGCCAAAAAATCCTCAAACACTAAGTGCTGGAGAGGGTGTGGATCTTGCCTTGTTGGTTGGAATGTAAACTGATACACAGCGACAATGGAGAGGAATATGGAGGCTCCTTAGAAAACTAACAATAGAACTACCATTTGACCCTGCCGTTCCACTGTTGGGTGTATACCCTGTTCAGTTCAGTTCAGTTGCTCAGTCGTGTCCGACTCTTTGTGACCCTATAAATCACAGCACGCCATGTCTCCCTGTCCACCACCAACCCCAGGAGTCTACCCAAACCCATGTCCATCGAGTCAGTGATTCCATCCAGCTATCTCATCCTCTGTCGTCCCCCTCTTCTCCTGCCCCCCAATCCTTCCCAACATTAGGGTCCTTTCCAATGAATCAACTCTTCACCTGAGGTGGCCAAAGTATTGGAGTTTCAGCTTCAACATCAGTCCTTCCAATGAACACCCAGGACTGATCTCCTTTAGGATGGACTGGTTGGATCTGAGAAAACAATAATTTTAAAAGGCACATGCACCCTAATTTTCACTAAAGCACAATTTAAATAGCCAACACATGAAAGCAATCTAAATATCCACTGACAGATGAATGGATAAAGAAGATGTGGTACATATGCACAATGGAATGTTACTCAACCATAAAAAGGAATAATTCTGGGTCATTACAGAGATGTGGATGAACCCAGAGTCTGTCATATAGAGTGATGTAAGACAGAAAGAGAAAACGTCATGTATTAATGCATATATGTGGAATCTAGAAAATGGTACAGCTGAACCTATTCACTGGGCAGGAACAGAGACATAGTCATAGAGAATGGGCATGTGGACATGGAGTGGGTAGGATGAACTGGGAGATTGGGATTGATATAGGTGCAGTGTCACGTGCAAAATAGCTAGCTAGTCGAAATCTGCTGTATAGTGCAAGAAGCTCAGCTCAGGGTTCTGAGGTGACATAGATGGATGGAAGTGGGGGTGGGGATGGGAGGGAGGTCCACGAGGAAGGGGATGTGTGCATGCGTATAGCTGATTCACTTCATTGTACAGCAGAAACACAATACCGTAAAGCAGCTATACCCCAAGTAAAAAGAAAGAAAGAAAATTGTCAAACAGTTTCTGGAGAAGCCTTATTCACAGATTACCAATTGTCACTTCCAAATATTGATAGTTTTAAACTGCTTGAGGCCTGTGGTCCTAAAAAGACTGGTAGATAAAGAAATCCCCTAACTTCTGTGTTTCTGGGAAGAGTATTTGGTGAAGAATCACTCTTCCCCATGTGATTTGCAGATGACCCCTATTTTTTGCCTCCTAAAATTACTAGTTGGATTGTACCCATGGACTAATCTGGACTAAACATATGATCTGACCAACTTTTAGCTGTTTTTCTTCTCTGAAATCCCTGTATTCTGATCCACCTTCACCTTAACCCAGCATATATCCTTTCTGCTGATCTCAGAGAAAGAAAATTCCCAATTAACTATTCCATCACAGGACCCACCTCTTCTCACTTTCTCCTATCCCATTCTTTCTTTGTTTACCCATCTTTATAAAAGAAAAGCCCCTTTTCTCCCCAATCATTGAGACACTTGCAGATCTTGTGGTGGGAAATTTCACCCCATTGCATAGTCTCCAGTCTCTTTACTATAAAAATTACTTCAAATAAATTATCTTCTTGTCTAGCTCTGGATTCATTTTTATTTGACAATACAAACACATTAAAAAATTCAGATTTTTAAAAATATAATTCTCACAAGAATAATGCATTTTAAAATTTTTAACAAAGTATATGATACACAATATTTCAAAATGTAAAAATAATAATAATGTTCATATACCTACTATCAGCTTTAACTAAAAATATTTTAGAATATTTATGTCAGAATTCTTTTCAAATAAAGAGATAAGTGCTAGTTAAAGTCTTCTATATTTCCCTCACATACTTCATTGCTCTCAGATGCCACTCAAAGGTAAAACCATTCTGAATTTGAAGTTTTTTTTTTAATGTTTCTGCATTTTCACTGCATAAAATCCACATAATTTTCTGCAGTGTGAGTTTTTAATTTATAATATATATTTTATACATAACATATTGATATAGACAGCTTTAGGAACTTTATTTTCACTGCTATTGTTTCATGGAAATATATGTTTATTCCTTTATTTTCATGTAAAATAAAGTGTAGGTTTTCCTCAACATTTCCAACATTTCCCATGGCTTAAAGTGTTGCAATGATCCTTCATGTATATGTTTCATTATATATACTTACATATAAATTTGCTCTTAGTGTTACATATGTTATATAGTTTAGGTGGAATAGCAGAACAATAAGGATTGGACCTCCATACATGTCTTCAGTTTTATTAGATATCAACTAAATATGTCTTTCCAAATGACATTCATGAAGTAAGTTCTACTTGATTGCAATGTACTTTAATACACTATGGAATTTAACTTCCTATTATTTTATTTAGCATTTTGCATTCATGTTCATAAATCAACTTTTAATAATATTTTGAGGTCTTATTCTCTTCTTGCTTGTTTTATTCTACCTTCATAAGATGAATTGGTAACACTCCCAGCAACTGTTCAATTGTAATTCTCTAAAATGTGCTATAAAACATGACGATTAATTGCACTTTGGAGATTTGGTAGAGTATAGTTTAAAACAATATGTATTTAGTGACATTCAAAAGGGGATAGGGAGTTTTTATAACTTAAAATTTTTAAAGTGGTTTTAAAAATTACTTACCTGTTCTTGGACAAATTTGCTAATAAAAATTTCTTCATTAAAATGTTAATTTTTCCTATGCTCCATATTTATAGTCATATATTTGTTCACAGTATTTTCTAATATTTAACACTTATAACTGAATTTTTTATTAACTATTCCTTTTTCCCATCTTTTCTAATGTTGGTAATACAACTGTGCTTTAAATGTCAAGCAGTGGCTATTGACGAATTCATGACAATCAGATTAAGAGATGCCAATTTTATTATACATATATGTAGATTATATATATTATACATATATATGTATATATAGATATTATGTAGATATATACATTTTCTTCATTTCTATTCACATATTCAATGTTGCAGGTTTTAATGTTAAGCACATTAGATTTATCTCACAAATTTTGATTTCCATTGAGTTCATAATATTTTCTATTTTCCTTGTAACTACTTTTCTGATTCATGAATTATTTAGAAATGTGTGTTTACAAGTGTCAGACTCTTTGTGACCCAATGAACTGCAGCACGTCAGGCTTCCCTGTCTAAACATTAGAGTTCTTCATATATTTTGGAGTTCTATTTGTTGGCTCACTTTTAATTTAGGGTTGCTACATATATATATGTATATATATGTATGTAACTTTCACTCTTTCTTACTCAAGTTTTTCTATAAACTTACTGCCCAGGGCTCCCACTTTACAATACCTTTTTCTATTTTTTTGATGATGTTTGAGTTCCTATCTTCTTTTGCCATCACAGATATAGTTGTATTTAATGGGTTTTTTGGTTCATATTCTTCAGCCAAGGTTGTTTTGATGTGTTCCTGCCTTTTCAAAATGTAGAGCTTCCTGTAGGAATAACCACAGTCTATGATTGGACTGGAACTTTTACTCACCATCCATTCCTGAGCAAGGGAGAAGGGGGCAGGGAGGGGAAGCCTCATCCTATCCTCAAATTTCAAGTATTAATCTTAATTCAGCTCTCTCACTAGTGTACTATTTTCGGCTCTTATTACCTCCAAGGAATCAATATCTTAGACACGATTGCTGATTCTTCATAAAGCACCCAGGATACCTGTGAATTCACCTTTGCTTTACTTTTCTATTTGTTTTTAGCTTATTTGGTTTTTGACTATGTTTTATAACTATGTAATTTTGGTTTAAATATTTTCAAATTTACCTATCATTGATATATATTTGGAACAGAACATGTGCAATGGAGCACAGACTTATTGAACTGTGCTGATTGTAAGCCAAACAACATAAAAATTCTAAATTTCTATATTGGATAGTAACTATTATTCTTTCAGTTTTAATATAGGAATTCTGACTCAGATAAAAACACCCAAAATCAAATTAGACTTGATACTGACACAACAATTCTTTAAGCCTAGGCTATCAGAATTACTTTTACTATTCTACTTTTGTTTCAGTCACAACTCAGATGGACGTTATAGTTCTTTTCGGAGATCATACAGCTCTTGCTTCAAAGAGGAAGGACTTAAAGGAATTATGGGCTTCCCTAGGTGGGTCTTCAGTTCAGTTCAGTTCAGTCACTTAGTCATGTCTGACTCTTTGCGACCCCATGGACTGCAGCATGCCAGGCGTCCCTGTCTATCACCAACTCCCAGAGTTTATTCAAAGTCATGTCCATTGAGTCAGTGATGCCATCCAACCATCTCATTCTCTGTCATCCCCTTCTCCTCCTGCTTTCAATCTTTCCCAGCACCAGGGTCTTCTCAAATGAGTCACTTCTTCGCATCATGTGGCCAAAGTATTGGAGTGTCAGCTTCAACATCAGTCCTTCCTATGAATATTCAGGACTGATTTCCTTTAGGATGGACTGGTTGGATCTCCTTACTGTCCACGGGACTCTCAAGAGCCTTCTCCAACACCACAGTTCAAAAGCATCAAATCTTTGGGGCTCAGCTTCCTTTATAGTCCAAATCTCACATTCATACATGATGACTGGAAAAACCATAACTTTGACTAGACAGACTTTTAACAGCAATGTCTCTGCTTTTTAATATGCTATCTAGGTCGGTTACAGCCTTTCTTCCAAGGAGCAAGCATCTTTATTTTCATGGCTGGAGTCACCATCTTCAGGGATTTTGGATCCCAAAAATATAGTCTGTCACTGTTTCCACTGTTTCCCCATCTATTTGCCATAAGGTGATGGGACCAGATGTCATGATCTTAGTTTTCTGAATGATGAGTTTTAAGCCAACTTTTTCACTCTCCTCTTTCACTTTCATCAAGAGGCTCTTTAGTTCTTCACTTTCTGCCATAGGGTGGTGTCATCTGTGTGATCTGAGATTATTGATATTTCTCCCAGCAGTCTTGATTCCACCTTGTGCTTCATCCAGTTCAGCATTTCTCATGATGTACTCTGCATATAAGTTAAATAATCAGGGTGACAATATACAGCCTTGATATACTCCTTTCCTGATTTGGAACCAGTGTGTAGTTCCACGTCCAGTTCTAGTTGTTGCTTCTCAGCCTGCATACAGATTTATCAGGAGGCAGGTCAGCTGGTCTGGTATTCCGATCACTTTAAGAGTTTTGCACAGTTTGTTGTGATCCACAGAGTCAAAGGTTTTGGCATAGTCAGTAAAGCAGAAATATATGTTTTTCTGGAACTCTTTTGCTTTTTCGATGATCCAATGAATGTTGGCAATTTTATTTCTGGTTCCTCTGCCTTTTGTAAATCCAGCTTGAACATCTGGAAGTTCATGGTTCACGTACTGTCGAGGCTTGGCTTGGAGAATTTTGAGCATTACTTTGCTAGCATGTGAGATGAGTGCAACTGTGCAGTAGTTTGAGCATTCTTTGGCATTGCCTTTCTTTGGGATTGGAATGAAAACTGACCTTTTCCAGTCCCATGGCCACTGACGAGTTTTCCAAATTTGCTGGCATATTGAGTGCAGCACTTTCACAGCATCATCTTTTAGGATTTGAAATAGCTCAACTGGAATTCCATCACCTCCACTAGCTTTGTTCATAGTGATGCTTCTTAAGGCACACTTGACTTCACATTCCAGGATGTCTGGCTCTAGGTGAGTGATCACACCATCGTCATTATCTGGGTCATGAAGATCTCTTTTGTATAGTTTTTCTGTGTATTCTTGCCACCTCTTCTAAATATCTTCTAATTCTGTTAGGTCCCTGTAATTTCTGTCCTTTATTGTGCCCATCTTTGCATGAAAACTTCCCTTGGTATCTCTAATTTTCTTGAAGAGATCTCTAGTCTTTCCCATTCTACTGTTTTCCTCTATTTTGTTGCACTGATCACTGAGGAAGGCTTTCTTATCTTCCTTGCTGTCTTTGAAACTGCATTCAGGTGGGTGCACCTGGGGTAACAGGCAAATCTGGCCAAGATTACAGGATGCAGCAGGGCAGGGGCTAAGACAACTTTGCCAAGAGATGCACGGGTCACAGGGGATGCCTCCTACAGCACGAGAGAGACTCTACACGTGGCCATCACCAGATGGGCAACACCAAAATCATGCTGCTCATATTCTTTGCAGCCAAAGATGGAGAAGCTCTATACAGTCAGGAAAAACAAGACCAGGAGCTGACTGTGGCTCAGATCATGAACTCCTTATTGCCAAATTCAGTCTTAAATAGAATAAAGTAGGGACAACCACTAGTCCATTCAGGTGTGACCTAAATCAAATCCCTTATGATTATACAGTGGAAGTGAGAAATAGATTCAAGGGATTAGATCTGGTAGAGAGCCTGAAGAACTATGGATGGAGATCATGACATTGTACAGGAGGCAGTGATCAAGACCATCCCCAAGAAAAAGAAATGCAAAAGACAAAATGGTTTTCTGAGGAGGCCTTACAAATAGCTGTGAAAAAAAGAAGTGAAAGGCAAAGAAGAAAAGAAAAGATATACCCATTTGAATGCAGAGGTGGGTCTAGATCTATCAGATTAACCCAAATCCATTGATGATCAAGACAGATTCAAATCTATTGCTAGACCAAGGAAAATAACATTTGGCAATTAATGCCTTTATAATTCTTGAATATAGGGCAAGAAGATCTATATTCTCCCTTGTATAAAAGGAGAAGGGATAGAAGTACTAAATATTACAAAGCAATTCAAATCCTAGGATCTTTATAGCCAGATAAGAAAGAGAAATTGTGTTTTCTAGTTATGTGCAGAATTTGAAATAAGAAAATCCAAAAATTATTATTTGGTTTGTTAAAGTTTTATATGGCAATTGAAATGAATGCTTATCTCTTCTTTTATTAAACTAGCATCTCCTTTTTGTTTTAGTAAAACTGTAGTTGGTAGTTTAAATTAGAGTTAGCTTTTTAACTCCATATCTGAAAAGATGCCTTTTTAGTATGATACCTACAAATATTTCTTACATTGTAAAACTCCGAAGGAAATTCTATAATTCTGTATGTTTAAAAAAAAAAGTGTATCTAGAGTTGAATATAAAATAAAAGATGTAGGCTTAGAAAAGTAAACATAATTTTGAAAGCTCAGATATATTAAATGAAAATAATTGCTTTGAAAATTGACTCCACAAGTTTCTACTAAGCACTTTAGTACAACTATTTGGATTCTCTTTCTCACATCAAAATGGTAGCTCATGAGTTGCAAATGAAATAAATGAGTTCCCCAAAATAACCTAGTTGCTACATCTACATAGTGCATAGAAACTCATGATTATTGGTAGAATGTGGATGGTAGGCACAGGCAATCTATAATATTCTAACCAAAACCTCATTGTTTTTAATATGATCTTATTTATTTGGGTAAAAATGCAAACAGGAGAGCAGATCTTGGTGATGGTGATGATTAAAATGTAACTTATTATCTAGTTATTATTTATATCTTTATAATACTGATAGGTTTATTTTTGGGAAAATGAAATCAAAGAAGCTATATTCGAATTCAATGCTGATGTTCATCATCATTGTAAGGAACTGATGGAAAACATTCTTCATCAGTTTCCATTAGTAGAAAAATTAAAACTTTTACTTGTATGTATATTTGGGGAACAGTAATACTGCACAATGCTTTATGTATGTTTTTTGTTTCTCAAAAGGCAGCACACTGCCCTAATTACTGAGTGAGAGCTTAGTACACATAATTAACTGGATTATGAATATCTGTGCTGTCACTTTTGCTCCAGTTACATAAAATTCCCTTTTTATTCTAGTCAGCTTAGAAAATGTCTAATTAACTTTTGACACTCATATATGTTTACTAATCATCCCTTCATACAAAACTGATCACTCCTTCCTCTTTTTAATATCAAGTTTACCACAAATGTCTCTCCTGAAGAAAATGTTCCTCCAATTCCACATTCACAGAAAGGCTGTTGGCATAGTAGACTTTTGTAACTGGGAGATACGCAGTAAAGCAAATTCTTTCTTTCTGACTCTGTCTTTATGACCAATAAAGGGGAATATTGGTTTATGGCCAATAAGGGGAATATAGCTAATATAAAATTAGCTATATACTCAGAATTGACTAAATGATAATTTAAAAAGAATCTGCTGTTGGTTGAAATCAAATCAAATATTAATTTTTACTGGTTTGCATTTAAAAATAAGTATGCATATAATCATAATTTAGATACTGGTGGGATTAAATGTAATATCAGTAAAAGTCTCACACGTGAAAACTATCTTAAAAGTAATGGCATACATATGTGTGATATATACACAATGATTTTTAAAGTTGATACAGTCATGTAAATACAGAATACTTCCCTTTTTGAATATTGGAAAATCTGTATTTTAAAAATTGTATTAGAAGCCATGATTAGTAATATGTTATTGGAGAAATCACAGAACCTTCTGAGTTTCTCTTACTTATCAATTTCTAGGGCTACTTTTAGTATTTAATGCATATGGACACTATTTTTCAAAAGTTATAGCTATCATAATAATAATGACTTCATTTATTTATTAATTTATCTATAGTTAATTGAAAGCTATTCATTATTTATGTAACATTACTTATTAGTGGTATTTTATGTTCATATTATCAATAATCCTGAATGAGCAGTTTAGATAATTTAGTTTCAGCATATTCTTACTGCCTTTTATTTTTTATTTTTATTTTTTTTTTTACAAAAAGCACATAACTGCAAAGCATAAACTCTGTTTATTTTGTACACTTTTTTTCTTTTAAGGTACTTTCCAACTCCAATAATTAATAATTTAATTATATAATCCTAGTACCAATGTAAGGATGAGGCTTACTGCCTTTTATAAAGGGACATTTTGGAAATGCCTCTAAACACTGTTTCAAGAATGTCAAGAATGTATTCCTAAAATTATAATAATTGGTCTCTTAATATTTTCTTAAATTTCTTCTAATTTAGAAATACAAAAATGGAAACTGAAACAGTTTTCTCCTGGCATTTCTTTATTCTTCAAATTCTTGACACTCCCTTTTATATTTCCATGTTCTCTTCATAACAATAACTTAATCATAAATTTTAAGTAGTTGAAATTTTAAATAGGGAATGGAAAATGATAAGTGAATATATATTCTGTATGATTTAAAGACACAGATAGTCCCTTTTATGCTGGAAGCTTTTATATTTGAGAGTTTTTCCTTTGTGTTAAAATCAGTTTACTAATAATTATTGTTTGTATATACTTGATTATAAATTTATTACAGTATTTACTCAAGGTAAAAGAGAAGGCTTTTAACATATTTTTTTTAGAAAGGTAAGTTTAGAATCTACAGATGTTGTGTTAATGCAACAATGACTTATTTTTTCCATATTTTCTTTGTACAATATCAACAGCATTATTTTCTAGAGAAGGGAAGATTATGTTATTTGGAAAGGGGCCTCTATTAATATTATTGAATATTATCCCCATGTGTCATTATAGTTTTAAACTTTCACATTTTAGTTGAGCCAGTGTTATTTCAACATCATAATGGTATGTTATATTGCTCCTACATATTTACTCACTACATTTTATAGCGTTGATTACTAAACTGCTTTTGTCAATAGTTAGAGAAAACACCAAATGAATTAAAAATAAAGAACTAGATTAGCTCATGCAATTTGAATTCAGATGTAGAGCAGGCTTTCTTCAAATTTAATTCAGACAGAATGATTCCATTTCTCTAAAATTTTCTGGATCTCTCCGATTCCATTTCTCTAAAATTTTCTGGGTCTCTCTGTTCTCTGTATCACCCATCTCTTAACCATTCTGGTAGTAAAATGACTTTAGCTTTTCTAAGTTTTTATTTGCATAAGGCAACATCTAGCAGATTGAGACCAACTTCTTTTTCTGGACATTTTTTTTTAATGGTGAGAATTTTTATCCATGAAACTCAAGTATGCATCCACTTACTTGTTACAAACTCCATTTTTCTCATATACCCATTTATGAGCTCGCTCATCAGGCTTAAGTCTGGGTTTCTAACAGATCATCAACAAAGAAGGTGAATGACCATGATTCCCTGCTGCTGCTGCTGCTAAGTCGCGACCCCATAGATGGCAGCCCACCAGGCTCCCCCGTCCCTGGGATTCTCCAGGCAAGAACACTGGAGTGAGTTGCCATTTCCTTCTCCCCCATGATTCCCTAGGTCTAACCATAACCCATGTTTTGAGCTTGGACTAATTCCTCAAAGCATAAGACAGCTAAATAAAGGAGAGGGACAAAAAATACTATTGTGATGAAAAAAGTAAACTGTTTACAAAATATTTCCACATACATTATGTTACATTAAATGGAAGCTCTGAGGGCTGCTCCATTTGCAGTAGCCTTGGTACATGTGTCAACCCTTCAACCCTACAAATGCTGTCAGGGTTATAATCTATACAGTAGTCTCAAACATCTTAGAGGCCCCAAGAAGTAACAGTGCAGTTCAACAAAGGGCAGGCCTCAATAGAAAATGTATTTCTGTATTTAGTGAAAAATAGTTGAAGGAAAAAAATTAATCTCTTATTTTTTTCATTTTTTTTAGTTCATGAATAATACATTAATTCATGTTATACTCTCCACTTTTTAAAAAATCCACTGTTCCAATATCCTAAGGCTAGGATGCTATATGCCAAATGACCAGACTGAAGTAAATCTTATTTAATCATTGGAGTCATGTGAAAATTTGGACAGATTTCTACACCATTCATCTGGTTGCTAGATGTGTTTGTTATGAGAATAGACCAAATGGCAAAATCACCTATGCAGTTTTCCAGATTTATAGATGTAGATTGATATTTGTTCTCAGGATTTTCATTTATTTGCTATTTAGTCTTTTGAAATCATGCCTTTTAGTTTACTTATTTTTAAAATATTTTGAATCACTGCCAGAAACAAATATCTTCATTATATCATAGGTTTTGCTTGATGTTTTTCTTAAAATAGTAAATTGTATTAAAGAATACATACTCCACTTTGCAATCTGGCAAAAAAAAAAAGAAAAACAGTCCATTTTTGGCTTTAGGGAAACCATGTAATTCTATGCATTACTGCCTCATTGTAAAAAAACAAACAAATAGCAACAAAAATAAAAAACAAACCATTTAGTTGTTGCTGTTTTATCTCTCAGTCCTGTCTGATTCTTTGTTACCCCATGGAGCCTGCCAGGCTCCTCTGTCCATGGGATTCTCCAGGCAAGAATACTGGAGTGGGTAGCCATTCCTTTTTCCAGAAGATCTTCCCAACCCACCAATAGCCTTCTACATTTGCTTAAAATGATTTAACTGCCTACAGGAACTTAAAATCACACCAATATTCAAGCAGTAAATTCACATCAATTATATTCATATGAGAAGAGCAAGAGGTTGGAAAATTATCATACTAACTCAGTGAGGAATATTGTTTTTTAAAGAATGGGTACAATGCCCTTTTTCTCTTGCTCACATAATTAACATAGTTGTCCAATCAAAGTCTTACATATGTGAGATTAATAGAGAAAGACAGATGTTACACACTTGAAAATTCAATGGGAACAAATATTCTTAACATGCACAATGCACATGGCAAAGTGGCGGTATATTAGCAAACATCTACCATCACATGCTTTGATGGACAATATATAGATTAAGGACCCGGGTTAACATTCTGCCTATACTCTTGTGCTGAGCTTTATGTTCTATATGAAAATTACCAGTGCGTAAGCTGACTAGCACCTTCCTGTTCCAGGGTCTTGAGGGAAGGAGTGGAGCTGCAGGGTAGGTCAATCTCTTCTGTTTCATACTACACTAGGAAACGGTTATATAACAATTGGGCTAACTTGGAAAGGTGGCTGTAACTCCAACTGTTCTTTCTGGCATTTATAACACCTTTTTACAGTGGTGGCTGCTTCTGTTAGCAGCCTGCCTTATAACATCATCTGTCAGATCCCATGGAAAATAGATGGCTTGTGTCCACACAATGTGTGGCTGTCATCACCCTGCTCAAACATTTTTGTTGTAATCTATGTGATTCACAGATGAATGTTTTTTAGTTCTTTAACAGATGTGTTTGCACACCAGTGATTTCTAATTCCAGTATTTCTCATTTCACTGGAAATGGTCATTGTTGGTGTCAAGTACCTGGGCTAAAGGTAGAACAACTGAGAATAACATAATGAAGCTCCATGCAGGAAACTATATGACTTTCAAGAAAAAGACTAGTCATATTGTTTCATAAACATGGTTAATGAAATTCCACACTATAACTTATAGACAAATCTACATATCCATGTACAAATTTATATTTGCAAAAAGTATATATAAACATACTTGGCCCCTTTCCCTCAATCTTTTGGTTTACTAGCAGAGAGATGAATGTATTATCCCTAATGACAATATCTTTGCATATTTTTTGTAAATAAGAGGGCTTTTTGTGTTTTCGTTGTTTTAGTTTTGTTATTTATCACTTTTCCTGGTCTTTGGGAACATTTTTCTTCTACTTCTCATATATTATTAGTCCTAGTTCTCTATTACCAGTATATTTAGGGTTCAAATAGATTCATTCGTAATTAAACATTTTTTGTGCTTCTATTTTAAAAGAGTGAGTGCAATTTTGCTTTTTAATATTATTTTCTGATTGTATTCAGTGACTAGAGTTCTCTTCTATAGTTGCATTAAATATACAAGGCATAAAAGTTAAGTGACGTTGACAGTATGCAATTCATAAATCCTGAGCAAAGGCATAGACCTCTGTCCTTCTGACATACTTTGCCTCACAGAGACCTGTAGCCAACGGATGTCAAACATCTATGCCTCAAATACTCACAGGTGATGCTGAATATGTCTTTGACATTCAATATGTAAAATGCTGTTAAATAAAAGAAAGACATAACAGATTGACTTTGACAAACCTTGCCATTAATTTTATAGTTTCACCAGAGAAAGTACCAAGAAACTTGACAAATAACAGCTCCAGTTAAGGCAGATTAGCTACTGAGCTAATTTAAAATGTCTTAAAAGTATACACATGACTCTGGTGAAAAAACAACTCTGAGTCTAGTTGAGCAAATATCTATTTAGGACATTATGGAATTTTGGAATGTGTAGACTATGATTTTCCTAATGTCTACTTTAAGGATAAAAGTGAGATCCATTCAACAAAAAGTTGAATGAATAAGATTATACAATTTTTGAAACAATAGACTAAATAGTTAAGATAGAACTATCATTTAAATTTGTTATCTAATTATTATCAAATTCATTTGGAGCCCAGAAATAATTGCTGGAACCAATTACATTGAATCAGTGAACCAATGAGCCAATGAAAATTGATTCATTGCTGGAACCAATTACATAGACTAAGGCAAGTGAAATGGATTGAAACCACAAGAAAAGGTGGTACCAACACTCATATCATATAGTAAATTTAGTATATGTAGATCCTGGTTAGTAGGTAGAGAGTATACTTAGTAAATGTATGTGTCGATCCTGGTTAGTAGGTAGAGAGGCCTTAAGTAACTACTAATAGCTCTACTTCCCAAGAGCTTATTTTTGGTGATATCTTCAGGTGACAGAATAATTCTGAGTAGGCTGATTTCATTTGACCCACACATATCTGATGTTTTGCTGCCATTTTCAAGCTAGAATTCAGCTAAGAAAGTAAACATGGTAAAATGTGATGATGATCTCTGAATATATTGCTGAGAATGGTTTAACATGTAGCAAGACACCACTAATTTGATTATTAAATAATCATTATCCTGTTACTTGGCAGATTGTAAGAAAGGACACATATAAAATATATATAAGGAACACATTGCCACCACTCATCACACACAAAACATACAAACATGTATGCACACACATGCACAGAAATTAATACAAACATGTAAACAAATGTTAATTTTGATTAAATTGTTAAATTATAAATTATGAAATTCTAAAACTATTTGACCTACCTTTTAAAGTCTTCAACAATATTTGTATTTTGTATTTAATTCTGTTCTTTGTTTGATTCAGTACTCTTCGACAGAAAAACTGTACTACAGTCAAGCCAATTTTCTAACAGTTATACAAGCACAGTTTTCTCATTCCAGCTTGTGTTTTTTGTTGTTTCACCTGCTGCAAAATCATGAAATTTCTTCAAAAATCCAAATGACTTATCCAAGCCCTACACATCATTTTAAGGCCTGTTTTTTTTTTTAAGATCCTACTTTTTTATGAGTCCTTCTCATCCAACATTTTTTCTAGCCATCATTTGTGTCAGATTATTCTTTCAATTTTCTAATTACGCTATACTGCCTTTGTTTATGTACTGTCTCATTATTTGTCATATTATTTCCAAATAGAGATTCAATTTTTAGAGAATTGGGATATGTCACGTATGCGTTTTACACCTTCTCATGGTGCTTCATAAAGTGGTGACCACGTAAAAGACAGGGCATGAGAGCATCCTTGGATGATTTACTGACTCTCTGATAAATACTTATTCATCACAGTTAAACCAGTTGTGTTAGTAGTATGCTAATAACTTGCATTTTACCATGAAATCTTAATAAATTTTATACTCAATCACAAAGTGCAGATGGGAAAATCTCCTTGCAAAATTATAGACATCTGGGCTGTCATCACATGAGAAACCTTAACATACTATGGCTATCTTCTGATTATTAAATTTAATGACAGTGAGCTTCCTTTCACCTGCAAAAGGAGGAAATGTAAACAGAGAAGGGAGTTCCTTTTCTCTGCTTGCTATACTGATTGATAGATATTTGCCTAGAAAATGAAGAAGAAGGAAAAAAAAGGTGCCCTTAATTCTGTGGGTAGTATTAGATTAAAATATCTCAAATGATTGATGCCATGGATAATATAAAAATTCCAACTGAAATCTTATGACTTACTTTTTGACACTCAGTCCTCTTCATCACTATTCACAGTTTTTACCTTACACATTAACATGTGTCTGTCTTGAAACTATTATACATAAATGCTGCTAAAAACGCTCTTTTATTCAAATATTCCCTTACATGTGTTTCAAAACTTTACTGTGTCTTTCTGTCTTTCAGTTTCTTTTTATCTTTTCTTTATCTTTTTTTTTAAATGTCTAATGGTCATTCATTTCCCTCTCACTCTCAAGTTTTTCCTTTAATACTATATATTAGATAACTAGTATAAATCCTGATGTTAAACTTTTGAGACACTCCAATGTCAATTTATATAGATTCTGCCCTTGAGGTACTTACTGTCTGGTAAGACAGATGGCATACACATAAATTAAATATAATATACATTACAAGTGATAAATGCCATGAGAGAATTACTGATAAAGAATCTCTCGTATACAAGCCACTCTTCTCCAACCTTTTAAATCATAAATTCAGAATCTCCTGTTTACTAAATGATTTATTAAGCTTTTAACATATTTTACAGAGAATTCTATCCACTAGTGTTAACTGAAAATTGCTCAACATTTACTAAAGCATGGAGATTCATAGAAGGTTTAAGAATGAAGCCTTGAAAGACCCACATCTGATCTATGTAAAATAAGCTGGCATCTGTATTGAGGATAATTTAAATCAGAAGGAGAAATCCCAGTTCAGAGGCTATGAAAATAGTGTAACAGAAGTAAACAAGTAAATGAATAAAATCATATATTAGTGAGACAGAAGAATGAATTGAGGTTGATTTGAATAATATATATAAAAGAGAACTACTTTCTTCTTACACAGTTTTTCTCATCCAACAGCAAAATTCCTTAGGAAGAATAAAAATAGATGAGATATGACTGATCATAAGCCAAAACTTTACAAGTAGGAGTAGCACAAATCAGCAGAATAGTGGGAACATGAGAATGTCAAGTGAATCCACCGTCTCTGACAAATAAGTCCTCTCACTTGACCCATGTGATAACTGTACAGCTACTATCTTCAAGCGATGAATCTTACCCGAACAGTCACGTTAGATATGTTTGATGTGTTTGATGATGAGAAGCTCAACCAAGTTAGGCCAAGATCTTCCTTGGTGATTAGTCCCAAGTGAAAGTGAAAGTGTTGGTCACTGAGCCATGTCCGACTCTTTGCAACCCCATGGTTTGTCCATGGAATTCTCTAGGCAAGAATACTGGAGTGGGTTGCCATTCCCTTTGCCAGGGGATATTCTCCACCCAGGGATAGACCCTGAGTCATCCTCATTGTAGGCAGATTCTTTACCGCCTGAGCTACGAGGGAAGCCCCAGTTCCAAAGATATGTCCCTATCCTAATCTCTTGATCCTGAAAGTGTTAACTTATTTGGAAAAAAAAGATATTTGTCAAAGTTATTAAGAGGACCTTTAGATGAGGAGATGATACTAAATTATCCTGGGCCATATATGACATCACATGTATCCATCCCCGTAGGAGAAAGGCAGAGGGAAATTAGGCAAACACACAAAGGAGTGGCAATGTGAAGACAGAAGCAGAGATTGGAGTGATGTGGCCACAAGCCCAGAAATGCTGCCTCCAGAAGATAGAAAAGCCAAGAAATAGATTCTATTGTAGAGCCTCTGTGTGGGGTGGGGGTGGGGGATATGAACCTTTTGACACCTTGATTTTGTACTACTGGCCTCCAGAATTGTGAGAATATAATTCTGTTGTTTTAAGTCATCAAATTTATGGCAATTTATTATAGCATCTACAGGAAAATAATCCAGCTCCTTCCTAGCCTAACTTTGACACATGAACACCCTACATTCCTTTGTCACTGTTCTCAGTTAAAAGATAGAGCCCTGGAATCTAAAGGAGTAACTGTATAAAAGAGAAACCGCTAAATATCTGAGTACGGTGAAAATGACTATTGCCAACCCATGATCTTTCTTTAAGTAGAGCAGTAATCAAATGTCCTTTCTGGATAAATATATAAACATACATACATCAGTATATATGTTATGTATATGTATATAAGAACTCCTCAAGTGGCTCAGTTTAAAGAATCTGCCTGCCAATGCAGGAGATGCAGGAAACATGGGTTCAATCCCTGGGCTGGGGAGATCCCCTGGAGGAGGGCATGGCAACCCACTCCAGTATTCTTACTGGACTGTGAAGGCTACAGTCCATTGGGTCTCAAAGAGTTGGACATGATTGAGCATCTGAGCACGCACACATACATATGTATATAAGTATTATATACTTATTTAGAGGGAGCAAAAAAAGACATTTAGTTTTAACTCTTATAAGTCAAATTATAAAATACCATCCTGACAGTTTCTAATTTCTCTGTAACTTCATCAATTTATGTTAAATAAAAGGGAAGTTAGAAAAGTGAACTGATAAATTAAGAAAAGTATTTCCCTCTCCATTTCTAGATGTATTGAGACTTAAAAGGCACTGCAGTAAATAAAACAATCTACTCTTGTCACCTAAGCACTCACAAGTTAAGAGGAATTACAAGCTGCAGGCTACTTGAAAGAAATGATTCACCTAGCATGAACATTCCTAAGAGAAATGTGTACAGTATAGTTAAACACCAGACAGATTATAATGAATATTTTCATAGACACCCTATACGTCTCAGATATGTTACAAAAGGGACATTTCAAATATTTAATTGTATTGTACTATTTTTCTATCTCTGTCGATGCCATAAGTACAATCTTCACTGAGACTTTGTTGCTTTGTATAAAAGAAACACGCAAACTGCAGGTCTACTATGATAAAGCAAGGCTGAAAGCCGAATTCTACCAATCGTCCAACCAGCAGCATGACCTTCCCTCAATTTACACAGAATTCCAAGCATATAACTTAAAAATTTTTAATTTCCATTTCATGGCTATGAATAGTTAGGTAAAAAAGTCAAGGCATATGAACACATGACATGAAAAAAAAAAAAGAAAATTAGCAATGTCTTTACTTTCATCTCAATGCTGAAGCAAAGACCACCTGTGCAGTCAGAAATGCCCACATTCTTAACAGACTGGAACTGTGAGAAGTCACACAGGTGCTGAGGAGAAAATAGTAAAGAAAAAAAAATCTAAAAATAAAACCACTTATTTTCAAATTTTGACACCCTGTTTATTTATCTTCCTGTAAAGTTATAACAAGTAAAACATATATTGTAGAATTACACTTTTCAGAATAGGGCCTAGGAGACCATAGAATAGTAACCTATAGAAAATGCCAAGAAATAGATAAATCAAAGTTTTGGAGAGTTTTCAGGTTTTGTTTCTGCTTTAAAGACAATTCCAAAAAGGAAAAAAGAAATTTCTCATCAGGTGCTTATGTTCTTGGAAACAAGAAGATTACAGAAATTATCTAGCAAGTGGAAATTCCTACATGTAAAATGATGAAAAGAGTTAAAGAAACCCTGGTGTAGCCATAGAGTGAAATGGGTGCTTCAGGGATAGTCATAGTTTGGTTACTTATAAACCAAGACAACCTCTCAAGGTACCCCTAAGTAAAATGAGTATCACCTTTTAGGAAGGATACCAAATGCAGTATTATAAGATAACAATTCAGGACTACAAGTAGTTCTGAATTTCAAATAAACAAGTAATATTCTAGCAAAACTATGTCCCAAATGTTGCATTATCCTGTATTTATACTAAAAACTTGGGTTTTGTTTTATCTGAGTTTCAAATACAACTAGATGTCCTGTATTTTTATTTGCTAAACCTGTCAGACTTAATAAGGTGACTTAGAAATATCATTATCAGGAAAGACTAGAAGAGGAACTAGAAATTCCACAGGAATCAATGCTGTTTTTCTCTGTGTCTTTCAATGACCTGACTCTCTCTCTGTCTCACACTCTGCCTTTTCTCTTTCTCCAGAACTAAATAATTGTCCATTTTATTCTCATTCTCCTCAATATAGAATAATTTTCTCTTTATTTTTTCCTCAAAATTGGAAAATGAGTATGTCAAGGCTGTATACTGTCACCCTGCTTATTTAACTTATATGCACAGTACATCATGAAAAATATTGGGCTTCATGAATCAGGAGCTAGAATCAAGATTACTGCGAGAAACAGCAACAAGATCAGATATGCAGATGATTCCACTTTAATGGCAGAAAGTGAAGAGGAGCTAAAGAGCATCTTGATGAAAGTGAAAGAGGAGAGTGAAAAAGCTGGCTTAAAACTCAACATTAAAAACACAAAGATCAAGGCATCCAGTCCTATCACTTCATGGCAAATAGATTGGGAAGAATGGAGACAATGGCAGACTTAATTTTCTTGGGCTCCAAAATCACTACAGAGGGTTACAGCAGCCACAAAATTAAAAGATGCTCTTTGGAAGAAAAACTATGACAAACCTAGACAGTGAATTAAGCAGAGACATCACTTTGTCAAAAAGGTCCGTATAGTCAAGGCTATGGTTTTTTTCAGTAGTCATGTACGGATGTGAGAGCTGGACCATAAAGAAGGTTGAGTACTGAAGGATTGATGCTTTCCAACTGTGGTGCTAGAGAAGACTCTTGAGAGCCCCTTGGAAAGCAAGAAGATCAAACCAGTCAATTCTAAATGAAATCAACTTTAAATATTCATTGGAAAGACTGATGCTGAAGTTCCAATTCTTTGGCCACCTCATGCAAAGAGCTGACTCACTGGAAAAGCCTTGATGCTGGGAAAGATTGAGAGCAGATTTTGTGGGTGACAGAGAATGAGATGGTTGGATGGCATCACTGAATCAATGGTCATGAGTTTGAGCAAACTCTGGAGACAGTGAAGGACAGGGAAACCCAGTGTGCTGCCGTCCATGAGGTGGCAAAAAGTCAGATATGATTGAGAGACTGAACAACAATAACAACTAAAATAAAGGAGCAGGTTGGCCCAGCTCTGGTGATAATCTGCTGCTGCTGCTGCTTCTGCTAAGTCACTTCAGTCGTGTCCAACTCTGTGCGACCCCATGGACGGCAGCCCACCAGGCTCCCCCGTCCCTGGGATTCTCCAGGCAAGAACACTGGAGTGGGTTGCCATTTCCTTCTCCAATGCATGAAAGTGAAAAGTGAAAGTGAAGTCGCTCAGTTGTATCTGACTCTTAGCGACCCCATGGACTGCAGTCTACCAGGCTCCTCCGTCCATGGGATTTTCCAGGCAAGAGTACTGGAGTGGGGTGCCATTGCCTTCTCCAGTGATAATCTACCTGTGGTCAAGTCAATACTCAACAGAGTTTCAAGATCACATGGCCCAGGGTCTTCTCAATAGATGTAAAAGTACATACACAAGGAAATGTTAATCAAGCAGGGAAATAAATGTCTATTGAAGCCACAACGACTAGTCATGTCTTTAAAAATACTAGCCTATGAATCCCTGGAGAAGGGAATGGCAACCCAATCCAAGTATCCCTGCCTACAGAATCCTCATGGACAGAAAAGTCTGGCAAGCTACAGTCCATGGGGTCACGAAGAGTCAGACACAGCTGAGCAACTCACACAACCTAATTGCAACCTAAATATCAGTGTTTATCTCTATTTCAGCTGCCACTACTTAGGTAATTTTTTTATAATTGTTTTATTGGCTTCATTAAAAAGTGGTCTTTCTGATTCTTGATTTGCTCTTTATTTATAAAATTATATCAAATATTTTTACCTAATAAATCTGAAAACACCTCTGTGTATAATCAGCTATACCCCAACTATCCGTGTCCAATACAAACAAGGGAAAAATCTACCCTATAATTAATTTTTATTACTTGTAAGCAAAAGTAGAAATAATAAGATGTGTTTTAAAATCCAAGAGACTGTCCATTACTAGCTAGACTCTAAAATGATCTTTATTCCACCCTAACTTCTTGCAATCTATATTTTCATTGTAGTCAGTTCAATTTGGTCTCTATACCATCTTTCCTGAACTCTTAAATCACAGTGGTTATTGCATCACCATCCATGGCGTGAGTACAGAAACTCTTTACAATCAGGTTTTAAGTCCTTACAATATAAAGTGCAGATTTTGATCAAAGTTTTTAAGAAGCCAATATAAAGACGAAAACATAGCTAAAATTTTCTTATACTTTATGAGCTAAATTTAGCAAATGTTAAAAGTGAGCAGTCATCTCATGATCTGGGAGCACATGAAATCAACATCAAGGAAAATAATGTTCTAACGTTCATACAGGAAACTAAGAGCTTTCTCTCATATTTTTAAAAGCAACATTAAAAAAGCTTTTAAACATTATAAAATGTACAACTGCAAAACATATAAAAAATTTTTCAGAAATAAAAGTTCTTTTAAAAAATAGAAATTAATATTCCCTCCTTTAAAAAATACCAATGCCAACCACTAATATACTGAAAAAGCTGAAGTTGAAATATGTCTTTTTCATCCCAGGGGACTGGAATGCAAAAGGAGGAAGTAAGAGTTACGTGGAGTAACAGGCAAGTTTGACCTTGTAGTAAAGAAGCAGGGCAAAGGCTAACAGAGTTTTGTCAGGAGAACGCACTAGTCATAGCAAACACCCTCTTACAACAACACAAGAGATTACTCTGCACATGGACATCACCAGATATCAGATTGATTATATTTTTTGCAGTCGAGGATGGAGAAGCTCCATACAGTGAGCAAAAACAAAACCAGGAGCTGACTGAGGCTCAGGTCATGAACATCCTATTGCAAAATTCAGTCTTAAACTGAATAGAGTAGGGAAAACCACTAGCTCATTCAGGTATGACCTAAATCAAATCCCTCATGATTATATAGTGGAAGTGACAAATGGATTCAACGGATTAGATTTGATGGACAGACTGCCCAATGTAACATTTTACAGGAGACTGTGATCAAAACCATCCCCAGGAAAAAAGAAATGCAAAAAGGCAAAATGGTTTTCTGAGGAGGTCTTAAAAACAGCTGAGTAAAGAAGAAAAGTGAAAGGATAAAGAGAAAAGGAAAGATATACCCATCTGAATGCACAGTTTCAAAGAATAGCAGTGAGAGATAAGAAAGCCTTCTTAAGTGAACAATGCAAAGAAATAGAGGAAAACAATATATGGGAAAGACTAGAGATCTCTTCAAGAAAATTAGGAATCCAAGGGAACATTTCATGCAAAATGGGCACAATAAAGGACAGAAACCATATGGATCTAACAGAAGCAGCAGAGATTAAGAAGAGGTGGCAAGAATACATAGAAAAACAATGCAAAAAAATCTTAATGACCCGGATAGCTGCAATGGTATGATCAGACATGTAAAGCCAGACATTCTGGAGCATGAAGTTAAGTGAGCCTTACGGAGCATCACTACAAACTAACCTAGTAGAGGTAATGGAATTTCAGCTGAGCTGTTTCAAATCTTAAAAGATGATGCTGTTAAAGTGCTGCACTCAATATGCAGGCAAATTTGGAAAACTCAGCAATGTCCACAGGACTGGAAAAGTTCAGTTTTCATTCCAATCCCAGAGAAAGGCAAGGCCAAAAATTGTCAAACTACCTCACAATTGCACCTATATCACACACTAGCAAAATAATGCTCAAAATCTTTCAAGCTAGGCTTCAATAGTATATGAGCTGAGAATTTCCAAATGTACAATCTGGATTTAGATAAAGTAGAAGAACTAGAGATCAAATTGCCAACATCCATTGGATCACAGGAAAAACAAGGGAATTTCAGAAAAATATCTACTTCTGCTTCATTGACTACGCTAAAGCCTTTGACTGTGAGGATTAAAACAAACTATAGAAGATTCTTAAAGAGATGGGAATACCAGACCACCTTACTTATCTCTTGAGAAACTTGTATGCAGGTCAAGAAGCAACAGTCAGAACTGGACATGGAACAACTGACTGGTTCCAAATTGGGAAAGGAGTATGTCAAGGCTGTATACTGTCACCCTGCTTATTTAACTCAAATGTACAGTATATCATGTGAAATGCTGGGCTGGATGAAGCACAAGCTTCAAACAAGATTACCAGGAGAAATATCAATAACCTCAGATATGCAGATGACACCACCCTTAAGGCAGAAAGTGAAGATGAACTAAGGGCCTTTTGATGAAGGTGAAAGAGGAGAGTGAAAAAGCTTGCTTAAAATTCAACATTCAAAAAACAAAGATCATGGAATCTGGCCCCATCAGCAAACAGACGGGGAAAGAATGGAAACAGTGACTGACTTTATTTTCTTGGGCTCTAAAATCACTGTGGACAGGGACTGCAGCCATGAAATTAAAGGATCCTTGCTCCTTGGAAGAAAAGCTATGACAAACCTAGACAGTGTATTAAAATGCAGAGACGTTACTTTGCCAACAAAGGTCCGTATAGTTGAAGTTATAAATATATATATTTTTCCAGTAGCCATGAATGGATAAGGGCTTCCCTGGTGGCTCAGAGGGTAAAGTGTCTGCCTGCAATGCGGGAGACCCGGGTTTGATCCCTGGGTCGGGAAGATCCCCTGGAGAAGGAAATGGCAACCCACTCCAGTACTTTTGCCTGGAGAATCCCATGGACAGACAAGCCTAGAGGGCTACAGTCCACGGGGGGCGCAAAGAGTCAGACATGACAGAGTGACTTCACTCACTTCACTCACATGAATGGATGTGAAAGTTGGACAATAAAGAAGGTTGAGCACTGAATAATTGATGCTTTTGAATTGTGGTGCTGGAGAAGACTTTTGAAGTTCCCTTGGGCAGCAAGGATATCAAACCAGCCAAGGAAAATCAAAGGAAAGTCAAAGGAAAATCAAAGTCAAAGGAAATCAACCCTGGATATTCTTGGAAGAAGTGATGCTGAAACTGAAGCTGAAGCTCCAATACTTTGGTCACCTGATGCTAAGAGCCGACTCATTAGAAAAGACCCTGATTCTGGGAAAGACTGATGGCAGGAGGAAAATGAAATGACAGATGATGAGACAGTTGGATGGCTTCACTGACTCAATGGACATGAGTTTGGACAAGCTCTGGGAATTGGTGGTGGACAGGGAAGCCTGGAGTGCTGCCATCCATGGGATCGCAAAGTGTTGGACGCAACTCAGCGACTGAACAATGAGACTTTAAGAAAAAAAGCCAGGGATAATTCACAAATCTATATAAACTATGACTAGCAACAACTATACTCAAACACTGTAAATCATATTCACACAAAAGAAAGTAGTATTTAATTTCTTTAAGGTACCTATTAAAGAAATAGGTGACTCCCACTGCTCTATCTACCCACAGAAAGATTTTTAAGATAATTCTCACACCAGGAGAGCTTTGTTTTTGTTTTTAATAAGCATCACTGGTGAGGCTTCATTCTCTGTCCATAAGAAATACTTTCTTTCCATAAGAAATACTGTCAAATTTTCAAGAATAAAGATGCTATCACATTCAACCATGGTCATTCTCTAAATGCCTGTTTTTGACAATGAAGTATATAGGTAAAGATAAGCACAATTCTTATATTAGGATAGGTAAATACATTAAAACTCTATAATATTTAAATCAACAGTATAAAATATATGAAGTTTTACATAAGAAAGAAAAATAAGTTAAAAAAAATTGCATACAGAAAAAAAAACGATAACTTGTTTCATGGAACTATATTTTATGGGGATCTCTGTTCAAAGGACACAAGGGAATGCACAACCAGCCAACAATTCTTCAGAGACTTATTCAGTTGAAGGTTACTCTAGGTATGCTGTTTCTACTTTTTTCTCTTTCTACACATATTTCACTATTCACTTGATTTGTTTATGTCTACATTTTTATTTATTTTTTTTTCATTTATTTTTATTAGTTGGAGGCTAATTACTTTACAGTATTGTAGTGGTTTTTGTCATACATTGACATGAATCAGCCATGGATTTACATGTATTTCTACATTTTTAAAAAGGAGTACATTTACAGTGAAAAAAGCAGCTTCAAATAAGTTTACTCATTATGTTTGTTTCCTACTCTGACTCAACTATCATGGGAGAGAATTAAGAGCCAGTTAAAAATGAATATCTGTGACTTTGTTTTTCCATGTACTCACTATCTTTTGCTATCCTGGGAGAAATAAACACTGGCTTCATATATTCCTGGCAATCAAGTATTTTCAAACAAGAAAGAACTAGATACACATATTAACCACTGAGCTCAGTTCAGTTGCTCAGTCATGTCCGACTCTTTGTGACCCCATGAATAGCAGCACGCCAGGCCTCCCTGTCCATCACAAACTCCCAGAGTTTACTCAAACTTATGCCCGTCGAGTTGGTGATGCCATTCAACCATCTCATCCTCTGTCGCCCCCTTCTCCTCCTGCCCCCAATCCCTCCCACCATCAGGGTGTTTTCCAATGAGTCAACTCTTCACATGAGGTGGCCAAAGTATTGGAGTTTCAGCTTCAGCATCAGTCCTTCCAATGAACACCCAGGACTGATCTCCTTTAGGATGGACTGGTTGGATCTCCCAGTCCAAGGGACTCCCAAGAGTCTTCTCCAACACCACAGTTCAAAAGCATCAATTTTTTGGCACTCAGCTTTCTTCACAGTCCAACTCTCACATCCATACATGACCACTGGAAAAACCAGAGCCTTGACCAGACGGAACTTTGTTGGCAAAGTAATGTCTCTGCTTTTTAATATGCTATCTAGGTTGGTCATAACTTTCCTTCCAAGGAGTAAGCGTCTTTTAATTTCATGGCTGCAGTCACCATCTTCAGTGATTTTAGAGCCCCCCAAAATAAAGTCTGACACTGTTTCCACTGTCTCCCCATCTATTTCCCATGAGGTGATGGAACCAGATGCCATGATCTTAGTTTTCTGAATGTGGAGCTTTAAGCCACTAGAAGCTTGTAAATACTAGGAAAATTTTTATTGAAAAAATGCAGCATATCTTTGATATATCTATAATTGGCAAATCAAATAATTATTTCAAAATAATCATGCAGGCAAAACATAAATTAAAAAATTGTGTCAATTTTGAAATTTTTGCACCAATTCTCAGTATCAAATATTAATTGTTAAATTGTAGGTCAGTGTTCTGATTAGTTCAATAGAGAATTAAATACAAAGATCAATCAGCATCTATTAATGTTACTTAATAATTAGAAAACTATTTAAATAGAATTTACCTCTTGTACCTACAAACTTACTACCTAAAATTTAAAATAGTTCAGTGAACAAAGTACAGGCAGTGGCATTAAATCCACATGTATGGCAAAATGATCTCACCAGTTATGAGAATTTCAAAGGTTGCTTGACATTAATAAGGAGTAGTGGTACAATAAGAAATTCATGAGATTGAAATTCAGACCTCTTTGCTTTTAAATTTTACATACAAATTATGTAATCTTGAGTAAATTATTTAATCTCTTTAACCTATTATTTCCTCGTCAGTGGGAATAATAAACGGCAAGGTTCTTTGAGTCTTACATCTATAATGTATAAATAACATTATTGCACACACATTATAAACCTATATGTATAGATGTATAAACATTAGTTTCTTTCTTTCCTCACAGAATAAAAGTTTTATGACTATATTTTACAGGGTAAAAATTCACGCTCTGCTTAGAAAAATACCAATAAAAATGTGTTTACAAGTCTATATCTCTTCTTTCTGTACAATCAGAATATTGTGATTTAATATGTAAGAGGTCTGCTGACATCCACACACAGTCACCTTCTATTACACCTTTTCATATTCTCGGAGTACACATCCATGGAACAAGAAGACTCCCCAGGAGGCTATTCATTTATGGTTTGATGCAGCATCTTATTTCCCACCGGAATAAAAACCAAGTAAATATAAGGGTGAAATATAAGCTGCTTAAGGTTAGTTACCTAAAGAGGTCATGGCCACTCATTGTATTCATTTCTCCTTTTTGTATAATACATACCTAACCATTAGACTTCACTGGTGGCTCAAATGGTAAAAGTTTCTGCCTACAATACGGGAGACCGGGATTCGATCCCTGGGTCGGGAAGATCCCCTGGAGAAGGAAATGGCAAGCCACTCCAGTACTCTTGCCTGGAAAATCCCATGGACGGAGAAGCCTGGTAGGCTACAATCCACGGGGTCTCAAAGAGTCAGACACAACAGAGCAACTTCACTTTCATTTTTATCTTACATTATTGGAAGCAGTCTTTGAACTTTAAATCTTACTATAGTGTAAAAGAAGACTTAGTGTCATCCTTTAACCATACTATTTATGTTAGTTAGTATTTTCTAACTCCTGTACAACTCAAACCCCAGCCTCAAAGGCTTAAAATGATTGTTTTTTTTCCTTGTTTTTTTGGTCTCCCATCGACATCATAGTGTATGCCTTAATTTTTTTTTTTTAATTGGAGACTCTGGGATTCACAACACTTCCAGTTTATAAAGCTGCCATCATCATCATGTGGCTTTCAAGACCTATGTGGAAAAGATGACAGGATGTCAAGTATCAAGTAGCGTTTTAGGGATGGGGTTGGATGTGGTATATTACCTTGAGCAATACAATTAATACAATACAAGTGGAAAATCACAGAATTGGGGAAAACACAGCGTTGCCTCTGCTATACTAGCTAAGTGTGTATGCCTAAGGAAATTTGAGACTGTGTGGATCATAGCAAACTGTGGAAAATTCTGAAGGAGATAGGAATACCAGGCCACCTGTTGGGCTCAGTTGCTCAATTATGTCCCAGTCTTTGTGACTCTACAGACTGTAGCCTACCAGGCTCCTCTGTCCATGAGGTTCTCCAGGCAAGAGTACTGGAGTGGGTTGTCTTTTTCTCTTCCAGGGAATCTTCTTGACTCAGGGGTCAAATCCGCATCTCCTATGTATCTTGTGCTGCAGGAGGATTCTTTACCTCTGAGCCACTGGGGAAGCCAATTTATATTTTACTATTTCTAATTTAATTCAATGTTTACAATTTCTGCTTAAATTTGCATAATACAAAAACTGTAAACTTACAAAATTTTATCTCTTTACATTTGCTCATTATTAATCCATCTGAAATGTTTTTCATTCTTTACCTGTTGAAATTTTTCTCAACTTTAAAGCCTAGCTCAAAGACCGTGTCTCTGATTCCTCTGTCAGAATTTCTCCATCAACTAAGTTCCAGCAATAGCTTCCTTTTAACTTTAACACTTCCATTACTTGGTTTCTTTTACAGTAAATCACCCACATGTCTTTCCTTAATTTAATGTCACTGACATCATTTGAGACCTGTCTTACTCATCTTATTCTCATCACGGCACTAATAATCATTCTTGTATGGCTTACTGAAGTTTGGGAACTGTGTTTTATTTCTCCTAACATTTTTCCTGTCACTAAGTAAACATTTCTGAAATATTTACTGAATGAATACATTTGTCATAATTCCTAAATTATGCTCAGAACTTTGTACACTGAATCTGTGTATGTCAACTTGAACTATAAAGCACTGCATGATATAATTGTAACCCCAAATGTTGCATATTTATATATTAAAAACAGTAGCATGACTGGGACTACAGTGACTTTGAATTTTGCAGTGAATTTTAAGAACACCTCAAAATAAGATCACTATCTTCATTACTGTGAATATTATTTTAAATTGATACAATTTATTGGGTGCTTACTAGATATCAAGAACTGTTAAACACAAAACATATATAATCTAATTTCATTTTCACAGAAACTAAAGATCAGTAGATGCAATATTTTATTTATATTTTACAGTTAAATATGTAAAATATGAGTAAATGTTATAGTAGAAATTCAAATAGTTCTGTTTTCAAACCTTGAGCTCTTAACCAGAGCATGGGGTCATAGTCCACTTTGCATATTGCACTCCAAACATGCTTTTATTTTCCTGACACAAAAATAAACTGAAATGTTCTTTGTGAATCAGTCATTCAAGTACCATCAGTTGCCCTTTTCCTGATGATAGCATGATTCAGAACTTTTAATAATGATTATAATTAAGCAATGATATCTATGCCCCCTCCCTTTTATGAGACAATAATCCAATTCCTAAATGGCTAAACTAGAAGGCCAAAGGCAAAGCAGTTTATCACAGCTAGAGAATCAGATTACTGCTGAAGAAAACAAAGAGCCTTGATATCATTACTATATAATGCATGTTTCAGGGTTAATAGCCCTCTATACAGCATTATTTTTTTAATGTTATACTGGCAAGATTAAAGACAGAAAGGAAGGATGCTAGTTTTGTTGGATGTGTCTGGTAAACGTTCTCTGAATGAGAAAGAAAATTAATTCTCTCAAACAGAGCACATGACTTGGAGTCAAGAAAACTCACACCTCTTTTTTTTTTTTTTTTAAATCTAATATGCTTCCTAAGTCATTTAACTTGACTGAAATTCAGTTTCCATGTTTTAAAGCAACAGACTTCTTGTTCCAACATCCAATAATTAGATACATTGGGAAAAAATATCTTTGAAATCATATATAATGAGGAAAAGATCAGGTATACATTTATTGTGCAGTCTGTTTTCCTATATATATGATCAAGTAACATCTTGCACTATATTAGTATAAAATACATGTTAAGAAAGAACAATTTCCATGTTCTATCTTGAAAAGGTACAGCATAATGCCTCCCACTTTCTTACCTCCTACACAGTCAATTTTAAAAGGACTTCTCCTCATAGGTTTCTTTCAAAAGATCTGTCACAAGAAGTTGATTGGCATGTCATAGCTTCAAAAAGATTAGAGTAAAGCCATTCTCATATATTTTAAACAAGTATGGATTTATATTAAAATCATCCCTACTTGCATAAGCATCTAAAACACTCAGGATGGATTATAGACATTAGAAACATGGCATTTGTAAGAATGTCTATCCATAACCACACATATCCAAACTGTATTCTTAAAACTGGAATCCAATTTCAGATATGTATGCGCTGTGCTGTGCGAAGTAAGTCAGTTCAGTGGTGTCCAACTTTTTGCGACCCTATGGACTGTAGCCCGCTGAGCTCCTCTCTGTCCATGGGATTTTCGAGGCAAGAATACTGGAGTTGGTTGCCATGCTCTCCTCCAGGGTATCTTCCTGACCTAGGGATTGAACCCGTGTCTCTCCTATGTCTCCTCATTGGCAGGAAATTTCTTTACCACCATCACCACCTGAGAAGCCCCCCTGATAGGCAAACACAAAATCAAAAAGTGAAACATTTTGTTTACAACATTTCTTAGGGAATTATTTTCATGGTTTTAACCACCAATGTGTGGTTTTAGAGGAAAGAACAATCATTTTGTACAGTAGAATGAATTTGGCTTTTTGAATAACAATGGCATAAGCCACAGGCTTCCCAGGTGGCACTAGTGGTAAAGAACCTGCCTGCCAATGTAGGAGACATAAGAGAAATGGGTTAAATCCGTGGGTCAGGAAGATCTCCTAGAGGAGTACATAACAACCCACTCCAGTACTCTTGCCTGAAGAACCCCACGGACAGAGGAGCCTAGGGAGCTACAGTCCATAGTGTCACAAAGAGTCAGACACGAATGAAGTGACTCAGCACACACGCACGGCAAAAGTCACAGAGCAAATACAGTCATTGCCATAAAAATCACAGAGTCTCCCTTTTTAGAAAGTACTACAATTATTTAAGGGTTTTTTTGATATTCCATTTCAGTTTTAAAAATCAATTAAAAATTTAGATGATGTCTAAAAATAAAAATCAATTGGTTTCAGACTAATAGCTATTAACAGTATAATAAATAAAACATAGCTTTGATTGGTTTTATCTGTTAAGAGATTATTTTTCATCTCTATGGATATAACTTTAAAAACTCATGATTTTTATCACTTACATATGTTAAAGAAAAAAATCCTTCATTCACTTGTTAAAGAACAGTAAGGCAGACTTCATTCAAGATAGGAGGGTCAAGAGGTTTTGCAGTGAGGGAAAATAAATTGGGCTCAACTTTGAACACACCAAGGAAAAGTGGGAATACACAGCCAAAGAGTAGAATAGGGTCAGTCTTTGGAAAATTGCTATGAAGAAGCAGTTGAGTAAGAGGTGATTCTGGCTAAACCAACCTAACCAAAGTCTAGCTAGATTCTTGCTAAAACTGGACAAAGATTCAAGTCCAGAAGTCAAGGTCTAGTTGAAAAAAATATTCAGCTGGGCCTGGTCAGAGTTTGGTCAAGGAGAGAATCTTTGTCAAATGGTTTATGAAAGTAAATGACACCTTTTATCTCATTCTCATGCAAGAGTCATTATCAAAGTACCATCCACCACCTCCATCCAGACTTTAGCTGTATCTTCCTACATATACATCAAAAATTTTATAATGGTGTGTAAGTAGTTTTTTATAATTTAGGTTAGGAGGTGGGAAACTATGCCACATGGCCTAAATTCAACAAGTGCCTGTGTTTATAAATAAAATTTTATTGGAATTCATTCATACATATTTGCCCATTTGATTGTTTTATCTATGCCTGTTTTCTTGCTATACTGACAGTGTTAAGTATCTGTGATAGAGACTGTATGGCCCTCAAAATACTGTCCTAAAATACTTAATCTACAATCACATTTTGGAGGCTAAAATTATGCCATCTCCTTTTCCTGTCCTGTAATTTTGTATTAATACATGCAAACAGCCTTTACCTCACTAAAACTCTCCTTTGCCAACATTAGAAACCACCCTCATTTCAAGGCCTAACTTGAATTTTATCCCAATTCTTACACCCCTCTGTTGAAACTGAGCTTTCCTTTTTCTGAACTCTTGTGATATTTACTTTTGCAAATTATAGCACTTACTATATTCTGCTATGTTAGAATTTGTGCATATGTTTTACATCTCCCATAAATCCATTAACTCCTTCAAAGCCATTGCTAGAAATTGGTAATTTAGTGACCTTCTTTAGACTTTAGCACAGTACATAAAAATTTTAGAGCTGATAGGTATGTTAGAGTTCACGGTATTTCACAATAGAAGGAGCTTAAGAAATGCAAGCAGATTGTATGATAAATAAAAGAGCAAAATGGAAGAAATGAGAAGAAAAGTATGGGAGATTTAGAAAGCATATGCCTATTCATTGTGTGCTTTTGAGTAGAATCAAAAGCGCTGTTTGCTTCAAAGTAACTAACAGCAAGCATTGCCTTTCAAGGTGGCCAAAACATCTACCTTGAGCAGTACTGTTTTAAAATACATCAGATATTCTTACTGGTTATGTAGAGTGTCTTTATTTGCAAAAGAGAAAATGAAATGTTTACACTAGAAAACACTACTATAAAAATCATTTAACAGTAAACTTATAAAGACAGAACAATGAAAAAGATAGTGGTTAAATCTTCTAGAAAGTTTATACAGACAAGAAAAATATTAGTAGACATCAAAGCAGATCTCTTCTTTCTCAAAGAAGTGAAGAAGGATATGTACAATATTGCTTTTAGGAGATAACCTTAAAAAATGTACAATTCACTCAAAAAGGCGGCATAGGAAAACAGGCCAGAACTTACATTCACTTAACTGATTGTCTCCAATTAGAATGCAAAAATGAGAAAGTTCCTTCATGTTTTTCATGACTTGACAGCTCATGTCATCTTATTGCTGAGTAAAATTCCTTTATATGAATGTACCATGGCTTTTCCATAAATTTATCACTAAATTTTTGTGAAAGACAAAAGGCATAAGGTTCGTGTCTAGTTTTCTTTTTTTTTCTTCTCATGTGGATGTCCAGTTGTTCAAGAACTTTTTGTTGAATGACTATGTTTTCCAATTTAAATTACCTATGCTCCTTACCATAAAGATATGTTAACTATATTTGTATGGACCTATTACTGGGCTCTCTATTATGTTCCACTGACCCACCAATACTACACTGCTTTGGTTTCTGTAGCTTTTTAATAAGTCTTGAAGTCACATTGTCTCGGTTCTCTAACAGTGTTCTTCAAAATTGAGTTGGTATGCTGAGACTTTTCTCTTTCCTTGTAAACATTTGAATAAGATTGTCAATATCCATAAAATAACTTACCAGCAGTTTTATTAAAATTTTATTAAATCTTTAGATCAAGCTGGGAAGAATTGACATATTAACAATAATGAATCTCTCTGTTTATAAATATGGAGTATGTATTTAGTTCATCTTCATTTTTTTTCATCAGAGTTGTAGTTTTCTTAACATAGGTCATGCATATGTTTTGTTATATTTATACTGAAATATTGAATTTTTTTGTGCTAATATAAATAATTTCATATCTTTAATTTCAAATTTGTTTATTGCTGACACATAGAAATCCAACTGATTTTTGTGTACTAACTTTATGTCTTGCAACCTTGCTATAATCAGTTATTAGTTTCAGAATTCTCTTATGGCTGCTGTTAAAAAAAAAAAAAGAAAATTCTTCAGTGGTTTAAAGTAACATACATTGACTACTTTGCAGTTCTCTAGGTCAGAAGTATGACACAGTTCACTCTAGGATAAAATCAAGGGGTCAGTAAGACTCTTCATTATTGAAGGCTCTAGGAGAATATTCATTTCCTTATGATTGTAGGACTTGAGACCTCATTTTCTTGATGGTTATCAGGGGAGGGTCACTCCCAGTTTCTAGAAGCCATCTGGATTTCTTGGCTTATGGACCCTGCCCTTCATTTTCAAAGTCAGTAATGAAAATACAGTGTTTCTCACAGCTTATGTCTCTGATCCACTCTTCTGCTTCTCTCTTCCATTTTTACCACTCATTTTATTAAATTATACACACACTGATATCCTGAAATAATATCCTCATTTCAAAGTCTTTGATATTTACCACCAAAGTCTCTTTTTCCATGTAAGGTTATATATTCATAGATTCCAGGGATCAAGGCATGTATATCATTGTGGAGCCATTATTTTTCCTGGCACACTAGGTATTGAATAGGAAAAAAGAATTAAAGTCAAGTAAGAAAATATAGAGAAGGATGAGGAAAACCACCCACATTTTTAGATAACAAGAACTTTGTAGTTTAAAAAGTTTAAAAAATAATTCAGCTAATTGTGGTCATTTAAATAATTTTTTCCAAGTTCAAAGAGCATCATTTCCTCAACAGAGTTACTCTTTCCAGATAGTTTGTTTTACTTAAGATATTCATATATGAGGTAACCATTCTCTTAAACTTTTGGGGAATATAAGATACTGTGTAGATTTTTAGTGTTTAGAAAGTCCTTTTTTTCCAAAGCTTTGAAAATAGTTGCTTCACTGAAATATCTGGAATACCTACATTATATGAAAAATGTTTTATATGAACACCTATCATTCTGCTGAATATTATCAGAAAAGCAAAGGATGAGAGAGAAATCAGCACAGTTTCTAGGATATTCAGGTTTCAGTTAGGATGTAAAGTTTAATTTCATTGCTATAATACTTTGTTCTTATCACTGATTTATTTAGGATCATATATGATATTTTGATTACTGCTCTGATTCTTCTCCTGAACTGTTATATGCTGCTGGATGATAAGTTTATGTTTTAAATTTTCTTCCTTCCTTTTTTTTTTTTTTTCCTTCAGAGACTTGCTTGCTGTTGTTTAGTCACTAAGTTGTGTCCAACTCGTTCACACCCCCACAGACTGAGGCCCACCAGGGTCTACTGTCCATGAGATTTCCCAAGCAAGAATACTGGAGTGGGTTGCCATTTCCTTTTCCAGGGGATCTTCCTGACCAGGGATTGAACCCACATCTCCTGCTTGGCAGGCATATTCTTTACCACTGAGTCACCAGGGAAGTCACTTAGTGACTGCCTTAGTTCTTGGCATATAGTAAGCACTCATTTTAGTTGAACTTAGAGTCACAGCAAAAGCCAATATTTTTCTTTGCTTATGTTTTAATTAGTTTCCACAGAAACTATTATATTACTTATTACTGTGTTTTATGCAAAACGGAACAACCTCAAGGAGTCAGTTTCACTTCCACTTAACCAGCTTTATTACTTTAGAGTGTATACTGTCAATGCTTTGGGATAAAAAGGAGCCCATTTGATTTCAGTCTTTTGATTGCCAAGTATTTAAACAAACTAGAA
The DNA here is from genome assembly GCF_033118175.1 of Dama dama. Lineage (NCBI taxonomy): Eukaryota > Metazoa > Chordata > Mammalia > Artiodactyla > Cervidae > Dama > Dama dama. The sequence goes on along the minus strand of NC_083709.1, from coordinate 41,848,788 downwards.
TAATGCCATGTGTGCGTGTGTGTGTGTGTGTGTGTGTGTGTGTGTGTGTATGCACACACTCAGATGCTCAGTCGTGTCCAACTCTTTGCAACCCCGTGAACTGTACCACCAGGCTCCTCTGTCCATGGGATTCTCCCAGCAAGAATACTGGAGTCAGTTGCCATTTCCTCCTACTGGGGGATCTTTCCCACCCAAGGATCAAACTCATGTCTCTTATGTTTCCTGCATTGGCAGGCAGGTTCTTTACCACTAGCACCATCTGGGAAGCCCCAGAATAATGTCATAAATATGTGTAAAAAGTATAAGTACTAAAGTAATACACTTAAGACAATACTAAGCAAACTTTCATTTTTACTTAATTCAGACATCCTTTTTTTCCAATAAAAATAGAAGCTTGATAGCAATAAACTCAATATATAACAGAAACTTTTACTGATAACTTCCTTCAGTCAATTTCAATAGAACTCCAACAACAGAAAAATGGCATAAATTTGAATAGTAATTTAAAGTCTACTGGTCTGATGCAGACATTTCTTACAGTAAAGAGAAGTACCAGTGTACTGCTAGTTTTACTCCAATAAGTTCCATTTTTCAAGGGGCCTCCTTTCAACAGCTCTACTGACTGTGTTTGTGGGGTTTCTCTTGCTGTTACCTTTGGCAATGAGAATGGGGACTATGTCTCTATACTGGGTTAAAACTATTGCTGGGTGTGGCACATCCCCTGAGTCATCAGATATGCTGTTCTTGCTGAGCTGTTTATGAATTTTTCATTTGCACATAAGCAAAATCTGACTTCAACTAGTTTATGAAAAGAACTTACTCTGAGGGTAATGGCATCTCTCGTAGAATCAAAAAGGAAAAAGCCAAAGACAGCCCATCAAAAGCAAATGAGACTAAGGACTACAAACCCAGATTCTAAAGCCCTTGCACATTTCTGCTCCTAAGTCTCCTCAGTTCCCTTTCTTTTCTTCCCCTCTCCTCTCTTTTCTTCCTATTGTGTACCCTCCTTTCTTCCCTCCTTCTTTCCCTGCCACCTTCTTCCTTCTTCCTCTACAGACATATATTTTGCTCTTCTATGGTAAACATAATACTTTATACGTAGGATTTGTTCTGCCAAATACCATCACCAAATATAATGCCAATCTCCATTATTTCAAGTATAGGGGAAAAACTGGTGCAAAAATTATTTTAGTTTGTTGATAAGTAAGGTAAATATTAGTTTGTTGATAGTATCATGAAGCACTTTCTGCAAAAAAGCCAGATGGTCAATGTTTCAACACTTTTAGTCTATGTTATCAATGTTGTGACTATTCACCTCTGCCATTATAGTGGAAAAATTGTCATAGATAATATGTAAAGGAAACAGTGGCTATGCTTCAATAAAATTTATCTACATAATCACCAGGCCATAGTTTGCCAGTTCCCAGGGAGAGGTTGTGGCTGTGAGCCATGAATGGTGCCAGGATTCTTGGTCTCCAGAGGAGAAAACTGATCTGGGGCCAGAGACAAGGCTTGATCACTCTGGGCTTTTGTGTAGCAAAATTTTATTAAAGTATAAATGGGATAGAGAAAGCTTTTGACTTAGACTTCAGAAGCGGGCAGAAAATATACCCCCTTGCCAGTTTTTAGCAAGACATCTTATATTTGTTAGCAAGCTGTTGATCATAGATAAAAGAAACATTTCAAATCAGAGAGTTGCACCAGGTTTCTGTCCCACAACATACATACCTGCAAAAGGGGAGTGGTCTCCAGATGAGGTGTCTCTGGGCAAGATATACTGTATCCATAAAACAATTGACATGCCTTGAAGGAAAACAGACCTCCAAACAAGATACAAAGTTTCAATAACATAGCTTAAGAAAAGAATTTCCATGAGTACAATACATTGTTTGGCTGGGTAATTAGCAGCTCAAGGTTTGGGAAAAACTTTTAGGTGGAATGATCATCATCACAGCTTGTCCTCACAGCAACACAAGATGAAAAGGAACCTCCTCTACAAGGCTAAAGCTGGAGCAAAGGAAAAGAGAAAAAAAATCCAGCACTTACCCTTTGTTCCTCTTGCCTCTTGGAGACTCCTGGCTTTCCTCTCTGACTGTTAACCCTTACACCAGATTAGGCTAAACCATCGGCATAATCTCTCTGAGTATTCCTTTCTCACTGTAGATTTAGGTATTTTAGGTGATTCATCAAGTTTACTTATGTTTGATTATGGTTAGAAATTAGTCTGAACTGCTCAGATACTGCTAGCCAGCAAATTTACCCACTATATACCACTATAAGGGCTTCCCTGGTGACTCGGTGGTAAAGAACCCGCCTGCAAGCCAGGAGCCACAGGAGACTCAGGTTCAGTCCCTGTGTCAGGAAGACCCCCTGGAGGAGGACATGGCAACTCACTCCAGTATTCTTGCCTGGAGTCCCCATGGGCAGAGGAGCCTGCCGGGTATAGTCCATTGGGGCACAAAGAGTCAGACATGACTGAAATGACTTAGCACGTACACACCACTATAAAGGGTTACTTCTGTCTTTATAGCAGCCTGTTCTCGATCAACAGTGAGAAAATAAACAGAAGTGTTATTTAAAGTATGTGTGATATATTCTTTTCTTTTATTTTGATGTATAATAATGTCAAAACCCTGTGATAGCTTAATCACTGACTTAGTTGTTGTAGAATTCTCATTTCCTCTTGACTTTCCTAAAAAGCAATAAAACAACATTTGCTCTGAATTGAAAGCCTGATCTAGTATTGAAATTAATTTCTTCTACTCAGAAATTTCTACCTGCCAGTGATATTTCATGCAAATAAATCTTTCTGCTTGCCCTTGGAAATTCATGACATCATGCCTTTCTCCAACATGTAAATCCATAATCCCTTGATGCTTTGTAAACTGCCACCAAAATACTGTTTCTAACCATCACTTTAGAAGACTGATTTGTTGATTAGTTGATGATTGTCATCTGTTATCTTTTATTTTTAGGCCATTTGTGATAGCTAAATTTGTGTGTTGACTAGTTCATGGGAAACCCAGAAATCCAGTTAAATATTATTTCTGGGTGTGTCTGTGAGAACACTGAATCAGTTCAATGAGTGCAGTGAACTCTCTTCCCCAGTGAGGGTGGGCAATCATCTTCTACTTGAGGGCCTAAATAAAGCAAAATGGTAGAGGAAGGGAGGATTTACTCATTTTTAGCCTGACCACTTGAATTGGGATATCAATCTTCTGTCCTCAGCTCTCTGGTTCTTAAACCTTCAGACCTGCACTGGAATCTTCTACCTACAGACTGGTGTTTCTGTGTCTCCAGCTTGCATTGCAGATGGCAGATTGTTGGATCTCAATCCAGTATCATAATATATATATCATATATATATAATATACATTATATATATATGTATATACATACATACATAAACACACACACACACAGAAACATTCTAAGTTACTTCAGTTGTGCCTAACTCTGCAAATTTATGGACTGTAGCCTGCCTGGCTCCTCTGCTTATAGAATTCTCCAAGCAAGAATAGCATCGTGGGTGGCCATGTCCTCCTCTAGGGTATCTTCCTGACATAGGGATGGAACCCCCATCTCTTACATCTTCACTACTGGCAAGCAGGTTCTTTACCAGTAGCGCCACCTGGGAAGCCTATATATATATAGATATATATATATAAAATCCATAGATCCCCTTTTGTTCCTATTTCTCAGGAGAACAATGACTACTACATCACTACTAGAAACGAGTCAGTCAGTCAGCCAACCTTGTATATTTATTCATTCATTTCTGGCTGTTATTTCTGCTCTACTTTGTACTATTAACAGTTACTGGTATATGAAATATTATATTCTAAAACTAGCAAGTGGACAGGTGAACACTGAACAGACACTGAAACACCTGGCAATTCTAAAACTGTTTTCTGGTTTAAATTCAGTAAAGCAGATTTAAAGAAGCTGATTATAATGTCTACAACTCCCATTGCCCTTTGCTGAGGGAAATGAATATATTCCCAAGCCCCTGCTGAGAAAGTAATCCTAGGCAGAAATTACCTATTCACTTCCAAATGAATCTGGTGTAATCTTTAGGCTAAGTTAGTACCTAACCCAGTCAAGCCAAAATATAAGTTTATCAGTGACAATTAGGTTTAAATGAAAGCTCTGCCTAAACAGGAAAGAGAGAACAGTTAGGATCAGGAGATTCTCCCCTGGAATTTGACCTAGAGATATGCCTAGAATATCATTCAGTTATTACTAGAGGCAGAATAGAAAGAGATTCAAAAATAAAACAAAACAAAAAAAACCAGATACAGAGAAATCTGTTAAATCACATTAAGGAAGTATGCTAAAGTGATAATTCAAGAATTCTTGTGATTAGGAGACCCACATAGTGAAGCCACCCAAACTGCCCTGGGGCATCAAAGCCATCAACTGTGTCCCTATTTAGGAGAGCCTTGGTCTCTGGGTAACTCTGGGACTTTGATTTTCCAGTTTCTTTTACTGATATTTGCCGTTTGATAGTAACCTATTCAGTTCAGTTCAGTTCAGTCGCTCAGTTGTGTCTGACTCGTTGCGACCCCATGAATCGCAGCATGCCAGGCCTCCCTATCCACCACAAACTCCCGGAGTTTACTCAAACTCATGTCCATCGAGTTGGTGATGCCATTCAGCCATCTCATCCTCTGTCGTCCCCTTCTCCTCCTGCCCCCAATCTCTCCCAGCATCGGGTTCTTTTCCAATGAGTCAACTCTTCGCATGAAGTGGCCAAAGTATTGGAGTTTCAGCTTCAGCATCAGTCCTTCCAATGAACACCCAGGACTGATCTCTTTTAGGATGAACTAGTTGGATCTCCTTGCAGTCTAAGGGACTCTCAAGAGTCTTCAACACCATAGTTCAAAAGCATCAATTTTTCAGCGCTCAGCTTTCTTCACAGTCCAACTCTCACATCCATACATGACCACTGGAAAAACCATAGCCTTGACTAGATGGACCCTTGTTGGCAAACTAATGTCTTTGCTTTTTAATATGCTATCTAGGTTGGTCATAACTTTCATTCCAAGGAGTAAGCGTCTTTTAATTTCATGGCTGCAATCACCATCTGCAGTGATTTTGGAGCCCCAAAAAGTAAAGTCTGATACTGTTTCCACTGTTTCCCCATCTATTTGCGATGAAGTGATGGGACCAGATGCCATGATCTTAGTTCTCTGAATGTTGAGCTTTAAGCCAACTTTTTCACGCTCCTCTTTCACTTTCATCAAGAGGCTCTTTAGTTCCTCTTCACTTTCTGCCATAAGGGTGGTGTCATCTGCATATCTGAGGTTATTGATATTTCTCCCGGCAATCTTGGTTCCAGCTTGGGCTTCCTCCAGCCCAGCGTTTCTCATGATTTACTCTGCATATAAGTTAAATAAGCAGGATGACAATATACAGCCTTGACGTACTCCTTTTCCTATTTGGAACCAGTCTGTTGTTCCATGTCCAGTTCTAACTGTAGCTTCCTGACCTGCATAAAGGTTTCTCAAGAGGCAGGTCAGGTGGTCTGGTATTCCCATCTCTTTCAGAATTTACCACAGTTTATTGTGATCCACACAGTCAAAGGCTTTGGCATAGTCAATAAAGCAGAAATAGATGTTTTTCTGGAACTCTCTTGCTTTTTCAATGATCCAGTGGATGTTAGCAATTTGATCTCTGGTTCCTCTGCCTTTTCTAAAACCAGCTTGAACATCTGGAACTTCACAGTCACGTATTGCTGAAGCCTGGCTTGGAGAATTTTGAGCATTACTTTACTAGCTTGTGAGATGAGTGCACAAGCTGGAATCAAGATTGCTGGGAGAAATATCAATAAGCTCAGATATGCAGATGACACCACTCTTATGGCAGAAAGTGAAGAGGAACTAAAGAGCCTCTTGATGAAAGTGAAAGAGGAGCGTGAAAAAGTTGGCTTAAAGCTCAACATTCAGAGAACTAAGATTATGGCATCTGGTCCCATCACTTCATCGCAAATAGATGGGGAAACAGTGGAAACAGTGGCAGACTTTATTTTTTTGGGCTCCAAAATCACTGCAGATGGTGACTGCAGCTATGAAATTAAAGGATGCTTACTCCTTGGAATGAAAGTTATGACCAACCTGGATAGCATATTAAAAAGCAGAGACAGTACTTTGCCAACAAATGTCAATCTAGTCAAGGCTATGGTTTTTCCAGTGGTCATGTATGGATGTGAGAGTTGGACTGTGAAGAAAGCTGAGCGCTGAAAAATTGATGCTTTTGAACTATGGTGTTGGAGAAGACTCTTGAAAGTCCCTTGGACTGCAAAGAAATCAAACCAGTCCATCCCAAAGGAGGTCAGTCCTAGGTGTTCATTGGAAGGACTGATGCTGAAGCTGAAATTCCAATACTTTGGCCACCTCATGTGAAGAGTTTACTCATTGAAAAGACCTCCCTCCCTGGGAGGGATTGGGGGCAGGAGGAGAAGGGGACAACAGAGGATGAGATGGCTGGATAGCATCACCGACATGATGGACATGAGTTTGAATAAACTCCAGGAGTTGGTGATGGACAGGGAGGCCTGGAGTGCTGTGATTCATGCGGTTGCAGAGTTGGACACAACTGAGTGACTGAACTGAACTGTAGTCCTTCCTGACCTTCTTTTCTGAGGGGATATTGTTTTCAGTTAGGAAACCAAATGTAATCTCGGACAATGATGACAGGTTCAGCTTGGTGGGCTCATCCAGGAGTTCCCTCGTCCCACACTTCAGGGTTAATTTTGTTCTCCAATAATTTTTGGTCCCTCTCTATTTGAGAGGGTGTGTGGATTCCTCAGTAGTAACCAGAAGCTGTAGGGCTCTAGGGGCTGAAATGTTTCCCACCACAAGGGTGGTCCCCAGTTTAGTGGGTATGTCTCTTCCCAGTAAGGGAGTGGGACATTCAGGGACCACCAGAAACTGGTGAGAGAAACTGGTGCTCAGGTGAATCTTTTAGTAAATGTTTTTCCTGTGGCACCCAACATGGTACAGGTTTGGGGGGAGAAGTATCCAGAGAAGGAGGTCAGAACAGAGTTGGTAGCCCCTGTGTCAACCAAGAAATTCTTGGATTTATCTGCCACATCCAGGTGCACCCTTGGCTCAAGCCTCGTGATGGTCATTTGTGACAGGGAGGCTGGTTGGAGTGGACAACTTCAGTCCTGTTGAACCATTATGAGGGAAGGCTTGGCACTTGAACTTGAGGCTCTTGGGTCCCCAGGGCAGAGTGCCGCCCAATGTCCCAATTGATGGCATTTGTAGCAAGCCGTTTGAGGAGACTTGTCACGGTTTGGACACTCTTTGGCCTGATGCCCTGCCTGTCTACAGATTATGGCTCCTGCCTTATCCTTCAAGGACTAGGGGTTTCCCATAGGGCTTCCCTGGAGGGTGGCCAGCATGTGGGCATGTCTTGTTTCTTTCCTTTCCTCCCTTTCCTGGGCCTTGGCCTCCCTCTCCTGTTCTCTGTTATAAAAGGTATTGGTGACTGTCTGGACCACATCATCTAAAGAGTCAGCAGAGTCCTGCTGCTGTAGCTGTTGTAACTGTATCCTGATGTCTGATGCACGTTGGGACAGGAATGTGTCCTTTAAAATCACCTGTCCCTTGTCTATGTCCAGTTTGGTAAACTTTTGGAGGGCCTCTTTTAGCCTTTCTAGAAAGGCAATGGGGTTCTCGTTGGGCCCCTGAGTTATTGCTAAGACCCAAGCATAGTTGACTATTTTTTGCTGGGCTGCTTTCAGTCCTGCCTTCACACAGATCGGAAAGTGATCCCTTTCCCAAATGCGCTTAGGGTCATTATAATTCCAAAAAGGATCTGAGGAGGGGACGGCTGTTTCCCCATCTGGTTATTTATCACTTGACATGTGAAGCCCCGTAGCATATCTTTGGGTTTTTATAAGAACCTAGCACACTGAAAATGAAGAAAGTGGGGAAAACCACTAGACCACTCAGGTATGACCTAAATCAAATCCCTTATGATAATACAGTGGAATTGAGAAATAGATTTAGGGAACTAGATCTGATAGACAGAGTGCCTGATGAAATATGGATCGAGGTTTGTGACACTGTACAGGAGACAGGAATCAGGACCATCCCCAAGAAAAAGAAATGCAAAAAAAGCAAAATGGCTCTCTGAGGAGGACTTGAGAAATAGCTGTGAAAAGAAGAGAAGTAAAAAGCAAAGGAGAAAAGGAAAGATATACCCATTTGAATGCAGAGTTCCAAAGAATAGCAAGGAGAGATAAGAAAGCCTTCCTCAGTAATCAATGCAAAGAAATAGAGGAAAACAATAGAATGTGAAAGACTAGAGATCTCTTTAAGAAAATTAGAGATACCAAGAAAACATTTCATGCAAAGATGGGCACAATAAAGGACAGAAATGGTAGGGACCTAAAAGAAGCAGAAGATACTAAGAAGAGGTGGCAAGAATACACAGAAGAACTATACAAAAAAGATCTTCATGACCCAGATAATCACGAGGGTCACACCCTCTGGCTTACCTAGAGCCAGACATCCTGGAATGCGAAGTCAAGTGGGTCTTAGGAAGCATCACTGCGAACAAAGTTAGCAGAGGTGATGGAATTCCAATTGAGCTATTTCAAATTCTGAAAGATGATGCTGTGAAAGTGCTGCACTCAATATGCCAGCAAACCTTGAAAACTCAGCAGTGTCTACAGGACTGGAAAAGGTCAGTTTTCATTCCAATCCCAAAGAAAGGCAACACCAAAGAATGCTCAAACTACAGCACAATTGCACTCATCTCACACGCTAGTAAAGTAATGCTCAAAATTCTCCAAGCCAGGCTTCAGCAATACGTGAACTGTGAACTTCCAGATGTTCAAGGTGGCTTTAGAAAAGGCAGAGGGATCAGAAATGAATTGCCAACATCTGCTGGACCATTGAAAAAACAAGAAAGTTCCCCCAAAATATCTATTTCTTCTTTATTGACTATGCCAAAACCTTTGACTGTGTGGATCACAATAAACTGTGGTAAATTCTGAAAGAGATGGGAATACCAGACCACCTGACCTGCCTCTTGAGAAACCTTTATTCAGGTCAGGAAGCGACAGTTAGAACTGGACATAGAACAACAGACTGGTTCCAAATAGGAAAAGGAGTACATCAAGGCTGTATATTGTCACCCTGCTTATTTAACTTCTATGCAGAGTACATCATGAGAAATGCTGGGCTGGAAGAAGCACAAGCTGGAATCAAGATTGCTGGGAGAAATATCAATAAGCTCAGATATGCAGATGACACCACTCTTATGGCAGAAAGTGAAGAAGAACTAAAGGACCTCTTGACGAAAGTGAGAGGAGAGTGAAAAAGTTGGCTTAAAGCTCAACATTCAGAAAACTAAGATCATGGCATCCTGTCCCATCACTTCATGGAAAATAGATGGGGAAAGAGTGGAAACAGTGGCTGACTTTATATTTTTGGGCTCCAAAATCACTGCAGATGTTGTTTGCAGCCATGAAGTTAAAAGACACTTACTCCTTGGAAGGAAACTTATGAACAACCTAGACAGCATATTAAAAAGCAGAGACATCACATTGTCAACAAAGGTCCATCTAGTCAAGGCTATGGATTTTCCAGTGGTCATGCATGGATGTGAGTATTGAACTATAAAAAGTTGAGAGCTGAAAAATTGATGCTTTTGAACTGTGGTGTTGGATTAAACACTTGAGAGTCCCTTGGACTGCAAGGAGATCCAACCAGTCCATCCTAAAGGAGATCAGTCCTGAGTGTTCATTGGAAGGACTGATGTTGAAGCTAAAACTCCAATACTTTGGCCATTTGATGCGAACAACTAACTCATTTGAAAAGACCTTGATGTGGTAAAGATTGTGGGCAGGAGGAGACGGGGATGGTAGAAGATGAGATGGCTGGATGGCATCACTGACTCAATGGACATGAGCTTGGGTGGACTCCGAGAGTTGGTGATGGACAGGGAGTCCTGGCATGCTGTGGTTAATGGGGTCACAAAACGTCGGACACGACTGAGTGAGTGAATTGAACTGATGCTCAGGGTCAGATAAAGTCTGACTAAAGATGACAATGATGTCCTTCCACGTAAAGTCAGAGGCCAAGGTAATGTGTTTGAATGTATCTATACACTTGGCTGGGTCATCTGTATAGCTTCCCAGGTCTTGTTCGATCTGTCTTAGTTCTAGGAGTGAGAAGGGCTTACGAGCCAGGTTGGTCTGAATTCTCCTACAGTTTTAATAGGGGACATAATCGCGTTGGCTTTTGTGGAGGGGGTGCTCCCGGGTTTGTATATAAGAAACGAAATAAGCACTAGGCAACTCGGTAGCCATGGAATGTGAGCCTTCATGAGGGGTGGGGTGGGGGGGGGGGCGGTTCCTTCTCTTGGTTGTCTGTGCCTAACACCATTTGCCTAATGGGTTCTCTGTCAGGGCATATGACAATCCCATACTTAAGACAGAGTTCGTTTATATCTCTTAGTCAAAAGAAAATTTGGACATAGGGGATCTCTGTCCATTTCCCTTGTCTTTTGCAGAATAAGTCTAGCTGCAGGATGGTATTGTAATTTAAACTCCAATCCTCAGGCCAGTGTTCCTTGTCCCCCAGAGCATACTGTGGTCATGCTGTGGCACAAAAGAATTTTAAGTGACTTCTCCTTAGAGGATCGAACAGCTTCCAGTTGTCTAGGATGCATCTCAAGGGCACCTGTCAGGAAGTGGATTGGTTATTTCCCATCTGAAAGACAGTGATGATAGGGAGGAAAAGGAAAAACAAAAAAAACAAAAAAACTAATAGGACTCCTTCAGTTTTCATGGGTGGATTTCCTTAGGGGTGAGTTTTTTGGAGCTTATCCTACCCAGTACTGTTGCAACCTGAGAGCCACTCATTCCCAGTTCAGGGTGCATATCCCCAGGCAAGCTGAGGTATGACAGTCTTCTGGAGATCAAATCCCTGGGCAGGTCGAGGCATGTTGGCCTCCTGAGAATTAGGTCCCTGGGCAGGTCGAGGCATGTCGACCTCCTAGGGCCCCTGAACTGGCAGATCCCCAAGCAGGTTGAGGCATGGCAACCTTTCAAGGACCAGATCCCTAGGCAGGTCAACTGCCTGGGACCCTCAGACTGGAGTTGGGCATCCCCAAAGTCTCCAGCATGACCAGTGCTGGGTAAGATTAAGGGGTTATAATTTTAACTCATTGCCTGTTTGTTCACTGCAGATGGGAATAGATATCATGATGTAAAGCAATCCATGCCTGTCCCCTGAGACTGGGAACCTGTTGAAGCAGCCATAAGCCTTATCCTCTTGCTGCTCTGAGGAAATGTAAGTCACTGATTTCCTCCCCTAGTCCTCCATAAGAACAGTTTAGGGTGTATCCAATTGTAAACATTTCATTGTCATAGACCCACTTTAGGTAATAACAAAAGTAATGACAAAGGAGTGGGTTATCTGGCCCTGTTAGGGACATTAAGAGTATCTTAATAAAATAAGTGGGGTGTAGCAATGTGGCCTGCAAGGGGGCAAGGTCCTGGTTGTAGGAGTTAGTAAGTGGCTTAAGAACAAATTTATAAGAGGCAATGGACCAGATATTCCATAAAAGTGGAGTGGAGATTTGATCCCGGGGTATGTTTGTCACTTCTAGTAGAAGGGTGGTAAGGGTTTGGGCCCAAAAGGCCTGCAGGGCTAACTCCCAAAATGACAAACATTATCCCTGGAAGCCCAATTGCCTTTGAAGGGATGCCAACAGATGGACTTCTAGCAGGCATTGCGTGACTGTCACTCGCCCTAGCGGTTCCACTGAGACATGGTGTTGTTGCACATGTTGTAGGAAACACGGTAGATATCTAGCAGGATTGGACATTAAACAGTATTTCTCTCCCAAGTGCCAGCTATTTTCTGGTTGTCCCTCCAGAAGATTGTAGAGGCAACATTGTGGGCCCAGATGGGGCTCAGAAGAAGAGCATGAACAGGAGGGAAGGGGGCAGGGCACAGCTTTTGAAAGAATGACATAGCCCAAGGGCATAAGATAAACCAATTAAAATCAAATGGGTCCAAGATGACAAGTCAAATTGAACTAAACCTTGATCCCCAATCTGTAAGCTAAATGACACACCCAGAGGTGGCAGGACAGTTCCAAGTCACTCTCAAAAGATGGGATGGTAGTTCCCCTATGGTTGGGATGATCCTCCCACTCATTAGCATATGACTTCACCTAGCTCGAAAAAACTAGTCACACCACATTCCACGCCAAAGCACTTGCCCTCTGTGACAGCCCACACCCTTTGGAGTGTGCTTCTCTCTGAATCCGAACAAACCCACCTCTTACCTATCACTGTGTCTGTAACTGAAATTTTGGAATGAGACATCAGAGCCTGAGCTTCATTAGCTCCTGAAGCCAGGCGCCACGGTTTTTGGCCAGGCTCAAGTCCCAGGAGAGAGGAGCTGAAGGACAGGAGGAAAAGCAGTGGGGAAAACAGTGGGAAAAAGCAGTGGGGAAAACATGCCAAGGAATCCCCTTCACCAGAAAATCTGCTAAATACCTGACCTATGCCCACAGTTTTCATCGGCCTGATCCTTGGTACAAAAAAGATTAAGGACAGAAGAACCCCCACCAGCTTGGGTAACAGCTACTGAGGCCCAGCAGATAGTGGAACCTTTGGGACACACTGAGGAGTAGCCCCTGCCAGAGTCCCTCAGTTGCACCCACTGTTGTTCACCTGTTCATGGGGGTTTGAGGAAACAAGAAATGAGAGTTTTTAAAGGCATTAAGATTTTGTTAGCCATATGTCCTCCCAGTCATAGAAGGGAGGATCTCCTATCTTAACCAGAGGTCTTCTGGAATCTGAGACTGAGCTGCATGAGCTTTCTGCTGAGCTCGTTTTTCACTGTCCAAGTTTCCAGCATGCTGGGCTTCTTGTCACTTCCCCTGAACTGTGTTTTCTTTGTATTCAGCTTCCACCAGGGGAGCTTTTGCTGAGTTGGGCTCCTGCTGTGCTTGACTTCCTTCTTGAGAGGGCCAAGCCGAGGTTGTTTCAGCCAGGTTAAATCCAAGAAATGGCACCATAGATGTTGGGGGAGTGTGCAATTTCCTCAGTTCTGTCTCGTCGCAACAAAAATTTGAAGCGATGGACAGACCAGCACTACAGCCCTTGGACAGACCAGTGTTACAGCTCCGTGTGACAGCTCAGCTTTATTTTGAAAGTAAAGAAAAACACATCCTCGAGGCATGATGGTGTGCCGACCCAAAAGACGTGAAGAGAAGAGAGGCCCCCAGACCAATTTTGGCTTCTCTTTTTATATGTTTTTTTTTCTCCTCCCCCTGAGCCTGCCCTGTGTAAACTGGGCAAGCCAGGAGTGTTGTTTGTTTTACCTGAGGTCCTCATTCTGGTCCTCAGACCTTCCTTTGCTCTATTTTCGTGGGCTTTTCCCTTTCTTATCTTTTAGCCACCACCGTTCTGGACTCCTATTCTAACTACCTAACATTTTGAACTGTGGTGTTGGAGAAGACTCTTGAGACAGACTAAAAAGGAGATCAAATCAGTCAATCCTAAAGGAAATCAGTCCTGAATATTCATTGGAAGGACTGATGCTGAAGCTGAAGCTCCAATACTTTGGGCTCCTGATGCAAAGAACCAAGTCATTAGAAAACACCCTGATGCTGGGTAACATGGAAGGCAGGAGGAGAAGAGGACGACAGAGCATGAGATGGTTGGATAATATCACCACCTTAATGGATTTGAGTTTGAGCAAGCTCTGGGAGATGGTGAAGGACAGAGAAGCATAATATGCAGCAGTCCATGGGGTCACAGAGTTGGGCATGACTGAGTGACTAAACAACAACAACAAACTTACAGTATATTTAGCTTTAAAACCATGCTTTAAAAAAAAAAAAAAACATTAAATAAACAAATTCTTAATTTGCTTTTTTAATTGAAGAGTATCTTAGATCATGTGAACTTGAAAAATATTTAGGTTAGATTTTTAGTATTTGAGAGTATACTTGATTGACATAATGCTTAATTTTCTTTATGCCCATTAAAAGTAAAGTAAAGTGAAAGTAAAGTCGCTCAGTCGTGTCCGACTCTTTGCAACCCCATGGACTGTAGCCTACAGGCTCCATCGTCCACGGGGTTTTCCAGGCAAGAATACTTTAGTGGGTTGCCATTTCCTTCTCTAGATCTTCCCAACCCAGGGATTGACCCTGGTCTCCCGCATTGTAGGCAGACGCTTTACCATCAAGTGCTCTTTAAAAGTCAATTTTGGCAAAACTAACTTGAGATAGTAAAATGGCACATATTTACAACATTCATACACTGACATATACAAAAATACAGACAGACACAAAGAGAGATCTTACAGCTTTCACTTAAAAATTTTATACATGAGACAGGAACAATAATGCAAAACTCACTATTTTAAAAAAAGCTGGATTTGAGTCATATCATAGTGCAATCTCTGGCGTATGGGATAACTTAAGGTATGTGCTCAGATGACTTACACTTTTTATTAATATTTTCAACTAACTTCCAAATAGCTTGCCCTCATTTTTTGTTTGTCCCTTCTGATAATTATTACCTCCTTGGTGTTTGCAGTTCAAAGAGATGGCTATCAGTTCCTAGAGAAGAACAGGTGGAATATTCACATCTCAAAAGAACAGAGAAAGAATACAAGTTGCTCCAAGGACTTGGTTTCCAAAGCCCAGGTTATTTACAGTATCTATAAGTCTTTTGAGATAACTGGGGGTTTTAGGATTGATAAAAAGAACAGTAGTGTTTTTCTGTTCTTTTAAAGACTCAGTTTATAGAATAGCTTGTTTTAGTTCCTCAAAGAACTGGGTAATAACCTGAATGACAGAAAGACACTAATTTACCAGTTCAACTACATTATCTTTAATATGCTTCTTTATTTCAAGGTGAAGATCTTCAAGTAAAACAGAAATCAAAAGACTCTTATGTTCTGGATTTAGATGTGTTTGCTTTTATTTATTTTCTCAAGTCCCTCAGTGGTTTATGCTCTGAACTTACCTTGAAGTATTGTGAGTACTCTAGTGGTGGCCACCCAGTGTGGACTCCCAGAATCTTTCCTAGATCTTAGAATCTTTCTGGTAACCACACACACACACACACACACACATATAGCTTTTTGAGGAACTAAAACTCTTTTTATTAATGAAAAGTGTAAGTCATCTGAACACATACCTTCTCTAGGAACTGACAGCAATCTCTTTGAACTGCAAACCCCCAGGGAGGTAATAATTATCAGAAGGAACAAACAAAAAATGAGGGCAAGCTATTTGGAAGCTAGTTGAAAACATTGTCTCCCCCAAAATATTAATAAATAAATAAACACACACACACACACACATTAAATAAAGTTTGCTTTATTAAGTGGAGCTCAAATCCAAGAGTGACTTACCCACAGCCATCAGTTACTATAAGAGGAATAGTGAATAGTTCAGCAGGCACCTCGCCAGTACATCTTGTCACACAGGCCATTAGCAGTTAGCTTTCAATCTCATCCTGTGCACCAAAAACTGTTAAAAAAAAAAAAAAATCATTCAAGAAGAAAATTTAGAAATACAAACTTTAACACTTCATGAAATGGGTAGTCTCCTTGTGGAGAACTTCAAAATGGGATAAATGGTAATAAGCTTTTACAGGATAAAAAATAAAAAACAAGGAAGAGATGAATAGAAAATATCTATTGGCTGGGGCCACATAGTCAGCCTTGCTTGGGGTAAGAAGGCCTAGAGTTGGTTTGACATCTGAGGATGGTCTGACTGACTATACTGTGTTTCTAATCACATGGAGAATTTATAAGGACACAGTCAAATAAATTTTATTTGCTGATGTAGCACCACAAGCAGGAGAGGCTTCAGCTTGGGCCTATAAAGTTATTTCAACATCAGGCATTCAGATGGTTAAAGAACTTAATCTGAATCCCAGGTTGGAAATTGCTATAGCAGAACTTCAAACTCAGGTCTACCTATAGTCAGTCCAAACATTTTGCCATTTCATAAAGTCAGCCTTCAGAGACATAGTGTTTTCAGTTCAGTTCAGTCTCTCAGTCGTGTCCAACTCCTTGCGACCCTATGGACTGCAGCATACCAGGCCTCCCTGTCCATCACCAACTCCCAGAATTTACTCAAACATAGTTTTATAATTATAAGAGATTCAATTTTGGCACTTCTAATGTAAAGCTCAGATGTAAATGAATTTTCAACAGAATCAATAACACATTATTAATGTCATTGCTCTAACCAGGTAAAGTGAAGCTAAAAAACTGGATGTTATTACTTGTCTGGTAAATCTACATTTGCTCAAAGAAGCTACACTGCCTTATCTGTACATGCCACCACACTTAGATATCTGTGCCACTTGCATACATCATTTTACACAATTGACAGTTCTCTTCTGCTCTAGGCCAGCTGAAGGCAAAAGCTATCTCTTGAATGCTTGCATATGGACCACTTGTTAAAGTAACATTTTCTTCATGCATTCATCCAAACTGAAAGATTTGATGATCTTTGCTTTTTTCCTGAGTTTATGTGTCCATTATCTGCAGTAGGTGGTCTATAAGTCTTAAGTTTGCAACGAAAATAATAAGTTGCTATGGAAAATAATTCTAATTACAAATTATATTGTATGTTAGGAAGACAGAAAAAAATCACTTTCAAAATTATGAGCAAGGGATCCTTATTTTAACAAATAGCATCTTAATTTGCTAATTAAATAGTCATTCAGTAGCAGCAATAACTGATGAAATCATTATTTCAAATCTGCCACTGGAGAAAAGATTCTTTTGGTCAAACTTCTAGTTTTGGTTTTCCTTTCTGAGGGAAAATATCCAGCTGAAGGAAAAAAACTGGTGAGTGTTCTACAAGGACAAATCAGGGGAAAACTAGTGAAGTCTCAAAGGTTGATTTATAGTTCTTTAATATTCTGGAAGAATAACAAAAATACATGGCAAAAATATTCTCCATAAACTCTTTTACAACCCATTACATTCTTGCATTGTAGACTCTCTCAACATTCTATCATCTCCTATTTGCTCTTGTAAAGTAAATTTATTCAACCTCTTTTACTGATGCTATAAGATGATGATGGAATAGAAGGACTATTTTCCTTAGTCACATGCCAAATCACGTGCAAGAGATTAATTAGTCCAATATATATTAAAAAGAATGTGTTTTAAGTCCTGAACATTGGCAGTCCAACTATATACGGTATGTTTCTAGGATTTGCTTTAAAGCATCTTGACAAATAATGGCAACACATTCCAATATTCTTACCTGGAAAATTCCATAGAGAGAGGTGCCTGGTGGGCTACTGGCCATGGAGTCACAAAGAGCCAGACACGACTGAGCATGTGCGTGTGCACACACACACCCACCCAAACACACGCACGCATATCTTGTCATTCTTCGCGCAATGGTCAATGCATATTGAACAAAAAGAATGACCATTTCTTTTTTGAGTGTCTCATAGTCAGTATACGTTTCTGCAATTCTTGGTCTTAAAGAGGTTTAGGTTTAATCACAATGTGCTAAAAGTACATATCAGATTGCCTGTTGAAATGTTCTTATAGGCATGTCTAACACATTGGGCATGTCTAACATATTGGGCATGTCATAGCATCTTTGTGGGCTAATGCTGAAAGGAGAGTACTTTCAGCAAAGGTAAAACAAATAGGTCAGACAGAAATTAGTTGCAATAAAATGGCAATATAAGTTAAATTAATATGTATTATTAATATAACTATCACTAATTTTAGTATTTTAAGGCATAATTTTCATTTTTATTATGCTGCTTCTAATACATAGCTGACATTTAAATCTAGCTGTTTGTTTTCTAAAGATTCTGTGATGTCAAGATTGTCTGTATTTGTGCTATTGGGAAAGAAAAATTTAAGTGACTCTTAGAAACAATTAAAGATGTCTTTTTACATGAAATCTCTTGAAAACTTAAGTTTACTATTAAAAAAAATACATTTACTCCAACTCTTTGCCCACATTAGAACTGAAGGATGTAGTAACAGTGCTTTGAAAGTGATGTATATAGTTCAACTAGTGATCTTGGTATTCTAGTTTTCAAAATAATATTTTTCATTGTGTTCTTTTGATAATTATAAAGTGCACTGACAAAGTGAAAGACTGGACAGACTAAAGCAACTGTATTTGTATAGAGGAAGTGTTGTACCTGTTGACAGTCTCAAGTACTAAAATCAGTTGTTCATTTTTCAAAGGATATTAGCAATGAAGTTCAGAGGACTTCTGTGCTTTCATTTTGCTCAGACTGAAAATTCATTTTAAGTATAAATTTAAGTGTTGACTTGGATCTTTGAGTATTACTATTCTTCCAGTCTTGGCTATATCAAAGCACCTTTCTACATGTGAACATTTTCTACATGTTGGAGAAGCATCAGTGAAGAAATATGATGGATAGAGTGTAATGAATAATGGGTCAATGCTCATAAGCGAATCTTGGTGGAGAATTTATGATTTTGGATTCTTTCACAAAGCAGTTATTCTCATTCCTTTGATGATATGATTCCCTTGAGAACAAGAAAGTTATATAACAGCATTTTCCAAAATAAATACAATGCGAGTGACATATTGACTAAATATTCTAGCATCCACATTAAAAGACAAAATAGAAATGACTGAAAATAAAATTAGTACTATAATAAGCACAATTGTCCCTCAGCATCCATGGAAAATTGGTTCTAAGAGCTCCCAGGGCCCCCAAGTATGCTTAAGTGCCTTATATGAAACGATGTAGTGTAATGAATACAATCTGCCCACTGCATGTGGTTTCACATCACAGGTCCAACCAACTAGGGACTGAATTACAATCTCTGGTTGGTTGTACCCATGAAACCTGTGGACACAAAGGGCTGACTGCATACAACATTATATTTATATAGTTAAATAAATAAAGCATATATATAAAGGATATCTCAAATATAATCTATCAAAAATAACCTGAGATATTTTAATATATTTTTTCAACTAATTCTTAAAAACCTGATATATATTTTACAATTACAGAACATCTCAATTTACACACAAAATTTTCATTGGATATATGTGATCTATATTCAGATATCATAACATTTACAGTTTAAAAAAGTACCTTTACATATATATCAACTGTGCAAAATATATATTTTACAATAACTTAATTGAACACTACAAAATAATTGTCTTTAATATTTCAATTCACATTGATAAGACAGGTTAACATTTTTCAGGAAAAACTGATTTAACTCTGAAGTAAAAGCATAATACTTTCAAGATTATATCAATCTAAATTAAGTAAGTTCAATAATTCTTATTTTAATTACCACATAATTCACACTATATACATTGAACACCAACTCTAAATTTATCAATGTCAACCAAATTTTTCAAATTTTTCTTACAGACTTTGTAGCCAATTTGTATCATACTATCAATTATTATATTTTGTACATTCTGAAAAATATGAAAATTCAGAATTATTGATTTATACCATGGAAGCTTTCCATCAACATGTTAATTTACCTGTTTAAGTCATGACTAATTTTTTTTTTTTTTACAAGTTCAAATTTATCCCATTCATGGGAAGTGCAGTATTAGTGAGCTTAACAGAAATCAAAAGGCCATTTTTTTGTATTTGGTTAATGAATATTGTGGCAAGCACTCTTTTATTATTGGTACTGTTCAAGAAAATCTAGAATTGGAATTAACATTACAGCCAAACCTTTGAAGGTGGCTCAGTGGTAAAGAAACTGTCTGCCAAGCAAGAGACCCTGGTTGGTTCGCTGGGTCAAAAAGATCCCCTGCAGAAGGAAATAGCAATACACTTCAGTGTTCTTGCCTGGAAAACCCCATGGACAGAGGAGCCTGGTGGGCTATAGTCCATGGGGTGGCACAGGACTTAGCAACTAAACAAAAGCAACAACAAACTTAGAAAGCTTTTTCCATGATTCAGACAGCAATTATAAGCAAGGAATCATTAAATATCATTAAAGTTACTGTCTTCTATTTCTTTTAGCCGGTCCATAAACTGACAGGTTTAATAGCATCTGCATACATGTAATAAAATAATAATATCCATGACACTTTTCATAGAATCTGCTTCAGAAAACTGTCGAATACTTTCAACATGTATCCTATAAAGAAAAAAGGGATTTAACAATCATTGTTTTAAAATCCCAATAAGATTTATCTTTCATCTAATCTAACAGGAGAAGCATCCATCCATCATTATGGAAACTTTTCCTATCTAGCTGAATTCTCCATTGATGGATTAAAAATAAATGAAAAAAAAAATCTATGTCACAGACACTTCTATATGAAATATTTAATTATTGTTTGTTCAGTCATTCAGTCGTTTTCAACTCTTTGTGACCCCATTGACTGCAACACACCACGCTTCGCTGTCCTTCACCATCTCCCGGAGATTGCTCAAATGCATGTCCATTGGTCAATGATGCCATCCAGCCATTTCATCCTCTGGGGCTCCTTCTCCCATGGCCATGATCTTCCCCAGCATCAGGGTCTTTTCCAATGAGTCGGCTGTTTGCATCAGGTGTTCAAAGTATTGGAGCTTCAGCTTCAGCATCAGTTCTTCCAATGAATACTCAGGGTTGATTTTTTTAGGATTTGACTAGTTTGATCTCCTTCCCATCCAAAGGACTCTCGAGAGTCTTCTCCAGCACCACAATTCAAAAGCATCAATTCTTTGGCAGTCAACCTACTTTACGGTCCAACTTGCACATCTGTACATGACTACTAGATAAACCATAGCTTTGACTATATGGACCTTTGTCGGCAAAGTGCTATCTTTGCTTTTTAATATGCTTGTCTATGTTTGCCATAACTTTTCTTCCAAGAAGCAAGTGTCTTTTAATTTCATGGCTGCAGTCACCATCTGCAGTGATTTTGGAGCCCAAGAAAATAAAGTCTGTCACTGTTTCAATTTTTTCCCGATCTATTTGCAATGACATGATGGGACCGGATACCATGATCTTAGTTTTTTTAATGTTGAGTTTTAAGTCAACTTTTTTACTCTCCTATTTCACTTTCATCAAGAAGCTCTATAGTTCCTCTTCACTTTCTGCCATAAGGGTAGTGTCATCTGCATACCTGAGATTACTGATATTTCTCCTGGCAATCTTGAGTTCAGTTTATGATTCATCAAGCCCAGCATTTCACATGATGTACATTGCATATAAGTTAAATAAGCAGGGTGAAAATATACAGCCTTGGTATACTCCTTTCCCAATTTGAACCAGTCTGTTGTTCCATGTCTGGTTCTAACCGTTGCTTCTTGACCTTCATACGGGTTTCTCAGGAGACAGGTAAGGTAGCCTGGTATTTGCATCGGTTTAAGAATTTTCCATATTTTGTTGTGGTCCACACAGTCAAAGTCTTTAGCATAGGCCATGAAACAGAAATAGATGCTTTTCTGAAATACCCTTGCTTTTTCTATGATCCAATGGATGTTGGCAATTTGATCTCTGGTCATTTGCCTTTTCTAAATCCAGTTTGTCATCTGGAAGTTCTCAGTTCACATACCTTTGAAGCCTAGCTTAAAGGATTTTGAGCATTACTTTGCTAGCATGTGAAATAAATGCAGTTATGCAGTAGTTTGAACATTTTTGGCATTGTTCTTCTTTGGGATTGGAATGAAAACTGACCTTTTCCAGTCTTTTGGTCATTGCTGAGTTTTCCAAATTTGCTGGAATATTGAGTACAGCACTTTAACAGCATCTCTTTTAGGATTTGAAATCGTTCAGCTGGAATTCTATCACCTTCACTAGTTTTGTTCGTAGTAATGCTTCCTGAGGCCCACTTGACTTCACACTCCATGCTGACTGGTTCTAGGTGAGTGATCACACTGTCATGGTTATCCAGGTCATTAAGACCTTTTTTGTACAGTTCTGTGAACTATTTAATTATCACTTCCCATTCCTCGGATATGCATCCCAGGGGTAAGTTCTCCCCAATTACAGGGTCTGATTCTCTTAAAGCACTGTTGAATTTGGTTTGCTAGCATTTCGCTGAAAAATTCTGCAACTATATATACCTAGGATACTGGCCTCTATTAAAGTTTTCTTTTCTTGTGGCCTTCTTAACTGAGTTTGGTGCCAGGGTAAGGTTGGCCTTATAAAATCAATTTGAAAAAGTTCCCTCTCCTTAATTTTTTCAGAAAAGTATGAAATGGTTGAAATTAATTTCTTGAAATGCTTTTAGAATTCACCAGGGAGAGCATTCTGTTCCTAAGATTTTCTTTTTTAGAAAATTTTTGGTTAAGATTCAATCTCATTACTTGTTATTGATATGTTAAGATTTTCTATTTATTCACAATTCAGTCTTGGCAGGTAATAGGTTTGTAGGAATGTGGCCCTTTCTTCCAGGTTTTCCAAACTGTTGATATATAACTGTTGATAGTAGTGTCTTAGGATATTCTGTATTTCTGTGGTATAAATGGTAATGCTTGCTCTTTTATTTATAATTTTCTTTATGTGTGCCCTATGTCTTTTCCTATTCACCAAAATACTGGAAATCCTAGCCAAAAAAATTTAGCAAGATAAGCAAAAATTGTAACCAAATGATAAAGGAAGAAATAAATCTAGTTAACATCTTAACTATTATGGTGAACATTTTGCAAAATATATTCAAATATTAAGCCATTATATTGTTTACCATAAAACTAATACAATGTTATATGTAAATAGCACTTCAATAACAAATAGAATAAATAAAGGAAAAAATAAAATTTTTTCTGTTTGCATACAACTTGATATTAAATATGGAAAACTGTAAAGAATCCAACAATAACAACAAAAACTATTAGAACTAAAGAAAAGTTTTGCTTTCAGGACAGAAAAACAAAGTGCAGAAATAAATCCCATTTCTATACACTAAAAACAAACAAGAGACAGTCATCAAACCTCAAAAAGAAAAACTGTAAGATGACAAAAAATTTAAACTGGAAGAACTACAAAGACAGCTTGAAAACAAGGAATAAAATGACCACAAGTACATACTTATGAATATTTACTTTAAAACGTCAATGGACTAACTACATCAATCAAAAGACAGACTGGCTGACCGGATAAAAAATAAGATCCTGCAATATACTGCCTACAAGAGACTTACTTCAGGGTGAAAGACACATAGCTTGAAAGTGAGGAATAGATGAATTTCATATGAATGGAAATTATAAGAAAGCAAGAGAAGCAACATTCATATCTGATAAAATATACTTTAAAACAAAGACTATAATGTAGACAAAGAAGAGTATCATATAAAAATTAAGATATCAATATAAGAAGAGGATATTACACTCAATATAAACTCATTCAATACAGAAGCACCTAAATATATAAAGTAAATACTAACAGATATAAATGGAGAAACTGACAATAATATGTTAATAGTAGGACTCATTAACAGCTCACTGACATCAGTAGAAGGATACCCCAGAAACAAAATCTATAGGCCAACAGAGGTCCTAAATGACATGGTAGACCAGTTGGATTTAATTGATATCTACAGGACACTACAGCCCCAAACAGCAGAGCACACATTCTTTTCAAGCATGCAAGCAATGTTCTACAAAACAGACAAGACACCAGTTAACAAAACAAACTTCAATGAATCTAAGAGAATGGAAATTATATCAAGCATGGTTTCTGACCACAAAGGTACAAAACTCGAAATGAACCTGCAGAAAGAGGTTCATGTAGAGCCTAAACAACATGCTTGATGAGCCAGGCTCATCAAGAAAAAGTCAGGACCCAAATAAACAAAATAAGAAATGTAAGCAAATAAATAACAATTGACACCACAGAGAGAGCAAAAAATTGTGAGAGAATACTGTGAACAGTTATATGCCAACAAACTGGAAAACCTAGAAGAAATGGATAGATTTCCAGAAACATACAGCCAAAAAGAAAATATCTGAGTCAAAGTAAACAGATATTTTAAATATTATGTATTTACATGATTAAAAAAAATTGAAGTATAGTTAATTTACAATGTTGTGTTAGCTTCAGGTGTATAGAAAAGTGATTCATATATATATATATATATATATAATTTTTCATATCCTATTCCATTATAGATTGGAATGGAATCTATTCCATTATAGATTATTACAAGACATTGAATATAAAATAGCAGAATATTCCTTCTGCTATATGTAGGTCATTGATTTTTATCTACTTTATACATAGTAGTATATATATGTTAATGTTATATTAATTCATGTTTATGTTATATTAATGTACATGTTAATCCTATAAATTAATATAGAATTATGTTAATTTATATTAATTAAATAGGAGATAAATCCTAGTTTATCTTTTCTGCCCAGCTATCTCCACTATAACCACCATAAGTCTTTTTTCTATGTTTGTGAGTCTATTTCTGTTTTTTATACAGGTTCGTTATATTTTTTTAGATTTCACATGTAAATGGTATCACATGTTATTTATCTTTTCCTCTCTGACTTACTTCACTTAATAGGATAATGTCTAGGTCTATCCATGTTACTACAAATAAATTACCATGTGATCCTGTAATCCCACTCCTGAACATATATCCAAAGAAATAGACATTTTGAACAGACTGATCACTACAAGTAAAACTGAATTTGTAATTAAAAACTCCCAGCAAACAGAAGTCCAAGACCAGATGACCTCACTGGGGAATTTTACCAAATGTGTAAAGAAGAACTTATACATATCCTTTTCAAATTAATCCAAAAAAGTGAAGTGGACCAATGTTGAGGCAAATAAAATGACACAGTTCCTTGCAAGGAGTTTTTAACAACGGGAAGTGGTTCCTATCTTTTCTTCAGTGAGAAGTAATGTTCACACATTAGTCCATGACTGCAAATACCATAGCCAAATAGCACAATCTATCATAAACTAGGATAGGGACATGATATGAACTAAACTGCATCCTCTCATAATGCATATTTTGAAGTCCTAACCCTCAATATGACTGTAGTTGGAGATAAGGACTTTAAGGAAGTAAGTAAGGTGAAAGGAGATCATAAAGTTAAGCCTTCATCTGATGGAACTAGTGTTCTTATAAGAGGAAGAGAAAACAGAGCTCACTTACTAGCTCTTCTGTTTTGTGAACAGACCAGGTGAAAAGATGGTCCGAAGAACGAGCGTGTTGTTTAAGCCATCCATTCTACAGCATCTTGCTGTTGCATCTTGTTCCTTGCAATCCCATGGGATGCATTTCAGGCAGAGTCTTTACCACCAAGCCACCAGGGAAACCGCACAGAGAGAAATATGGCAACAGATATGATAAAGCTTTCCAAACTTATATAATTTAAAGAACTGGTGTCAAGAAAAGAATCACACTTTAATTATAACTGCATATTGTTTCTGTCATATCATATCATTTTAGATAGAAAGTACCTCTTTAGTTAATGATATGGAGATAATTATAAAATTTGGATTAGGTTTTTCTTGACAATATTTTTGTTGTTTTTAAATCTCTAGTTAAGATATTGTTAAGCATAACTAAGGAGAGAATCTGGACTAAATATTCTGAATCAAAAAAGTAATATTTTTGTGTTAATAGGAATTTTGATTTTATGATTTAAGTGCCATATTTTTGGTGATCAGGTAAATTTGGTAACCAGTAAAAAAACCACACTTAAAATAACTAATTCTGCCTTAGTTGATATGTAGTGCTTTACGTGTGCTGCCAGGCTAAGTTGTGGAGCAATTTTATTATCTCTTTGCCTGTCTTGGTCTCTTCACAGGAAATGAGATTTACTGACATACTAACCCTTAACAGATCCTACTTCTCTGCACAGGAAGACTGCAATTTGAGGATCCAACTGTTTCACACTCATCTTTTCTTAGAGTTGTAAAAATAATCTGTTGGATACTTTTGAGTCATCTGGCAAAAATTATTTGCCTGAAGAAGCCAATTTTCAGTATTAGGAAAGCTCATGGTATCAGTAGAAGACAAATTGTAACACTGCACAGAGTGCTGTTGTTGTATTAGAAACTAAGAGTGAATTTTTGAAAAAATTATTATGATTAATAGAAGGCTTGTTGCATTCAATATTTCTGCAGATATAATAAAAATGAAAACACTGATGTTTAATAAGATGAGGGTTCTTAATGCAAGAGACAATCATTACAAAATGTTCAAAATATTTCATCATATTTTTAATAACTGTCCTTTTAAAGATATAGCTTTCTCCCCAAGATTCATGTACTTACTGTCTTTGTCTCTAAAATATTTCAAATTTCTTAACAGAAAGCAGTAAAATTCAAATCAAATAAGTTAACATTTACTGTGACTCATCTTGAGTATTTTCTATTTCTATGTCAAGATTTTGTTAGAAAAGGCTGCTATATGCCCTTTAATCAATATAATACTTTATTTAAAGGAACATGTACATATGATACACTGCATGTATCAAGCACTGTGCATTGTGGGTACAAAGAAAAATAAGGCATAGTTTCTGCCTTCAATGAGTTTAGCATGTAAAAAACAACACTGTAACAGAACACTGGGTTTGTGTTCCCCGTGCCATACAGCTAATTCTCAATGGCTATTTTGCATATGGTAATATATATGTTTCAATGCTACTCTCTCAATTTGTCTCACTCTATACTTCCCCCAATGTGGGAGATGAGAAAGAGGTATAGGAGGGAAGAGATGATGACTGATTTACGTTGATGTATGGCAGAAAGCAACACAGTATTGTAAAGCAATTATCCTCCAATTAAAAATAAATAAATTAAATTTTAAGAAACCTTGTAAAAATTATTTCAACACCATACACTAAATTAATGGAATGTCCCATAGATAAAAGATGGAAAATGTGCTTCTCCTAGCTTAAGGTTCATGTTTTCCTGGAGGGAGTGATTTTTTAATTGAGCCAAGATGATTGACTTAAATATGTAAAAGAAGGTGAAACTACAGACCCATATATTTACCCTCTAATATAGCTGTAAGCCACACTTTTAGATGCACTTAGGAGTAATGGAAAGCTAACACTTTAGATCTGATTTAAGTGGCTTAAAATGCACAGATATAGTTTCAGAGGTTTTGGCCCATTTTCCATGCAAATTTTAAAAGTAAGTAAAACATATCTTTTGGTGTGTTCGTCTCTCTTTGCTGTAGTTATTTTGTACTTTTGCTGTACTCTTTCATGACAATGTTGGTAAAAATAAATCTTAGAAAGCTTCATTTTCCTCATCTGCAAACTTGCCATAAGCATTCCTCATGATTGTTGGGAGAATTCACATCCTACACAATTCTTGGCCTAGAACAATTACTGAAGATGATAATTTCTTTGTCTGTTCTATCGCAGAAGCCTGGGAGCCTAATGCTAGTTTCTTTTTCCTACTCACTTATACTTATGTACAAATAATTCATACTATGGTGTAAGTGACTAAATTACACATTTAAATGTTACAAAATAAATGGAAGATTTTTTTTTTTGCAAAACTCTTGTCTTGCTAAGCCAAATACATGGCATTTGAGTGAGAATTCCCAACATCAATATAATGATAGGGGAGAGTGAGAAGATAGGAAGCACAGAAAACGTCCTGGGCTTCTTTTAACATTTATTAATTGTCCCTTTCAAATGACTGATTTGATTCTCTTAATCCAAGAATGTGTCATATTTATTTTATATGAAGAGTGCAGTGCTTGAAGCCAGGTGGCTGAGTTCTCAAAAAATCAAATGTCATAATCAATTAAATTGAAGCAAAACAAAACTACTTCACAACTTTGTAAACACTAAATGGAACAATTATAGAAGGACCTGTATTAGCAATTGTGTTTGATATTGTCAAACATACAAAAAAAGGTAATGTACTTAATTTTCTTGTCATCATATTTGGATTTTTATTAAAAGAAATTAAGATGCTATTCTTAACCATGCCTGTACACTGAGACTTGGGCTCATTCTGGATTATGATCTCTGATTTTCTTTATTTAGCTTAGTGCCAAATGACTCATCAGTGCCCCATTCTATAGTACATACCTACCTTTCCACTGAGTTCATTTTCTTTTTTACCTCAGTTTTTCTGGCCTCCCTGGCCCATTTCTATGCATTGAATTTACATGTAATCATTAGCAAATGAAACAGAATATAATAACAGTTATCAGAGGAGAACTACCAAATGCAGGCTATCATGTTCATGCTGCTGCTGCTAAGTCACTTCAGTCGTGTTCGACTCTGTGCGACCCCATAGACGGCAGTCCACCATGCTCCCCAGTCCCTGGGATTCTCCAGACAAGAACACTGGAGTGGGTTGCCATTTCCTTCTCCAATGCATGAAAGTGAAAAATGAAAGTGAAGATGCTCATATTCATAGTTCTATTTTATTCACATTCCCAGTTAATATGCACATGTTTATGCCCATGTGCACACAAACACATCAGAATCATATTCTATCCTCAAACCTTTGCCATTTGACTCATTCACGTAAAGCAGATAAACCCATTAATCCATTTTATTGTATCTAGTAGCATGAGTTCCAATTTATGTACTTTGTTTTAAGGAGTTGTGGAACAAAATAACAAAATAAAGACTTTCACTAGAGGTTAGATTTAATTGTTTCTTAGTATTTTGATGGAAAATAATGCTATTTAGGATTCTAGACCCCTTCCAAAAATCTATAGAATTTCAAAATTGTACTAATTTTCATCAACTTCTACAGTAGGATAATAGAGTATAGGTACAAACCAATGGTGTTTCATTAAATTATAGTGGTTAAAGACATGAAGCCACTAAAATAAATGTCTTAGCTGTGAATTTCCCCCTCATCCCGGAATTGGCCTTGGGCAAAATGATGAAGTATGTCTTCAGAGATGCCCTCTGCACTCCAGGGCTTCTCTTTCCCAGCTCTGTCATTTGATCCCCAAAGCAATCCCCTGGCAAAGGCTCTCAGCTTGGATCCTCGGTGCTCTATTTCTTGACATTTTCCCAGCTCTTCTTTAGATCAGAAGTTATCTAGCTAGTATCCAGTCATCTGCCTGCTTTCCCAAGGTAAATATATATATACATATATATATATATATATGTATATATATATATATATATGCTAAAAATTAATGTTGACTTCCCTTTCATAATACCATTTTAACACAGTATTTACTCATATAAAATAACAATAGATATATGAAAAAAACATTTCAGAGGCTCATTTATACTATCTTTATTCATTAATAGTGATCCATTAATCACTATCCATCAACATCACACAGAAGATTTTCTATCAGTATGAGTTGAAAAAGAAAAGGGATCCAGGATGTGGCATTATGGTACAGTGATGAAACACATAGATCTTAAAATCAGATGAACTAAAAACTTCATGTTGAGGAAAGTATATATAATATTGGGGAATTTAACTTTCTTAAAATTCAGAAAATGAGAACATTAAGGATTCTATGCACAGGGTGGCCCTGAGTCAGTCAGTTCAGTCATTCAGTCATATCCAAATCTTTGCCACCTCATGGACTGCAGCATGCTAGGCTTCCCTGTTTATCACCAACTCCCAGAGCTTACTCAAACTCAGGTCCATTGAGTCAGTGATGCCATCCAACCATCTCATCCTCTGTTGTCCCCTTCTCCTCCTGCCCCCAGTCCCTCCCAGCATCAGGGTCTTTTCAAATGAGTCAGCTCTTCGTATCAGATGGCCAAAGTATTGGAGTTTCAGCTTCAACATCAGTCCTTCCAATGAACACTCAGGACTGATCTCCTTTAGGATGGACTGGTTGGATCTCTTTGCAGTCCGAGGGACTCTCAAGAGTCTTCAACACCACAGTTCGAAAGCATCAATTCTTCTGCACTTAGCTTTCTTTATAGTCCAATTCTCACATCCACACATGACTACAGGAAAAACCATAGATTTGACTAAATGTACCTTTGATGGCAAAGTAATGTATCTGCTTTTTAATATGCTGTCTAGGTTGGTCATAACTTTTCTTCCAAGGAGTAAGTGTCTTTTAATTTCATGGCTGCAGTCATCATCTACAGTGATCCTGGAGCCCCCAAAAATAAAGTCTGTTACTGTTTCCACTGTTTCTCCACCTATTTGCCATTGAGTGACAGGACCAGATGCCATAATCTTGGTTTTCTGAATGCTGAGTTTTAAGCCAACTTTTACACTCTCCTCTTTCACTTTCATCAAGAGGCTCTAGTTCTTCTTCATTTTATGCAATAAGGGTGGTGTCATCTGCATATCTGAGGTTACTGATATTTCTCCTGGCAATCTTGATTCCAGCTTGTACTTCGTCCAGCCCTGTGTTTCTCATGATGTACTCTGCATATAATTTAAATAAGCAGGGTGACAATATATAGCCTTGACGTACTCCTTTCCCAATTTGGAACCAGTCTGTTGTTCCATGTTTGGTTCTAACTCTTGCTTCCTGACCTGCATACAGATTTCTCAGGAGGCAGATCAGGTGGTCTGGTATTCCCATCTCTTTCAGAATTTTCCACAGTTTGCTGTAATCCACACAGTCAATACCTATTAACCAGCAATATAATTATCATTGAAATTACAATAATTTAAAATAGCAACATGGGGCAAAAAATGGAAACTTCCAGAGTGCACCCTATATGTCAGGCATTCTATTGGTCAATTTATAAATGTAGTGCCATTTTTTCTCAATTATTATCCTTTTTCTGCATAATGTTTTCTATCTAATCTATTGTTGTAATTTAAGATACCTTTTAATTGATTAAAACCATACACAAAGAGTCAAAGTAACAGATAAATTTTTTTCAAGAGAAATAATGCATTTATTCTTAGCAATTTTTTTTTTTTTTTTTTTTAGTTTCTGAAAAGCAGTGGCCACAGGACTGGAAAAGGTCAGTTTTCATTCCAATCCATAAGAAAGGCAATGCCAAAGAATGCTCAAACTACCACACAATTGCACTCATCTCACAGGCTAGTAAAGTAATGCTCAAAATTCTCCAAGCCAGGCTTCAGCAATACGTGAACCAAGAACTTCCAGATGTTCAAGCTGGTTTTAGAAAAGGCAGAGGGATCAGAGATGAAATTGCCAACATCCGCTGGATCATCGAAAAAGCAAGAGAGCTCCAGAAAAACATCTATTTCTGTTTTATTGACTATGCCAAAGCCTTTGCCTGTGTGGATCACAATAAACTGTGGAAAATTCTGAAAGAGATGTAAACACCAGAACACCTGACCTGAGAAATCTGAGATGCAGGTCAGGAAGCAACAGTTAGAACTGGACATGGGACAACAGACTGGTTCCAAATAGGAAAAGGAGTACGTCAAGGCTGTATACAGTCACCCTGCTTATTTAACTTATATGCACAGTACATTATGAGAAACACTGGGCTGGATGAAGCATAAGCTGGAATCTACATTGTCAGGAGAAATATCAATAACTTTAGATATGCAGATGACAACACCTTTATGGCAGAAAGTGAAGAAGAACTAAAGAGTCTCTTGATGAAAGTGAAAGAGGAGAGTGAAAAAGTTGGCTTAAGCTTAACATTCAGAAAACTAAGATCACGGCATCCAGTCCCATCACTGCTTGGCAAATAGATGGGGAAACAGTAGAAACAGTGGCTGGCTTTATTTTTGGGGGCTCGAAAATCACTGCAGATGGTGACTGCAGCCAGGATATTGAAAGACGCTTATTCCTTGGAAGGAAAGTTATGACCAACCTAGACAGCTTATTAAAAAGCAGAGACATTACTTTGCCAACAAAGGTCCATCTAGTCAAATCTATGGTTTTTCCAGTAGTCATGTGTGGATGTGAGAGTTCGACTATAAAGAAAGCTGAGTGCTGAAGAATTGATGCTTTTGAACTGTGGTCTTGGAGAAGACTCTTGAGAGTCCCTTGGACTGCAAAGAGATCCAACCAGTCCATCCTAAAGGAGATCAGTCCTGAGTGGTCATTGGAAGGACTGATGTTGAAGCTGATACTCCAAAACTTTGGCCACCCGATGCAAAGAACTGACTCATTTGAAAAGACCCTGATGCTGGGAAAGATTGAGGGCAGGAGGAGAAGGGGACAACAGAGAATGAGATGGTTGGATGGCATCACCGACTCAATGGGCATGAGTTTGGGTAGACTCCAGGAGTTGGTGAAGGACAGGGAGGCCTGGCATGCTGTGGTCCATGGGGTTGCAAAGAATCAGACACAACTGAGCAAATGAACTGAACTGAGAACTGTTAGACTAGGACAAGGTGAAAAATAAGAAGGGTAAACAGCTAGAGAACAAAGTATGCTTGTGTGCATGCTAAATTGCTTCAATCATGTCCACATGTGACCCTGTGGATTTTAGCCTATGGCTCCTCTTTCTATGGTATTTCCCAGGCAAGAATCCTGGAGTGGGATGCCATTTTCTCTCCAGGGGATTTTCCAGACCCATGGATAGACCCATGTCTCCTATGTCTCCTGCATTAGCTGGTGGGTTCTTTTACACTAGCACCACATGGGAAGCCCTAGCACAGCACAGATTGAAATTAAGACACCTTGGCATTGGAATTTATACTTTTAACTACTACAATATCAATGATATTGATATCATTGATATAAAACAATTTTTGAAGTGCAAGAAATTATGCAATGCTGCAACCAAGAGCCACTCTTATAGAATACACTAGAGAATGAACTTCACCAAAGCAATTAATGATATGGAAAAAAATCAGCAAACGGTCTGATAATGAACATTTTAATTTATGTACATATATGTATAACATAAGACTAAAACAAAGGTAGGGGCAAACTGGAAGCTCAATGTCCAGATATATAGTCTAACAAAATAAAAAATACACAATAGGAAAGTAGAATAATTATTCATGTTTACAGAGAAAATGGATGAAACTTAAAAGATACCATCAAAACCTGACACACCTGCATGTGAAAAAATTAATAACGAAACCAGGGGACTTCCCTGGTGGTCCAGTGGTTAAGACTTTGCCTTCCAAAGTAGAGGGTGCCAGCTTGATCCCTACTCAGAGAGCAAAGATCTCATATGCCTCATGGTCAAAAAACCAAAACGTGAAAAAAACAAGTCAGAAACAATACTGTAACAATTTCAATAAAGACTTTAAAAAAATGGTTCACATAAAAAATACAATTCATAAACATATAAATACAATACATAATCATACTTATATTTATATTAATGCATAAAAATTTATATTTTTACAAACTTAAAAATATAAATTTAAAAGGAAAAATGCATAGCTTTCAGCAAAAGATATACAGCAAATGAACACATTACAATTATAAAATATTATTACAGAAGCCAGCACCAGAGAGTCAATCAAATAAATAAATCTGAATGGATTCAATCAATTCACTTTTCCTTTTTGTTAAAATTAAACAAACTTCATTTTGGTAATTCAAGCAAAATTCATGCCGAGCACAGGTGAAACAAAGTTCTGAAAGGCTAAAATAAAGGTGTGAGTAAAAATCTGCCCAGCAAATAGAAACAATAAATAAAAAGAAATATTCATATTATATACAAAATTCAAACTAAAAAGGACAGTTGTAAAAAAGGATATCTTTTGATGTTAAATGACACAGGAGAAATATATAGCACTTGAGAATATGTACCAGTTTACACAGCAATCACTTTTATGAAATAGGTATTTTATGATACTGTGGTTTAGTTGTTGTGTCTGACTCTCGAGACCCCATGGACTGTAGCCCACCAGGCTCCTCTGTCCATGGAATTTCTCAGACAAGATTATTGGAATGGGTTGTCATTTACTTCTTCATTTATGATATACAAAAAGACATAAACAGAAATATCCTAATAACCAGAGACCTTCATACACCACTTGAGAATAAGACATCAACTGGACAAAAAATATTCTTAAATATAAGAATATAATAGGTAATCAAATAATAATTATAATAGGCATTCTAGTAATATAATCAATCAATAATATAATCAGTTAAAGGATTTTACCAAACTGTATAAACTCAACTACAAAAAATAGCTTCTGGGTATCCAAAAAGTAGTCACAAAATAAGGTCATGTGTTGGGGTTTCCCAGGTGGCTCAGTGATAAAGAATTTGTCTGTCAGGCAGGAGCCACAGGAGACACAGGTTCCATTTTGGGGTCTGGAAGATCCCCTGGAGGAGGAAATGGCATCCACTCCAGTATCCTTGCCTGAAAAATCCCACAGACAGAAAGGCCCCCATGGGCTACAATCCAAGGGGTCACCAAGAGTCAGACACAACTTAGCAACTAAACAAGAAGAAATGAGAGGACACTCCTGGTAATGGATCTTGAGGATACTGGACCAGGGAGAGTATAGAGTATAAATCTGAGTAAGAGAAACTTTATTGATATGGAGGAACTTTCCTTTGACTCAGAAGTTAACATCATGCAAGAACATCTGGTACTGGTTCCAATGGAAGTTGCCTAGCTTCTTGAAGCATTAAAAAAAAAAAAAGTGATGGCTTACCATAATTGTGATTGGAGCCAGAACAAACAGAGTATTGAAGTGGGGAATCGAAATGCCAAAAAGACACATGCTAGAATAAATGTTTTATATAAGGACAGGTTATTAGAAGACATACCACTTACTAATTCTAAAAGCAATTTGCTAGTCAAGGGACCACTGACATCACAGTTGGTGTAGTCTTTTTTAGGAAATAGCAGAAAGGAAGGATTCTAAGGAATTGGGCACTCCGATGTCAGTGACAGGATTCTGGAAAAGCAGAGGTCACATAGTAGCAATTAAGTGTAGGAGGCAAAATGAACATGATTGCTATGTTGTTGCTCCATTGCTCAGTTGTGTCCAGCTCTTTGCAACCCCATGGACTGCAGCATGCCAGGCTTCCCTGTCCTTCACCATCTCCCAGAGTTTGCTCAAACTCATGTCCATTGAGTCACTGATTCTATCCAACCATCTCATCCTCTGTCTTCCCCTTCTCTTCCTGCCTTCAATCTTTCCTAGCATCGGGGTCTTTTCTAGTGAGTCAGCTCTTCACATCAGGTAGCCAAAGTATTTGAGCTTCAGTTTCAGCATCAGTCCTTCCAATGAATATTCAGGATCAGTTTCCTTTAGGATTGAATGACAATCTTGCAGTCTGAGAGACTCTCATGAGTCTTCTCCAGCACCACAGTTCAAAAGCATCAATTCTTTGACATTCAGCCTTCTTTATGGTCCAACTCTCACATCCATACATGACTACTGGAAAAATCATAGCTTTGACTATATAGAACTTTATCAGCAAAGTAATGTCTCTGTTTTTTAATACACTGTCTAAGTTTGTCATAGCTTTTCATCCAAGGAGCAAGTGTCTTATAATTTCATGGCTGCAGCCATCATCTGCAGTGATTTTGGAGCCTGAGAAAATAAAGTCTTCATGGTTTCCATTGTTTCCTCATCTATTTGCCATGACAGCTGTAACAGATGGCACATTCCTAATGGCAACAAAAATGGCCTTGACCTACAGGCATCTTAGGAAACAGATAATAGCCACAGTATTCTTAATCAAAAATATAGACGGACAATCAACAAGAGTACTGCTTGAATTATATAACCAAAAACGATCAAAAGTGGTTAAGACATTGATATCAAAACAAATATCAATAAAAATATTGGATAAACACCTTTGATATTCACACAAAATGGGAAATCATTCTGTACTGATACTGAATGATATTCTATATTAATGCTGATAATAAATGAATGTACATACAAGGAAGAAATTATAAACATTACGCTGACACACATCAGAGAAGTATGCACTGTGTCTGTTAAAGGCAGCTGAAAGTGAATAAAGTGAATAATATATTGTTTCTTCATGTATACATATTTAATAGTATAGAGTTTAAAACTATAAGAAAGTAAGGGCATGCTACAGCAAAATTCCTAGAAAAAAGGTAATTTTGATGAGTAAGAAGAGAACATATTGAAAGAATGGCAAATAAAGGGCTGTAAATGTAATGTCCTATTAAACTGTCACAATGGTTCAAATGAGTGTTTAATATATCAAATAAATTAATATTTTCTATTTAGCTAATATGTAAGTTATGTATGTTGTAAGCATTATTTGCATTCAAGCTATGATAAAGATGTACATCAACAGGTATGCTGTATTAATACAAAGGAATATTATACAGGGTTTAAAATGAATGATTATTATATGTTTTCCAAGAAGTATAAATCTCAAAAACATACTATTAAGCAAATAAAGCAAGTTTAATAATTGTTTTTAAAAGTGCTATTTAAGAAACTCAGGTAAGAAAATTATAAATTATAATAAGTATAAAATTCAAGTGTCATGAGGATACAATATCTAGTTTAAACTGGATACAATTTTCAGAAATTAGTAGCTATAAAAATATCAATAAAAATTTTAAAGGACAGCATCAAAATATTTGTAACTAATATAACATCCAAAGGTTTGAAACTTATATTTATCCAAAAGACAGAAGAATAATTTCAAAAAGATGGTTAATATCAAGTGAAAAGGTGCCAAAATATCACCCCGATGGCAGGAATAAAAGTTATATTTTAGAAAGATTACTTGATTTAGAATTTTAGGTTCTAAATCTAGAGTATACCTGCAAGGATAAACAGAAACTCTGACAGTACCTGCGTTTGGGGAGTGAATATAGGTGGCTGATGAACAGTAGAAGAATAATCTGCTTTTATCAGATACCCTTTCCTACCTTTTAAAATGGGTACTAATTGTATGCATAGTCTACACTCAAAGAGGAAAATATTAATAGGAAACAAATATGAATATTCTTTTATTTTATGTTATTACATAGTTGAAAACATCAATATTGTATTAAATAAACTGCTTCATAGTATTACTTCTCAGGCAAAATTAGAAAGTTGGCATGCAAATAATTGCAGATTTGAGTAATGTAGGAATGCTGTATAACAACCTAATCTGTCACACTTCCCTTCCCTGAAATTGCAGTGATTTTACTTTAAAGAATGAAATACAGAGCCTTTTGATGAGCTCTCAGAATCCAGTAAGCATTTGGAAAGATTTGTTTCTATTTTTTTCCCCAAAATCAACTCCCTAAATCAAGTGCATCACAGCATTTCTATATTTTGAAAGGATTTTATATAGTGATTTTTATATATGAAGAGTTTTACATAAATTTAATATATGTTTCTTAATAATCCTGAGAGACAAGCAGAGGCTCACTTTACAGTTGATGTTTGATTCTCAGAGAGTGCAAATTACTTGTTCAAGGCCAAGATTAAGCAGCAGGTTGAAATTTAAACCTTGGCTTCCAAAAAATCCATCTTTCCACTTCATGGTCTTACTTTACATCTTATATTATGGGTTCATCTTAAGTTTGTTCTGTTGTACTAGTGAATAGATCTTAGCCAGATTACTTAATGTCTTTAATTCAGTTATATTTTCTGTAGATAATTAGTTACAAGAGTATTATTTATGTGGATAATAATATAACCCCGAATTCTTGTTCTGAGGATTACCTGAGAAAATTAAAAAAATTTAACTTACATATGAGTTATAGTAAAAAACACAATATAAATGTTAACTCTCAGTCATATTGATATTTTGCTATTTCAACGTTGTTCATAATTTGCTTCTATTACTATTTTGCTTTGTTTTAGAATGTCCTATTCAAGGAAAAGGATCTTGCCTCTTTAACATGTATGTTTAACATTAATACTTGATATTAATATTATTAATTTCATACAATAATTTCCCCATAACTGATCAAAAGAAATTGAAGGTCTGCAATTTGACCAATAAAAAATTCAAAATAGTAGTTTTAAGGAAGCTCAGTGAGCTACAAGAAAACGCAAGAACAATTCAACAAAATCACAAAACAATACACACATAAATATATGATTAACAGCCAGAAATAATAGAAAAGAACCTACAGAAATAATAAAGCTGAAGAATAAAATGAATAAATTAATAATTAGAAAGGACCAGGGGCTTCACAGGTGGCTCAATGGTAAAGAATCTGCCTTCCAGGGCAGGAGCTGCAGAAGACGTGGATTCGAGCCTTGGGTTAGGAAGATTCTTTAAAGGAGGAAATGGCAACCCACTCCAGTATTCTTGCCAGGATAATCCCAAGGACAGGGGAGCCTGGCAAGCTATAGTCCATGGGGCTGCAAAGAGCCAGACACGACTGAGCACGCATGCGCACGTAAGACAACAGCAGAGTGTAGCAAGAATAGAAAACATATTAAATGGATGACAGATCCTTTGAAATTATCCAGTCAGAGGAGAACAAAACTATCCATTCAGTGTAAGAATGAAAAGAGTTAAGAAAGCCTACAAGAATTACGGCATATCAATAATAGAACCACATATGCACTATTGGAGTCCCAAAAGAAAAGAAGGCAGGCAGTTTATTTAGAGAAATAATGACTGAGAACTTCTCAAACCTTGGGAAAGAGTTGAACATAAGTTCATGAAACTCATAAGTATCCCCCAAAACTTCAACTGAAAAAAATATTCTCTAAAATACATAACAGAACTGTTTAAAACAAAGTTAAATAGATTTTTAATGGCAGTAGAGGAAAAAAAAATCACCCAAAAAAGAGAATCCTTATTTAAGCCATCAGTGGATTTCTCAGCAGAAACTTCACAGGCCAGGAGAAAGTAGTGACATATTTAACCAAGATTATTTATTTATATATATAAATCTACTTATTTTTAATTAGAAGATAATTCCTTTACAATATTGTGTTGGTTTCTGCAATACATCAACATGCATCAGCCATAGGTATATATATACTTCCCTCTTGAACCTCTTCCCATCTCCCACCCCATCCCTTCCCTCTAGATTGTCAGAGTTTGACCTCCGTGTGACACATAGCTATCTATTTTACGTATGGTAATGTCTATGTTTCCATGCTCCTCTGAATTTGTCCCTCCCTCTCCTTCCCTCACTGTGTCCACAAGTCTCTTCTCTATGTCTGTGTCTCCACTGTGGCCCTGCAAATAGGTTCATCAGTACTATCTTTCTAGATTCCAGATATATGTATTAATATATGATATCTGTTTTTCTCTTCTGACTTACTTCACTCTGTATAATAGGCTCAAGGTTCATCCACCTCATTGTTTCATTTGCAACTATTTTCTTCCATTCTGAGGGCTGTCTTTTAATCTTGTTTATTGTCTCCTTTGCTGTGCAAAAGTTTTTAAGTTTAATTAATACACATACAAATATCCTCAACAAAATACTAGCAAACCATATTCAACAGCACATTAAAAAGTTCATGCACCATGATAAAGTAGGATTTATTCCTCTGATGCAAGGGTGTTTCAAAATATGCATAACAATACCAGATTAAGAGAATGAAGAAAAATGTTATATGGTCATCTCAGTAGATGAAGAAAAAGCACTGACCATATTCAACATCCTTTCATGAAAAACAGTTTCTACAAACTGCTTATAAAAGGAGCATACCTCAACATATTAAAAGCCATATGTGTCAAGCCACATGCTTAAGGGCAAAAGCTTTAAACCTTTTCTCTTACAGAAATAAGATCACTAACCCAATGCTGTGTTTCCATGTTCATCACTGTTTTAGTCACAGTAGAAACAATCTAAGCATGCACTGGTGGATAAATGGATTAAAAAATACAATACACACATATACAAATGCACATACACAGAATGGAATATTCAGCCACAAAATAATGGAAATCTTGCCATATGTGACTACATGGATAGGTAATGGCGTTATGTGAAGTGAAATAATTCAGATAAAGAAAGATAAATACTGTATAATCTCAACAATACATGAAATTTTAAAAAGCCAAATGCATAGTAATGCTGAGTAAAAAGGTAGCTGCCAGGGTTAGGATGGAAGGGGCACAGGAGATGAGATATTGGCCACAGGATATGAACTTCTAGTTATAGAATGAATACTTTCTACAGATCTAACATAAAGCATGGTGACTTAAGTTATATACTTAAAAGTTGTATTCTTAAATGTTTTTACCACAAATTTTAAAAAAAAAGGTAATTACAAGAGGTGATGAAAGTGTTAACTAACCATATTATGGAAATCAGTTTGCAATATATATTTACATCAAATCGTCACATGGCATACCTTAAACATACAATATTATAGGTCAATTATACTTCAGTAATGCTGGAGGAATTAAATAAAATAGGTAACTGCAGGATTTGATCATTGGGCTATAGTTTGACAACTCTGCTTAATTTAATTATTTTCCAATAATGTGACAAATAGTAATAGCCAAAGTAGAAAATTTATCATATCCAGTCAGTTCTTCAAGAAAAGGAAATTATTACAAAAATGACTGAAAAGTATTCAAGAAAGATAAAAATATGCTTAAAAACGTCACTCAGTGTGGTATATTTTAGACTGCAAGCATGGCAACGACTGGAATTGTATGTTTCATAATTCTAGTACTTGAAGTTATTATATAGGAATAAAGGCTTTATGTAATTTCATTTAGAGGATACAAAATTAGGTATCAAAATTAATTTTAAATGAATGCTGCTTATTATAATTAAATAGTCCAACAAAAATTCTTAACTTTCCCTTTTAACCTAATTAATCTGAATCTGAAATTTCCACCCTAAATATATGACTAGAAATGTATAGTATAAACAGTGAAAGAGAAAAAGATTTAAAAAAAAAAGAAATCACCCTGGCTTGAATAACAGTAGTTCATATCAATTCTAGGAAATTGTAACATCAACTTTTCTGGCAAGACTCCACTGGTGTTGTTTATTTTTCATTAAACTCTGATTCTTGAGAGAATAGCTTACCAGTAGTAAAATGGAAAAAAAAAAAAAAATAAAATACAGAAAAAAATAACCTTGAGCCAGCCTAGGTAGAATCATTCCTGTCAGAAAGATTAAAAACATACTTTCAAACCTTTTTTTCCCCCTAGTACTAAAGTTTCTATCTAAATATAATTTTCAATACCAAATAGAACACATGAATTTTGGATTTGGAGTGAGCCTTTTTAACACTGCGATCACTCTCAGATTAATTTGAATTTAATGAAATTTGAACCAAGATAACAATTAATAATGAAAAAATATTTAAAGATTAAAAGAAAAGTGAACATTAATATAATATTCATTGGTAGTAACTGGTGAATATGATACGGAGTAAGTTGATTGTGAATATTTTCATATCAACCGTACATATCAGTTCAGTTAAGTTGCTCAGTTGTGTCCAACTCTTTGTGACCCCATGGACTGCAGCATGCCAGGCTTCCATGTCCATCACCAACTTCCAGAGCTTATTCAAACTCATGTCCATTGAGTTGGGGATACCATCCAACCAACTCATCCTCTGTCGTCTCCTTCTCCTCCCGCCTTCTATCTTTCCCAGCATCAGGGTCTTTTCAAATGAGTTAGTTCTTTGCATCATGTGGCCAAAGTATTGGAGTTTCAGCTTCAGCAATTATTATATTTTATATTATATTATATATATCACTGCATTTACATTATGATGGTTCTTATATTATAACTGTACATTTTATATTATCAATGTACACCTGTGTAGTGATAATAAAAAACAGATGGTAGGATGAGTTAAAACTGCTAATATGTGATATGTGTGTATGCGATATGGAGTGTAGCAGTTGAAATATTTCACCTGAGCCAGATCAAGGTGCTAATGTGACAATGCATGTATTATACTATGGCAGAAATAAGTGCCATTTTTTCTTTTCCAAAATAAAACAGACTTATATATCTCCTTTCATGGAGAACAGTCTCCTCTAACAAATTTTGATATGTCAGTTTCAATTCAGTCTATTGACATTGTTCTCAAGGCATATAGAGGTTTTCTCCTATACTGTGGAGGATATGAAGGAAAATAAATCAATGAGGGAAAGGAGGAATGAGGAAGCAAAAGAAAGAAAGAAAAATAGAATAAAAATACAGATGGAAAGGAAATTCCGCCTTATCTCTCCCCCCCTGTTTTTTTTTTTTTCCCCTTATCAGTGAGAGAACTAGACACTGAAACCTGTGAAAATTGTAGGAATTATCTTTATTGATTTGAATTGGTCATTATGTTTATATTTTCTCCATGAATGCAGCTAATTTTTGTGAGTAAATACTGGGTTTTATGAGCTTCCCCAGGGGCTCAGTGGTAAAGAATCCACCTGCAATGCAGGAGACGCAGAGACCCGTGTTTGACCCCTTGTCAAGAAGTTCCCCTGGAATAGGAAATGGCAACCCACTTCAGTAATCTCGTCTAGAAAATTCCACGGACAGAGGAGCGTGGTAGGCTACAGTCCATGTTGTCACAGTCAGGCATGATTGAGTGACTAAACAACTAAATAACAATTATATTTTCAAAATGTGTTAGATGCTTTCAGATGCTTTGCTAAGAGACATAGTAGTGATACCAATTTAAGAATTTATACAGTTTTTTAATCCTCATTATCAAGAAATCGTTTATCTATTCCAAGAACAAGACATGAAACAGTCTTAAGTTTGCCTTAGGTATGATTAAAACCATATAGGTAATATTCTACATATATATGTATGTCTATATATATGAATAGTGTGATATAAGCAGTGTGATATAAGTAATAGTGTGATATGGCCCAGGCAATTATTTTCCATGGGATGTGGATGTCGGAACTTCTCTTAACCTTTGAAATCTTTTTGTCCTCACACAGCGGAAGAAGAAAGCAAAAAAAAAAAAAAAAAAAAAAATCATGACATTGTATTGGCGCTGGGGAATCTTTTGTTCAATGATAAATGTCTTCCTTCTAGGAAGAGGAGGATGCTATTGGGCCTCATTCATTAAGTTGATGCTACGGTGGCATGAACTATCATCCACAGAGATTTTCAATTGAATATTATCGCACCAATCACTTTCTCACAGCCTAATGGAGTGTTCCTGACATCAGACTCTGATAAATTGCTCAGTGCCAATTAAAAAAGACACTCTCCCTGTCAGTCATTTAGCTTCAATATTCTCCTTTACTAGATTAGGTTCCATAAAAATGACAGGAATGATGAAAGTTTATTTGTAAATTTCTTTACTTTAATTTGTGAAGCTACATAGACTTTTGGGTTTCTGCCCTGTGTCCAAAGTCAGGAAGGACACCTACTGATGTCATTAGAAAACTATTCTAAGTAGATATTATTGTAACACATAAACTGAAATACTCATACTTTACAAGTAAAAATGAAACAATTGTGAAGAAAAATATATACATTCATTTTTCAAAGATGTTTTGATAACTTCCAAACACCAAGCAAGCTTGCTTTTTTAATAGATTAGAAAGCAGCAGAAACTCTACAATCTCCCTCTCTCTACTTCCCCATCTCTCACAACTCAGCTAAAATGTTGGGTTTTATAAGACTATTATCATGTTGACATACTCATTTTCTACTTTACTAAGCATATTTCACTCATGATGTGGCGTCTCTGAACATACATTGGCCTCTGCTTTTTGATAGGTTTGTTGCCAAACTACTGAATAACATATTTTAATATTCTATATTATGCCCACTAAAATCCCCTTTAGGATCTTTTAGCATTCAACACAGAAAAAGTAGTATTTTAGTGAACTTTTATCATGGGGATTGTTTAATGAAAATATCCTGTTCTCTTGCATGAGAAGTAGCATATCACATAATTTAAGAGTTTTGGGTCAGGCCATTAGGATTTGAATCTCACATCCATTATTCATCAGCAGCATGACACCGGGCATGCCACGTAACTGCTTTATGCTCATGTGCCCTTCTAATAAGATTATTTTAAGGTTTAAGTATAAATTAAATTAAGTATTTAGAAAAGTGACAAGTACATTTTTAAACTTTTACTCACTATTAACCAGTATTATCTATTCACATGAAATACAAAATTAAAATCTCTCTTGAAACAAAGTAAAACAAAATGCACTCAGGTTTTTTTTTTTTTTCATTTAAAGAGCATTTGATATACCATGTCATGGACTAAGTATTAGGGGTATTAGAAGAGTAAAGAAAAAAACACAAAAGCTCTCCAAAAAATATGGAGAACTATAGAGATCGATACAGGTAATGAAGTAGGTGAATCATAAAAGTGTAAACAGATGCTAATGTTTTAGGGAGAATATATTATAATTGTATTATTTACTCCTTTAAGGTTCACTCTATTTCTCTTCAAAATTTTATACAAAAATAGAAGTCTCTGTAATTGATCTCCATCTATTGAGCCTACTATTGAGGTTAGTAGTATGTTTATTTGTCCAAATTAATATAGTTAAAAGAAACACTGGAGGAATCACTCTTTAACTTTGTCTAGAGAACTAGGTTCAATAGAGGGCACTAAGCTTTCTTCCTCAGTTATTTAATGATGGAACTTCATTTTAAACCTTGCTCAGTACATCTGGT
Source organism: Dama dama (assembly GCF_033118175.1). NCBI lineage: Eukaryota > Metazoa > Chordata > Mammalia > Artiodactyla > Cervidae > Dama > Dama dama. Next base: position 41,804,465 of record NC_083709.1, on the reverse strand, counting down.
TTCATTTTGGCGTTTGGGAAACTTCACATTGCCTCTTATGTTACATTTTTCTCTCCTAAAAAAATATCAATTTCACAGTATTTCAAGAATTTTAGTAGAAGGACACAACTTTTTTTCAATACAGTATTTGAATTCCTAGCTCTAGCAATCAGGAAAAAAAGAAATAAAAGGAATTAAAATTAGAAAGAAAGAAGTAAAACTCTCACTGCTTGCAGATGACATGACCTTGTATACTGAAAATCCTAGAGACACCACCAAAAAATATTAGAACTAATAAATGAATGAGATAAATTTTCAGGATATAAATTTAATACACAGAAATACTTTATAATTCTATATAGTAACAATGAACTACCAGAAAGAAAAATTAAGAAAATAATTCCATTTACAATTCTATCAAAAAGAATAAAATACATAGGAATAAGTCTAACTAAGAACTTAAAAGACCTGTATTCAGAAACTTCTAAGATGCTGATGAAATAAATTGAAGATGACATCAACAAATGAAAAGGTAGACTGTGCTCATGATTGGAATAATTTAGTTTGTTAAAATGACTATACTATCCAAGACAATCTACAGATTCAATGCAATATTTATTAAAATACCAATGGCATTTCTCACAAATGATAATAATTCTAAAATTTGTATAGTAATACAAAAGATCCTGAATAGCCAAGATAATCTTGAGGAAGAAGAACAAAGCTAGAGATATCATGCTTCCTGATTTCAAACTATACTACAAAGATACAATAATCAAACAGCTACAATAATTTAACAAAAAAATAGACACAGAGATCAAAGGAACAGGACAGCTCAGAAATGAACCTATGCTTATAAAGTCAATATATATGGTTTATGACAAAGGAGGCAAGGATATAAAATGGAGGAATAGACAGCTTCTTCAATAAACTGTTGGGAAAACTGGACTGTTATATCCAAAGGAATCAAACTGGACTACTTCTCACACCATATACAAATATACACTCAAAATGGATTAAAGATCTTAATGCAAAATTTGAAACCATACAATTCTTAGAAGAAAACATAGGCAGTATACTCTTTGACATTACTTTTAGCAATGTTTTCTTGGATGTGTCTTCTCAGGAAGGAAAACAGAAATAAACAAACAAAAACAAATGTGACTACATCAAATTAAAAAGTATTTGTGGACCAAAGGAAACTGACAAAAAAATGAAAAAGCAGAAGATATTTGCAAATGATCCTTTGCACAAGAGGTTAATATCTGATTAGGAGAAGATATTTGCAAATGATATATCCAATGAGGAGTTAATACCCAAAATATATATAGAATTCATAAAACTCAACATCAAAACAAAAAACACTCTAATAAAAGAAATGGGCAGAGGAGCTGATTAGACATTTTTCCAAAGAAGAAATACAAATGGGCAAAAACATATGAAAAGAATTTCAATTCCACTAATCATGGAAATGCAAATAGAAATCACAATGGCATACCATCTAACACCTCTCAGATGACTATTATCAAAAAAGACAATAAATACAAATGTTGGTGAAGATAAAGTATGAAAGGAAATATTACTCAGACATACAAAAGAATGAAAACTTGCTGTGTGTTAACATGGATAGAATTAAAGGGTATTAGCTAAGTGGAATAAGAGAAAAAGACAAAAACAGATATCACATGATTTCACTTATATGTGGATTCTAAAAAACAAAACAAAACAGTGAACAAACATAACAAAACAAATGCAAACTTAGCAACACAGAAATAGACTCATAAGTGAACAAACAGGTGGTTATCAGAGGGCTGGGGGATGAGGGTAAGTGAAATAGATAAGGGAGATTAGGAGATACAAAATTCCAGCTACAAAATAAATGATTTATAGGGATGAAATGTATAGAATAAAGAATAGCATCAATAATATCTTAATGACTTTATATGGTGACAGATGGCAACTAGATTTATTGTGGTGATAATTTTGTAAAGCACAGAAATACGGAATCACTATGTTGTGAGCCTGCAACTTACATAGTGTTGCAGGTCAATTATACAAAAAAAAAAGAGTCAGAGTGACCTCTGACACTGGCTCATCGTAAACAGTAAAAAGATTTCATAAAATGTATATAGAACCATTTCCACAGATTTAGACAACAGCTAGACCAAGGCTGTGATCCTGGAAGAACTGGAAGTTCTGAACAGTTAAAGTAGCAAAAGTCAACAGACCTTGATGAATATATCAGGCATTTAGTCAAAACCACTCCTCCTTCCCCAAAGAACTATAGGAGTACTTTAGTTCTCTATAGTTGCCTATAGAGTATAGGCAAACCATACTCCAGAGTGCCATAACCAAGTGTAAAATCAAGCCTTGATTGTCAGAAAAGTAAATGTTAACAAGAAAAGATAAATTAATGCTCTTAAAAGAAAAAAAAAAACAGAATCAAGACACTAAAATAAATAACATTCACAGAAAGCAGTATACAATAAAGAGTTTCAAACACAAGAATAAGCAGGAAAAGGTGATTTATAGCCAAGATAATAAGCAATAATACAGAAACAGAGGCAGAGATGACAGAGACATTGAGATCTGAGGACAAGGAATACAGACTATCAGTGAAAACACATTGTAAATCTTCTAAGCATCTAAAAGAAAATTTATGTAAAAGATGCATGAACAATCAAGAAACAGAAATGGAAGTCAAATACACATTACACATAGTAATAGAAAAGTATAAGAACAAACCAAAACAGAAATTTGAGATCTGGAAAATACATAGTCTGAAGTGACAATGTAGGGATGGGGTTAATAATAATTGAATGACAGTGATTTAAACATTACAGTAAAAGGAATCTATAAATTTAGAAAAAAGGGCAATAAAAATACTCCAGACTGAAAAGTATATGAAAAACTGAAAATAATGAAGACTGATTCAGTAATCTGGGATGATACTGGAGGTGTCACTTCAGAGTTCGTCTCTGAACCACTCTGTCATTATTAGCTTAATGGTAGTAATGTGCATAAATACTCTACTGTTTATAGGTTCCTTTAGGGTACCCAGTTCTAAATATTAAAATCTAACACAAAATGTGCCTACATTTTAAGTAATCTGAAAAATGGTTTATAGAGTCCTGCCTGGTCTGGAGATAACAGGAAGAATTCATTGCAGCCATTGGCTGCGTAGTTCCTTGGAAAGATAAACAGTACGATGCTAGGGTTTTCAAACCTGTCACTTCCTAATGTCATGTATGTCATTTCCTAAGAATTAATCTTTTGTGTATTTCAATCTATAAAATCTTTAATTGTGTTCTAAAACAGGAAATGATTCTGCCTTTACAAGTGTAATCTACTAGATAAATGATATGCTTTTTTAAATCAAAATTAACCAGATTTAAATATTTACCATTGCTTTTTTAAACCTCATCAAATGCATGGATAACTCGAGTCACCCCATTGCATTTTAGAATCATCTCTATTCTCTTACATTTCAAACAAAATTTGTATTTTGAAATATCTATCACTTTTTGTCAACTATCTAAATATTACTGTTTTAAATTTCATGAACTTTATTCTTTAATTTTCAGGTTTGTTTTGCTTAGTTAAAGTTCTTCAGAAAAATGTTATTACTTTATTCATGAAAGTGAAATTGTTAGTCACTCAGTCATGTCTGACTTTTTGCAACTCCATGGACTGTAGCCTGCCAGGCTCCTCTGTCCATGGAATTCTTTAGGCAAGAATATTGGAGTGGGTAGCCATGCCCTTCTCCAGGCGATGCTATCAAGCCAAGGATTGAACTCAGGTCTCCCACATTGTGGGCAGATTCTTTACCATTTAGGCTTCTCAGGAAGCCCTTATTTTATGCAAAGTCTTCCAAAGCATATTGTCATTGATTGATACCAATGACTAGATTGAAACTGCAATTAGTAGAGTGCTGTAATTCTGAACATCCTTAGGAAAGGAAGCCAGTTAGCACTTATCAAGGCCTATAATGTGTTAAGACACTACACACGAGTCTTGTCCTGACCCGAGAGTGCTTTTATTATTACCATCTTACAAAAGAGAAATTTCAGACTGAAATATTTGAACGGAGTTAAGCAGCAAATAAGTGACAAAATCAAGACTGCCAGGAGAAATATCAATAACCTCAGATATGCAGATGAACCACGTTTATGGCAGAGACCTAAAGAGCCTCTTGATGAAAGTGAAAGAGGAGAGTGAAAAAGTTGGCTTAAAACTCAACATTTAGAAAACTAAGATCATGGCATCTGGTCTCATCACTTCATGGCAAATAAATAGGAAAACAATGGAAACATTGACATACTTTATTTTGGGGGCTCCAAAATCACTGCAGATGGTGATTGCCACCATGAAATTAAAAGACACTTACTCCTTGGAAAGAAAGTTATGACCATCCTCAGTTCAGGTCAGTTAAGTCACTCAGTCATGTCCGACTCATGTGACCCCATGGACTGCAGCACATCAGGCTTCCCTGTCCATCACCAACTCCCAGAGCTTGCTCAAACTCATGTCCATTGAATTGGTGATGCCATCCAACAATTTTATCCTTTGTCGTCCCCTTCTCCTCCTGTCTTCAATCTTTCCCAGCACAGGGGACTTTTTCCAATGAGTCAGTTCTTCGCATCAAGTATTTGAAGTTCAGCTTCAGCATCAATCCTTTCAAGAAACATACAGGACTGCTTCCCTTGGAATTGACTGGTTTGATCTCCTTGTAGTCCAAAGGACTCTAAAGAGTCTTCTCCAACACCACAGTTCAAAAGCATCAATTCTTCAGTGCTCAGCTTTCTTTAAAGTCCAATTCTTACATCCATACATGACTATTGGAAAAACCATAGCTTTGACTAGACGGTCCTTTGTCAGCAAGGTAATGTCTCTCTTTTTCAATATGCTGTATAGGTTTGTCATAGCTTTTCTTCCAAGGAACAAGTGCCTTTTAATTTCATGTCTGCAGTCACCATCTGCAGTGATTTTGGAGCCCCCAAAAATAAAGTCTGCCACTGTTTCCACTGTTTCTCCATTTATTTGCCATGAAGTGTTGGGACCAGATGCCATGATCTTAGCTTTCTGAATGTTGAGTTTTAAGCCAGCTTTTTCACTCTTTTCTTTTACTTTCATCAAGAGGCTCTTTAGTTCCTCTTCATTTTCTGCCTTAAGGGTGGTGTTATCTGTATACCTGAGGTTATTGATATTTCTCCCAGCAATCTTTATTCCAGCTTTGCTTCATCCAGCACAGCATTTCTCATGATGTACTCTGCATATAAGGTAAATAAGCAGGGTAACAATATACAGCCTTGATGTACTCCTCTCCCTATTTGGAACCAGTCTGTTGTTCCATGATTGGTTCTAACTGTTGCTTCCTGACCTGCATACAGAATTCTCAGGAGGCATGTGGTGGTCTGGTATTCCCATCCCTTGAAGCATTTTCCACACTTTGCTGTGATCTACACAGTCAAAGGCTCTGGCATAATCAATAAAGCAGAAGTAGATGTTTTTCTGGAATTCTCTTGTTTTTCCTATGATCCAGCAGATGTTGATAATTTGATCTCTGGTTCCTCTGCCTTTTCTAAATCCAGTTTGAACACCAGGATTCACATACAATTGAAGCCTGGCTTGGAGAATTTTGAGCATTACTTTGCTAGCATGTGAGATGAGGGCAATCATGCAATATTTGAACATTCTTTGGCATTGCCCTTCTTTGGAATTAGAATGAAAACTGACCTTTTCCAGTCCTGTGGCCACTGCTGAGTTTTCCAAATTTGCTGGCATATTGAGTGCAGCACTTTCACAGCATCATCTTTTAGGATTCAAAACAACTCAACTGGAATTCCATCGCCTCCACTAGCTTTGTTTGTAATGATCCTTCCTAAAGCCCACTTGACTTTGCATTCCAGGATTCTGGGTCTAGGTGAGCGACAGTTGTTGTTATCTGGACCTTAAGATCTATTTTATATAGTTCTTCTGTGTATTCTTGCTGCCTCTTATTAATATCTTCTGCTTCTGTTAGGTCCATACCATTGCTGTCCTTTATTGTGCCCATCTTGGCATGAAATGTTCCCTTGGTATCTCTAATTTCTTAAAGAGATCTCTAGTCTTTCCCATTTTATTGTCTTCCTCTATTTCTTTGTATTGATCTCTGAGGAAAGCTTTCTTATCTCTCTGTCCTATTTTTTGGAATTCTGAATTCAAATAGGTATATCTTTCCTTTTCTCCTTTGCCTTTGAACAGAGTAGGGAAAACCACTAGACCATTCAGGTATGACCTAATTCAAATTCTTTATGATTATACAGTGGAAGTGACAAATAGATTTAAGGGATTAGATTTGATAGACAGAGTGCCTGAAGAACTATGAACGAAGGTTTGTGACATTGTACAGGAAGGAGGCAGTGATCAAAACCATCCCCAAGAAAAGAAATGTAAAAAGGCAAAATGATTGTCTGAGGAGGTCTTTTGCACACTATAAACCACTGCAAATTTCAAAGTTTTGACTTATTTTTCTCCTCTCCACAGTCACTTATAAGGACAGCTACATATTTGTAAGTCCTCAGATGGATTCCTTCCAAATTTTATTCCCTCACACTATGTCTAGTTTATTAGGGTATCGCTGCCAGTAGGTACAGGAGGGATCTCCTAAACAGGTGACAGGGAACAAGAACATCCCCAAGAAAAAGAAATGCAAAGGAAAAATGGCTGTCTGAGGAGGCCTTATAAATAGCTGTGAAAGAAGAAAAGCAAAAAGCAAAGGAGAAGAGGAAAAATATACCCATTTGAATGCAGAGTTCCAAAGAATAGCCAGGAGAGATAAGAAAGCTTTCCTCAGTGAACAGTGAAAAAAAATAGAGGAAAGCAAAGAATGGGAAAGACTAGAGATCTCTTCAAGAAAATTAGAGATATCAAGGGAACATTTCATGCAAAAATGGGCTCAATAAAGGACAGAAATGGTAGGGACCTAACAGAAGCAGAAGATATGAAGATGAGGTGGCAAGAATACACAGAAAAACTGTACAAAAAAGATCTTCACAACCCAGATAATCACAATGGTGTGTCACTCGCACTCACCTAGAGCCAGACATCCTGGAACATGAAGTCAAGTAGGAAGCATCACTATGAACAAAGTGAGTGGGGGTGATGGAATTCCAGTTGAGCTATTTCAAATCCTAAAAGATGATGCTGTGAAAGTGCTGCACTCAATATGCCAGCAAATTTGGAAAACTCTGCAGAGGCCACAGGAGTAGAAAAGGTCAGTTTTCATTCCAATCCCTAAGAAAGGCAATGCCCAAGAATGCTCAAACTACCACACAATTTCACTAATCTCCCACGCTAGTAAAGTAATGCTCAAATTTCTCCAAGCCAGGCTTCAACAATACATGAAGTGTGAGATTCCAGATGTTCTAGCTGGATTTATAAAAGGTAGAAGAACCAGAGATCAAATTGCATTCATTGGATCATCGAAAAAGCAAGGTAGTTCCAGAAAAACATCCATTTCTGCTTTATTGACTATGCTAAAGCCTTTGACTGTGTGGATCACAATAAACTGTGGAAAATTCTGAAAGAGATGGGAATACCAGGCCACCTGACCTGCCTCTTGAGAAATCTGTATGCAGGTCAGAAAGCAACAGTTAGAACTGGACATGGAACAATAGACTGGTTCCAAATAGGAAAACGAGTATGTCAAGACTATATTGTCACTGTGCTTATTTAATTTATATGCAGAGTACATCATGAGAAATGCTGTGCTGGATGAAGCACAAGCTGGAATCAAGATTGCCAGGAGAAATATCAATACCTTCAGGTATGCAGATGATACCACCCTTATGGCAGAAAGTGAAGAAAAACTAAACAGCCTTTAGTGAAAGAGGAGAGTGAAAAAGTTGGCTTAAAGCTCAACATTCAGAAAACTAAGATCATGGCGTCCTGACCCATCACTTCATGGCAAATAGATGGGGAAACAGAGGAAACAGTGGCAGACTATTTTTGGGGGCTCCAAAATCACTGCAGATGGTGACTGCAGCCATGAAATGAAAAGATGCACACTCCTTGGAAGAAAAGTTAATGACCAACCTAGATAGCATATTAAAGGTCTGTCTAGTCAAGGCTATGGTTCTTCCAGTAGTCATGTATGGATGTAAGAGTTGGATTATAAAGAAAGCTGAGCATGGAAGAATTGATGCTTTAGGACTATGGTGTTGGAGAAGACTCTTGAGAGTCCCTTGGGCTGTAGGGAGATCCAAGCAGTCCATCCTAAAGGAAATCAGTCCTGAATATTCATTGGAAGGACTGATGCTAAAGCTGAAACTCCAATATTTTGGTCACCTGATGTGAAGAACTGACTCATTGGAAAAGACCCTGATTTGGGAAATATTGAAGGCTGGAGAAGGGCATGACAGAGGATGAGATGGTTGGATGGCATCACTGACTCAATGGACATGAGTTTGAGTCAACTCTGGGAGTTAGTGATGGAGAGGGAGGCTTGGCATGCTGAAGTCCATGGTTCGCAAAGAGCTGGTCATGACTGAGCAATTGAACTGAACTGAACTGAACTGCCAGTAGAGAACACATAATCTCAAAATTGTGTTTCAGAAAAATGCTGTTTGTTCAGGAATGACCAAGAATTTCTTATTCTTTTCCACACTGAAACATACACTTTGGATAAACTTTCATTGTTCATTTTGTTTGTTTGTTTGTTTTTGGTTGTCATAATTGTTTTGATACCTTTAAAAACATGGATGCTTGGAACAGCAAATACCACTTCATGTTCTTTCTTTTTCATCTTTGCTTTTAATTAAGAATGCTAAATTGGCTTATTTTTGTAATATTAAAAAGTAGAAGTTGTTGTTTTTTTTTTTTTTTTTTTTTTTTGTATTCCTGGGGGAAATATCTTCTGAAGAATAATATCAATTTTGAATGTATATGGTTAAAAATTCACTATGATCATTTTAGAAAGATGGTAATGATAACCCTATATGCAGAACAGAAAAAGAGACACAAATGTACAGAACAGACTTTTGGACTCTGTGGGAGAAGGCGAGGGTGGGATGTTTCGAGAGAACAGCATCGAAACATGTATATTATCAAGGGTGAAACAGATCACCAGCCCAGGTTGGATGCATGAGACAAGTACTTGGGGCTGGTGCACTGGGAAGACCCAGAGGAATTGGGTGGAGAGGGAGGTGGGAGGGGGGATCGGGATGGGGAATACATGTAAATCCATGGCTGATTCATGTCAATGTATGGCAAAAACCACTACAATATTGTAAAGTAATTAGCCTTCAACTAATAAAAATACATGGAAAAAAATTCACTATGATCATTTAAATGAAAGGTACATTTTCAAAATTGTTCACCTTTTCCAGTATATAGGTAATTTCATAGATATTTCAGTTTAGAAATAGAGCTTCTTTACAAATAGAGCTTCTAAATCAGATTAGGAACATCTTGTTACAAGTCAGATTGCTAAATGAGGAAAATATTTTCAGTACTGTCTATGCTTTTCTACTTTATGGACTAAAATTAGCTTTTCTTCAAAAAATCAAATACTAGAAATTATTAGGCCCACGATGTATCTTTATTTAGATAGCTAAAATAAAATAAACATGGGAAGTCTGCATAGTCTTTTCATTATATAAAATTATTTTATTATTTAAATAAACTAGCAACATAAGAATCTTTATGTACAGGGCATGCACACTGAAACAATTAAATTTATACAATCAATGAGATTTAACAAAAACAGTTTATACTTTGTATAAATATCTAATCTCCATATTTTTTCAAGGAACACAGTTCAATTTTATTTTAGTAAAACATTTTAGATGATTTAAAAAATGAATATACAAAATAAATATCGTAACAGAACTAACAAAGGACAAGGACTCAGCTTAAATTAATTCAACATATATATATATGTATATATATATATGAATAATTTTCCTATTAAATGCAAAAATATTTTCTAAATCAGGTCTATATTTCACACACAGATATTTGTATACACACACACACACACACACACATGCCTTGAATAGGAAGTAGAAACTCTTAAGTTTAAGCAGTTAGAAAGAAATATGTAAACAGCAAAGTGATGATCTTTAATAATTACAGAGAATGGAAACCATTAAAAGCTACCTGGAGGGCAGTAACTACATTAAATCACAATCTTGGGGAATGTTTACCAATTTAGAATTTACTCAATCACTTCCTACATGTACAGTAATTTCATTTTCCCTGATCTATGCAATCCTCCAAAATAGTGAGAAAAAATAGAGAAGCAAATGCCTAAAGCCTAAATAATGTTTTCACATGAAGAGGCCAAAGGTTCTGTTATCTATTTTTCATATTGTATTTGAGCAAGTATATGGAATATTAATCTTTTGGTCATTCAATATGTGCTAGACACAGAAGTCACTCAGTCGTGTCCGACTCTTTGCGACCCCATGGACTGTAGCCTACCACGCTCCTCTGTCCATGGGATTTTCTAGGCAAGATTACTGGAGTGGGCTGCCATTTCCTTCTCCAGAGGATCTTCCCGACCCAGGGATTCACCTGGATCTCCCGCATTGTAGGCAGATGCTTTACCGTCTGAACCACCAGGGAAGTCATTCCTAAGCCCTTAGAATATTCCAATTAATAATGAAGAAATAAGTTTTGCTTTCCTAGACTACACAGCCTAGTGAAGGAAGAAAGTGATTAAATTAGTAAATTAATATATTTTCAGAGATAATAAAAAACATGGATATGAAATTAACAAGAACTCTAAACTAGAATTATTTAGTAATATATAATTTATATAAATATATATATAGTTTGGTTATCTGGTTGTACCCTTATTCAGCACTTTAGACAAATTCATATATATATGAATTCAGACATATTCATATATATATATATATATATATATATATAAATACTTCTCTCTTCACAATATAGTCATTATGAAAGGAATACAATGTCAGAAGAGTCCAATGTTTTTCATCAAAATTTTTTCTAAATGTTCAGAGAAGATTGTTGGTTAAAATGCATCATCTTTCAAATGGTGGGGGTCTCCTCTATTAGTTTACTTGAAATTCTTTCAAAGTATTAATACTGATATGAGTGAGCGTATGTGGAAGTCACTGAATCAGTTCTTTTGTGATCAATACATAGGAGAACATTCTTCTCTCTATTTTGTACTAGTATTCACATAATTGGTTATAGACCTAGGAATAGGTATGGGTCCACTAATCATAAATGTAAAGGCCCCTTTTTCCACTCCAGTTTTTGTTTTGAATTACTTGATCGAAATCACTTAATTTGCTTGTTTAGAATGTGTGTTAACAAGGTAAAGTCACAGGATCAATACTGTTTTATTCAGTTAGGTTTGAATAGAGAAAACAAAAACAAAAACTCAAAACTAGCCATACCATATATCCTTAGCCAGAGAATGTTCTCACCATGCTGGTATTGGCTAACATCAAAGGAGGAATGCACAAGGCAAATCCTCTGAAACAATGGACAGACCAATATAAGAGTAGCAGATTAGGTCTTTGATCCATTTATTAATTCAGTTATTTAATTTTTATTGTGAGCTTTAAAAGTTCTTTGAATATTTTGGACATTTTACCTTTCATAAAGCAAAATTGATTAAATGAGATACTATAGTGAAAGGAGTTTACAATTTGTAAAATATAGTATGAATTATAAGAAACTGTATAAGATATATAGATTAACATAGAAGATAAAGTCTGAAAGTGTCAGTCAGGCAGTCATGTCAGACTCTTGGCAACCCCATGGACTGTAGACAGCCAGGCTCCTCAGTCCATGGCATTCTCCAGGCAAGAATACTGGAGTGGGTGGCCATTCCATTCTTCAGGAATGGAATCTTTCCATTTCCATTTCAGGGGAATTTTTCCAACCCAGGGATCAAACCTGGGTCTCCTGCATTACAGGCAAATTCTTTACCATCTAAACTACCAGGGAAGTTCCAACAGAGAAGATAATTCAGAGGTCCTTTACAAAAAAGTTTGTATTAGAAACAAGATTTATTATAGAATTCCAGCAAATGGTGATCACCTAGATTGTTTTGGAAGAATGTGCTGTGCTTAGTCGCTCAGTCGTGTCCAACCCTTGCAACCCAGTCAGGCACTTCTGTCCATGGAGATTGTCCAGGCAAGAATACTGGAGTGGGTTGCCATGCCCTCCTCCAGGGGATCTTTCTAATCCAAGAATCTAACCCGGGTCTCCCGAATTGCAGGCAGACTCTTTGGTATCTGAGCCAGCAGGAGAGCTCAAGAATATGAGTGGGTGGCTTATCCCTTCTCCAGGGGATCTTCCCAAGCTAGGAATCGAACTGGGGTCTCCAGCATTGCAGGTGGATTCTTTACCAGCTGAGCTACCAGGGAAGCCATAGCTCAGCTGGTAAAGAATATGCCTGCAGTGCAGGAAACCTGAGTTCGATCCCTGGTTTGGAGAAGGGAAAGCCTACCCACTCTAGTATTCTGGCCTGGAGAATTCCATGGACTGTATAGACCATGGGATCACAGAGTCGGACACGACTGAGGAACTTTGACACTTCACTTTATTACTAAAACCTAGCTTACTCTCTTTTGAAGAGAAACTGCCATAACCAATACAGAAACTTATCCTTTACATGAAGTCATATAGGAACTTATATTTATTCCTATGAGGAAAGATAACCTCTGAATAATTACATAGATGTTTTTTGATATATATTTGAAAGCTTTATATGATGAAAATACTTTTTAATCTGTTAATCTGAATTTCTTAACTAAGGCAATTGATTAGTTCTAGAGATGCTTGTGCATATATTATAAATGGTAATATTATCTTTACACAATGTATTTCATTAAATTCACAGTTTTAGGGTCAAGAAGTTTGGTTACTTTTCTCTCTGATATTTTAATGATCCACCTTTATATAATAGGTCAGACTGAATTTTTAGTTGATCTAGTTCTGTCATTAAATCTACTAAAATTACTGACTCAGCTCTTTTAATGCTTTTGGCCACACATTCAGTTTTAGAAAGCTGAAACTTTTTCAACTCTTAGGATGGTGGGAAGGACTATTACTGTCTCTAGTCATAACCTAATTCCTCTTATTCATGACAGGATCTGTTACCTGTTTAAGATGGTATCTTTTCATCTGGGCATGTAGGTGTTTCTTATTTGGGTGCTATTTCTGACACCTCTTTTTCCTTCAGGATATGATTTTAAATGAAAGTGATAATTTTTCAAACTCTCCTGGTAAGTGGTGCCTGTCATGTACGTGGTTGCTGTCATTCACTTTGTGGTTTATGGCATTTCTGGGAAAAATTTTAAAAAATGTATATGATTTATAAAATCCTTAACTTAGCGTTTTTCCCAGTGATTTTTTTTTTAACTTGTGGCAAAATATGATCATCAGAGATAGCAAATATCAATACTATGGGAAAGAAATCAGTATTTACTAAGAATCTAATATGTACTTGGTGTAATACAAAATACTTTTACATATCATTACAATTAAATCCTAGACTAATTTTCTTAGATGGGTATTGTTTTTCTATTTTACAGATGAAGAAAGAAGTCCTCTTTACTGTCTCATGTCAATATGGAAATTAAGTGCTGGGGCTTCTATTAATCTCAGATTTACAGCAAACTTTGCTGCCTACCTTCATCCATAAAAAATGATTTTATAATGGCTTTAATTGTAATTGACATACAATAAGTTGCATATATTCATAGTGTTTAAGTTAACATTTATAACCTGAGTAAACCTTTAAAACCAGTAATGTGTCAAGAAAATGAATATACAACTTTCCTAAAGTTTTCTCATATTCCCAACCCTGTAGACTTCAGATAACCTGTTTTCTATCACTGTATATTATTTTTCATTTCCAAGAATTTTATGTAAGTGAAACAAGGAAATGTGTACCTTTTCAATCTGACTTCATTTATACATGTTTTGAGATTCATTCATATTGATGTGGATACCAAGAATTCATTCCTTTTTATTTCAGAGTAGTATTCTATTGTAAGGATACAACATAGATATTTGCTGATTCAGCTATTTATCCATTCACAGATGTTTATCGATTCATCTGTTCATTGGATAAATGGGTTGTTTACAGTTTTTGGCTATTACTATTACAACTGCTAGAAACATTTATAAACAAGTATGTGTAAGTATTAATGTCTTCACTGGTGGACTGTTTCTATCTATAAGCAAAACTGCTAAATTATATGACAATTAAAGGTTAATCATTTTAAGTAACTGAAAAACTTTTCAAAGTGGTTAGAAATCTTATATTTCCACTAGACGTCATTCCACATCTTTGCCAACACTTGGCATGAATTTTTTTTTTTTTCATTTTAGCTAGTACAATAGGTATACAGTTGAAACTTTCTGTGGTACTAATTTGCAGTTCCTAATAACTAAGGATGGTGAAACTCTTTTAATGTGCCTATTTCAAAGCACGTATATTCTTTGGTAAAGTGTCCATTTGTATCTTTGTTCCTTTATTTACTGGGTGGTTTGTTTTCTTATTATTGAGTTATATATAAACTTTATAATTTTGGATATAAGTCCTTTATACGCTCTACGATTTTCAAATATTTTCTATTATACATCTTGACTTTTAGTTTTCTCACCATCTGCCTTTTGAAAAGCAGACATTTTTAATGAGGATAAAGTCAAATTTATTGTTTTATCTATTAGTCTATTTTTGCACCAATATCAAATTGTCTTGATTACTATAACTTCATAAGAAGTCTTACAACTAGGTAACAGTCTTTCAACTTTGTTCTTTTCTTTTTCGACTTTGTTTTGGAATGTGAAGTGATGACCAGGGTGATCATGAAGAGTTAGCATGGGAAACGAGTCAGTCTATTCCTTTTGTGGAAACTGTTTTAAAGTTCAAATCTAACTGAATTATCCCATAATTGTAAATCTTGGAAGGTAAAATGCCATAAAAATTGATTAATTAAGAGGAAAGAACCAAAATCTTCCTGGCTTCTCCAATAGTGAGCAGATCTTATCTAAATTCTCAATCAGCTCAAACAAACCAAATAACTCAGGGTTTATATTCAGGTTAAGTGACCTCACAGTAATACCAGATCAGCCAATCTTGCAAGGTTTGTTTTCAGTCTGGTTCTATTTCAAGGGTCTGCAACATAGAATTAAATGCATATTGGTAAAGGGTTTTTAAAGAACTAATATAAAATTCAGAGTGTCTGAAGTGAAGCCCAGGAACATTTAATTCTTATGTATTGTGAAAAGTATCTGATGTATAATTATTAAACAGTCATAATGTCTACTCCAAATGAGGAAAAATAAAGTAGAGTAATGGCTCAGTTCGTAATACTTTTGTTTTAAGAATATAGTGAAACCCTGGGTGCACATTTTCTTTATGTTGCCTATTGAGCCATGTGATCACACTTAAGAATAAAATGAATCATATGGTGAAACCTCTTCATTCACATTGAAAATAGTCCCCTTAATATAACTTTAATGAAGACTGCATTATGAAAAAGTTATTCCAGTGTAACTGAGTAGCTATTATCATTCCCTGTTTTAGTAATTAGCCTTAGGGTAAATGTTCTCTAATAGAATATTCCACTTACAACTGTCTTTACCATATTATTTTGGGGAAATAGTAATCTAAAATAATATTTGATGAGAAGCAGAATTCCAGAGGAGACAACTGAACTTAAATTTTATTGGATTTTCAGAGTTCTCATTTTCATTAACAGATTATTTTCCCTCCAATGATACATACAAAGACTGTGAACTTTAAAAAAAAATTTTTTTTTTAATTCTTAATATCTGTTCAACATTTTCTTTACAAAAGGTAGATTTAGGGAGCCTGCATATATACTTCCCATTTATTGCATATAATCCACATATCAGTCACACTATTATCCTTTCAATGCTGAGCAGGAACCATGAAAAATCACAGGATCTTGATTCAATCCCAAATGTCCAAAGTAACTCTTTAAAAACAATTTAAACTTTACTAAGATGCCTGGAAATACACAGGCCAGCTAGTGAGTGTTACTTCTGAATTCTTTCTTTACTTTCAATTAAAGGAGAATTTCTTTGTTAGGAAAATAGACTTCATGACACTACAGTATACCTTAATATCCCTGTCTGAAATTAAAGGAATTTGTGAGCTTTACATTAGGACCCCTACAATTCTGATATAGTCTGTTATGACACAGAAAGAAGCTGTGATTGCCAGCCTTTTGATACTGTCTATAATTTTGAATAAATCTAATGACTGTATAGATATCTTGGCAAGGCCATAGATATGGAAGAGTGCCTATAACTATTGAATATAATTATTTGTTCACTGACTTTCAACTGAGAAGACTGGTGACTCCAGGTCAGGTTTAAGAGAAAAAGATCCTAGGAAGAAATGTACAATACTCATTTGAGTTAAGCAACAGGACAACTATGACCATAAACTTATTGAGTCTTACCAACTTGATTATTTGCACCCGTAAATGCAAAATTGTTATGCTCAGATATTAAGTAGTATATATAATACATATGTTTAGACACACGAGTTTGTAAAAAAATGTATTACCAAGAAAGTCAATGGATAAGTATATTTCTAACACATATGCCACATTCTATTTTTAAATACATCTAAGCAATCAAATCTAAGGTCATTTAGGCTTTGTAATTTGGTTAAAAAAAAATACTTGAGCAAATTGTAGACTTCTCAGTTTGCCTCAATGTAAGCAGTTTTTTCAGAGAAACTTCCCTAAAGGTATCAAAGATCGGCATTTAAATTTGAGAAGACTGATATATTCTAATCAACTCTGAACATATAACAAACACAAATGTCACCTTTCTGTAATAAAACATTTTGTTGATTTGTTATAGTTGGTAACACTAGTCATGAACCAATGACAGAAGTAATGAATAAGAATTTAATTGACTTTGAATTACAGTCACTAAAGATAAAGCAATATTTTAAAAACTTATTACTTAGATTAAATGCATATGTAATTTTAAAAAGATGCTATTATATTTGGGGATAAAATGATCTTTTGAAATAATGTTTTACCATTTCACCTTGAATTATCAAATCAAGAATACAATACAATTGGATACTAAAACTAATAAGGCCCACATGTAACTTTTCTATGTGTCCCTTCTATAAATTAAGTTTCATTTTCCAAGACATTCTAATTATAAAATCCATGTTTCAGTTATTCAAGTTAACTGTGAATAAATGGACCCGCTTTAAGTCTGATTTTACCAGCTATATTAATTTCAGACTGCATGTCTCCTTTCTTTGGTTTCCTCTATTGATTCTGGAAAAAGAGAATGGTATTTGATTAGAATGAAAGTGTACACTCCAGCCAATTTTTATATTTCATTTGCAAGTGACTTCATGTAATGTCCTTCTCCTTTGATCTAATAATGAAAATGTGTCAGTATATTCTCATTACAGCAGCAAGGTAAAGCAGCCAAAGCCTCCTGGGACCAGAAGGACTACATTTTGCGAATTTAAAATGGGAAACCTATACTCCCAGTGTTTGGCAAGGAGTGTGCTGCAGACCTATTTCTCCCTGTAGCAGCTGAACCAACTGAGAATTTAAAAACAGAGGCCACACAAGGGACACAGTTCTGAGAGACAGCGAGAGACAGAGGGAGACACAGGAAGAAAATATGAATGTAAGTACAAACTAATGGTTTCCTGGGAATTTTCTGCTCACTGTAGAAGGTTAGCTAAAAAAGAAAATTAACAACAAAAAATAAAATCTCCGGTTGTATATTCATCTCAACTTACACAGTCATTATCATTCCTGAAATAAGAATCAGATTGCTTTCCTGGTGTTAAGAGTACTCTGAATAGCAAAGGCTGACATGTGTATGAACAAACACTGGATATATTGCTCAAAACACTTCCCTCTAAGTTCACGTAAAATAAATTTGAATAATGTTTATTTCTGAAAAATTGACAGGACATGAATATATCTGGACAATATCAAAATTCAGTACAGTGGGTCACTCAGATGATAATTAGATGCCTCTAACTGGAAATGTGCATGACAAATTTATTTCAATTCTAAAATTTTAACTTAATTCATAATTCATGCATATATCACATACAGGTGTGAATGTGGTTAATGTCTTTAGAGAAACATTTAAACTCTAAAAAAAGCACAGACATACTATGTTTTTTTAGCCTTGCCTTAAAAGACTTGAAAAACACGAATAAGCCATCTATGTTAAATAATGTATTCATGTCGTTTCTTGATGTATATCATTAGAATTCAGTGATTTTAGTGGATCGAATAGTGTCCCTCCAAATAATATGTCCATGTCCTAACTCCAGATACCTGTGAATGTGAACTTATTTGAATGATCAGGTAAGGTCATCATAGATTTAGGTTTAGCCCTAAATCCTATGACAAATATCCTCATAAGAGAAAAGAGAGAAAGACTGAGACACATGGAGGAAAGACATGTGAAGACAGAGATAGAGATTGGAGTGATACATCGACAAGCCAAGGAAGACTGCCAGCACCCCTAGAAGATAGAAGTGAGGCACTGAACAGATTCTCCCTCAAATCCTCCAGAAGGAAGCAACCCTGTGACAACTTGATTGCAGATTTTTGGCCTCCTGACTGTGAGACAGTGCATTTATGTTGTTCAAGCCACAGAGTTTGTGGTAACTTGTTACTACAGCCCGAGAAAATTATTACAGTGACCCAGCTTTGAATGAGAGGTATCTGATAGCAATTTTAATTAGCTACCTGTAATCTCAAACATCAAGGATAATTGTATATAACAATCTAAATAATCCAATAAAAATAATCTCTTAATGTATGCAAACTTTGCCAGAGATGAGGACAGAGAATGTTTCCTGAGAAAATTCAAAGACAGCATTGTAAATATTTCAGGAAAAAAAAAAGTAACATCTGATAAATGGGAGAAGGATCAACACAATTCTATAAACTTTCCAACGTTCAGAAGGCAAGTTGATAATTTAACAGGTGACATAAATCTGCCTTTGATCCTCTGTGTGTGATAATGTGTGACAGTGTTAGTCACTCAGTTGTGTCAGACCCTTTGGGACCCCATGGACTATGGTGGGCCAAGCTCCTCTGTCCATGGAGTTTTCCAGGGAAGAATACTGGAGTTCTGGTAAACATGGAAAACCTTACCTTCTTGTAAAATTCAAGTTTTGTTCACAAGTACCTTTGAGGTCAAGTTCATCCTAGAGTCTTTCTCAGCATCTGCAGATTCCCTCATCCTGCTGCTTGAACAGTTGCTAATGAATGAAGATCACCCCAGCATGCCCCCCTGCTGTTGCTCATTTGCCCATTAGCATCTGCTTAACCAGCAGGCTGGGAGAAGCTCTGGTGCCCAATCAATGTAGCTGATGAGGGCTGGGGTAGGGAAGACTGTTGCCAACAGAGCCAGAGCATAAATCAACTCCAATATTGGCAAAGATTATTAATCTTAGAAAGGGTGACATATATCACTGTGTAGGCATGGAGAAAATCCTTGACATTTATGAGAAATAGGAGAAAGCTAAAACATTGAAGTATGCTAACTTTAGCAAATCTGTTGAACACCAGCAATCTCAGGTTCCTTACACCTAATTTACAATAAGGTTCTTTCTTGTTCAAACATTATCTAATACTTGGTAGATGCCCAGAGATACAAAACTACAACTAGGGGGGAAGAAAAACATCCACAAAAACATTTCTCCAGAGTGAGTTACCTTATTGCTTTTACCAAAAGCACAAAATTACCACATTATCAAACTTATCAGGAAAGACTCATTCCACTGTGTCAGTCTAACTGTATATTTGCTCTTAACAATAATTTCCACTTAAGAAGCTGGATGACTTAAACATAGATAATAAGAGAAGTCAGCAAGAAACTGAAAAGTGAAAATATACTCCATTCTGAGGACGGTCACTAGCTTTTACCCTCAAATGGGATGGTCTACTTTAAATACTCTGAACAGAGGCAGGATTCCTGTCCGAAAAAGGATTATATGTGGCATTGTAGTGGGAAAAAGAGGACTGGTACCAATAAGGGTGAGGTTAAGATGAACTACTGCTAATAAAAATAAACAGGTGTCAGTTAACAAAAGAAACATGGAATATTAAACAATGACATGGTGTTTGAACATCTTTTATAAATTGGAAAGTGCTAAGTGTAAAAAGATTAATCTTTGAATGAGATGTTAACATTATTTGGTGTGAAAGGTTTCTAAACGGCACAACAAGCAGCATTCAAACAGATCCACTGAGGATTGAGTGTTAAGTACCTCACAAATAAAAAATGTTTAATAGAAAAATCACTTTACATTTTCTATAGCCATTGTAGGACAAGCAGTGATTGGAATTAACTCTTGGGTATAGTAGAGAAATAAATATTCCTCTCTCAAGAAGTCTATAGACTGTTAAGATGTCATCCACACAGGAAATAATAAATAACTATACAATAATATAGAAAAATGTGCCAAAATTAGAGAAACAAAGCAAATAGCTTTATTTACAACATGATTTATAATCATCTTTCAGCACTTCAATAGTCTCTAAGATAATATATAATGGTTTATAAAATTTCTCTCTATAACATAACTGCTTCACAAATCCTGCTTCCAGAAGAAAATTCTTATAATTTGACATGAATCTCTATAATATTTATTGTAAAAAATGTCAATTCTACTATTAACAGCAGAGTAATAAAGTCAGTAATATGCCTGTGTGATAATACACAGTGAATAACAGTTTATCCTGTCATCAACTTAGTAAGTCCAAACACTCCCAAAGTAACCAGGATTTTAAGAATTACAGCATCTGGACATCAATTACATTAATCCAGTTGCCCACCAGAATGTTGGTAGAAAATGGCACTAGCATTTTTAAGTGATTTGGGGGATCACTTTCACATATTAAAAATTCAATTAAAAATAAAAATATACAGTATTCCAAGCATTGTTCTTTATAATATTTCCTTTTTTTCCCCCACTGATTAAAATCCTGATTGGGACAGAGTAAAACTGTGTTCAACAATTTCCAGAAATATATAGAGTGTCCATACATATGAAACGACCCACCTCAATAAAACAAAATAATATTTCAAACATTCAGAAGAATGTGAATGTATTAGAAAAGATCTTGAAAACCTACATAATAAAGCAATAATTAACTCAGAAGAGGGATCTAGGTTTGAGCAAAGTAAAAGGTGAATTTTTAAGTTCTGTTGATTTTTTGTAAATATTTTCTCCATGAATTCACTGTGCAGTGGTAAACATAATTAAAGTGCGGAACATTGACAATAATGTCCAGTAACCTAATCAAACTGTCCAATAACTAAATCAAAAACTAAATCTCACACATGTGGCAATGTCAAAATAAATTTTCTCCATATGGACTGATTCTGAACATTCTAAACCAAAATCTCTGAAACTCACCACCGGATTCTGAGGCATGCCAACACTGACCATTTAAAATCTACTCAAGCCAGAAATAGGGCAGCTGGGCGTGAACTGCGGAAAACACTAATGAGCCCAGGTACACATGAGTCACTACCTATCCCATGAATTCACTCAGGGACCCAGGATGGACCCCAGTGGTTCCTTTCATTTGCCCACAAATTCCCAGAATCAGTTCTTCTTCACCTGAGAGCCTTCATAAGACAATCCTTACTTGTCTTTGGTAGCTGGTCAGTGCAGACAATTGCTGTCTGCTACTCACCACAGACCAAATCTAAAAAAAAAAAGAAAAAGAAAAGTATGGTTCTAATTAGGCTATTCTTGAGAGTTAAATATAGGGGCTTGGGTTTGGGGCACACTCTCCTGGAACTGAGAGGCCTCAGGCTCTTGCATGAAGGCTCTCCTATGGGAGCCTATTTTGTTTGTTTTAGTCAGAAGTGTACTGAATGAGGGGCTGTATACAGAAGAATTATCCACCACAATGTTTCCCCTTAGGTCAGCCCCTCTTCCTCTTTACAGTGAGTCTCAAACCTCTGGAATGCTCTTGGCCTCACCAATTCACGTAGTGCACCCTGGGGTCATTCTTTTTCGAACTTTCTGGGTGGAACAGTGCTATCCACTTGTCAATGCAGGGCACATGAGTTCAATCCCTGAGCTGAAAAGACTCCACATGCTGTGGAGCAACTAAGCCTGTGTGCCACAACTACTAAGCCCATGCTCTAGAGTTCATAGGCACAACCACAGAGCCCATGCTGCAACTACTGAAACCTGTGTGCCTAGAGCCTGTGCTCCACAAGAGAAGACATCTCAGTAAGAAGCCTGCACACCACAACAAAGAGTAGCCCCTGCTGGCCACAACTAGAGAAAGCCTGCATGTAGCAATGGGGACTCAGTACAGCCCCAGGTAAATAAATATTAATTAATTAAAAAATTATTTTTCTTGGCCAGTTCTAGCATCAGTTCTCTCAAAAATTCCAGATCTGTTTCAAACCCTGAAAGTCACAAGATTCAGATATTCAGGCTTCTATGCCCTGTGTTCCTATAGGCGAAGAGTTTCTGTTTCTAGCTCACCCTTAACTATCTATAGAGTAAAAAGCCTTTACTATATTACTTCTATTTGGGGGAATCATTTTGCAAAAACCTGGGAGTAATATCCACTCTCACCCCTGATATACTGCTTTTCAATATGGACATCTGTACTTTAATAACCCATCTTCAAATCCAAGGGGTAAGGAGAGATTTTCAAAATTTAATCCATCTCTGAATGTTCTTTGTTGTAGAAATTCAAGAGCGCTCTTAATTACATCAAGAAGGGAATTAAATTTTGTTTTATTTATTCATTAATCTACATAATGAGTGAAATAAAGTACATGAGATTGCCTGAAGGGCAGAGCTCACTGTGGCAAGTGGGAGTGTCATTCTTTCAGAGAATCTTGGTTGATAATATCCTTGTGTTATGGTTAACTGTGTTTTATCAAAATTCATATGTTATAGCCTTAAGTCCTCAGACTTAAGAAATAAGAATTTTGGAAGCAGTTCATTGCATACATAACTTAGTTATGATGAAGTCTCACTGGAGTGGGGTATGCCATCAATTTGATATGACTGGCATCCTTATAAAAAAGGGAAATTAGGACTCAGACACACACTGAGACCACAATGTCAAGATATAAGGGTGATGCAATGGAAGTCAAAGAACACAAAGATGCCAAAGCATTCTATGGCCTTATGCTCTGCAATTTTACATACTTCTTGGCACTTGAATGAATTATCCTGGCTCTTAATGGCTTAATCCAGGGATATTTTATGTGAAATATCAATTAATTGATTTCATTGAATTGTGTATTCATATATATATGTATATGTATAAATATATATGTCATTTGATTACATCAAGGGTAATTATCAAATCACCAGGCATTGCTCCTCAGCAAGTGGCAGTTCTGTCATCTAGTGACAATGATTTAAGAGCATTATTTCTTTATAAATGCCATTGAAAAATAACAATTACATAACTGATCAGGGGTTCCTCTTTAAAAGATCATTGAGGTATTAAAAATGGTATATATTAAAATATTTTTCATATAATATGAAGTTAAAGTATATATGAAACAAGTTCAGTTCAGTTCAGTTCATTTGCTCAGTTGTGTCCGACTCTGTGACCCCACGGACCACAGCACACCAGGCCTCCCTGTCCATCACCAACTCCCAGAGTTTACCCAAACTCATGTCCATTGAGTCGATGATGCCATCCAACCGTCTCATCCTCTGCCATCCCCTTCTCCTCCTGCCCTCAATCTTTCCCAGCATCAAGGTCTTTTCCAATGAGTCAGCTCTTCGCATCAGGTGGCCAAAGTATTGGAGTTTCAGCTTCAACATCAGTCCTTCCAATCATCACTCAGGACTGATCTCCTTTAGGATGGACTGGTTGGTTCTCCTTGCTGTCCAAGGGACTCTCAAGAGTCTTCTCCACCACCACAGTTCAAAAGCATTAATTCTTCAGTGCTCAGCTTTCTTTATAGTCCAACTCTCACATCCATACATGACTACTGGAAAACCATAGCCTTGACTAGATGGACCTTTGTTGACAAAGTAATGCTTTTTAATATGCTGTCCAGGTTGGTCATAACTTTCCTTTCTAGGAGTAAGTGTCTTTTAATTTCATGGCTGCAGTCACCATCTGCAGTGATTCTGGAGCCCCCAAAATAAAGTCGACCACTGTTTCCAGTTTCCCCATCTATTTGCCATGAAGTGATGAAAGGAAAGTGTGATGATAATTGTATAATGTAATAGGGACATATTCCAGTAGCAATATTTCAGGAACATAGTACTCTTTTGGACTGAACTGTGGCCCCCCAAAAATCCACATGTTGAAGCTTAACCCTCAACGTTGACTGTATTTAGAGATAGGGCCTTCCATGGGCTATTAAGGTTAAATGAGAATCCTAAATGTGTGGCCCTGCCTTAATCTGTTTGGCTTGCTATAACACACGTAACACTGCGTGACTTAAAAACAACCAAAATGTATTACTCAGAATTATGGAAGCTAGCAAGTCCAAGATCAAGGTGCTAGAGAATTGAATGTTTGCTTCCTACTTCATAGTTCATGGATGATTGTTTTCTCATTGTGTCCTAAGATGGCCCTAAGGGGCAAAGGAGTTCTGCATGTCTCTTTTATAAGGATGATAAGGTTATTCATGCCAAACACACATGACCTAATCACAATCTTCAAATACCACCACACTGACAATTAGGCTTCAACATATGAATTTAGGGGAAAAACATTCAGTCTACAACAAGCCCTGATACAACAGAACCTGTGTCTTCATAAGAATCAGGAACATCAAAAGTGATGCAATACAGAAAAAAAGACAGCATTTGGCTGTCTACAAGTCAGGAAGAGACACCTCACCAGAAATCATCCCTGCCAACACTTCGATCTTGGACTTCTGTGAGAACTGTGAGAAAATAAATTTATATTATTTAATCTGCCCCATCTATTAAAAGACTGGTATTTTGCTATAGAAGCCTTAGCTGACTAATAGAATTACTTATCAATATAGCTTGATTTTCAGTAATAATGTATAAGATAAAATACAATCATGTGAAAACAATGTTATGATATATAAAATTAATCAGGCATTGATTAAACATGTAGACATTATAATCACAGAAACAAAATTCAAACATTTCTGCTGTCTGAATTGTAAACAGAGAAGAAATTTTGACAATGATGAAGGAACAAAGATAGAAAAGGTGATATAAAGTAACTTGAATATATCGTTAGGATGGTTTATCATTTTCTTATGTTGCACTCCTACACTATACCTTCCTGCTGTTACTTTCTCACCAAAATAAAAAATAAGTTTTCTTCATGAACCTATTTTCTGTTATGAATAAATTAATTTTATTTTCCCTTAAAAGGCCACCAAAAAACCATAAAGGACTCAAGAAAAATTTGAAATAGGCATTTTTAACAAGTAGACAAATAGCATAACAAAAGCAAAAACAACTAATTCACACTAAGAATTTAGTTAATAATTTTATAGAACTCACAGAAATAATACCTAACAGAACAGCAAAAATTCTGTAATTAATATGTTTGGAACACATATTTTAGACATAAAAGTTTAGACATAAAAGCAGATATACACATAAACCAAAGGTCAATGTAGTTAGTACAGTTTTTTAGTTGAAATCTGCTGACAGCTAGTTTATTTAAAGTCCATAATTACATGTTTATAGCTACCTACAAGCCACTGCTAAAGGTATATAAGAATAATTTTAGACATAATCAAAAAGTCATATTTAGAAAGTCTGGAAATAGATGCATTAGGAAATTCTATTTAACCATTAATTAGGCCCAATATTGTTTTTGTAATGCAACCTTTAGAATCAAAAAACAATGTATTTATATATCTATATACCCATTTCTTACAATATACACAAATGACTGAGTTACCACCTAAATTTAAACACTGATAATTTCTAAAGTAGATATACACAATTAGTCTAAGAGACCTTTTCTGTTTAGAAGTAGGTCAGGAATTATTCTCAAAACCTCATCTAAGGGAGTTACTGTGAATATAGTCCAGTGGATCAGTGGTATGAAAATATTTTTATTACTCCTGAAGCCCATGGTTTTTAGAATTAAGATGATACAGGGCCTGAACATGTAGACCAGCAAAGGACTACTGACTGAGAGACTGGTGGTAGTGTTATAAGGCTGGAGGTGTGGACAAAGTTCTTCTGAGGAATGAGATGCAAAGCTGCGATGACTTACACTGTAGTAGAAAACTGGAAAATATGAGACATTTTATTTTATTATTTTTTATTGGAATAAAGTTGATTTACAATGTTGTGTTAGTTTTAGGTGTACAGTATAGTGATTCATTTGTATGCATTATATATTATATAATATGCACACTATGTATATAGTTTTAATATTTTCCCTTATAGTTTATTATGAAATATTGAATATAACTTCCTGTGCTATACAGTAGGCCCTTGCTGTCCATCTATTACATAGTAATGTATATACATTAATCACTAACTCCTAATTTATCCCTCATTCTTTTCCCCTTTGTAACCATAAATTTGCTTTCTATGTTTGTGGGTATATTTCTGTTTTGTAAATAAGTTTGCTTGTACTTGTACATATAAGCAATATCATATGATGTTTGTCTCTCTCTGACTTATCTTACTTAATACGATAATCTCTAGGTCCATCCATGTTGCTACAAATGGCATTAATTCACGCTTTATGGCTGAGTAATATTCTATTATTTATATATATATATATATATATATATCTTGATGGCTATTCAGTGAACATTGGGGTACATGTATCTTTTTGAATTATGTTTTTCTCTGGATATAAGCAGGAGTGGGACTGCAGGATCATATGGTAGTTCTATTTTTATAAATTAAAGGACACTTTATATTGTTCTCCATAGTAGCTATTCCACTTTACATTCCTACCAACCATGTAGGGAGCGTTCTTTTTTCTCCATATTCTCTCCAGCATTTACTGTTTGTAGACTTTTTGATGACTGCCATTCTGACTGGTGAGTCAGGTGATACCTCATTGTAGTTTTGATTTGCATTTCTCTAATAATTAGCAATACTGATAATTTGTTCATGTGCCTGTTGGCCATCTGTATGTATTCTTCGGAGAAATGTTTATTTAGATCTTCTGTTCATTTTTGATTGGGTTGTTTATTATTCTGGTATTGAGTGGCATAAACTGTTTGCATATTTTAGAAATTAATCCCTTGTCTTTCTCCTGTTTGCAAACATTTTCTTCATTCTGTAGGTGGTCTTTTCATTTTGTTTATGGTTTTCTTTTCTGGGAAATAAAGCTTTTAAGTTTAATTAAGTCCCATTCATTTTTTTTTCATTTTTATTATGCTAGGAGGTGAATCCAAAAAGATATTGCTGTGATTTATGTCAAATAAGGTTTTACCTATGTTTTTCTCTCAGAGTTTTATAGGACCCAGTCTTACATTTAGGCATTTGATCTATTTTATTTTTGTATAAGGCATTAGAGACTTTTTAAATTTCATTCTTTTTACATGTAGCTGTCCACTTTCCCCAGCATCACTTACTGAAGATACTACCTTTTCTCTATTGTATACTCTTTCCTCCAAGACATTTTAAAAAATGGTTATAGTTTCACACTTGGATTACTTTAAAATTTTTTGAGTGATGGCTATAAAGACTGGAGTTCCTGTTTTGACTGTCCTTCCCTCAAAAGGATAGTAGTCTACAATGAATTATATGGGCCATATTTATTAAGATTTTTCTTGGATGTAAGAAAAAAATTATTTGTACTATAATTTATTTCAAAGAATCTGACTTGTACCAAAGGAATGCAAGTCATAAAAAATGATGCTAGACTTGCAGAACTGATGTTGGAATTAAACAAGATAGATATATAAATTATACACACACACACACACACACATTTATATATATACACACACACACATATATATATATATACTAGTACATATATTAAAACATAGTTAATTTTTGGCACATGGCAGGTACTCAACATACTTTATCTCCCTGTATTCTGCTAAATCATTGGAAGTACAGTACTGAGGATCCATCAGGAATCAGTTGTTAGGTGGAAAACTAACAACTACTGACAAAAAGAGCTGGGGCCTTCAAATAGATTAATAATAATAACAGATAATGAAAAAAGAATATACAGTAAGTGATAAAGACAGATGTATTAGACATAATTAATGGGACCTCACTGAAGGAAAAGTGAAGTAGACATATCAAGTCTAGTAAATGTAAATTGTTTGATAAAATATAATGAAATAAATATTCTTCCCTAATTGCTCAAATTGCTCCACAGAACTTCTACATGTAAAATTTGGTTTCTTAACATTACACTTTCAGTACTTTGGATGATTCCAAATTAAACAGAGATCTTCCCTGTTCTTGTAGTTACTCACTTAAACAAGTACTAAACATAGAGCAATCAATGAGAACTGACAGATATTTGGTTCACAACCTTCATTCTGAATTGCTTACTTAACATATTCTCACACTTGATTCCGGACCAATTTTATCACTCCATCTATGTATAACTGGATAGGTTTTCTGTTCCATTTTAAAATAATTTGAATTATATATCCAAATATGTTTACCTTCTGCAACCTCCAGTAAATATTCTCCCTAGGGCATCTTGGCACCACAATGGGAAATCCATGTCAAGGCCACATTTCTGCATAATCTCTATCAATTAAGCCACCTTTCTATTGCTTTTATGCCAATCCTACAAAGAGAAGTAGGAAAATACATTAGTAATGTCTTCTCTCCCACATAGTTCTCAGTAAAATTACAAATTTCTGTTAGTAATGGTATTTATAAAGAGAGGAGATTTTTTTTTTTTAACATTTGAAAACAGGGACACTTTCCAGGACTGTCTTCACTCTTCAAAAAATGGGCATTTGATTTTGTGTCAAGAAAATATGTAAAAAAAAAATATATGTCAAGAAAAAAAAAGAGAATAAGAAAAAGAATGCACTGACTTCAGCCTTAGTATGACAGGTAGTAGAAATGGGAGCAATCTATTTAATCATTAATCTTATTATCTGACCAGCATGGAATAAGTAATAAAAGTAATAATTTCTACTATTTTTACCCTACTAAGTTTGTGAATATAGTTATTGGTGTAATATAACAAAATTTTATTATTTCATCTAGAAAGAAGTATAAACTTATTCAGATTATATAATTAATATTTTTACAATGATTGTATTTTCTAAATTAAAAGTGTATATCACAGAAAAGGTAAATAAACTGGCCTGTGTGCCTAGTGAAAATCAGGCTAGATCTGTCAAGTGTTGATAAGTCTACTATGAACTCAAACTCAGTTAATGATAGATAAGGAAGACAGGTGTGTTTACTCTGTCTGCTACTGTCATGGCAGGATTCTTTGATAAGTTACTTTGAGTTATTTTCTGTCTCTTTGAGGAAAGACAAATGGATTATGTACCATGTCGGGGTCTTGTTATTTGCATAGGTTTTAAAGTATGACAATTACCAATTTAAAGTGTTTCAGAGCTTGAGACATACATAATCTTTCTTTCTATAAACAATCCACATGTAATTTTGAAGGGAGACATGAGTCACATCCTTCATGTGTCTGATATTTTCTTAAGTGGGATACACTCCAAAGTTTACTTGATGGAGACAGACGTATCTTGAATGTGATATTTTGAGGTTTAAGCATAGTAGTGATACATGGTTTTGAATATTTAAAGACTGGAATGTGGAAGTCCCCCAGCATAGAATTTAGCAGTGTATTCCTACAAGAATCTTACCATCTAGAACCAGCATGTATTTCAGCCTTATTTTTATTCTTTATGTCTATTGTATCATAGTCCTGACTCTAATTTTTATCTAAAGTTGTTGAACTGGCGTTCAAATTAAAAGAAAAGTTCCCTTTTTTATACTTGGACTTTTCCCAAAAAATAGTTTTATAATCATAGGATCAGAAAATTTAAGGAGACTTTAGAATTTAAACTCGTTCATCTAGTTCAGCCACCTAAACAGAATCTTTTCTGCAGCATCCCTAGTAGATGGTCACTCATTTTCTACTGAAATGATGCCTATTATGGCAATCTATTCAACTTTAGAAAACTCCGATACTTAGAAAACTCCAGTTCATATGTTCATCCCCTAATTGTGAACTACTCCTTCTAGTACTAGATGTTGGAGTAAAGCAAAATAATTTTTTACACACTGCTTTATTTATTTATGGCTGTTCTGGGTCTTCATTGCTGCATGCAGGCTTTCTCTAGTTGCAGAGAGTGGGGATTACTCTCTAGTTGCAGTGCACAGGCTTCTTGTGGTAGCTTCTCTTGTTGCAGGACACAGGATCTAGGTGGATGAGCTTCAATAGTTGCAGCACATGGGTTCAGCAGTTATAACTTTCTGGCTCTAGGGTACATGGGCTTCAGTAGTTGTGAGACAGGGGCTCATTAGTTGTGGCCCATGGGCTCTAGAGTGTGCAGGCTCCAAACAGTTGTGGTGTGTGGGCTCAGTAGTTGCGGCTCGAGGGCTCTAGAGCATGGGGTCAGCAGCTGTGGTGCACAGACTCAGTTGTCCCACTGGATGTGGAATTCATGTCCCCTGAATTGGCAGGCAGATTCTTACCCACTGAGCCACCAGGGAAGTCCAAAGGAAAACAATTTTATTCCTTCTCCATGACAGATCTTCAAACTTTGGACTCACTCATTAATCAACAATGAGTATTCACTATGGCCCTTAGACAGAATTAGTTGAATAATACATGTCTTCTACATGCAGGAACTTATATTCTACAGGAGTAAATATGTGTGATAATGTTATGTGTTCAACTTATGTAAGCTGCCCTATGAGAACACAGTGATCTCTCTAGATTTTGCTATTTTCCTCCCTTCTCTAGACAGGTAATACACAAACTCCTGATGTTGCATGTAAAAGTTTTAGCAAGCACTTCAATAAGATCACCCCTGTAGCTCATATGGTAAAGTCTGCAGTGCAGGAGACCCAGTTTCAATCCTCGGTCCGGAAGATCCTCTGGAGAAGGGAATGGCAAGCCACTCCAGTATTCTTGCCAGGAGAAGCCCATGGACAGAGGAGCTGGTGGGATACAGTCCATGGGTCACGAAGAGTCAGACATAACTGACTGACTAACACTACTACTATTATACTATATAAGCACAGTAACTTGCTAGTATAGATGAAAATGATACAGTATGCAAAAATAGATATTACAAAAATAATTTTAAAAATAAACAGTAAATGAAGTTTAATATTCTCTTTCCAAACCCAAAATGATCATCTTGCAGAGGCAGAAAAATAACATTTTCTAAACTTCAAGATATTGAAGATTTCAATGTCATTACTTTTGCTATCCTTTTAACAAATTTTCATGGCGGAACTGACATGGAGGGCATAATTTGGCTCTTTTCTGCTGGCAAATGTCACTGTAGATGTGGTATTCTGATCACTACCATCAAGTGGTTGTGGAGATTTTATGAACATTCTGGTTTTCATAGAAGTGGCTTTCTTAGTGGCTTCGTTCTACAGCACAGCATCTGGAATGATTTCTTGAAAGATTAACCTAGAGTCACCTTCTTTAGTCTTCCCAATAATTCTGTAAGTTATTAGTACTCAATAGGATATCCTTTTGTACTAAAAGTAGCTAGTAAAAACTTTATTCCCTGTAACTTAGCCCTGGGCTTCCTTAGTGGCTCAGATGGTAAAGAATTCGAGTGCAACGCAGGAGAACTGGTCTCAATCCCTGGGTTGGGAAGATCCCCTGGAGGAGGGCATGGCAACCCACTCCAATGTTCTTGTCTGAGAATCCCTCTGGACAGAGGACGCCGGTGGGCTACAGTCCATGGGGTCACAAAGAGTCAGACATGACTAAGCATAGCACAGCACATGACTTAACCCTAAACAATACATTAATATGTTAATATTATTTATCCCAAAGGCAG
The DNA here is from genome assembly GCF_033118175.1 of Dama dama. Taxonomy (NCBI): domain Eukaryota; kingdom Metazoa; phylum Chordata; class Mammalia; order Artiodactyla; family Cervidae; genus Dama; species Dama dama. The sequence goes on along the minus strand of NC_083709.1, from coordinate 41,772,515 downwards.
TTCATCTTAAATTCAAGTCATTCAACTAGAGAATTTTTTTTTCAACTAGAGAATTTTTTAAGTTATTTCATTTAATCATTATTTATAGAGCACTTGCCAGTTACCTGAGAGTGTTGTTGGCTCTGGGAATGTATTTATGGAAAAACTAATAAAAATCTCTTCATTTAAAATTCTAATAAGAATTTTGTATTATATGATTTCACATATTTATGACCACATTTACTTATCTACATAATTATACAAATTTAAAGAGTATTTAAAATTGTACACCAAATAAAGAGTTCCTCCAAATATCTCATGTAGATTTTAGTATATTGAGATTTATCCTTAGCTTTTTGTCCTATTTTGAAATGCCTCTCTCCAAAAGTATTAATCTTAAAAGACAAAATAAATACAGCTTCTATGATAAACAATGAAAAAATTAATAATCTAACAGTTGTTAATGGACTTGCTAATGACACAGTAGATTAACACAATAACTTTTTATATTAAGTCATCTATAGCACTCTATAAAACGGACCTAAACACAATATTCTGACTAAAAAAATACTAAATTTCATTAAAAATGGTCCTCCGTCCATGGGATTTTCCAGGCAAGAATACTGGAGTGGATTGCCATTTCCTTCTCCAGGAGATCTTCCTAACCCAGGGACTGAACCCAGGTCTCCCGCATTGTAGGCAGACTTTACCATCTAAGCCACCAGGGAAGTCATTGGAAATCTAAGGTTAGCCAAAGACATACAAAATGACTAGCAAATTATGGTGCATATTTTCCTTTATCAATTATATATATTTGAAAACTGATTTCTTCTAACTATATGCCCATTTTATGATGAAGAAAAAGATAAAAATGATTAAATAATTCATAAAATATATTTTAAAACTGCAAAAATATCACAAGTTAAAAGAATATTTTTCTCTTGGAAAAAATTACGTAGCAAAACAGGAATCACTTCCCAGACTCTGGGATTTAGAAAATTCAATTTTAAATAATATGAAGTATGAAGAAAATACAATTATATAACCTGAATGTTTAAGGAATTCCAAGAACATAACCTTTTAAAATATACAGACCACAGACTTGAAGTGAAGCCACATTTCTCTGACTCAAAGATCTTCCCAACACAGGGATCAAACCTGGGTTTCCAGCATTGCAGGTGGATTCTTTTCACCAGGCAAAGCCATTATTCCTCTACTCATTACAAATGTATTGATCCTAGATTTTCCTAAAAAGTCTGAAAAATATCAGCTCACACTAAATATTTGCCAGCAAAAGCTTCTCTCTTCACATTTTTAAACCACAAAGTACTGCACGAGCCTTTGGGCCCCACTGCCCTCTAGTCTGTCTAACCAGTTCTGTAAAAGACGCCCCTAAAAACTAATGGAATGACTGAGAATAGAATAGGGGAACGGATATTCTGTCCGTTAACTGATATTCTGTCTTTTAACTTCCATGAATGAGGAGTGCAGGAAAATTAACACTGTCAGCCAGCAAGCTTAGTTTATATACCTAGACAATATATTGATCTTAAAAAACAGAATCCAGATGTGAATAAGTATAATTGTCATTTGAGTATAGCTGTCATTACTGATTTGTGGAAAATGGATTATTATTGACTAATTTAATTTCTGTAACAAATTGGAAAATGGAAGAGAGACAAAAGTAGAGTACTCATTAGGGCATAACTAAGATGTTACAAATTAAATCTTTGTAGGAAGAAGAAATTGATTTGAATTACTTATGCTGTAGACAAAAAATATGGGAAATCAATTTACAATGAAAGGTCATATTATTAATATATACTTGCTACTAATACTCTATATACTCTCTCTATATATATATATACACTAATATACTATATACTTGCATAATAACCTATAATTTACATATATAAACAGAAACATATATTATTTGAGATTAAAAAACAAATACAAATATGCATTTTGTGTATGTGTGTGTGTGTACATATACAAAACTATGGACTTAGGTTAGATTACAAAGTATTTGTCTTACACAGAAGCCAAAAAAAAAAAAATCTTCCTGAAAATATTTACTGATAGATATTATTGCCTCATGACTAAAAGACTGCTGACATTGTGAATTCTAGCTATATCGTTGGTAAACTGAATTTTTTTCTCTAGAGATTTAAAAATAGAATAAACATTTAGATGTTTAACAGATATTTGATAAAGGCTGACTCTATAGCTTTTGTTCCTATGAGTGTTACAGTAGAAAAGTGCAGGCATTGGAGTCTGAAACACATGGAGATGAATCCCAGCTCTGCTCTTTATATTACATGTGATCTTGTGTTTCAGTTTCCTTAGTTAAAGAAGGATGTAATGATGTTGCCAATTAATACATTTTATTCCTCACAATTTTATGAAGATTAGAGATAAGTATCACAATAACTAATTACATACTAAGTTATTAGGGAGATTTAATAAATTCAATAGATCAGTTTTGTGGTTATTATTTTCTCTGAGCATGCTTGGAAAACAAAATCAGAGTTATATCAAATGTCATTCGTATAAATCCAACCATATAATCTAGCAGTGATTTCCTTGACATTATTCCCAAATGAATGCTTAATTACTAGAAGTAAATTGGATATGCAAATCACTGTCTGATAACAGCCTTAGAGTTTTTTATACCTTACTGGAAGAAGAAGCACAGGAGTGAGATCATATGGGGAGTGGAAAGTGTAAAAAATACTGGACTAATTTCTTTTCACTCTCCTGTTATCGTCAAGGGCTATATAAGGAAAAGTGACACTGTAAAGCTTGTTCAGTTCAGTTCAGTTGCTCAGTTGTGTTCAACTCTTTGTGACCCCATGGACTGCAGCACGCCAGGCCTCCCTGTCATCACCAACTCCCAGAGTTTACCCAAACTCATGTCCATTGAGTCGGTGATGCCATCCAACCATCTCATCCTCTGTTATCCCCTTCTCCTCCTGCCCTCAATCTTTCCCAGCATCAGGGTCTCTTCCAATGAGTCAGCTCTTCACATCGGCAGCCAAAGTGTTGAAGTTTCAGCTTCAACATCAGTCCGTCTAATGGCCACTCAGGACTGATCTCCTTTAGGATGGACTGGTTGGATCTCCTTGCAGTCCAAGGGACTCTCAAGAGTCCTCTCCAACACCACAGTTCAAAAGCGTTAATTCTTTGGTGCTCAGCTTTTTTTATAGTCCAACTCTCACATCCATACATGACTACTGGAAAACCATAGCCTTGACTAGATGGACCTTTATTGGCAAGGTAATGTCTCTGCTTTTTAATATGCTATCTAGTTTGGTCATAATTTTCCTTCCAAGGAGTAAGCATCTTTTAATTTCATGGCTGCGGTCACAAAGCCATGTAAAATTGGACAAACCTCTGTGAAGTGTGTTTGTTCCTACACACGTTTGAGTGTGACAAACGCTTGGCTATTGATATCTGGGGCAAATGGAAAGCATTTAATAGAGGAATATGAACTAATGAATATAACTTTAATTTGTAAGAGAAATGCTACATATTTTGCAGCAGGCCCATGGACAGGTTTGACTTACAAGGCTAACTTATTCTGCCTTCTGGGATTTATGTTTTCAGTTGCATGATATAAGCTGGTATCAAAAATATCATTATTTTATGTCAGAACACCACATTTTGTGAAAATTTATTGGCAATATCTGAAAAATTTAAAAGAAAGTCTTAAATGTGAGGTAAGGGCTTGCAAATTTTACTCAAAATTGTTAGCTAATTTTCTGACTTGGAAGACTGAAATTTATTAAAATACACATTCACATACACTTTAATCATTCTGAGCCAAAGGCCTACTCCTAAATATCCATGGCTACAACCGTTTACTCCACAACACTGCAGTTTTGAATGCAATGGAAGGACTTAGTTGGTCATATCCCTTGCTCTCTCATTGAAATTACTCCAGAAAGTCATGGCATGACAATGGAATAATCACTTATTTCCTCTCCCTTAGCTTCTTCATTTCTAAAACAAAAGAATTTAATTACATTATCTTTAAAGCCTCTGGAAAATTTTTCTCTTGCAGATGAAAGCAGATTGCTAAGAAAAGTGCTTACTTCTGAGGGCAAGTAAAAAGGCCCTTGGTTTAAAAAATGTTGCTTCTGTTTACAACCCCTCTGTCTGTTATGCCTTCTAGATTAGTATATTTCTAGATTATAATGTTTTTTAGCATTTCTGACATACTATACAGTTGCATACAATGATAATCTTTTCATTAAATAAAAATCTAATACATTTTTTTCTCTTTGGTATACAAACTGTTACAAGTAAAAACTAAACTCTTTAAAGCTTTGAGGAATTATTCATGAAAAGTATGGAATTATGCCACAACAGAGATGATATTGTCAAAGAGAAACTATTATTTATAATTAAAATTCCAGTTCTTAACTACAACACATTTTTATGTATTAATAATTTTTAAAAGCTTTAGAGATTTTTATTCTTGAACAATATCCAAAAGAAAAGGATACAATTCATCCTTATATCTTCATTTTATATAATTTCTTGTACTTTCTAGTTCACTTATTTTAAAAATCACTACATTTTGTAATACAAGAAGGAATAAGCACAAAAAATTTTATTTTAAAAATGAAGAAATTAAGATTCAGGGTCACAGAGCTGAAAAGTGACAGAAAAGAGACTTACACCAAAGTAAAAGCTAAAGCTAATAATACCTACACGTTAAATAAATACTGGAAATTAGTTTCAAGGAGAGCGAAATTGATTCTCAAAAATGCAATTGTTTTGCCTTTACAGCCACATTTTCTTCTGTTATATGTTTGCTACTCTGTTTTTTTTTTTTTCCTGTAAACAGATACTCTGGATCAACAATGCTGCTGCTGCTGCTAAGTCGCTTCAGTCATGTCCAACTCTGTGCGACCCCATAGACGGCAACCCACGAGGCTCCCCCGTCCCTGGATTCTGCAGGCAAGAACACTGGAGTGGGTTGCCATTTCCTTCTCCAATGCATGAAAGTGAAAAGTGAAAGTGAAGTCACTCTATCATGTTCGACTCCTAGCAACCCCATGGACTGCAGCCTACCAGGTTTCACCGTCCACCGGATTTTCCAGGCAAGAATACTGTAGTGGGTTGCCATTGCCTTCACCAGGATCAACAATGAGACTAACTTTTAATCAAGGAAACTAAAGTGGATGGAATCATGCAAAAAACTTGTAAGTCTTTTAAATATGTCTCCAAAACACAATATATTAACACCTTTTCTTTTTTTTAAAAATAATTCAATATATTAGATCAAGGCATTTTTCAGTTAATAACCTTATTATGTACTTGCCTAAATACTTAATCTATAATAAAAGACAATGTTCTTTGGATGAATACTATGTCTGAAATTATTTATGATTTGCAGCAGTATACACTTATTTTTGTATGCATTCTTTTTTTTGTGTGGGCTCTCCTACTCAGTATCAGTCAGTCACCTGGCCTTAGAAGGACCAGTTAGATCATGATTAATACTTTTTTTTCCCCCACAGTACATCAGAAAGTTTAAATGTTTTAATAGGCCAATGTTTTATAGGTGACTTTCACTTTCACTTTTATGGGCTCCGTGGTGGCTCACTGGTAAAGAATCTGCCTGCAATTCAGGAGACAGGGGTTAGATCACTGGCTTGGGAAGATCCCATGGAGGAAGTCATGGCAACCCACTGTAATACCCTTGCCTGGAGAATCCCATAGACAGAGGGGCCTGGTGGGCTACAGTCCATAGGGTCTCACAGAGTTAGTTATGACTGAAGCAACTAAGCAGCAGCATAGGCCAATAATGGAATTACTTGTTATAATTTATTTAATAGTTATTTTGAAATATGCAAGATTACACTGGTGACACAGATATTTTAAAATCAGCACCCTTACTTACTCAAGAACATTTATTTCCACCTGGTAAAGATGCCAAATTATAATTAACCATTTCTGTATTTTCAGATATTCAGATTTCTTCCACTTAAAATATGTATCTTTTGTGTTTAAACATATTTTCTATATATGGAATTTCTCAAAAGAAATCCAGAACACTATGGAATCTTAATATAAACCTATAAATAAATTTTTGATAAAGCATTCTACTAAATTTAAATAAATTATTACAGTAAATTTCATTTTTTATACAAAATATGTGAAAAAATTTTGCAATTGGAAAATTTTTATGCATTAATTTGAATTTGTCACCTAACTAGTAAAAGACAGAAACCTTATCTCCCTATTTTGTACAGACCTGCAACTTTCATTTATCCATCCCTGGAAGGAATCAAAGATCATCGATGTCTGTATCATAGAAGGGGAAAGTCAGAAAACAGTGAGTCATTTGGTAGAGTAGAAATTAGGCAAAAAGAAAGATAAACTCAAAGTCTCCAATAGAGTGGTGAGATCTTTCCACTATCTGCTGAAAAATTCTATGAGTGACAACTGTAAAATGGAAGTAGCAGATTTAAGCATAATTCTTTGAAGAAACTGAGTAACTCTAGGGCAATGGTTTAGAAATACTGATATTTGGGGATCACTTACAAATGAATTGGAGTTTGAACATCATCAGACTGGATTGAAACTGAATTGGTAGCCCCATTATACTGCAACCCCAGTAACTAAATTGAACAAATTTTCATGTAAATTATATTACCTAATCACAAAATACAGAACAAACCAGGGCTACACTTATTGTCAAATGATCTCTCCAAAAATCTCACTCGAGTTTGCTACATAAAGGTTGATAGACAGTAAATATGTAGACACAAACCTGTTGTAGCCAGAGCTAAAAAATAAACCAATCTGACACAGAGTAGGAAAGAAGTTAAGAAATAATCACACACTCTCACTTAGAGTGTGGTCTATGAGCTGATGGCGTTCCATGAAATGTCTGCCATTGGCTCACACTGAGAAAGATATGTAAGTTGAGAGGAAGAATTTAGGAACTTTAATAGAAATATGTCAACTTGAGATTAAAAGTATCACTGGACTACTCTCATTTAACAGTGCATATACTGACTTAAATGATATTGAATTTGGGTACATGACACAAGAAGTCATGTACTTAGATATCAGGTATCAGCCTAAGATGAATTAGAAATGAAACAAAGTATGGGAAAAAGAAAACTGTCTAAAACACAGCTAGTTTGAGAAGCATTGATCTCCGAGATAAAATCAGAGCAGAGCTGCTCTCGTCTAAGCAAATACACTCTAAGATGGCTTTGCAAGTATGCAGCTCTACTCTAGCAAGAGTAATATATTTTAAAAGGATGCACAGCACTGAGCATTAGGCAAGATTTGGGAGTGGGAGGAAATAACTAATAGATTATACACTATATATTAAAAATATACATATTGACCTTAATAAAAAGAAAAACCAAGTATAAAAAGGTCAAATTATATGAACTATACATTACAGAGCTAAATAAATTGGAAATGAAAACCACATTGTAAGAAAATAATTTGCAAATTAAAAGAGAAAAATTGACAAGGTGGAAAGTTAAATTGCTACTAAAAAAGAAAGACCAAATATAATTGTAATGAGTACAGAGGAAAATCTCAGAGAGGGCAAAGCAATTAGAGAGCAGTTAAAGGTGTGGAAGACAGAAATATAGCATTATTTTAGAAAAAATTAGTTGATTAATACCCTTCAATAAAATGTACTTGAGGTCCTCCTAGGGGCTGAATGAAAACCTTGATTGTGAAATCCAGTAAAAGAAAACAAACAAACAAACAAACAAAAAACTAAAAATACTCTTACCACATCATGTGGAAATCATGCTCCTGGGAGTATAGACAAAAGAGTTGAAAACTTATGTCTGCATAAAAACCTGCATCATTTGTTTATAGATGTTTATAGAAGCTTTATTTACAATTGTCAAAACTTGGAAACAGCCAAGATGTCCTTCTGTAGGTGAATGGAAAAATAAACTGTGGCACATATAGACCATGGACTATAATTTGGCCTAAAAAAATGCATTATAACAACATGAACAGACATGGAGGAACTTTAAATATGTATTATTAAATGAAAGAAGTCAATATGAAAAAGCTAAAAAGGGTACAATTTCATTTTATGCCATTCTAGACAAGGCACAACTCTGGAGGCAATAAAAGGATAAGTGGTTGTCAGGGGTGGGAGTTGGGATGAATGAACAGGTGCAGCACAGAAGATATTTAGGTCAGTGAAGCTATTCTGCATGATCATAACGATGGATACCTGCCACTGTGCATTTATCTAAAACTGTAGACTGTGCAACAGCAAGAGTGAACTGCAATGTAAACTATGAACTTTGGTTAATATAGGTTCATTGGCTGTAACAGATAGTCTGTCTCCTGGGGAAGATGATAGTGGGGCTGGCTCTGAGTGAATGGCATAAGGGAGTATATGAAATCTCTGTTCTTTCTGTGAACCTAAAACTACCCCAAAAAAACTATTAAAAAATAGAGGATTTTAAAAGGATTATTAAAAGGATTAATTCAAATTATTAAAAGGACTATTAAAAGGATTCACATTTTAAAAAATCAGCAATGGTTATAGCATTCATTTAAATTTAGAGCTTAGGTTAAACAATTTGAGGAAAACTTTTACAATTAAAACTGAGTTATATGTTACAATTAATTATAAGATGCAAAAATAAATTGAAGAGTATAAGAAAGTGAGAAAATGCTAATCTCTACAGTTTCTGTATCAGTGAGTTACTAGTTAAAATTTAAATAAAATTATTTGTCCAGTTTAAAAATTTTTGTGAATTTAATGCAGGTTATCTCAGTCATGACACTGTTGACATTTTGAGCCTGATAATTATTTGTTCAGGGAACTATCCTGTGTATTGCAAGATACAGTAACATCTTTATCCTCTGCAGAGTAGAAACTAGTAATATCTCCCCTTCTATCCCTGTTGCAATAAACAAAACTTCTCCAGTGAATGCCAAATGCCTCCGGAGAGATGACTCCTGAGACTATTGCAAAGATAAACAAAAAGATGGTTCTTTGAGAAGATAAACAAGATAGAGAAACCATTAGCCAGACTCATCAAAAAAAAGGGAGAAAAATTAAATCAATAAAATTAGAAATGAAACTGAGAAATCACAACAGACAATACAGAAATACAAAAGATCATGAGACTACTATGAACAACTATATGACAATAAAATGGACAACTTGGAAGAAATAAGACAATATTCTTAGAAAAGTATAACCTTCCAAAACTGAACTAGGAAGAAACAGAAAATCTGAACAGACCAATCACAAGCACAGAAATTGAAACTGTAATCAAAAACCTTCCAACAAAAAAAAGGCCAGGTCCAGATGGTTTCACAGGTGAAATCTACTAAGAATTTAGAGAAGAACTAACATTTGTCCTACTCAAACTCTTCCAGAAAATTTCAGAGGAAGTAAAACTTCCAAACTCATTCTATGAGGCCACCATTGCCCTGATACCAAAACCAGATGAAGATGCCACAAAAAAAGAAAACTACAGGCCAATATCATTGATTAACATAGACACAAAAATCCTCAATAAAATTCTAGCAAACAGAATCCAAAAGCATATTAAAGAGATCATACATCATGACCAAGTGGGCTTTATTCCAGGGATGCAAGGATTTTTCAATATTTGCAAATCAATCAATGTGCTACACCATATTAACAAATTGAAAGACAAAAAAATGTATGATTATCTCAAGAGATGCAGAGAAACCCTTTGACAAAATTCAGCACCCATTTATGATAAAAACTCCAGTGCACAGGCATAAGGATTTTACCTCACCATAATAAAAGTCATGTATGACAAAACCACAGCAGACATTATTTAATTAATGGTGAAAAATTAAAAGCATTTCCTCTAAAATCAGGATCAAGACAAGGGTGCCCACTCTCACCACTACTATTCCCTATAGTTTTGGAAGTCCTAGTCATAGCAATCAGAGAAGAAAGGAAATAAAAGGAATCCAGATTGGAAAAGAAGAAGTAGTACTCTCACTGTTTGCAGATGACATGATCTTCTACATGGAAAACCCTAAACATACCACTAGAAAATTTCTAGAACTAATCAATGAATACAGTAATGTTGTGAGCCTGAAGGATATAAAATTAAAATGCAGAAATCCCTTGCATGCCTATACACCAACAATGAAAAAACAGAAAGAGAAATTAAGCAAACAACCCCATTCAGCATTGCAATGAAATAATAAAATATTTATTAATAAATTTACTTAAAGGAACAAAAGACCTATACATAGAAAACCATAAAAAACTGATGAAAGAAATCAAAGATGTCACAAATAGATGGAGAAATATAACATGTTCATAGATTGGAAACATCAATACAATGAAAATGAGTATACTACCCAAAACAATCTATAGATTCAATGCAATCCCTGTCAAGCTACCAACGACATTTTTCACAGAACTGCAATAAATAATTTCACAATTTGTATGGAAACCCCAAAAAATCTAAAATAGCCAAAGCAATCTTAAGAAAGAATGGAACTAGAGAAATCAGCCTTCCTGACTTCAGACTGTACTACTACAGAGCTGCAGTCATCAAGACAGTATGGTACTGGCACAAAAACAGAAACAGAGATCAATGGAAATAAATAGAAAGTACAGAGAAAATTCACACACCTATGGATACCTTATCTTTGACAAAGGAGGCAAAAATACACAATGGAGAAGACAGTCTCTTTAACAAGTTGTGCTGGGAAAACTGGTCAGCCACTTGTAAAAGAAGGAAACTAGAACACTTTCTACCACCATACACAAAAATAAACTCAAAATGGATTAAATATGTAAACATAAGACCAGAAACTACAACACTCTTAGAGGAAAACACAGGTAGAGCACTTTCTGACAAAAATCACAGCAAGATCCTCTATGACCCACCTCCTAGAGTAATGGAAATAAAAGCAAAAATAAACAAATGAGGCATAATTAAACTTAAAAGCTTTTGCACAACAAATAAAACTATAAGCAAGGTGAAACAAAGAGCCTTCAGAATGGGAGAAAAAAATTACAAATGACACAACTGACAAAAAATTAATCTCCAAAATATACAAGAAGCTCATGCAGCTTAATACCAGAAAAGTGAATAATCCAAACAAAAAGTGGGCCAAAGAACTAAACAGATATTTCTCCAAAGAAGACATACATATGGCTAATAAACACATGAAAAGATGTTCAACATCACTCATTCAGTTCGTTCAGTTCAGTCGCTCAGTCGTGTCTGACTCTTTGTGACCCCATGAATCGCAGCATGCCAGGCCTCCCTGTCCATCACAAACTCCAAGAGTTTACTCAAACTCATGCCCATCGAGTCGGTGATGCCATCCAGCCATCTCATCCTCTGTCGTCCCTTTCTCCTCCTGCCCCCAATCCCTCCCAGCATCACGGTCTTTTCCAATGAGTCAACTCTTCGCATGAGGTGGCCAAAGTATTGGAGTTTCAGTTCAAAATCAGTCCTTCCAATGAACACCCAGGACTGATCTCCTTTAGGATGGACTGGCTGGATCTCCTTGCAGTCCAAGGGACTCTCAAGAGTCTTCTCCAACACCACAGTTCAAAAGCATCTCCAAGCCAGGCTTCAGCAATATGTGAACCGAGAACTTCCAGATGTTCAAGCTGGTTTTAGAAAAGGCAGAGGAACCAGAGATCAAATTGCCAATGTCTGCTGGATCATCAAAAAAGCAAGAGAGTTCCAGAAAAACATCTATTTCTGCTTTATTGACTATGCCAAAGCCTTCGACTGTGTGGATCACAATAAACTGTGGAAAATTCTGAAAGAGATGGGAATACCAGACCACCTGACCTGCCTCTTGAGAAACCTATATGCAGATCAGGAAGCAACAGTTAGAACTGCACATGGAACAACAGACTGGTTCCAAATAGGAAAAGGAGTATGTCAAGGCTGTATATTGTCATCCTGCTTATTTAACTTATATGCAGAGTACATCATGAAAAACGCTGGGCTGGAGGAAGCACAAGCTGGAATCAAGACTGCCAGGAGAAATATCAATAACCTCAGATATGCAGATGACACCACCCTTATGGCAGAAAGTGAAGAGGAACTAAAAAGCCTCTTGATGAAAATGAAAGAGGAGAGTGAAAAAGTTGGCTTAAAGCTTAGCATTCAGAAAACTAAGATCATGGCATCTGGTCCCATCACCTCATGGGAAATAGATGGGGAGACAGTGGAAACAGTATCAGACTTTATTTTTTTGGGCTCCAAAATCACTGCAGATGGTGACTGCAGCCATGAAATTAAAAGATGCTTACTCCTTGGAAGGAAAGTTATGACCAACCTAGATAGCATATTAAAAAGCAGAGACATTACTTTGCTAACAGAGGTCTGTCTGGTCAAGGCTATAATTTTTCCAATGGTCATGTATGGATGTGAAAGTTGGACTGTGAAGAAAGCTGAGCGCTGAAAAATTGATGCTTTTGAATATCACTCATTAGAGGTATGCAAATCATAACCACAAGGAAGTATCATCTCAGGCTGGTTAGAATGGCCAATGTCAAAAAGTCTACAAACAATAAATGCTGGACAGTGTGAGGAGAAAAGGGGAACTTTGTTGGTGGGAATGCAAACTGGAACAGCCACTATGGAGAACAGTGTGGAGATTCCTTAAAAACTGCCGTTAAGACCTAGCAATCCCACTGCTGGGCCATACACACTGAGGAAACCAGAATTGAAAGAGACATGTGTACCCCAGTGTTCATTGCAGCACTATTCACAATAGCTAGGACATGGAAGCAACCTAGATATCCATCAGGAGACGAATGGATAAGGAAGTTGTGGTATATATACACAATGGAATATTACTCAGCTATAAAAAGTAACTCATTTGAATATGTTCTAATCAGGTAGATGAAACTGGAGCCTATTATACAGAGTAAAGTAAGTCAGAAAGAGAAACACAAAAATATATATTAATGCATATATATGGAATTTAGAAAAATGGCAATGACTGTCCTTTATGCAGGGCAGCAAATGAGACATAGATGTAAAGAACAGACATTTGGATTCTGTGGGAGAAGGTGAGGGTGGGATGATTTGAGAGTATAGCATTGAAAAATGTATATTACCATATGTAAAACAGATGACCAATGAAAGTTCAATGCATGAAGCAGGGCACCCAAAGCCAGTGCTCTGAGACAACGCACAGGGATGGGGTAGGGAGGGAGGTGGCAGGGGTAGTACTCAGAATGTGGGGACACATGTGTACCCATGGCTGATTTATGTTGATATATGCTGAGACATCACTATATCATCAAGGAATTACCTTCCAATTAAAATTAATTATTAATTAAAAAAATAATAATGTACCCTTAGTGTTAACATCCAAACACAAGCAGTGATATGATGGCAAAAGTTTTATCCTTTCCTTTATTTCTATGAAAAGATGATTTTTAACTCAGTTTAAATAAATTATATTTACAATTAAAAAAAAAAAAGAACCACTACCTTAGGAGTATCGTTTAAGTTAATAAACTTCTCTTGTGATTAGTGATTGGAAAATGTTTGGAAAAATAAACTACTTAAAGTGGTGTTCAAATTCATTTTTATCTTTGTTCCATTTAAATGTAACTGCATTCAGTAGTCTTTGTATTGACCTATAATTGTATTTCTTTTGTTTCCTTGTCCAGTTTGGTGTCAATAATTATAAAAATTGGCAGTGGGAAGAGAATTAGACTCTTGTCTGTTATGTCTTCTGAAACAAGATACATTTATTTCTGAGCATATAGGATGACAATGAAAGCATAAACTATGAATATGATCAGTTACATAAATCTCATTGTTTTAATAAGGGCACAAAGGGTATTTACAGTTTTCCCAAGAGTAGTTAAGAAAATCGATTAAGCATCACATAGTTAACATTAAAATTCATGTAAAACAAGGCATTATTATTACCTATCAACCTACCAGTCAATTCAGGTAACTTGGATAGGCATTTAGAAATTCTGACTAAGAGTAGGCAACTTGTGTTGCCTCCAAGTTTTGATTTAGCCTCAAAATACTTACTACTGATTACTGTTTTTCCCATCCAAGTACTAATCAGACCTGACCCTGCTTAGCTTCTGAGATCAGACAAGATAAGGCACATTCACAGTGGTACATCCATAGACCAATTACTGTTTCTGTGCATGTAAACCACTGGTTTTTGAACACTGTAGACTTATTGCCTGATAGACTACAAGTTTGTTACCTGAGAGACTACAAGTTCCATTAGGTCAGGTATCGTTCTGATTTTGCTCACCACCCTAATCAAAGTGTCCTTAACCACTCTGGACATAGAGTAAATGCTTAAAAAATGTTGTGAAAGTGAAAGTCATCCAATTGTCTCCAATTGTTATTTTTAAACTATCCATTCAATTCCAAGTTCTCTATTATAGAGCAATGAATTACTAATGACTTTGTAACAATTTGAAGAAATGTTAAGCACAAATTATTGTAAACAGTCTTGGTTTAGTGATTTTCTATAGTCTTCTTTTCTAAAGAAGCACAAATGCTTAAACATTACTATTTTATTCCCAAGTCCTGGAAATGCATGCAAATTTAAAATTACATATTAATCTCTACCTATGGAATGATAAAGAAATCTTTATTGCAAACATTTATGAGAAAATTTGACACATCTCTTTGCTTTCCTTCTTTCGCTCCTTCATCCTCTGTAACACATGGAATCGTGTTAAAATGTGAGCAACCCACCATCTCTGCATGCTGAAATCCTTGTTTAATAAGCCTAGTTTTAAATAAACAATGATTTTATTTCTAAGTTGAGATTGCAAACTTCTTGAAAGATGAGGCTCTGTAATATTATAGTATAGAGCTCCTCTTGTGGGCTTTGGACCGGGTTTATAATGTTCTCTTAATATGGTTTTGCTTTTAGAATAATTTCAGGCATTGCAATTGATCATGTTTATGAGTACTCAGGGAATGTTAAGTATGCAAATTATTTAGCTGACACATATACAGTCTAATGAAATTTTACTAAATATAGAGCTATCATTATGAGGAACTAGTTTATAGTATTTTAGTATGCATATCCACAACATATATTTTATGCATTTTATTAATTGTGCTTTATTAATTATAATAAGGTTAACTTGTTTTAATAAGGTATAAACTTTTTAAAAGCAAGGCTTTCCCACTATGTGATAAACAGAGGTGTTTATTTTGTAGTTTTTATTATTTTTCCATTTATAATTACAGTTTTCTTTGAATTTTATTAATACTTTTCCTGTAGTTAAAAACTCTAAAAAGTGAAAGTGAAAGTCACTCAGTTGTGTCTGTCTCTTTGCAACCACATGGACTATACAGTCCATGGAATTCTGAATGGATAGCCTTTCCCTTCTCCGGGGTATCTTCCCAACCCAGGTCTCCTGCATTGCAAATTCTTTACCAGCTGAGACACAAAGGAAGCCCCCAAACTCTAAGATAGGTTCTTATTCTAAAAAAATGTGTTTACTGATATAATGTATGCTAGTTCATGAAAAAGAGGATTACGTGCAATTTCAATTTATTTTTGTATTAACATAATACTTCTCCATTACAGGTGAAAATTCAGATACAGTGATTGGTTGAGTCAGAGTCAGAAAATATTCCCTGTCCTTGTTCGAAAATAAAGGGAGTGTTCAAGCCAGTTCTGAACTCTATATGTCACTGTGTGCTCACTGACTTACCTCTGGGTAGAATCCTAGAAGCATGTGAGACTGCTGGAAAGGATTCTGCAATCTTGAAGTGACTCATACTACTGAAAGCCTTTTATTCACTTATTATAGATCTTTTAAACACTACTATTTAAATCTAAGGCTAGAAATGCTTGAAAAAATTGCAGTTGCTCAATCCATGTGTCACATTTCTGCATCTTGTGTTCTGTTACCACAGTTGAGAATTTAACTCCTCATTCCCCACCTCAATTTCCTCATGCCCTTAACATTCTTAACATTAATTATATGACAATTTTCTTTATTTACTAGTAAGTATTCATGTTTTGCTTATGTAAATAAAATTTCACTGCTGAGAGAAGCAGTATAGTATGATTACATTTCTTGTACAAAATTTTAATTTCCTACAGTTAAAACTTATTTAACTGCCCTTTTCATTTGTTTAGTCTTTAATGCACCTGTTTTTAGATTGCTGAGTCCTTTGTTCCAACTTTTTATTACTCTCCAGTGTTGTGGAGAGTCTATCAAACTGGAATACTGATAAAATGCATGACACCAAGAATGAACTGTAATGTAAAGGACAGGCATTGGGTGATAATGATACATCAATGTCGGTTCATCAGTTGTAACAAATGTACCACTCTGGTGGGGGTGTTTATAGTGGGGGAGGCTATGCATGTATAGAAGCAGGGTCTATACAGAGAACTGTGTACCATTCCCTCAATCTTGCTATGAACCTAAAACTGTTCTAAACGAAGGGGGAAAACAGATACAAAATAATTATGGTTAATATACTAACCCATAAAATAAACTAACCTAATCTGAAGGTTCATTTAGGATGCTTCAAAGTTGCTATAATTATTCTTCAACAGCATGTGTGCACATACATATTATAGCTTCCCCAATAGCTTGGCAGGTTAATAATCTGCCTGAAATACAGGAGATATGTTCAATTCCTGGGTCGGGAAGATCCCCTGGAGGAGGAAATGGCAACCCACTCCAGTATTCTTGCCTGGAAAATCCCACAGACAAAAGGAGCCTGGCAGGCTACAGTCCATTGGGTCGCAGAGTTGGACATGACTGAGCATGCATGCATGCAAATAAATATACTTGTTTATGTTTATATTTTGTATTATGTATACACATACAAACACACACATTTATGCTTATAATTTATAAGGTGGAACTCCGTCAGGTGCTAGAGATAAAACAATGAATAAAACATAGCTCTAAATTTGAAGAATTCAAGTTCTCTCTATTGGATATTACAATTGTATGAAATATTGGAATGATAGATAAATGGCATGCTAGGACTCCTAAATATTCTCCAGGAACTAAGAGTTATATACACTCCTGCCTCCTCCCCAAGCCAGACATATTTTGCCAGTGATGGGATTCATTCTGACCACTGAGTCAAAAGAAAAGTATTTTTTTCAGATGACATTGCCTCCAGTAAAAAAAGACTGATACTACAAGAGAGGGGAAAACAAACCAAACAAACTTTTAGCTCTATCCTCTTCCCTCCAATTTACAACATATGCATGTGTAGATATGTCATTTGGAGCCATGCAGCAATGTGCCTATCATATTACTTAATATATGAAAGGGCTTACTGTGTAAATGAGGCCTTCAAAAATAATAGGGTATGAGGTATTTTTAGACAACATAATAAACAGTTTTTTACAAGCAGTGATTAGTTTCTCAATTTCTCATTTATAATCAAAATTACCATATTTGATTCAACAAGAAAGATATTAAGTGAAGGCCTCATACCTGTCTTGCTTGTACTCAAGTCACTCAGTCCTGTCTGTCTCTTTGCGATCCTGTGGACTGTAGACCGCTGGGCTCCTCTGTCCATCAGTTTCCCCAGGCAAGAATACTGGAGTGGGTTGCCATTTACTACTCCAGAGGGAGATCTTCCCAATCCAGGGATCGAACCTGCATCTCCCGTCTCCTGCATTGCAGGAGGGTTCTTTACCCACTGAGCCATCAGGGAAGCCTCATACCTGTCTATTTGATCTCATATCAGAATAAGCATAATTAAAGTAAGGCATTAGATGAATACTGTGTTACATAACAGCATCATATATAATGGAAGTAGCAAATGTCGATGAACCAATTAATGAAGTAAAACAAGATAATCTATGAACTACTGGGACTAAATGGCCAGAATTCACAGAATTTATTTCCTAAATGATGGGTGGGATGATTATACTGGGTTCATATCCTTAAATGTCTACCTGTTCCTCCCTCCCTCCCTTCCTCCCTTCCTCCCTTTTTCTCCTCCATCCCTGACTGATATCCATTGCTATTAGTACAGAAGTGATCCTGAGGATCACCTCACTATACAATTTTAATGTGTCCCAGTGATTTGCAAATTAATATCCTACAGAAAATTTTAATAGTTCTCAGAGAAACACGAGTATGATGATACTTTATTTAAAAGTATATGTAATAAGGATAAGTTCACAGCTTAATCTTTTATATATTGCCGACATGTCCACATTAAGCATATTTTGTTTCAAAACCTAAACAGAGAAAATACTAATTTGGCCATGTTTATAATTTTAATTATTTTGCAATGTAGATCCCAAATGGTGATTTGCAAGTCACTTTTATATTTCAGCCTCTTTGAATAGCCATGCTCACAAGTAGGGATTTACAATATCAAGCATGCTTGACAACAGAAGGCCTGGATGCCAAGTTAGGAATCTACTTTCAAACAGCGGCAAGGCATTGTGTGTTCCACATATATTCATAACTGCCAAGCACCCTTTCTAAATGACTTGTTCTAATTCCTGTACAGATTATGCTTCTAATTTTTAAGAAATTCAGTTAATAGCTATGGATCTCCCTCAGACTTTCCATTTTTTCAAGCATGAAATTCATGTAGAGATTATTTTGTATAGTTCTGAAAGCTTCCATTTGTCATTCACCACATCCTAAGAAGCAATGTGTTCATTTTATAACCCTTGTTAAATCTGTCACTGGCTAATGTTGAAGTAAAGGAGCAGTGAACACTGGCAAAACGTATTAAAATAATCATCTTTAATACCCCCAAGCTCTTCTCAGCTTACTAATAATAGAATAATTATCATTTTCGAGTATTGCACAGAAAAGGGATTTTAAGTGTTTGTCACTGTATATAGGCAGAACCTCTCAAGGAATCACAGAAATGCTTTAAACAATAGAATGATGCAGACTGCAACAGAGGTAGTCAGGTACACTTTGTGCCATCTAGAACACACATCAACATTAAACGGAACAAACTTTTAGACACATGTAAGTGTAAGATCTGGGGGAAAGCATGTCAGATTGCGTGTCTAAATCTAGAATGATCCTAAAGAATTGTACATATTTTTCAAATAAAAAACACAAACATTAAAACAGATAATATTCAATATATTATAGAAAAAAGTTACCATCTAAATGGTTAGTATGTAAGGATTCTGTTTACCTAAAATTTATAAGAATTTACATTGTGTAACCTTAATTTAGGAACATCATTACCCACTCTTTAATTTTCATTGTGTTCAATTTATCTGTTTTGATTTGCCATTTGTGTTCTTGGGGTTGTATTTAAGATATCACTGCCAAACACGAGATTGTGAATATTTGCTTTTATGTTTTCTTCTAAGAGTTTTATAGGTTTAGCTCTTAAACTTAGTTATGTGAATGTTGGGAATTATTATTATTTGTATGTATATGGTATAAGATAGAGTTCAAACTTCATTCTTCTGCTTGTCTACATTTTTTTTTTTGTCTACATTTTTTTGTAGACACTTCTCACACTACTATTTTTTGAACAGACATTACTTTTCCCATTAAATAGCTTGTCAACCACTTAACTGCAATATAAAGATTAAAGGAAAAGGGCAATAAAAAGAACTATAACTACTATAATTTAAGGAATACATAACATAAAAATAGGTAAACTGTGACATTAATAACATAAAAGGGGGAAGTAAAAGAGTAACGTTGTCTTCTTTATAGAGAGGGATTGTAGTCATAGGTATACATTCTATGAAATAAAACCATTTCATATTATTTTTCATCAGAAATGTAATAACTCCTGAATAATTTATATAAGGTTTAATCTCATTATGAATTAACCTTGGATAATTCTGCTCACCTCTAAGGTGTAGTGTTAACTAGTTTTCTCCACTGACTAAACTGATTAAGACAATGGGCCAATGGAGATCATATCAGGGAAGACATTTTCTAGCACCACGGAATCAGAAATCAACTAGTAAGTTTTCTTTTCTAGTTTCTCCAGTTGCATTTACTTCAAAAACCTATGCCACTAAAAGTCTTCAGAGGCAATGTTTGTGTCTGATTCACTTTCACTTTTTAAAATTGTCTCTCTATCTCATGTAGCACCTTTCATATAATAAGTACAAAATATGTATTTATGGAGTATACATAAATTATTTCATTAAATATTAAGTTATGTAATATATCCCTCTTCTATTATAGCAACGTGATAATAGCAGATGACTAATAAATAATTGAATGTATTTATAATTGTATCAAATAAAGAACTCTACTTTTCTTTTTTCTTTGTCTTTTTTTCCTCATAGTTTAATAATACATCTATGGATCCTCAGTAAAGAAAGAACAAGTCTTCTCCAAGTACTAGGACTCTCTTTATTTTAATTTTCAAAATTCTTTATTGATCCAAGGAGAAATCATCAGAATGGCAAAAAAAAAAAAAAATTCTTCCAGCTTTATTGGCTATATTTGACACATAAGTCAAAGTTTAAGTTGATTTATATGTCAAATATATTTCTCAATAATTTTAAGAATTAAACTTAAGAATTTTAAGTTTAAAGTGTATACCTTATTGACTTGATAAAATTATATATTGCAAAATTATTACCACAATGTTTTAACTAACACTCTCATGATATCATATAATTAACATTTCTTTTTTTTTTTTTGTAGCAAGAACATTTATACTCTTAACAACTTTCAAGTATATAACAGAATTGTTAACTATAATCACAATGCTCTGCATTAGATGCTTAAAACTTATGTTTTAACTGGAGTTTTTCAACACTTGACCAACCTCTTCTCATTTTCCTCATCTATCATTCACCAATAATGACTACTCTGCGGGAGAGTGTGCATGCTTCAGTCATGTCCAACTCTTTGAGACCCTAAGGACTGTAGTCCTCCAGGTTCCTCTGTCCATGGGATTCTCTAGGCAAGATTACTGGAGTAGGTTGCCATGCCTCCTCCTGGGGATCTTCCCAACCCATGTATCAAATCCATGTCTCATGTCTCATGCATTGGCAGATGGGTTTGTCAGCACTAGTGCCACTTGGGAAGTCAACCACCACTCTACATTTCATTCATAAGCATTGTTGTTATTGTTCAATCACTAAGACGTGTCTAACTCTTTGAGACCCCATGGACTGTAGCATGCCAAGCTCCTCTGTCCTTCAGTGTCTCCCAGAGTTTGCTCAAGTTCATGTCCATTGAGTCAGTGATGTTATCTAACCATCTCATCTTCTGGTGCCCCCTTCTCCTTCTGCCCTCCATCTTTCCCAGAATCAGGGTTTTTCCAATGAGTTGGCTCTTTGAATCAGGCTGCTAAAGTACTGGAACTTCAGTTTCAGCATCAATCCTTTCAATGAATATTCAGGGCTTATTTCCATTAGGACTGACTGGTTTGATCTCTTTGCAGTCCAAGGGACTCTCAAGAGTCTTCCTCAGCACTACAATTTGAAAGCATCAGTTCTTTCGTTGAGAAGTGAAGTCTATACTGGAAGTATAAAGAATGAAGTTGCTATATGGTTGAGATTTCATAAAGAAAGAACAATGAGCAAAGGACTAGAGTCCAGGCAGAGCATAGACAGTTACTCAAAGAGGTACTAATTAGGTGAAGAAAGTGCTTTCAGATAAAAGACTGGAATGCTAAGTAGAATGTTGTTGTAAATTCACTAAGACTGGATTCAATGTTTTACTTGCATTTAATGATACAGATACATTTACTCCTTGGAAGGAAAGTTATGACAAACCTAGACAGCATATTAAAAAGCATTACTTTGCCAACAAAGGTCCGCCTAGTCAAGGCTATGGTTTTTCTAGTAGTCATGTATGGATGTAAGAGTTGGACTGTGAAGAAAGCTGAGCACCAAAGAATTGATGCTTTTGAACTGTGGTGTTGGAGAAGACTCTTGACAGTCCCTTGGACTGCAAGGAGATCCAACCAGTCCATTCTAAAGGAGATCAGTCCTGGGTGTTCATTGGAAGGACTGATGTTGAAGCTAAAACTCCAATACTCTGGCCACCTGATGTGAAGAGCTGACTCATTTGAAATGACCCTGATGCTGGGAAAGATTGAAGGCAGGAGGAGAAGGGGATGACAGAGGGTGAGACGGTTGGATGGCATCACCGACTCAATGGACATGGGTTTGGGTAGACCTGGGAGTTGGTGATGGACAGGGAGACCTGGTGTGCTGTTGTTTATGGGGTCAGCAAAGAGTCAAACAAGACTGAGTGACTGAACTGAACTGAATGATACAGAAGTGTATTTTAGAAATTGATATTTGTCTATCAAATATTTTATTTTTCCATTCTCTACTATGAACATGTGGGAGATGAACATATACAATTCATTTTATTTTTCTGGATTTACTGAGGCATGACAGGCAAAAATTTTGTCTGTACAACAATGATTTATACATATATTAAACAATGACTATCACAATTAATTTATTTACTGCATCTATCACCTCACATAGACATATTTTGATGCTGTTGCACTGAGACCTTTTAAGACCTATTATCTTAGTAACTTTCAAATACACAATACAGTATTCTTTGCGGTCCCTAGGCTGTACATTACATTGTGTGATCTTACCTTTTAACTGAAAGGATCTGCCTTTTAACATCCTTCACCCAAATTTGCCCTGGCCCCCTTTCCCCCGGCTTCTCATCTCTGGCAGCCACTAATCTCTGTTTCTATGAGGTTTTTTGTTTGTTTGTTTTGTTTTTTTATTCCACATGTAAGTGAAATCATACCATAATTTCTTTATGAAATTTATTTCACTTAGCATAATGCCATCAAAATTCATCTTTGTTGTCACAAATGGTAGGATTTCTTTCTTTTTCATGGTTAAATAATATACCATTGACTACATATACTTCATCAATCCACTGAAGGACATGTAGGTTATTACCATGTCCTAGCTACTGTAAATGATACTGCAGTGAATATGTTGGTACAGAGGTCTCTTTAAGAGAGTGACTTCACTTCCTTCAGATATATGATAAGGAGTGGATTGCTTTTTGAATAATCTCCATGATATTTCCCACAGTGGCTGTACTTTTCCACCAAAAGTGTACAGAGTTTCTTTTCTCCTAACTTTAGCTGCACATAATCATTTATCATAATCATTTAAAAGGCATACTTTTCTGTAACTCTAGGTCTTTATGTAGTCTACACTTTTCCCTTTACCTAGTTTGAAGATATATTCTATATAAAAAAAAAATTAATGCATACCTCTCTTATTGAATATTTCTCTCTCTCTCTCTCTCTCTGAATCTTGGGATCTATATTCATTCAGAAAACTTTGAGTTATAGGAGAAATGCCTCCTAATTTGTAAAATATTAAACCAGTGAGATTTCTAGAAGAGCAGAAATGTCCACGGTTTAAAGCTAAGGAAGGTGGGCGTTTGTCACCAAAAACTCTTATTATTTTTGAAGGCACAGTTAATTCCAAACTTCCTAAATTAGTATTTAGCAACAAATAGTGCTCAATAATTACATGTTAAATTAATACAATGTAATAACACCCTGCACTTTTACACCATTCTTAGGTAAAGGTTTTAAGGAGAAATAATAGGAGCAGATATGTTAACTGTCATGCATTCAACTGATTCTCAATAAGAATGCATCAGTATTGGTTTACTGAGACTTATCAGAATAGGAATAAACATACTATTTCCCAGGAGAATTATTGCCTTCTGTCATTTTGTTCAGAATAAGCACATGACTAAATTAAAGAGTAAAAATTTAATCTTTGTTCCTGCCTAAATATGTTAAGTGACTCATGTTTTCATTTTTCCTGACATCTGTGGCCGATACCGTTGCAGTCTTAATTAAGAATAGATTGTATAACACCACATTATTGTAGAAAATAGGTGTTATTGCAAGGGATAGAAGATAATGTCACTTGAAAAAATGATCTTGTTCTACTGGTTTGACAAAGATCAGACCTTCCATTCCATAAGGTAAAAGACTACTGTAGTAAATCTACAACAGTATTCTCCCAAAATATTAAGTATATATTAAATGCTGGGCTAATGTTAAATGAAGATATATGTGAAATACGTAGGGCTACAGTTTAGTCTTTAATATATTTTTATTACTGAGTTTCTGGAAAAAATGTATTTCCTTTGTTCTATTATTCTTATCCTATTGAGCTTGATTTAATGTATATATTTATTTGGTCACCTATACAAAAATACCTTTCTGAATCATTCGGTAAAATTTTACACACCAACTAGTATATAAAAATCAAAGATAAGGGAAAGAAAGAATATGCCAGTATTTGCAGATTTCTAAACAGCATTGAAAACTAGGGCTTCCCTGGTAGTTTGGTTGGTAAAGAATCCGCCTGTGATGCAGGAGACCCTGGTTCAAACTAGTTTCTCTGATAAACCCATAAAGCAACAAGATATAAAACAAAGAAGATGATTCATAGAGTCCTTACATCAGTGCCTCAATAGCATTTATTCCTCATTTTAGAGATACGCACATGCGGATAATACTGAAATTTACATGTTCATCTGTCAGTTTTTTCCATAGTCTTTCATGTTATGAATATATAAAATAAAGTCCTTCCCAAAAATGTAATTACTTTTTCTACCAAATTATAAATGAAGTAGATAATATTATTTCACAAACTTTACATGACAGTTCAAATAGTAATTTAAAATAATTTTAATTGTTTTGTTTCTTAAATCAGCATTTTTTTTCACACATTATCTTAAAATTAAGCATAATGAGGAAAGACTTCTATTTACTAGAGTAGACACTTGGCACTGCATGTTATGTATCATTTAATATGCATTTTAGAATACTTCTGAATTTAAATCCAGTATTCTGGGGCTTCCCTGTTGGCTCTGTGGTAAAGAATCCGCCTGCCAATGCAGGAGACATGCTCGCTTTCCCTAGTCCAGGAACATACCACATGCCTCAGAGCAACTAAGCCTGTGTGCCACAACTACTGAACCTGTGCTCTAAGGCCAGAAACTTCAACCACTGATCTCACACACCAGAACTGCTGAAGCCCACATACCCTCAAGCCCGTGCTCTGCAACAAGAGAAGCCATGGCAATGAGAAGTCCGCACACCACAACTAGAGGGTAGTCACCACTCACCTCAACTGGAGAAAGCTTGTGCACAACAACAAAAACCCAGCATAGCCAAAAATAAATAAATAAATACATTGCAATAAATAAATACACTATTTTGAATATAGGTACGATTATCAGACAGATTAACATAACTACATTTTGAAAATCATATTTTACATTTCTCAAACGAATATTAGTAAGTCAAATTTTATTAAAATTACAATGGGTAAGAAAATTTAAGCCATAGTTTAACTATCACTGATCAGTGCTCAAGCTAGTGATTGTCCAGAATTTTGGAATGCTTATTAATAACTATCTGCACTACCCTCTTGAGAGGCTACAGTAGGCTCAGAAAAATTAGTATTTTGCTTTCAGTTTTGTTGGATTGATGGTTTGTATACTTGTTTTAAAGAAACATGTTTAAAGGCCCTCTCTCAAACTCCTTTAACCACAGAATTTGTAGCATTAAGGACTTCTCTGGTGGCTCAGGCAGAAAAGAATCTGCCTGCAATGTAGGAGATGTGGGCTCGATCCTTGAGTTGGGAAGATATTCTGGAGAACAGCATGGCAACACATGCCGGTATTCTTGCCTGAATAGTCCATGGATAGAGGACTCAGGCGATCGATGGTCTATGGGGATGCAAAGAGTCGGACAAAACCGAGACTAATACTTTCACTTTAACATTTTGTAGTGTTAATATTCACTCTTTTCCCTTGACACCTAATCTAGTCTTTATTGACTCTGATGCTAAGCAGGCACTTTTAGTTTGCACAGATGGCAACTTCCTGTATTTATGATAAGGGTTTAGCGAATTGAAAAATATAAAAAGGAAAGCAGTTGCAACTGCCTAAGGATCCAACTTGTAGGTAAGTAGGAATACAAAACCCACAGCAGCTTTGGTGCACACCTTGTCTATTTGTTGGTCCAGCAGTAGATAGAAGTTGTTCCCTCCTCTAGTGCACAATTCAGCCACTCTGAGATATTCTATGATGCCTGCCGTGGACTCCAGATTTCTGCTTACATAGAGCTTCTAGATGTCGTCATTTCTACATATGACATTTACTCACTGCTCCCACTACCAATTACCAATTCATTCTCATTCGCCATTCAATTTATTCCTAAAGTTATTTCATCTATTTTTGTTTTCATTATCCAGTTTCAAGAGTCCCATACAGGTATTATTCTTATTCCAGTTTACTTCATAGTCCCCCGGGCACAGAGAGTGGTGTCTATGGCTAAAGAACCCAACCCAGTTCCAGGCCAAATGAGATCAAGTACTCCATTTTTTTCAGAAGGGATGTGGGGCAGTAGCTTCATACATGAGTGTATGTTCATCCAGCCTCCTTAGCAGCAAACATTTTTTGGAGACTCCTTTCTTCAACAGAGGATGAGATTGTTGGATGGCATCACTGACTTAATGGATATGAGTTTGAACAAACTCCAGGAGAGAGTGAAGGACAGGGAAGCCTGGCGTGCTGCAGTCCATGGGGTTGCAAAGAATCAGACATGGCTTAGCGACTAAATAACCTTTTGCAACATGACTTTCGGAATGCTCCAAAGCCAAAGACAACTATTACAGTGGATTACTCCTGTGGGCAGTCCCCATCCTTTCTGATCTGGACTCTAAATGACACACAGCTTTTTCTAACCATCCACAGTTTGCAGCACTTGTATCACAAATATGAAAGGACATTTAACTGGAAATGGGTTGGCATTTAAAATAGTTACTTATAATTCATATTTAAAACTTAGCTTCTTTTTTATATAAAAGCTGGATCATACTACAAAATGACTAGGGAAATGAGAATTTTATTCTTTGAAATGAAGAATTTCAGAGTGACATATTTTTGAAAGATATCTAAATGCTAGAGTAAAGCTTATAATTAAAAAAAAAATGTGATATTTCAATGAACTGTGGGGTTTGCATTGCCAAAAAAAAGGTGGGACACAAATTCTAGGTATAATCTAAATCAACTATATATATACATATATAGTTGATTTAGATTATACCTAGAATTTGTGTATATATGTATATATATATATTTATCTAGGGGAAAATATTGGCCAACATTATGAGACCAAAGACATAGAGATATACATTGAGGATTTCTGAAAATAAAACTGAATAAGTAAAAAATGTGATAGTTGAATCTTAAATTCTAGGACAGGTATTCTAAAGTCAGTTTCATGAAATTAAAACTGTTTTCAGTTTCAGTTTCATTAAATTTAAACTATTTTCTCTTTTTCTCTCTTTCAGAGAATTAAGCTAAGTGGTATATCAAGCAGGGTATTAAAGTGGATAAGGTCTTGAACTGTGGCATAAGAAATACCTGTTTCGTCACTCTAAAGAGTTTTTATATTGACTGTGTAATTAAATTTACTGAATCTAGCTTTTCTCATGTATAAATTCAGGATGATGCTACTCAACCATATGACTGCTGTAATAATTAAAACGATAAACACAATAAATGAGCAGAGGATGTGGCACGTACTATATGTCCATGGGTTAATAGCTATGCCCATGAGTTAATAACTGTTCCTACAGTATCTTGAAAATAATACTAAACAGGAAATTAGAATCTAGGCTTCTAGAGCTTACTTTGTAGAAACTGCCCCTTTTGGCTTTGCTGTTTTTATCTGGATAGTAAGAACTATATGAAATGATGTCTGAATATTTTCTTGAATATAAAGTTCCACATGTCTTTAGGAAAAATTAAAAAAGTATACTACACTTCTAAATGATAACTATATTTAAATTTACATTAACACATTCAAAACTGATATCTTTTCATTACCAGCAAGCCTGTAAAATCACCCTATCATTTGCCTTAGGCCTCTGTATCACTAAAAAAGCTGGTAAAATGTTATAGGGTCATCATCACAGAATTTCACCTTATTACTCCAATCCAGTGCTGAGACCATTGTTACCATCTTACCTATCTCTTCCTCAGTTTTAGGTTTAAAAGTAAGGATAGTTTTGAGCACACTTTAGTTGTTTAGTTCGGATCTACTGAATAAGATAATGAATAAATTAATTAATTCTTAAACTAGACTTAAGCCATATATTGTTAACAATGTGACTTTTTGTGAAGCTGTCAAAAATCCAAGTCAGATTTTACATCTTGGTTTTTCTTTTGAAGTGTATTTCCATTTTTAAACAACAAATATGTTAGGAACATAACTTATTCCTAAACATAGTGTAGAGTATGTCTAGAAAAGGGAATCAAACTCATGGTTTGGTAAGTGGTGATATTTTAATATCTGACAATAAGGTTTATTATTCATCTAACTCAAATTTGAGATAAAAGTGCCATTTTCATTTTTGTTATTTAATTAATTAGTCTTGTGATTATACCACTATGAACAAGTTTAATAAAACATAAAAACTATATTGAAAATTATTTGATGAAGAACATAGTCTGTTAGAATTGTATTAAATTTTAGTCACAGACTGAAATGCAAATCTTAACACTGACATTGAGAGAACACAAACACTTCTATTATAACATTATGCCATGACTATGTAAAACTTAATTGAGCCTAGTAAAAATTAAGTCCAGAAAGATATTTATAATAGAACCATCTAAGTATTTTACAGTGATAATTCCAAAAATAAGTGATTCATACTTGATTGCTATATATCTAAAAAACTTTATGAAAATCATGAAAACACAAAAAGTATTACTTCTCTTATTTCAAGTCAAAAGTCTCAGACTGTAAGGACATCAAATTTCTTGATACAGAAAATATAGTGTCATACACATGACTTAGGCACACCTGGGGCACTGATCATTCTTCCTCCTTTCAATTTCTTAATGTACGTTCTAACAGAATATTGGAGGGTTGCAAATAAAAGGTGCAGACACAGTATAAATACATGATCATCACCCATTTTGACAGTGACAACTAGAGAAGCACATCCTTAAGCAGTTACCTTGGAAGAAAAGCTATGCATGTTTATGACCTCACTCACTCACCTTGGGGGCTTCCATGCCAATGACTGAACAAGTAGAACATTTACAGCAGATATGGAAGATTGAACGCAAGTGTAGCTGTTATAATGTGTCCCATCCTTGTACAGATGCATCTTTGCAATGTGACTACACTGGTAATGGTAATTACCAGGTGAAGCCTACTTCTCCATCCCCTGGATCTGGGCTGGCAGTGTGCCTGGTTTGCTTTAACCAATAAGATATGGCAGATGTGACACTGTGCAGTGTCCAAAAGCTATTGCAGCTTCTACTCTACTCATCTTGATATTCAGAAATTGAAAGGTAAGGAAACTCAGATTAGCTTTTCCAAAGATGAGAGATTTTATGAAAAGATGGCAAAGCCTACCACCAGAACAATCTACATGCAGTACATGAGATAATCCTGGAACACCTAGTTTAATAACTACAAACTTTTGAAGGACCACAGTTGAGATCTGTAGAAGAATGGATCAGGTGAGCCTACTTCAAATATCAGTGAAGGAAATCATGAGCAAATAAATGACCATTGCTTTTAACTCTCTGTATTTTGAGATGGTTTGTTATACAGCAAGAAATGACTGAAAGCTGGTGTGTGTGAGGGTTTTGTGTGTGTGTGTGTGTGCGCGCACATACACAAGTATGTGAATGTACCTAATGATCTACATGCATATCAATTGCATATATTAAGAAAACCAAGCAAAATATTACAAATTTACCAAATTCTAATAAAATTTTGGTATTATGATATAGACTCCAACATAGTTTATCCAATAATGGAAGTCATAAAAATAGCATTTATTTTTACAACTGCACACATTTGTGTTACTGTTGTTTTAGTTACTCAGTTGTGTCTGACTCTGCAACACTATGAATTGTAGCCCACCAGGCTCTTCTATTCACGGGATTTCCCAGGCAGGAATACTGGAGTTGGTTGCCATTTCCTTCTACAGGGGATCTTCCCAACCCAGGTATTGAAACCGGGTCTCCTGTATCTCAGGCAGATTCTTTACCACCTGAGCAACCAGGGAGGCCCTCATTTGTAGCATAATATGAAGAAGTGAGTCTTAGTACTACACCATGTTACTTAGACATATTTGAAATAAACTCTTTTGAATTTCATATAAAGAGAACATACTGAATATGTTCCCATAATACAAAGTCAAATGCCTACATATTTTTTCTATTTCACTATATGAAAGTTAAAACTGTTCAGGAAAGTGATGTATTACTTCTGAAAACATTTATCAGTTGAATAAGTAAACAATTTACTCAAAAGATAAGCATAAGAAGTATATTTAATATGGTCACTGATGTCAGTAAATATTTTTTTTTTCTGATGATAATTTTAAGATGTTTTATTCAGGCAAACAAGTTTTTTTTTTTTTTTTTTTTTTAAGAACTTTACCAAAAATATTTTAGCTGGAGGTCAGCACTATAATGAAACTTAAGTCAATGCCAAAGGCAGAATGAGGTTGAATGTATAAAGCCAAAAGAAAACACAAGAGATTAAAAAGGCAGATAAATATATTTTGTCCTAGAGCCTGATTATTTTTTCTCTGCTGGTACTTCTGATCTTAATAAGATCTGTGTTGCCTTCAGATCAGGGTGAAAACAGAGACACGGCATTGTAAGTTATTACCACTCACCTAGGAAAAGTCTGAAACTCTATTAGGTGCTGTTAATTTAGCAGATATATGGTGAGCTCAGTCACTAGAGGAAACGGGAGAAATATACCTGGGATTTGTTGAAGAGTTTTTTGGGGAAGACTCACTATTTAGTTAATGACATATGTTTTCCAATATGATCTGTTACTCTCCTAATCTGTCATCATCAGTTAGTTTTTTGAGTCAACTGGGTAAGAAAAAGAACCTGATACCAAGAACAAATGATTTAAAAGAATGAATAACTTACTAGTTACTCTTAGACTTAAGAAGAATCCTTGTTATACTACAAATTCCTATATGTTTTCCTACAATAAGGAGGTGATGTAACTATTTTTTATGTTTTCTTTTGAATTTATTTTTAATTGGAGTATAATTGCTTTACAATGTTGTGTTCATTTCTGCTGTACAACAGAGGGAATCAGCTGTATGCACACATATATCCTCTCCCTGGTGAGCTTCCCTCCCACCACTCCTCATCCCACCCCTCTGGGTCATAACTGAGCACCATGTTGAGCTCTCTGTGCTATATACTGGCCTCCCACTAGCTAGCTATTTTACACAGGGTAGTATGTTTATGTCAATGCTACTCTCTCAATTCATCATACCCTCTCCTTCCCATTGTGTCCAAAAGGCCATTTTCTACATCTGCATCTCTATCCCTGCCCTGCAAATAGGATTACCTGTACTATTTTTCTAGATTTCATATATATTTGTTAATATATAGCATTTTATGACATTTTATAAGATAATAGTAAACACAAAATTTTATCAATATCATCAAACATCTTGATAATGATGACACTTATACTTGTACAACTGTTGTCATTATTCCTCCTGAAAGTAAACCTAAGAAGCAGTTATTAATGTTCCTATTAGAAGGAAAAGAAACTGAGTCTTAGTAAGGTTCAGTAGCTTTCAACGTCACCTTGCTTGGTGACAGATCTGAATTTAAGACCAGATAAACTGATTTTAAACCACTATGTCTGCTTCATTAAACTGTTTAATATTCACTGAATTGAGATCATTACTGAAATAAGACTATGACAAATATAAATCTACCAATTCAGTAATTGGAGCTAAGTAACTTCACCACATAAGTGGGATATGAGATTTGACAAAACACAAAATTCAACATATTTAAATAAAACTGTGATAGAAAAACATTCCCAAAGTAAAATAGAAAGGTGATCACTTTAAAAATATTTCAAAAGGTGAAAAAAAATTAAAAGTTGTTCTTAAGACATTCGAAATTGTGAAAGAAAATACTGTGATCCTCAGAGATGGGACACAAATGAGAAGAATCCTATGACTATCACAGTTCACAGCCTTGAAAGTGTTTTCAAGTGACAATGCAATGAATGAGAACCTGGACACATCAAGCAGATACCTTGAATAGGGAGAGATATCTGAGAACCTACAAATAAAATATGGATAGATTTGATGGACAGACTAATGGAAAGGCAGCTTCACAGTAAAAGGGAACTTTGGAGAGATACTGAAAGTTCCCCTAGATTATTGCTAATCAGCAGGTGCTGATAAAGGAACTACCTGAGACCAGGGAGAATATTAAAAAATAAATAAATAAAAGGACAAGAGGGAACAATACCTTATATTTAAACATTTTTTTAATCTTCATTTTATCTCTTTTATTTCTATTTGTTTATCTCTACTAACCATGCTGGAAAACTTCATAATTCACAAGACCCTTGGAAGAGTACGTAGAAGGGAATAATTAGCTCTAAACTAAATGTAGCTCTTGTGCTGCCTGAAGAATCTTTCAAGCAAGACCCTATAGGGTCAAAAGTATTCACAGCAATAGAACTACATCCTAGGATATAATATTCCAAAGTTGTTCCAAACTTATTCCAAAGTTCAGAATAAGTATAGAAATATAAATATAAAACTATTCCACATTCAAAAAGATAAAATTACATTTGGCACCCAATAAAAAAGTGCCAAGTGTGCAAAAAAGCAAGATAATATGATACATTATTGCAAGAAAACTCAATCAATAAATACCTTCTCATCATTGACAAAGATATTAGAATTAGCTAATAAGGATATTAAAAGAGCTATTACAACTTATAAATATAAGCAAACACCTAGGAATGAAAAGTACAGTATCTGAGAAAAAAATAAGCTAGAAATTCCAGTTCAAGATGGTGGAGTAGAAGGACATGTGCTCATTTCCTCCTGCAAGAGCAACAAAACTGCAACTAGCTGTTGAACAACCATAGACAACGGATGCTGTAACCCACCAAAAAAAGATACCCCATGTCCAGAGACAAAGAAAAAGCTTTAACAAGATAGTAGGAGGGGCACAATCATGATAAAATCAAATCCTATACCCTCTGGGTGGGTGACTCACAGACTGGAGAACAAAAATACCAAAGAAGTTCTCACAGTGTTGTAAAGGTGTGGAACCCCACATCAGACTTCCCAGCCTGGGGACCCGACAAAGAGACTGGTAATCCCCAGGGAATGTGGTCATGAAGACCAGCAGGATTTAATTATAGGACTTCTTCGAGAGGACTGTGGAAAAGAGAGACTCCAGTCTTGGAGGGCACAAACAAAATTTTGCATGCACCAAGACCCAGAGGAGAGGAGCAGTGATCCCATAGGAGACTGAATCAAAACTATCTGCTAGTGTTGGAGGGTCTCCGGGTTGGCAGGGCCTCACCACAGGGCCTGGGGCACTAGAAGGTCCCGTTTGGCATAACCCTACCATAGAGCTGTAGACTCCAGGGCTGGGTTGCCTCAGGCCAAGCAACTACTAGGGAGGGAGTGCAATCCACCCATCATCAGATAATTGGATTAAAGCTTTACTGAGCAAGGCCCTGCCCACCAGAGCAAGACCCAATTTTTCCCATTGCCAGTCCCTCCCATCAAGAAGCTTTCACAAGCCTCTTTGCCTCATCCATCAGAGGGTAGACAGAAGAAGCAAGAAGCACAGTCTCACAGCAGATAAAACAAAAACCATATTTCAAGAAGTTAATCACAATGAAAAGCAGAAAGTTATGTCCCAAATGAAGGGACAAGATAAATCCCCAGAAAACAGCTAAATGAAGTGGAGATAGGCAACTTTCCAGAAAAATAACTGAGAATAGATAGTGAAGATGATTCAAGATCTGGGAAAAATGATGGAGGTGAAGATTGAGAAGATGCAAGAAAAGTTTACCAAAGACCTAGAAGAACTAAAGAACAAGCAGAAATGAATAATACACTAGAAGGAATCCATAGAAGAATAACTGAGGCTGAAGCACAGATAAATGACCTGGAGGACATTGCTGGAAATCACTGTCACAGAACAGAATATAGAAAAGAGTGAAAAGAAACAAGGACAGCCTAAGAGATCATTAGCATAACATTAAACACACCAACATTTGCCTTATAGGAGCCCCAGAAGGAGAAGAGAGGGAGAAATGACTTGAGAAAATATTTGAAGAGATAATAGCTGACAACTTCCTGAACATGGGAAAGCAAACAGTCAACCAAGTCCAGGAAGCACAGAGTCCCAGGCAGGGTAAACCCAAGAAGGAACACACCAAGACATATAGTATTCAAACTGAAAAAAATTAAAGACAGAGATAAAATATTAGGAAGCAACAAGGGTAAACGACAAATAACATACAACTGAACTCCCATCAAGCTATCAGCTGACTTCTCAACATAAACTCTAAAAGCCAGAAGGGAATAGCATGATATATTTAAAGTGATGAAAGGGAAGAATCTATAACCAAGAATACTCTACCCAGAAAGACTATCCTTCAGATTTGATGGAGAAATCAAAAGCTTTCCAGAACAGCAAAAGTTAAGAGAATTCAGCACCACCAAACCAGCATTACAACAAACGCTAAAGGAACTTCTCTAAGCAGGAAACACAAGAGAAATAAAAGACATACAGAAAATAAACAGAAAATAAAATATAAGAAAAGAAAATACAGAAAATAAATGCAAAAAAAAAAAAGAAAATAAATGCAAACAATTAAGAAAACAGTAATAGGATCATATATATTGATAATTAACTTAAATGCAAATGGATTAAATGTATCAACCAAAAGACTAGACTGACTGGGTAGATGAAAACATGTTCATTTATGCACTTCCACTTACCACATCACTCTGCTTGACTCCCCCTGAACTGTATTAATTATTTTGACTTGCAATTGTAATTATCTTTTATTTGTCTGGCTATTGATTGTGAAAACTGATAAACATCTTTTACCATTGTGATTATGTAACTATTACACAATACCATTGCATCATGATTGGTCAACAGAAAAATAATAGAACTCTGTATCACCCAAAGTAGGATCTAATAGAAAAACCTGCAATCACTTTTAAAATCCAGACGCATATCAGAATTACCTTGAAATTTTTTGAAAAACACAAATGCTCAGGCATTGTTTTTTTCTCCAGAGCTGCAGATATGTTTCTAATGAGTGTTGCTGCTGTTGTTGTTCAGTCTCCCAGTCGTGTCTGACACTTTGTGGCCCCAGGGACTGCAGCACTCCAAGCCTCCCTGTCCCTCACCATCTCCTGGAGTTTGCCCAAGGTCATGTTAACTGCATTGGTAATGAGGTCCAGCCATCTCATCCTCTGACACCTTCTTCTCCTTCTGCCCTCAATCTTTTCCAGGATCAGGGACTTTTCCAATGAGTTGTCTGCTTGCTTCAGAGACCAAAATACTGGAGCTTCAGCTTCAGCATCAGTCCTTCCAGTGAATATTCACGGTTGGTCTCCCTTAAGATTGACTGGTTTGATCTTGCTGTCCAAGGGACTTTCAGAAGTTTTCTGCAGCACCACAGTTCAAAGGCATCAGTTCTTTGGTGCTGCCTTCTTTACAGTCCAGCTCTCACAACTGTAAATGACCACTGGGAAGACCACAGCCTTGACTGTACAGACCTTTGATGGCAGAGCAATGTCTCTGCTTTTCATTATACTGTCTAGGTTCGTCATTGCTTTCCAGCCAAGAAGCAATTGCCTTCTGATTTCATGGCTGCAGTCACTGTCCACAGTCATTTTGGAGCCCAAGAAGAGTAAATCAGTCACTACATCCACATTTTCCCCTTATATTTGCCATGCAGCAACTTGGCCAGATGCCATGATCTTAATATTTAGTCTTAAGCTGGTTCTTTCACTCTGCTCCTTCACCCTCATGTAGAAGCTCTTTAGTTCCTCTTTGCTTTCTGCACTCTTTAAGAGTGCTATCATCTTCATATCTGAGGTTGTTGATATAGTACTTCTAATGAGTAAACATGTTTAAAAACAATTGGACTGTATTATGATGATCTTTTATCTAGTTTGTTTCACTTTTTCTATTTCATATTCAGTGCTCACATTTCATTTAGTTTATGTTCTCCAATTTTTGGAGATTTTTTTTTCTTTCTTTTTTTTTGATGTTCTTTCTCAAGTCTTTATCAAGTGTAGTAGAACAAAGTTTTTGTATACATATATAAAAAATATGTATTATATATATTTTAGAAAGCTTATGAATTTTTGCCTAACTAAAAACTTTATGACATTTTGATTGTACTTGTTTGACCTAATATGAATAGAATGCTAGATTTCTTATTAAAAAATAGGTATGTAACAAGCAACAAAGGTTTACTGTATAACATAGGGAACTATGGTCAATATCTTGTATTGAACTATGATGGAAAATAATTTCAAAAATAACATGTGTATTTGTATAACTGAATCACCGTGCTGTGCAGCTGGAACACTATAAGTCAACTATACTTCAATATAATATATATTAATAGCAGACTAAATATTATAAAATAAAAGATTACAGAGCTTGAAATCACAGAAATATAAGGTATCTAAAACAAAGAGAAAATAAATTATCTTTATATATATGATTTATTATATAAATTTATATAATAAAGTACAGACACATATAAAATAATCAATAAAACAACTCAATCTAATCTAGGTATACTGAAGTCCTCAAATTGGAGAGGAGGGAATGAAAAACTCTTGACAAGATAATAACTAAAACTTTTCCAGATGCAAGATATGCAAAAAACACAAGCATAAGAATAGTAAAGAAATTATACAAAGATGCATTTTAATCTAATTGATTAAAACTGCTATGAAAGAGAAAATCTTAAAAGCAGCCAGAGAAAGAAGACATATTATGTAGGAAAAAAAAAGAGGAAAAAAAAAATAAGGCAGCACATTTCTTTTCTGAAACACTGCCAAGTGAAGAGACAGCAAAGCTGTCTTTAATGTATGAAACGTAATGCTATTCTAGAAATTGATGCTTAGGAAAATTACCTATCAAAAACAAAGGTAAAGTAAAATGTTTTGTAGATACAACATTAAAATAATTAATCTAGGACAGAGCCACACTAGAAGAAATGTCAAAGGAAGACTTTCCGACATTCAGACACAAGGTAAATGATACCAGATGGATATGTGAAACTATATATACCTATCAGAAATAATAAATAAAGGAATAAAGAGCATTGTAAATGAACACTACATGAGTAAAACACAAAATATATTGTCATTTTATATAAATCATTTTCAAAATACATACTTTTAAGACTATTTTTTGGCATCAGTTTTAGGTTTACAACAAAACTGATAGGAAGACTGAGGTTTCTCATATGTTACCCTTCCTTCAAACATGCATGACATCCTGCATTATTAACAGCAGTCATCATAATGATCACTCATCATCATCTTTACCAAAGATGAATCTACTTTGACCCATTTTAATCATCCATAATCCATAGTTCCCCTAGGGTTCACTCGGTGTTCTACATTCTACAGTTTTGGACAAATATATAATGATATATATCCAACATTGTATTAATACATAGAGTATTTTCACTGTTCTCAAATCCCTCTATATTCTGCACATTCATTTCTCCCCTCTCACCTCTGGAAAGCACTGATTTTTTCCCCCCAATTTATTTGAGATATAAATTGACATACAACATAGTGTAAGGTTAAGGTGTACATGATATAAACAACTTTTTAAAAGATAGTTGACTAAATATGAAATAAGGCCTAAAATATATTCAAAAGGAAAATGGACAACCTCAGTAACCCAAAGAATAGGAAGGGAAAAATGAAATCATGTTATTTTGAAGCCTTTATATAACCACTTATTTGCTGTTGTTCTGTGCAGTCACTCGGTCATGTCCGACTCTTTGCGACTATATGGACTACAGCACACCAGGCTTCCCTGTTCTTCACTATCTCCAAGAGCTTGCTCAAACACATGTCCACTGAATCAGTGATGCCATCCTACCATCTCATCCTCCATCATCTCCTTCTCCTCCTGCTTTCAATCTTTCCCAGCAACAGGGTCTTTTCAAATGAATCGGTTTTTCACATTAGGTGGCCAAAGTATTGGAGCTTTAGCATCTGTCCTTCCAATGATTTCCTTGCAGTCCAAGGAGCTCTCTAGAATCTTCTCCAACACCACAGCTCAAAAGCATCAATTCTTTTGTGCTCAGCTTTCTTAATGGTCCAACTCTCACACCGATACATGACTATTGGAAAAACCATAGCTTTGACTCAACTGACCTTTGTCAACAAAGTAATGTCTGTGCTTTTTAAGATGCTGTCTAGGTTGGTCATAGTTTTTCTTCCAAGGACCAAGTTTCTTTTAATTTCATGCCGCAGTCACCATCTGCAGTTATTTTGGAGTCCCCCAAAATAAAGCCTCTCCCTGTTTCCATTGTTTCCCGATCTATTTGCCATGAAGTGAGAGGACTGGATGCCATGATTTTTGCTTTTTGAATGTTGAGCTTTAAGCCAACTTTTTCACTCCCCTCTTTCACTTTCATCAAGAGGCTCTATAGTTCTTCGCTTTCTGCCATAAGGGTTATGTCGTCTGCATATCTGAGGTTATTGATATTTCTCCTGGCAATCTTGATTTCAGTTTGTGATTCATCCAGCTCAGCATTTTGCACGATGTACTTGGCATATAAGTTAAATAAACAGGGTGACAATATACAGCCTTGACGTACTCCTTTCCCAATTTGGAACCAGTCTGCTGTTCCATGTCCAGTTCTAACTGTTGCTTCTTGACCACTTAAATTTATATGGTGATAATTTAAAGATGCCTATGATGAACCACAAAGCAGCCATTAAATAATAAAATCAGGTGTCATACTCAATAAATCAACTGAGGGAAATGTAATCATAAAAATAATTATGCAGAAATTAGAAAAAAAGAAACATTGTAAAAATTAGGACAAATGAAAAACAAGTAGAAATTTGCTAAATTTAAGCATAAACATACCATTTTAAGTGAAAAAGTAGTAATAAATAATCTACGTGAAAGGTAGAGATTGTCAGATTGCATAAAAAAGTGACACAACTACAGAAATGCAATTAAGAAATGCACACACACACTCTAAAGAAACAAAATATTTACATAGCCTTAAAATATTTCAGCCAAATACTTAATAACTACCTTAGTTATTTTAATGTATGTTCACAAATTCCATGATACTTCTCTCTCCAATAGACAGAAATTCGTTCCTCTTTCCTTGAGTGTACCTAGATTTATAAACTCATTTCTAATTAACAAAATATGAAAATGGAAAAAATAGGGAAACCTGGTAGATGCTACCTCACCCAAATGATCAAAGTTAATATCACCAGTAAGTAGTAATTTTGATATTCATTCCTTGATATGAAAGAAACACACATAATGTCAATTTATTCTTTCTTATGACTCATAATCTCATTGTAATCAAGAAAAAATACCTATATTCATGAAAATAACTTAGTACCAATTTTCCAAAATGTCAGATTCACAAAACTTAAAGACTGAGAAACTGTTAGATGAGAGAAGGCTAGGGTGACATGACAACTAAAGGCAACATGATAACCTAAACTGTGTCTCAGAAGAGAAAGAGGGAAAAATGGGGAAATATATGCATGTATTTCAAAACTCATATACTTGAAGCCTGTAGTTTAGTTAATTAATAGCATTGAGTCAATGCTAATATTTCAGATCTGATAAAGGCACCATGGTTATGTAAACGTTAATATCTGGAGAATCTGGGTGAAAGGGATATAGATAGCTTCTGTCCTATCTTTGTGACTTTAAATCCAAATTCAATTCAAAATATAAAGTTAAAAAGATACTATTTGCAACAGAGTTATTAAAGTACATTTAATCATAAATTATGATTTTACAATGTCCCATGTCCCAAAACACTTTGTAGGTAAGCTTCATTTGAAAAAAAAATCTTAAATTATGACTTGAACATAATTAAGTTTGAAGTTACTTTATTATAAACAGTACAGAAGTTGAAAAAACAGGTTACCTTGAAATCTATTAATAAGGAATATTTATTTGTCTTCAAGCAATGACACCATTATCCCAAGTGTTGCAGAAGCATCTACCACATGTGCAGGCTAGTAGGTACACCTCTTGATTAAATGCCTTAAAGTGGGCTTTCAGATTTTGACATCTTTAAAGGGATTATTAAGTATTCTCTTTTCTATATATGTGAATGTAAATGTAAATAATCTCATGTCTTTACCTTTCCTGGTCCTACTGCAATACAGCAGAAAAGAGAGACACCACATTTTTTTAAACAAAATCCAAGACACTGGTCTTGGGAAGTAGAAATGACCATTTTTCCAAATATCTTTCTCAGGTATATGCAAACTGTTAAGTTTGCAACTGTGTATATAGTATAATTCAAAGCAATGAGGCCACTGTCTACAAGGATCATCTCTTACTCAGTAAATGCAATTAGACACTCTTGTATGTCCAGGCACCAAGTTTAACTGTTTCTGTGCATTCATGCTACATCAATTCAGTCATGTCTGACTCTGAGACCCTGTGGACCATAGCGGGCCATGCTCCTCTATCCATGGGATTCTCCAGGCAAAAACACTGGCGTGGGTTGCCATGCCCTCCTCCAGAGGATCTTCCCGACCCAGGGATCAAAGCCACTTCTCTTATGTCTCCTCCATTGGCAGATGGGTTCTTTACCACTAGCGCCACCTGGGAAGCCCCAACTGTTTCTGTGGTGGACAGAATATATTTCCTAATAACCAGTTTTGAATTCTTATGAGGCTCTCTGACTGTTTAGCATTGTTAGGTATTCTGCAGTTCTGTAGTTTATCACTCTGTTGTATTTTCAAAGGGATTGCCTGAGGCAATTAGCAGTCAAGTGAAGAGACAGAAATGAGGGGCCTCCCATGTCAAGTCACGGCTGACATAATAAGTATTTTTGGTGCTGTATAATCATTTTGTACTTTAAAAAAAATCTATAACAGAATCTTCACAAAGTCTCAGTGGGCCCACTTTCAAATCTTGCTGCACTCTTCAGGTAGATTCTTAGAAAGGGACAAGCAGAAATTTAAACATATTTAGACACACAAGATAATCCTTATAGATAAGAAGGGATTTGAATATCCCTGCAAATATCTGTGGTTAGAATGAGCTTATCTTTGCCTCTTGCCCTGATCAGAGAACCACAGTGTCACATCATTTTGGCCACCACACAAATTTTAGAAACCAGCAACAATCAGCAAGAAGCTATATATGTATATATATATATATATATTTTTTTTTCTGTTCTTATTTATTTTTTATCCAAGTTAATTCCAGATTGGTATTTTGAGGAAATTACATAAAATCAAACTGCTAGAAGGTAATTAAAACCACTACAATATTGTAAAGTAATTAGCCTCCAACTAATAAAAATAAATGAAAAATAAAACTGAAAAAAAAAAATAAAGACATTATAGTGATTTCTGCCCAGTTAAATTCTTATTTGGAGATCCATCATTTCGAAGCTGCACATGTCATATACTTTGGTTTTGAACAGATTGGCAGCTCCCTCTGCTGTTTCTCTGGGTGAGGTGCGAGAAATTGAGGCTCACCTCTTTGTGTAATTTCCTTCCCTGTGATGCTGGACTGTCAGGGCTTGTCAATTAATGGCCTTCAAGCTGGCAAGCTTTCAAACACTGGCTGACTTTCAGCAGTATGATGGCACCTTTAGGACACCTTCTTCGAAGACCAATCTACTTCAAAAGAAAGCTTGATATTGCTATTAAAGCAAGGCATGTGAATCACACCCTTTCTTTGAAGCTTTCTATTTTTATGTATATCCGTCTGGTCTGTTTATAACAGATGCAGGCTTCTGCAAAGCAGTCTTGCTTGGAAATAAAAATTTGTGGCTTCAGAATCTAATTTCTTTTTGATTTTTTGTAGAAACATTTATTTTTTTTATGAAGCACAGATTGGTTGGTATCTATTCTTCTAGACCTCATTCACATTTGCACAAACTGACTTCTTTCATTTTTTTCCTTCCTAGTGGATACATTTCTTACAATAAAGTCTACATCTCTTTTAACTATGCTTTTGTTATTGTGACTACAGAGAAATGAGAAAGAAACAGGTGCTATCCTCTCTCTAAATAGAAATTTCCAGAAACTTGTCTGCATTGGTAATTCCCTTTTTGTATACTGAGAGGATCTTTTAAATAGCCTTGAATAAAAGTATTCATTATATTATAGTGGTTCAACTCTTTTAGCTTAAGAGAAAAGAATAAAATAACCTGCTTCATCTGCTAAAATATGGAGAAGCATAATTACTTTTGCTCTCTAAAGTGAGATTCAGCTCAAGAGTACAGAGTTATCCATTATAAATCAATCTAAATACATAAGAAAATGAGAAAAGTGCTA
Organism: Dama dama; assembly: GCF_033118175.1. Taxonomy (NCBI): domain Eukaryota; kingdom Metazoa; phylum Chordata; class Mammalia; order Artiodactyla; family Cervidae; genus Dama; species Dama dama. Next base: position 41,730,167 of record NC_083709.1, on the reverse strand, counting down.
AATGACCTCATTCCAGTATCTGTCCTTAGAAATATTACTATTTATGCAAAAGAAGATACTTATTTTTTAGAGTTTTTCTATACTCAGCTAAACATGGGTACTATTATTTTTCAAACTGACTATACTCTGACGTTTTTTTCCCCAACAAATATCTTTGAAATAAGGTAAGTGTAGACTAAATGTAAAAGGCAAAGCAATATTTAACTGTATTGGAAAATAATGACTGTTCTTTGTCTCTCTCATGGATTAACAGCAAACTATTCCAGTATTCTTGCCTGGAGAATCCTCATGGACAGAAGAACATGGTGGACTACAGTCCATGGGGTTGCAAAAAGTCAGACATGACTGAGCAACAAAGCATGCACACATACACCCACCCACACACACACACACACACACACACACACACACACACACACAAGTAAGGGGTTATCCTGTATACAACTGTGATAATATCGTGCATCTCCTCTGAAGTCAAACGTCTTCACTGCAATGAGACTGAATGTAGAAAGACTTCCATATATTCATAAATGTGTAAGAAAATGTCTCTCCTTTTTCCTTTAACATTTCTCAAGATGCTGTAAGGCAGTCATGAGTATAACATAATAAACGAGACCATGGATGCTACCTTTGAAAGGCTTACAATTTTGAAAAGGAGATGTATACATAAATAAATAAAAGTTCAATGGTTAAGAACCCTACACCAATACAGATGCAGTGCTTAAAGAATTTGAAGCAAATAACATTAGACTGGAAAAATTCAAACTCTGAAAAAGTATCCTGAGAAAACAGAATTTCTTTCTATCTAACAATGAAGCAGTCATGTCAGTTAAGAAAATAAATAGTCAATTTTATGGCATACGCAGATAGCAGAATTTCCAACACTACTGCTCCTAAAAAGCTAGGCAGATCACTATCTATTGAGAATATAGACTTTAGAGTCTAGAACCATGGGAATACGGAATGAATAACACAAGGATACTTACAGTTCTATTACTTGATCATGCAATTGTTCTGTATTCATTCAATAAATCATGAATAGAATGGCTTTATTGTCATTTTATGACAAGAAAATGTTGAAATGTATAAAACTACACTGAATGAAATGGACATAAAAGATCATAGCTTGCATTTTAAAAGAAGCTGAATTTAATCTTGTCTAAGAAGCATGAAACAAATCAAATCGATTTGGGTCAATTGTGTGATGCACTTATCAAGACAATTGATAAAAATTGGTGGCTGAAAACAACAAAAAACATTTATTACACTTATTAAAAATAATCTTTTATAGGGCTCTCTATGAAAATTATCTCCAGTGCCTGTAATGTACTCTTTACCATCCTCTAAAAGTTTACTGAACTAACTCAGTCCTCCTCTGATATACTGTAGCATTACATCTGTCATCTCATGTTATTACAATATTCACTGGAGCATTGTCCAAGGCCACTTCTTACAGCGGCTGAACTTCAAAGGGACACTGAAATATTTTCTTGTTAGGTATTTAGCTCTTAGTTTTCTATGCTGAGATCTAATAACTCTATAATTGCATTTCAAGCATGAATTTACACAACTGAAAAACGGCATAACAAATGTATATTTGTAGCTCCCAAGATCGTGAATAGAAAACCAACTGACTCTACGATCAGATACCTAATTATGGACTTCTGACATGATTTTGTGAAACACACAAAATATGGTTCAAAAATGACTCTCAATACTATAAATCATTGATTCAGGAAATAAGGAATATCTAACATCTGTTGTTTTTAGACAAACAATGCTTTTCTATATGTTTCTTGCCTATCTCTCTTCAAAATTATCTTTACAACAGGAAATAATGTCTCTTATTTGAAGTACAGTATCTAACAAGTGACTGAGAAATTTGGTGCTTGACATTGTTAAATTTGAAAAACAAATTACACATTACTTACCAAACACTGAAAAGCATGTTTGGTAGAAACAGATTGTTTTAGAACGTCAGTATATCACGTTAGTAATATAGGGACAATAGATGCATTCTTATCAACAGTTTAAAGTGAGTGTCTTTCTTTCCTTTTGCAGATGTTAAGAATAATTAACAGCATTTTAGCTGTATTACCCAAAGAACAATGAATAGTATGCTATTGTACATGATTTGATAGCTTCATTAAACACCCACATTGCGGAAAAGGTTTGTCATCAAATATCAATATACCTATGTATGAACCTGGGCAAACTCTGAGAGATGGTGAGGGGCAAGGATGCCTGGCATGCTGTAGTCCACTGGGTCGCAAAGAGTAGGACACAACTTGGTGACTGAACAACTACAAAAATGTGCTTGAACAGCCACTGCTATATGCTCTTTTTTACTGGTAGTGGTACATAAATTGTCTTTTACAGTTCCACGCTTTGCAGATGCTAAATGTAGAGACAGTAATATAAATTTGTGTGCTGGCTCATTGGACCTTTCTTGATTCAAAGAAAATGGCACGTTATGTTACTAAGAAAACTGATCAGAAATAGCATCAGAACTGTCTAGCACATCTTCTGCTCTTTGGATTGTTGTTTTCCAACTGTAAATGATAATTCAATAAATGTTCACTATACACGCCAACAAGTCCTATATTGATTTTTCATGTTTGAAAATTCTGGTATCAAGACTTTGAACTTCCTATCTTTTCTGTGGGAAAGTGTGATAACATGAATTAAAGAGTTTATACTACCTGACTCAAAAGTCTTCTAAGGTTTTTCGTCCCATTTTCCAAAATCAAAATGACATATTTATATGATACTGAAGAGACAAATATATTGCCTGCTACTCATAGATATGCTTAGTAAAAATACAATGATAAAAATGATCATAGAACAACATGAGTCAAGTATACCTGATAGTGTATTTGTATTATAACTAAAAAAAGTTTTTTTTAGAGCTGCCAAGGGTAACTTTCAACAACCTTCCTTCACTGTAGTTTAGCCACACTTATTCTTCTTTCTTAGGAAGTATATGTCTACTTAATGTGTTTTATCAGTCACATGCTTTTGAACTTAGCTTTGCTCAATTAGCAAAGCACATTTTAGATGTCTCAAATGCTCTACTAGTTATAGCTTTAAACTAAAGCAGGAAGAGAATGGAATTAAATGGTTAACTTCATTAAAATGGTGACTCATATAATGTGATTTTAAAACCAAATAGGTTAGTCTCATCCCTAGATAAGGATAAGGACTTAAGCTTAGTTTGGTTCATGGACATTTACCATATTGAGTTGACAGTATAGCTCTGTATAATAGATAAGGCAACTAGGCATGCTAAAATAAAGTATAATATGACTGCAATACTCCAGGGACGTCAAAATATGATCATATTGACCTTTTTCTTTCTGAAATGACTGTACCAATAAGTAAAGCTGCTAATAAATAAATCCAAATGTAACCATAAATGTTAAACTATCAGTTCTTAGTTAACTAGCCAATGGAGAGTGAACTTCTGAGAAGATACTGTTTGCTTCATTCTATTAAGCACAGTTGTGAAGAAGCAAACTCACATCTGTATGATTCATCAACTTCTAGCATGACATCATTATTTATATCCTTCTTGGAGGAGGGTCCTTATTTCTATTGTATACTGAATTACTACTGAGTCTAGAGTAAGGAAAGCAAACATGTACTAAGTATACACTTAGAGGATCAAACAGATTATCTTAAATGTAATTGTATTCTACAAATATTATGCAAACATGCTTCACATATGACTACTGTTTCCCATTTTCTGGACTGTTTCTTAAAAAAAGCATCACACATTTAACTTTCTCATACAAACTTATGTGCTGTTGACTGCCTCCTAAGCAAATGCATAATTTTAACAGTTTTTTAAAAAACAAAATATATAGTAGGAAGCATTCAGACAGCAGCCCTTAATTCTACCTTCTAACTCTCTGAACAATTCCTTTATCATACTCTAGCCTAAATGCTCTGGTCATGCATGTGCTCATACTAATATATTAATACCACTGTGCTTCATGAAATTCTGTGGCATGTTTCAGCCATGGAAACAATGAATCCTTCAGTTGTACACCAGTGTTACACTGGGCACTCATTTCCTGATGTAGATTAAGTATGTATAGAAAGTGAAAGTCTCTTAGTCGTGTTCGACTATTTGCGACCCTATGGACTATTCAGTTCATGGAATTCTCTAGGCCAGAATACTGGAGCCTTCTCCTCCAGGGGATCTTCCCAACCCAGGGATCAAACCCAGGTCTCCTGCATTGCAGGCGGATTCTTTGCCAGGTGAGCCACAAGGGAAGGCCAAGAATACTGAAGCAGGTAGCCTATCCCTTCTCCAGCGGATCTTCCCGACCCAGGAATCGAACCGGGATCTCCTGTATTGCAGGAGGATTCTTTACCAACTGAGCTATCAGAGAAGCCCTATAAAAATATGTATAGGGACAAATGAAAAAGAAACCAAGGGATGTTATTTTGATCTAGCTCCAAAAAATAATATGGTGAACTCTGTGGACTTTGCTAGATTGGGTTGGAACATAAGACCTAGAGGTTTGAGACTTAAAGAATCTCTTACAAAAAAAAAAAGAAAGAATCTCTTTAGACTGACCTTGGCCTGGGAAGGAAAGATTCAGGAAAAAAGAAAAAAAAAAAAAAGGTTTTTAAAACGCAAAATGTCCAGGGCCTACTTCAGTATGTCAATGAATAGTAAGATGACATTAAGACATAAAACCGAAAGAAAAAGGCACCTCTGTGCCAATAGTGTGTTAAGAGTTTATGTGAATTGTCTTCTTCCATCTTCAATATTACCATGAAAAGTAAGTTGGTAATTATATTATCCTCAGTTAAATGATGAGGACACAGATTTCTTTTTAATAGTGGTTTTATTTATTACTCATATTTTCTATGTGTTTTCAAATCTATTTTGGTAATTTTCATGTGTCCAGAAAAAATTAATTTTGCTTAGTTTTAGATAGTCAATGGAATAAAGTAATTCAGTTTAATCTAATTCATAAAATATATATTACTATAGTTTTTGCTTCTTTTATTTCTTAACATTTTGTACACTTTTTCTTTACAAGTTCTATTAGCAGTATGTATCTTTTGTTGGATTTTAAGAAAATCAGCTTTTAATTTCTTAAAGCTCTCTCCTTGTGGGTTTTAAAGTTTCTGTTTATTGTTCTTTAATTTATTTGTGATTTGTGAATGTGGCCTGTAAGGTTCTGATCATTTAACACTTAAATTCTGTATGTCTTAATTAATGATGCACTTCCCAAAATATCTTTGCAAATTTCAAAAATAATGCACTATTTATATTTGTTTGTTGGAGAGTTTTATAGATCCCATTAGATCCTGTTTGTTAACTGTGGTTTTCTAAACACCTTTACCTCTGGTATGAACTCATCAGTCTATGGATTTAGATGTGTACATGTCCAGTCGCTCACTAATGTCTTACTCTTTGCCAATCTATGGACTGTAGCCTGCCAGGCTCCTCTATTGATAGGATTTTCTAGGCAAGAATACTGGAGTGAGTTGCCATTTCCTTAACCAGGGGATCTTCATGACTCAGGGATCGAACCTGTGTCCCCTCTGTCTCCTGCAGTGGCAGGTGGATTCTTTACCACTAAGCCACCTGGAAAGCCCGTGAACTTAGACAGAGGCTCCCAATTGAGTGGCCTTCCCTATTCCCATCATGGCTTCGTAGCTTTGCAGGTCCTCCCATAGGGGCACAGTGAACTTTCCTGACTCTTTACTCACTTGACTGGCTTTAAACAATGTGGTACTACCAAATATTGTGTAAATAGGAGCTTGCATGATTCAGTTTGCCCTTTACTCCTTTGCCATCTTCATGAGTAATACTTCTCCCAGATAGCTGCTGCAATTATAATAGAATGATCAAATGTGGAGAAAAACCAGGGTCTGTATACTCATTTGTAGAATACAAACCCAGCTGTTAACTGTAGCTTGTAGAAGAGCTGCCAAGCCGAATCTAGCCTGAATCAGCTCATCTCCAGCTAATTCATATCCGAGAAACAAGTGCTTATTGTTTTATTTCACTGTAATTTCACATAAATTACTACCATGGCAAAGCTAACTGATTTGGAGGTATGGTTGTTTTCTCATCTTAATCGGTCAGCATTCTGTTCATATTTTTAAATTTTATGTTGCTTACAAATATAATTATCTAAGTTCTGATTATAGGTGTGTTTTGTTCCACTTTATATCTACCATTTTTTTCTACACATAGTTTTTAAATTTTATATATGGAGTTAAAGTCATGTCCATCACTCTCATAATTAACTATAAATGTAAAATCACTTTTTAACCTGCTGTATATTATTTTTAACCTTTTTATTATAAAATAGAACACAGTTATAGAAAATACCAACAAATACATATATAGCTTAATGAGCTATCAAAAGAACATCACCCAGATCAGTAAACAGAATCATGTTCATCACTTTAGAAAGCCCTCCATCTAAACTGTCTTAAACTTTCTTTCCTAAATCACTACTTGATTTTTATAGGAATTACTTCCTTGACTTTAATTTTATCACCCAATATTATATTGCCAGACACCATGGTTTACTGTTGCTTACATTTTAAAATTTGGAACGTCATCAATATTTTTTTAATCTTCAGTTTTCCCATCTATCCCTTTGTTTTATCTAACCTACTGTATATTATTATGTTAATAATTAAACTACTGGAGGTGTAACTTCAAGGTACATATTTTTCTTTTATTTTCCTATTTAGAAAAAAATATTTTATATTGGACTATAGCTGATCTGGGCTTCCCAGGTGGCGCTAGTGGTAAAGTATCTCTGCCTGCCAGTGTAGGAGACACAGGTTTGATCCTTGGTTTGGGAAGAGCCCTTGGAGAAGGAAACGGCAACCCATTCCAATATTATTGCCTGGACAAAGGAACCTGGAGGGTTACAGTCCATGGAGTCACAAAGAGTCAGAGACGACTGAAGCGACTTAGCACACATACGCAGGCATAGCTGATTTACAAGATTGTATTAGTTTCAGGAGCACAGTAGAGTTATACCATACACATATATCTATTTCATTTTTTCCCCCATCTAGGTTGTTACAGAATATTGAGCTGAGTTCCCTGTGCTATAAAGTAGGTCCCTGTTTGTCTATTTTAAACATAGCAGTGTGTATATGGGGCTTCCTGGTGGCTCTGTGGTAAAGAATCAGCCTGCAATGCAGGAAATACAGATGTGGGTGTGATCCCTGGGTCCAGAAGATCCCCAGTAGGAGGGCAAGGCAACCTACTCCAGTATTCTTGCCTAGAGAATCACATGGACAGAGAAACCTGGTCCGCTTACAAAGAGTCGGCTACGACTGAAGTGACTGAGCACACAGTACCTGCACAGTGTGTATAGGTCAATCCCGAACTCCCAATTTATCCTTTCCTTCCAAACTTACCTTTGGTAACCAAAAGTTCATTTACTATGCCTGTGAGTCTGTTTCTGCTTTGTAAATATGTTCATTTTTTCCTAACACTATACACAAAAATCAACTCAAAATAGATTAAAAACCTAAATATAAGACTAGATACAATAAAACTCTTAGAGCAAAATATAGGCAGAACACTCTTTGACATAAACCAGAGCAGTATCTTTCTCAATTCATCTCCTGGAGTAATGGAATTAAAAACATAAAAAAAAAAAAATAGAACCTAATTAAACTCAAAAAGCTTTTGCAGAGCAAACGAAACCATAAACAAAATGAAAAAAACAACCCACAAAATATTTGCAAATGATATGACCAAAAAAGGGTTAATCTTCAAAATATACAAACAACTCATGTGGGTCAACACAAAAAAACATAAAAAAATAGGCAGAAAACCTAAATAGACAATTCTCCATAGAAGACAGTCAAGAGGCACATTAAAAAATATTCAGTTCAGTTCAGTTCAGTTCAGTTGCTCAATCGTGTCTGACTCTGTGACCCCATGACTATAGCATGCCAGCCCTCCCTGTCCATCACCAAATCCCGGGTTCACACAAACTCATGTCCATTGAGACGGTGATGCCATTCAACCATCTCATCCTCTGTTGACTCCTTCTCCAGCTGTCCTCAATCTTTGCCAGCATCAGGGTCTTTTCCAATGAGTCAGCTCTTCCCATCAGGTGGCCAAAGTATTGGAGTTTCAGCTTCAAAATCAGTCCTTCCAATGAACACCCAGGACTGATCTCCTTTAGGATGGACTGGTTGGATCTCCTTGCAACCAAGGGACTCTGAAGAATCTTCTCCAATATCACAGTTCAAAAGCATTAATTATTTGGTGCTCAGCTTTCTTTAAAGTCCAAACTGTCTCATCCATACATGACTACTGGAAAAACTATAGCCTTGACTAGACACTTGATTTAACTAGAACTTTGTTTACAAAGTAATGTCTCTGCTTTTTAATATGCTGTCTAGGTTGGTCATAACTTTCCTTCCAAGGAGTGAGCATCTTTTAATTTCATGGCTGCAATAATAGTGGAACACATAAAAAGTAAAGTCAGCCACTGTTTCCAATGTTTCCCCATCTATTTGCCATGAAGTGATGGGACTGGATGCCATGATCTTAGTTTTCTGAATGTTGAGTTTTCAGATAACTTTTTCATTTTCCTCTTTCACTTTCCTCAAGAGGCTTTTTAGTTCTTCATCACTTTCTGCCATAAGGGTGGTGTCATCTGCATATCCGAGCTTATTGATATTTCTCCCGGTAATCTTGATTCCAGCTTGTGCTTCTTCCAGTCTAGTGTTTCTCATGATGTATTGTGCATATAAGTTAAATAAGCAGGGTGACAATATCCAGCCTTGACATACTCCTTTTCCTATTTGGAACCAGTCTGTTGTTCCATGTTCAGTTCTCAGTGTTGCTTCCTAACCTGCATACAGGTTTCTCAAGAGGCAGGCCAGGTGGTCTGATATTCCCATCTCTTTCAGAATTTTCCACAGTTTATTGTGATCCACACAGTCAAAGGCATTGGCATAGTCAATAAAGCAGAAATAGATGTTTTTCTGGAACTCTCTTGCTTTTTCGATGATCCAGCGGATGTTGGCAACTTGATCTCTGGTTCCTCTGCCTTTTCTAAAACCAGCTTGAATATCTGGAAGTTCTCGGTTCACATATTGTTCCTGAAGCCTTGTTGGAGAATTTTGAGCATTACGTTACTAGCGTGTGAGATGAGTGCAATTGTGCAGTAGTTTGAGCATTCTTTGGCATTTACTTTCCTTGGGATTGCAATGAAAACTGATCTTTTCCAGTCCTGTGGCCACTGCTGAGTTTTCCAAATTTGCTGACATATTGAGTGCAGCACTTTCACAGCATCCTTTTTTAGGATTTGAAATAGCTCAACTGGAATTCCATCACCTCCACTAGCTTTGTTCATAGTGATGCCACTAAGGCCCACTTGACTTCACATTCCAGGATGTCTGACTCTAGGTGAGTGATCACACCATCGTGATTATCTGGTTTGTGAAGACCTTTTTTGTACAGTTCTTCTGTGTATTCTTGCCACCTCTTCTTAATATCTTCTGCTGCTGTTAGGTCCCTACCTTTTCTGTCCTTTATTGAGCCATTCTTTGCATGAAATATTCCCAAGAAAATCTCTAATTTTCTTGAAGAGATCTCTAGAGTTTCCCATTCTATTCTTTTCCTCTATTTCTTTTTATTGATTTCTGAGGAAGGCTTTCTTATCTCTCCTTGCTGTTCTTTAGAACTCTGCATTCAAATGGGTATATCTTCCTTTTCTCCTTTGCTTTTTGCTTCTCTTCTTTTCACAGCTATGTGTAAGGCCTCCTCAGACAGCCAAATTGCCTTTTTTCATTTCTTTTTCTTGGGGATGGTTTTGATCCCTGTCTCCTGTACAATATCACGAACCTCTGTCCATATTTCATCAAGTACTCTGTCAACATCACTAATTATTAGAGAAAAGCAAGTCAAAGCTAGAAGGAGATATCACTTCATACACATCAGAATGGCCATCATCAAAATGTCTATAGACAATAACTGCCAGAGACTGTGTGAAGGAAAGAGAACACTTGTACACCAGAAATGTAAACTGGTACAGCAGCTATAGAGAACAGTGTGAAGGTTCCTTATAAAAGAGTAAAAATAAAGCTACTATCTGATTCAGCCCTCTCATTCCTGGGCATATATTCAGAGAAAACTGTAATTTGAAAAGATACATTATCCCAATGTTCACTGCAGCCCTATTTACATCAGCCAGGACATGGAAGCAACAGACAGATGAATAAATAAAGAAAATGCAGTACATATGTACAATGAAATATTACTCAGCGATTACAAAGGATGAAATAATGACATCTGCAGCAACATGGATGGATCTGCTTGCTAAGTCACTTCACTCATGTCCACCTCTGTTTGACCCTATGGACCATAGCCTGCCAGGCTCCTCTGTCCATGGGATTTTTCAGACAAGAATACTTGAGTGGGTTTCCATTTCTTCCTCCAGGTATGAGTGCATATGAAACTTTTTATTTTAGAGTATTTTAGATATGTAGAAAAGATAATACAAAAAGTTCATATCCAGGTTTCCCTTACATTAACATGATATACTTGTCACAACTAATGAATCAACACTGATAACCTACTACTACCTAAAGTCTATACTTTCCTCAGATTTTTTTTTTTTGGTTTTACCTAATTAGGTTTTAGCTAATTTTTACCAGGATCCAATCCAGGATACCATATTAAGAATATCTGTGTTCAGTCTCTTTAACATTAACTTTACTGGGACAGCTCCTCAGTTTTCTGTTTTTCGTGACCTTGAGACTGTTGATGAGTACTAGTCAGGTATCTTGTAGAATGTCTTACAATTTGGAATATTCTGATAGTTGCTTTCACAGTTTGATTAGAGTCATGTGTTTTAGAGAGGAAGACCACAAAGGTTAACTGTCTTTCTCACCACATCATACTAAAGATAAATGTAATCAGTATCCCTTATTATCAATGATGTCAAGCTTGATCTCAAAGCCGGGGAAATGTTTATCCGGTTTCTCCAGTATAGATTTAGCACTTTTTACCTCTTTCCATAATGTGCTCTTTGGAAGGGAGTCACAGTGTACAGTTCATTTTTAGGGGATAGGGAGTTATGCTGCATTAGTTTCCTCTCACTGCCGTAACAATTACTATACACTTAATGGCCTAAAACACATGAATTTATGACCTTATGGTTCTATAGGTCAGAAATCTGAATGGGTCTAATGGGACAAAAATCAAGCAGAGCTTTATTCCTTCTGGAAGATCTAGAAAGGAATCCATGTCTTGCCTTTTCCTCAGCTTCTAGAACTGGAAAATTGCCTTTATTGGCTCATGGCTTCTCTAATCTAATAGCATCTTCTAATGTATCTCTCTTTCTCTCTGACCTCTGTTCCATTGGCACATCTCCTTTCCTCACACTCCCGCCTCCCTCTCTACTCTATAAAGACCCCTGTGATTTCATTAGACCTATTCATATGATCCAGAAGTATCATCCCATCTCAATATTCTTAATCATATCTGAAAAGCTCCCTTTTGCCATGTAAGGCAACATATTCAAAGGCTTCCACAATTAAGATGTGGACATCTTGGGGAGAGAAGGAAGATATTACATACAACATATACTGCCTAAATATATACATCTACATTCTTGCTTAATTTCTTTATTAAAATCTTTCAAGCCACTCAAAATTTCTATTTCTATCCCAAATGTAACTTGCCTAATTACTCAGTAAAACTTCCCAATTCTTCACCTTACTATTCAGAATTTTAATTTTGTGAGTGTACTGAACAGAGAAAAAATTACTTATAATTTATATTATCAATAGATGGGAACACTTTCTGAAATAATATGTCAATTTCTGAAGTACTGTGATTATATTTTTCCTTCCCTTTTTTGGTTCATTTTCATACTTGCTAGTGATATTTTAATAGATTATTTTTTCATAGCACAGAAAAATGTCTCTCTTTTTTTATCAGAAATTTCAAGATCTTGCATTCACTCTTTCATGATGTCTTATGTATAAAATTCAAATTTGATCATTACTTTTCAGGATTATTTTGAACATATTATTTGATTATACTACCTGCGAGTTTGTAAGGAAGCTGCTGTCAAATTATCTTTCATGTATAAATAATTTGCTTTTCTCTCTGAGAATTATATCTTCTTTCCTTATGTACAATAGCTATTGTATCTTATTTCCTTGCTTTTTGCATTTTCAATATAAAGCTTTCTGGGATGTGTTTGTTAAGGTTTATTCTTCTAAGTTACTTGAATGAACTTTTGATCCAAAAACACAAGGTCTTAAACACAGGAGATATTGCTTTTAACATATTCTTTCTGATACAGTTTTAAAAACATCTGTAATACATATCAATTAATTTATCCATCTTTCCAGATGCTTTTATTTTCTTTAAATTTTGACACTGCATATATCATGAAACCAGATGGCAATATCAGAGGTTGCTGAATTGCTCTTCTTCCACAAACACACTAAATGTACAGTTACACATGGAGAAATTCCCTCCGAGAGAAATCTAGAAATTAGTGAGTGACTCCTACACCTCAGGGACTGAGAAAATATCCCCATCAAAGATCATAGAAAAAGCTGAGACACACCCTAACCTTAAACCCCAACCCTGACACCGCACCACACTATCAAGTTAACTCCCAGTTTTACTCTGAAGAGCTAAGGTTTAAATTGGACAACGACCACCCCAACTTTTAAGGATACAACAGGAAGGATGGGCTCCTAAAATACGGAAAGGAAAGACAGCAAGGCTTGCATTCATGAGTATCTCAGGAATACATCAAACAAAGAGGAAGTTCTTAATGGGAAGATAAGCCCTTACCATGACTAGCCCTCTAAGAATTAAGGCAGAGGGAGAAGGCAAAAATGTCCATCTCCCTGTCTTTCCGGTGAAAGGGATATGACTGCATACTTTATAAGCCACTGCTTTAGAATACTGCTTCTAACTTACACACTTCTAAGTATTGATTATGATCGTCTTTGGAAGACTAGAATAGACAGAGGGCACTTTCCCTGCCTTCTCCCTCATGCTTTCTCCAACAGTAAAATCAGGTTGCCAGTATTTCCCTGGAAGAAGTAAGTTCACATTTCTTGTGCCCAAACTTTTAAGATGCCCACCTAAGGGACAGGTCCCTGAATCACCCAGATATAACACTAAGTACAAACCTATCAATAACTACTTTATATGTAAATAAACTAAACTATCCCATCAAGAGACAAAAAGTTGCTGAACAGATAAAACAGCAGTTCAGTTCAGTTCAGCTCAGTTTTTCAGTTGTGTCCAACTCTTTGAGACCCAATGGACTGCAGCACACCAGGCCTCCCTGTCCATCACCAATTCCGGGAGTTTCTCAAACTCATGTCCATTGAATCGGTGATGCCATCCAACCATCTCATCCTCTGCCATCCCCTTCTTGCCTTCAATCTTTCCCAGTATCAGGGTCTTTTCCAATGAGTCAGCTCTTCACATCAGGTGGACAAAGTATTGGAGTTTCAACTTCAACATCAGTCCTTCCAATGAATATTCGGGACTGATTTCCTTTACGATGGACTGACTGGATCTCCTTGCAGTCCAAGGGACTCTCAAGAGTCTTCTGTAACACCACAGTTCAAAAGCATCAATTCTTTGGCACTCAGCTTTCTTTATAGTCCAACTCTCACATCCATACATGACTACTGGAAAAACCATAGCCTTGACTAGACGGACCTTTGTTGGCAAAGTAATGTCTCTGCTTTTTAATATGCTGTCTAGTTTGGTCATAACCTTTCTCCCAAGGAGTAAGTGTCTTTTAATTTCATGGCTGCAATCACCATCTGCAGTAATAAATACTGCCTACAAGAAATTCTCTTCAGTTTTATGGAAACACATGGCTAAAAGTGAAGGAATTGAAAAAGATAGCCCGTGCAAACAGGAACAAAAATAAAAAAGGAGTAACTATACTTATATCACTTCCCTGGTGACTCAGACAGTAAAGAATCTGCCTGCAATGTGAGAGACCCAGGTTTGATCCCTAGATCAGGACGATCCCCTAAAGAAAGGTATGCCAACCATGGGATAGCAAAGAGTCGGATACGGCTGACTGACTAACATTTAACATACTTATATCAGAAAAAAATAAGCCTTTAGCCAAAAAAAGTGATGAGGTTATTATACAATGATAAAGAGGTCACCTCAAGAGAATATAACAATTTTAATATTTATGCAACCAATATTAGAGCACCTAAATATATTAAGAAAATATTGAATATCCATTGGAAGGACTCATGCTGAAGCTCTAATACTTTGGTCACCTGATGTGAAGAGCCAACTCATTGGAAAAGACCTTGATGCTGGGAAAGATAGAAGACAGGAGGAGAAGGAGATGATAGAGCACTAGATGGCTGGATGGCATCACTGATTCAATGGACATGAGTTTGAGCAAGCTCCAGGAGATGGTGAAGGACAGGCAAGCCTGGAGTGCTTCAGTCCATGGGGTCTCAGATTTGGACATGACTGAGCAACTGAATAACAGACCTCAAGAGAGAATTGAATTACAATACAATTATAGTAGAGGATTTCAATACCATATTATCAACAATGAACAGATCATCCAGTCAGAAGAAAAAAAAAAAATAAGGAAATACTGTACTTAAACTGAAGTCATATCAGATAGACCTAACAGAGATATATAGAACATTTCATTCAACAGCAGCAAAATGTACATTCTTCTCAGGCACACGTGGAACATTTTTCAGTATCATACATTAGTCACAAAACAAGTCTTAATGTTTTAAGCAGATAGAAAACATATCAAGCATACCTTCTGATCATAATTGTATGAAACCAGAAATCAATCAGAAAATAAAGAAACTGGAAAAATCACAAATACATAGAGATCAAACAACATGCTCCTAAACAACTAATGGGTCAAAGAAGAAATTAAAAAATCTTGGAACAAATGAATATGGAAAAAAATCACCAAAACTAATGGGATGCTGCAAAAGCAGGTCCAAGAGGAAAGAGAGATAAATGCTTATAATTATTGGAAAAATTAAAAACTCAAATGAACTAACTTTATGCCACAAGAAATTAGAAAAATAAGAACAAACTAAGCCCACAATTAAAAGCAGAAAGAAATAGCAAAAATCACAGGAGAATTAAATGAAATAGAGACAACAAAATATTGAAGATACACAAAACTGACAAAACTTTAGCTCAACTCAGAAAAAGAAAGACTCAAACAAACTAAGATATGAAACAGGAGATACTACAGCTAATATACAGAAAGAATAAGGATCCTAAAAATGTACTATGAAAAATTATGTGTCAGCAGATTGGGTAACCTAGAAGAAATGAACAAATTCCTAGAAATACACAACCACAAAGAATGAATCATGAAGAAACAGAAAAGCTGAACATACAATTGATAACAAGGAGATTGAGTCAGTAATAAAAATCTCCCAACAGAGACAAATTCCAAGACCAGATGGCTCCACTGGAAAAACTTAACCAAATATTAAAAAAAAAAAAAAAAAAAAAAGTAGTAATACCAGTACTTCCCAAATTCTACTGAAAATAGAAGAGAAAGGAAGATTTCAAACTCATTTTACAAGGCCAACATTATCTTGTTATGAAAGTCAGACAAGGACACTAATAGAAAATAAAATTATAGGATAATATCCCCAATCAATATAAATACAGCAATCCTCAACAAGATATTAGCAAAACAACTTAAATAGCACATTTAAAAGGATCATACCTCTTGGTCAAGTGGGGTTTTCTTTGCATTCAAGGATGGTCCAACATTTTTAAATCAATAAATGTAATACATCCCATTAACATAAGGATAAAAACCATAAGATCATCTTAATAAATGCAGTAAAAGCATCAGAGAATATTCAACATCTATTCTTGAGATAAAACTCTCAACAAGCCAGGGACAGAAGGAATGTGTTTCGACATAATAAAGGCCATTGAATGAAAAGCCCACAGCTAACATTATACCTAATAGTGAAAATCTGAAATTTTTTTCTTTAAGATCAGGCATAAGAAAAAGATGTTCATCCCTTCATTCAACATAGTTCTGAAATTCCTATCCATAGCAATTATGCAAGAGAAAAAAAAAAAAAGGCATTCAAGCTGAAAAGAAGGAAGTAAAGATGTCTATCTTCAGATTACATGATATTATATAGAGAAAATCCTAAACACTCTACCAAAAAAATATGTTAGAACTAATAAATGAAGTCAGTAAAGCTGTGGGATATATACAAAATCAATATGCAAAAATCAGTTGCAGTTCCATGCACTAACAACAAACTAAAGGAAGGAGAAGTTAAAAAAAAAAAAAGAAATACCATAGCACCAAAAGTAATAAAATTCTAGAAATAAGTTTATGAAGGTGATAGATCTATATATCAAAAACTAAAAGAAACTGATGAAAGAAACTGAAGAAAAGAGAAATAAATAGAAGCATATTATGTATTCATGAACTGAAAGAATTAATATTGTTAAAATGTCCATACTACCCAAAGTGATCTACAAAGTCACTGCAATGTCTATCAAAATTCCAATGGCATTAATCACAGGAATGGAAAAAAAATAAATCATAAAATTTGTATGGGACTGAAAGACTCCAAACTGAGAATCGTGAGAAAGAATAAAGTGGAGGCATTACTCTTATGATTTCAAGCTATATTACAAAACTACAGTAATCAAAACAGTACAATATTGGCATAAAAACAGGCATACATATCAATGAAATAAAATAGAAACTCCAGAAATAAGTCCATGTTTATATGATAAACCAATATTTGACATGAAAGCCATAAATACTGAATGGGGAATGAGAGCTTTTTCAATAAGTAGGGTTGAATAAACTAGACATTTACATGCAAAATAATGAAGCTGAATCCCTATTTTACACCATATGTGAAAGTCAACTCACCAACTTAATATTAAGACCCAAAACAGTAAAACTTTAAGAAGGAAACTTTAGGGTAAATATTTTACATTATGCTTTTGTTTTCTACCTACAATTTGCTGAGAGAATAGAACTTAACTGTTCTCATACACATGCAAACAAACAAAACAAAATGAAAGGGAAATATGTGAGATAATGGATATCCATTAACTCAATGGTTAGAATGTTTCCACAATGAGTACATAATATTAATCATCATGTGGTACACTTTAAATATATTACAGCTAAAATAAAAAAAATTAAAAAAAAAGAAATATATTACAGCTTATTGTCTCAATTATATTACAAAGCTGGAAGAAAACACTATATTTTACATTATTTCCTCAGAACTGTTTTCTACTATTATGGCTGCTATTCATATCATAGGTTTTAGAGAGACATAAGTTATCTAATTTTGCCCACTTGTTCACAATTCATTTACTTTGTAAATAACATCACCATTTATTAAATGTTTTTAATTTATTTTACAGTTTTACATACTTTTCAATATAATAATTATTTTTACTCTTTACATTCATTTCCCTTTATTGTTTTTAGAATTTAGCATTTTGTCATTAAGAGAGATAGTTTTTCTATATGCATTACTAAAATTGTTTCATTTTCCATAACTAACATCATGCTTCCTAAACTAAGGTATTCTTTATTGGTTCAGTTAGTATTTTATCTACTTCTGCCTAGCTTTTGGAGCAAACAAAACACAACAAAATGCCTTGTTCAGTGTGGTAGGCAGAATTTTGTCCCTAAAAACTTCATCCCTGTCTTCTAGTGTCACATTCCTAAATATGTTACCTGACTAAAGGCATATTTTCAGATGTAATTAACAGTTGGCATTAAATTTGGGATATTATCTGGAATTATCTGGTGGCCCAATGCTGTCAGATGAGCCCTTAAAAGCAGAATCATCTCTTAGCTGAAGGCAGACTAGAAAGTCACAGAGGTGTAGTAGAAGAGGGATTTGGAAATACTGAAGCCAAAAGATAAAGCTGACTTTCAAGATGTAAGGTGACATGAGACAAGGAATGCAGACAGCCCCTCGAAGCTGAGAAGGAATCCCAGCTAAAAGCCAGCACATCTTACATTCACAGGAGAGTGAGTTCTGCCAACAAACTGAATGACCATGGAAAAAGCTCTCAAGTACTCCAGGTAAGAGCCCGAGCTTCTAACACCTTGGTTTAGGACTGGTTTAAGATGTTCTGCAGCATATATGCCTGAGCCCATGTGGACTTCTGACATTAGAAAATATGAGATGATAAATGAGTATTATTTAAGTCACTAAATTTTTGATAATTTGTTAGAGAAGCAACATAAAACTAACACATTCAGAACATATTTCCAACTTCTATCAATGAAATGAAGATTTCGTATTATATATTTATATATAGGAACTAAGTAGCAACTAATATTTTAAGATGTTAATTTCACTCTTTAATGTTATCATATATCCATTTCATATATTTTTGAACTTTAGTTATAAACTACAACTTTAAATCAAAAACGTTTTTAAACTAACTATAGAAAGTAAGTATTTTTGGTCTGCTTCATTCTTTTACATTACTTGCAATTTTATACATCATATATTTGCTCAAAATTATTAACTACATAAAAATTTTAACTATTTAAAAATGTATCTTTTTATTAAATTTTTTTCCTGGTTTGATAAATGTCTGCTTTGTAGGGACTTAAAAGGTAGACACATTCACTATTTTCATAATTTAACATATATCAATTACATTAACTTCAAATTAAGTCCTTTGTATGCTTATTCTTTCCCACATGATATTCCACAGAATGAGGTGATTTTAAATCCCATAACATAACCATGTTTATACTACTTTTCCATAAACATTTTAGGTTATATTTAATGGATTTCAACACTATCCAAATGACTCATTATATTTAGATCTTTCCTATGGATTATAATTTAATCATTAAAATGTCTTTTTATTTTAATTAATACATTTCACCTTGAATTCCAATTTGTCCAGTAATAATTTCTGAATCCCTAACTTTTCATTTTGCATTAACCTTCATATCCTCTTCATTATCTTGTTAAATATGGGCTGAGAAGCAGTGATACAGTAGGAAAAGAGCAAGGGAGTTTGTCAGCATTTTGTATGCTTCTTTTGGCTTCTGGACCTGACTGGGCCTGGTCTTATGCCATTTCAGTTTCATAAAACTATTCATCCCTCAATCTTTAGTCTCATGATTTATTTGATGAGATAACATACAATTCATGATAGGCACCTTGGTTTCTGATAATTAGGTATTTAGAGTCTGTTTGGATTTAGTAATAGTCAGGAGGTACTGTTTAAACTGAGAGTTAATTATTATTAAAAATCAACATGTCTTCTTCCAAAAATTCTGTGAATTATGTGAGTTTTCTATTGCAGCTGAGCAAAGGCTGTATCTAGCACATGTTTGATAAAAAACAAAACAAAACAAAAAAAAACTGATAGTATTGAATTTGCTGTATCAAATGGTCCAAGTGGGAGAAGAGTTTATCTGGTAACCTAGATCTACTGTAAAACCTTTGCTTTTGTGCTTACCTTTGATATTTTAAAGATTGGAAGCCTTTTAGTATGCATAATAACTGCATCTGAACAACATGCTTTGTTATGGTATATGGTAACTCAAGAGGTACATCCTCAAAGATTTGGCTTTTTTGTGGCATATGGTATACACTTCAGTAAATTTTACTTTAGTTTAGACAAATACATCAATATTCCCAAAATCATTAGATTCCTGGAATGTTCATCGAAATAGAAGACCAAAAATCTTCCAGGATGTATCTTCTATCTGGCATGCAAGTGTTTTACCAAGGCATGCAGATTGCTTGATACTTCCAGCTCATCTAGAGCAATCATTTGCTGTTTCTAGTCAAATCACTTAGTTTTTAGTCATTAAGTCATGTCTAACTCTTTCGTGATGAAACCCCATGGACTGTAGCCTGTCAAGTTCCTCTGTCCATGGGATTTCCCAGGCAAGAATACTGGAATAGGTTGCCATTTCCTTCTCCTGGGGATTCTTTCTGACCCAGGGATAGAACATGCATCTCTGCATCAGAAGGCAAATTCTTTACCACTGAGCCACCAGGGAAGCACAGAATATAATTAATGTAAATCTTGCATTTTGTAGTATCTTGATGAAAGTGAAAGAGGAGAGTGAAAAAGTTGGCTTAAAGCTCAACATTCAGAAAACTAAGATCATGGCATCCAGTCCCATCACTTCATGGCAAATAGATGTGGAAACAGTGGAAACAGTGGCAGACTTTATTTTGGGGGGCTCCAAAATCACTGCAGATGGTGACTGCAGCCATGAAATGAAAAGATGCTTACTCCTTGGAAGGAAAGCTATGACCAACCTAGATAGCATATTAAAACGCAGAGACATTACTTTTCCAACAAAGGTCGGACTAATCAAGGCTATGGTTTTTCCAGTGGTCTTGTATGGATGTGAGAGTTGGACTATAAAGAAAGCTGAGCGCAGAAGAATTGATGCTTTTGAACTGTGGTGTTGGAGAGGACTCTTGAGAGTCCCTTGGACTGCAAGGAGGTCCAACCAGTCCATCCTAAAGGAGATCAGTCCTGGGTGTTCATTGGAAGGACTGAGGTTGAGGCTGAAACTCCAATACTTTTGCCACCTGATGTGAAGAGCTGACTCATTGGAAAAGACCCTGATGCTGGGAGGGATTGGGGGCAGGAGGAGAAGAGGACAACAGAGGATGAAATGGTTGGATGGCATCACTGACTCAATCGACATGGGTTTGGGTGGACTCCGGGAGTTGGTGATGGACAGGGAGGGCTGGTGTGCTGTGGTTCATGGGGACGCAAAGAGTCAGACACCACTGAGCGACTGAACTGAACTTAACTGAAAGATGATTAAGGACTCCCCAAACAAAGAGGAGATTTACCTTAAGTCCTAGTTAAGACAATGGAGGCATCAGGCTGTATCTGATTTTCTTTCATATATGAATAGAAATTAAGGACTATTTAGGTTAATACCTGCAAAGAGCTGTATACTAAAGTGCCAGGAGCTTCAATAATTTGTTAAAGATATGTGAAATGAAATATTTTCTGCTATACCAGTAAACAAGCCATGTCACAGCCATCAAGGATTTCATTTCAGCCTTTCAACTGCAAATTTTTGAGCCCAGGTGAAACAATACCAGACTTCAGGCAGCCATTAGCTACATCTGTCACCCTTTATGGTAGAGGAATTAAGGATGAGAGGGTCAGAAAAGATATGGCCCCTGATAGATGAGATGCATATAAAAGAAATGATTTCAGTAAGCCTGGATGCTTGCATCTTCACATACATCAAATTCCTTAATGCAAGAGGTCTGGTTTCCCTTAATTAACCATAATCTTTTAATATTCAGATTACCTGCCCCTTGCTGCAAATTTCTATATAGTCTGGCTCCTTTCTCCACCTTATCAAAAACAGTTACCTCAGGTCTTCAGGATTCCCACCAAAGAAACCTCTCAATTTTTAGACCACTTTTTTTTCAGTCAACAGTTTCTTCATCTGGATCCACAGTTGTTCAGTTCAGTTCAGTTCAGTTCAGT
Organism: Dama dama; assembly: GCF_033118175.1. Lineage (NCBI taxonomy): Eukaryota > Metazoa > Chordata > Mammalia > Artiodactyla > Cervidae > Dama > Dama dama. Next base: position 41,708,629 of record NC_083709.1, on the reverse strand, counting down.
GGCTCAGTTGTGTCCAACTCTTTCCAACCCCATGGACTGCAGTAAACCAGGATTCCCTGTCCATCACCAACTCCCAGGGGCTTACTCAAACTCACATCCATTGAGTTGGTGATGCCATCCAACCATCTTATCTTCTGTCATCCCCTTCTCCTCTTGCCCACAATCTTTCCCAGCATCAGGAAATTTTCAAATGAGTCAGTTCTTCGCATCAGGTGGTCAAAGTATTGGAGCTTCAGTTTCATCATCAGTCCTTCCAATGAATATTCAGGACTGATTTCCTTTAGGATGGACTGGTTGGATCTCCTTGCTGTTCAAGGAGAGTTTTGGAGTGCTGTCTCAAGAGTCTTCTCCAACACCACAGTTCAAAAGCATCAATTGTTTGGTGCTCAGCCTCTTTATAGTCCAACTCTCACAGCTATATATGACTACTGAAAAACCATAGCTTTGACTCGATGGACCTTTGTTGGCAAAGCAATGTCTCTGCTTTTTAATATACTGTCTATGTTGGTTATAACTTTTCTTTCAAAGAGCAAGTGTCTTTTAACTTCATGGCTGCGGTCAACATCTGCAGTGACTTTGGAGCCCCCCCAAAAATATAGTCTGTCACTGTTTCCATTGTTTTCCCATCTATTTGCCATGAAGTGATGGGACTGGATGCCATGATCTTAGTTTTCTGAATGTTGAGTTTTAAGCCAACTTTTTCACTTTCCTCTTTCACTTTCCTCAAGAGGCTCTTTAGTTCTTCTTTGCTTTCTGCCATAAGTGTGGTATCATCTGCATATCTGAGGTTACTGATATTTCTGCCAGCATTCTTGATTCCAGTTTGTGCTTCATCCAGCCCAACATTTCACATGATGTACTCTGCATATAAGTTAAATAAGCAGGGTGACAATATACATACCTGACGTACTCCTTTCCTGATTTGGCACCAGTCTGTTGTTCCATGTCCAGATGGCAAGAGTGAACATTGACATTTTAGGAATCAGAAAACTAAAATGGACTGGAAAGGGTGAATTTAACTCAAATGACCATTATATCTACTACTGTGGGCAAGAATCCCTTAGAACAAATGGAGTAGCCATTATAGTCAATAAAAGTCTGAAATGCAGTACTTGGATGCAATCTCAAAAATGACAGAATGATCTCTATTTGTTTCTAAGGCAAACCACTCAATATCACAGTAATCCAAGTCTATGCCCCAACCAGTAATGCTGAAGAAGTTGAACAGTTCTGTGAAGATCTATAAGACCTTCTAGAGCTAACACCAAAAAAGATGTCTTTTTCATTATAGGGGACTGGAATACAGAAGTAGGAAGTTAAGAAACACCTGGAGTAACAGGCAAACCTGGCCTTAGGAGTACAGAATGAAGCATGGCAAAGGCTAATAGAGTTTTACCAAGAGAACACACTGGTCATAGCAAACATGCTCTTCCAAGAACACAAGAGAAGACTCTACACATGGACATCACCAGATGGTCAATACTGAAATCAGACTAATTATATTCTTTGCAGCCAAAGATGGATAAGCTCCATACAGTTAGCAAAAGCAAGACTGGGAGCTGACTGTGGCTCAGGCCATGAACTCCTTACTGCCAAATTCAGACTTAAATTGAAGAAAGTAGGGAAAACTACTAGACCATTCAGGTATGACCTAAATTAAATCCATTATGATTATACAGTGGAAGTGAGAAATAGATTCAAGGGATTAGATCTGATAGAGTGCCTGAAGAACTATGGATGGAGGTTCATGACATTGTACAGAAGGCAGTGATCAAGACCATCCCCAAGAAAAAGAAATGCAAAAAAGCAAAATGGCTGTCTGAGGAGGCCTAACAAATAGTTGTGAGAAGAAGAGAAACAAAAGGCAAAGGAGAAAAGGAAAGATATACCCATTTGAATGCAGAGTTCTAAAGAATAGCAAGGATAGATTAGAAAGCCTTCCTCAGTGATCAATGCAAAGAAATAGAGCAAAACAGTAGAATGGGATCCACAGCTGAAATTGGCATAAAAAGGAGACTACATACCCAACAATTTACCATTATTATCCACCTGATTTTTTAACTGGTCAAAACATCAATCTAGTAATGATATGATAAAAATCATCAACCCTGCTATTGCCTTACTTTCTTGGCAAAATGCAGTAAAGGGATTTTCACTTGATCCTTTGTATTGCAATAGACCCAACTAAAAAAATTAGCAAACCCACTAGGGATTCTTTCAGTTTTTATGTATAACTATTTCCACAACAATTTGAGAGACTGGGGAAAAATCTATAGGATGACTGCACTGTATTCACCGTGAGATAGATTAGTGCCATTGGATTCACTGTGAGGGAGACTGGTGCCAAGATTTCTTACATGACCTGTGCTATACAGATCCCATTATGACTAACAGAGCAAAGGGTTATTTTGTTCTCTAGATAACAGAGTTAGAGATGAGCCAACTTTTGACTCTCACAAAAAAAAAAAAAAAGCTTCTAAGATTGTGTGCAAGTTTTCATATAAATTTTCATTTCTTTTGCATAAATACTTAACTGTGGAATTGTTGGATAATTTGGCAAAATTAGACTGAACTTAAAAGAAAAAAAGACTCAAATTGTTTTCCAAACTGATGCTATTTTACATTCCTACTAGCAATGTTCAAATGTTCCAGTTTCTCCACATCCTTGCCAACATTTATTATTTTTGTTTTGTTAAACTAGATCTATCCTAATGGGTGTGAAGTGGCATCTCAGTGTGGTTTTGATTCACATTTCCTTAGTGGCTAACAATGCCAGGTATCATCTCATATGCTTATTGGCCATTTGCATATTTTCTTTGGAAAAATATTTATCCAATTTCTTTGCCCATTTCTAAACTGGACTGTCAGTGGCTTTGATTTGAATTGTAAGCACTCACCACAATATTCTCAAGTCACAGAAAACCAATGGCTAGAGGAATAAGATTATATATAGTAAAACAGCTTATAACAGCAGAATTACTTCATAAAAATAGTAGGTTTTGTGTGTGTATGTGAAGCTGTGATGAAAGTAAGGTTTCAGTGATTCATTTTCTAGCCACACAGGAAAGACATTCAGTGATGGATAGTTAATTAATTACTATTTGATTGCAGCCATCAAAGAAATGTTTCTAGAGAAAATAAACGAGAACAATTTCTTGAAGAGTTGAGAACACTGGGAACAACATTAATAGTTAATTAGGAGCAAACCACCAAATATAATATTTTCATATTTCTCAAATCATCTGAATTAACATAAAATAGTTCTTATATAGAAAATAAACTATCCTATATACTATGAGATCTTTTACATAAGTTACTAAATAAATATTTGTGAACAATTTGATAAACAAGGCATATGATTTTGATTTATTTGTACTGAATTTTGAAGAGTACAAAGTTATAATTGATTCTGCTTAGTTGTTTATTCAAGGAGTCAATGCCAATATGAAGAGATTGAAAAATTAGAGTGCTACCTTCTACTAAGAGTTTCCATGATTATAGGTAAGTACTTTTTAGAAGAAACTGAGAAAACACTAATTTAGTATAACTTCAAGTGGAATCTGCTAAAAAGTATTAAAATTCATCACAGAAAAATATGTGTAGAATAGGAAAAAAAAAAGGCTTCTTTCTATAAATTTACAAAAATTGTGAATAATTTGTTTAAAACCTATACTATTCATTGTAATATTTATCAACAGACATTTTGAAGAGAAAAGTAAATGCCTAGCTTTATAATTAAATCAGTACTATGGTATATGTCATTTACACTCTGAACCTGATCATGGTTAACGCTGTGAGTTTTTATCACATCAAAAGCTGCCATTCTATGTGTTAGCAATGGTGAGGTTCTATTTCAATTTATTGAGCTCAAGGCCAAGATTGAAGTTCTTCTGAATTGCAAAAACCACTCTCAGTCACTATTATTGAGCACTAAATGGCTTTGGAAATTCACTTTTGCAATATGCTTGAAAATATTTCTTAGTAAATTCAGGTAAAACAGTGATTACATTGAAACTTACATTGTGGCAGTCATTTTGAGAGTGAATCACAAGTAATGTCAAGTTCCTTAAAACAGTTTTCATCCTGTCCAAAAGTTAAAACAAACAGAAAGATCTGTAATTCTGCAAAAATTTGCTGCAAATATATTTTTTAAGTTCAAATTACACATCAATAGCATTTTTCAGACCTTGATACAAGTACAAAGGAAATTTTTGTATTTCACAATCCATTTAACTGTGTAATTGAGGAGCTTCCACCTAACTTTAATTTGGAAGTGATTGATCTGCAATGTGATGACGTGCTAAAAGGTACATACCAAAAGAAGAATTTAAACAATTCTACAAATGCCTTTCAAGTGATAAAACATTCAGTTAAAACCACACACTCACAGATAGATAATAGAATATAGCAGTATCTATCTAAGGAAAAAAGATAAACTCAAAGATGACTTATATAAACTCTGATTACAGATTAGCATTAACAGATGAAGTTTTGCAATGAATTCTGTTAATGGTAAGCACTAACTGAATGCTAATTAAGAGAACTATCCTTTCAAACAATTCCATTCTTTCCAGTATTATAAAAATTTTGTGTTAAATTTTAATTTTTAAATTTGTCAATTAAAATTTATGAATTTTTTTCTTTCTTGTTACAGAAGCATCTATATTATACCCTTGAAAATGCTGGTGACTCAAGATTTATACTATGCTATTTTGTATAAGGAATAAAAGGAGAAATATGAAAATACTTCTGTATCTGTAGTTTTGAACAAAAAGACACAAGAAAGGTAATGAGAGATTAATGAAATTGGCTGCCCATAAGGGATGGATAGAAAGGGGATGGAGAGGATATAAGGAATGAAGGAAATAAAACACTTCTCTATCTTTTTGCAAAAGTCCTGTCATTTCAAACCATTTCAATGTTTCACATACTCATAAATAAACAGTTAAATAAACACAATTCATAAAGAAGAGGTAAAAACCTATAAAATTTAACATATATTCAAGTGAATCTAACCATATATCAAATAAACAACATAATCACACTAAAGGGAATAAAAAATAATTAAACCAAGTAACTTTTAAACACAGAATTAGAATCAAATATCCTTATACTAAAGGCAAAAAAGAAGTCCCAACGGATATTAAACTCTAAATAGTAGGTTTGTTTTCCAGAGGCAATAGCACTTCTGATATCATGTTTTGTATAGTCAAAATTTCAGCAAAGAGCTGCAGGTATCTTGGATAAAGGAAACCGAATTTCTCACTGTCAAAGAGTAGGGAGTTAAAAATATGGAAAGGACCAAGGATAGAAAGACTGTGACTTTTCATTGAGATTGGAGTTATCAACATAATCTGATGCATTTGTCTATGCAGTTTTGGATAGCAAAATATAAAAATTGATATAGATACAGGTGGGTAAATACATGCTGCAAAAACTACACAACTTGGATAACTCTACAGAGCATAAATATGCAGACTAGGAACAAATCATAAATTATCTAGAAATAAGCTCTCAAAAGAGGGGTTTTACTTCGAGATTATGAATCACCACATTTTGGATGCAGACTATTTATTTCAGTAGAGGCCAGGAAAATAGCTTTGAGGGGGAGGGGTTATGCTCCATTTGTTTTTTAGCCAACTCTGGTTGTCCCAGGTTTGAACAGATTTAAGCTGTCAATTTACACATTCTTAAACTAACTAAACTTCCTGGTCCTGGGTATGCTTGTGTGTCTATACATACACACATTTGATATGTATGTGAATAAACAGTTATATTTTATATTCTAACTCTATCAGTTGAGAGGGTTTGAATGCAATGACCCCTTAGTAGCAAGGAAAGCTAACACCCACATTTTGGTTATTGAATACTTTTCTTCTCTAATGGGAACTAGGGATTCTTGGAGATATAGGCAATTGATGAGTGTGGAATGTAAGAAAGAATAAGTTCAACCTGAGATATTTTCTTGTTTCCCCCAAAGAACTGAGAGGTGTACAGAAAGGGCATGTCAAAAACCCCCAAAAAACTGGCTTAAAAAAATCAAATCTGGTAAAATTTCATCTACTAGACAACCAAGAAAATCTGTGCATCAAAACAAAACAAAATATAAAAGTAAAGGATTGCAGCCAATTGGAAGAATCAGTAAGTAAGAATCACACTATTGCAAAAAAAAAAAAAAATGTAAGGAAGCAAACAAATAAACAAAATAGAAAAGGAAAATTACTCCTTGTAGTATGACACCCAAGGAGAAGGAATGATTGAATTAAGAAACTACTGTTTGGTAATAACAACAATTATTCTGATTCTGTTAGGAATTATTAATGGATTCTAAAGTCCAATGGATTCTAGTGACTGAATGCTTTAAGATTACAAAATACTTAAGTAAGTCTTAAAATGATTTGTTCACAAGATATTTATTATTTTAAAGGGTAAACTGGTGATATAAGCCCTGTGAAGACACCTACCACTCACTACCTTAAGCAAATGATGACTATTAAACCTTGCCAATAATGGGAGTAATCAATATGATGCCCCAAGACAAACTCAGCATCACATATTTTGTGTTCCTGCCAAAACTGAGCAACTCATATTCAATAATCAGAAAATATAAAGCACACCAAAGTAAAAGATGTTTTACAAATGTGTAGCTTTATATTGTTCAAAACTTGTAATTTTATGAAATAAAATGAAAAATTAAGGAATTCTTCTAAAGGAGCCTAAAGACACAGGTCAAAAAATGGAATGCAATTTATAATTACAAATTTTTTTGGTATAAAAGACATTATTTGACCAACTGCCAAAATCTAAAGTTTTCAAATTAGAAGGTAACATGACATCAATGCTAATTTTCCAGTTTTGATAATTATAAGAAAAACCCTTAATCATCAAAAACACAAGCACTGGAGAGTAAAAATAGAAGATTATCTGTGATACTACAGTAAAATTATCTGATAGAAGGCATTAAATTTGAGAGCAAAACATATATTTTAGATTTTTATTCTTGAAGTAAAACAAAAAGACTATAGAATACTATAAAAAAGAAGAAAAATTAAGAATTATTACTATATAAAAGACAGAAGTTAATTATATTTGCTAAAAAACAGAAATATTTTAAAGATTACATTATTAATAAATTATATTTTCTATTTAATAAAATAACAGATTTTTATTGAAAAATAATATAAAAATTTTGGGTAGTAGCAATTATTCATAAAATATGAATTGTGCATCTACTATTAGTTTGGGGGTACTTCTAAATAAAAATAAAAAAGAAAAAGTCTTGAGAAGATTGCATAAAAAGTGAGGCAAACAAAATATGTAAGCAAAAAGTTGTGATTGAATCAAACTGGACTACTCTCTCCTAGTCTGCTCAAAAATAAATTCAGAATGGATGAAAAATTTAAATGTAAGACTTGAACCCATAAAGCTTCTAGAGGATAACATATACGGTGTGCTCTTTTACATCAGTCTTAGTAATATTTTTTATCCCCTCAGGAAACAGAAACAAAAGCAAAAATAAACAAATGGAAGTAAATCAAACTAAAAAGGTTTTGCACACAGCAAAATTCTGTAAAGCAATTATCCTTCAATAAAAAAAATAAGTTAATTTTAAAAATAAGCTTTTGCACAGTGAAGGAAACTATCAACAAATAAAAATGCTACCTACTGAATGAGAGACAGTATTACCAATGAGATATCTGATAAGTGGTATCCAAGTTGATATCCAAAGTACACAAAAAAACTTATACAACTCAACAAACAACCAAACTGAAAAATAGGCAAAGGATGTGAATAGGCAATTTTTCCCAAGAGGATAAATAGATGGCCAAAAGCACACTGATACATGCTCAACATCACTAATCATCAGGGAAATTCAAATCAAAACCACAATGAGATATAAACCCATACCTGTCAGAATGGCTATTATAAAAAGACAACAAATAACAAGTGCTGGTAGGGTGTAGAAAAAAGCGAAAGGGAATCCTTGTGTACATCTGGTGGGAATATAAATTGGTGCAGAGGCTATGAAAAACAGTATGAAGATACCTCAAAAAATTAAAAACAGAATTACCATATGATCCAGCAATTCAATTCCAAAGAAAACAAAAGCACCAACTAGAGAAGGTACATGCATCACTATGTTCATTACAACATTATTTACAATAACCAAGATATGGAAGTGTCCATCAATAGACGAATGAATAAAGAAGGTGTGGTATATACAGGTATTACTCAGCCATAAAAAAGAATGAAATCTTGCTATCTGTGACAACACAGGTAGAACTAGGAGGATATCATGCTTAGTGAAATAAGTCAGAGAAATAAATATACTACATGATATCACTTATATGTGGAACCTAAAATCAAAACAAACAGTAAAACAAGAAGAGTTACAGATTTGGAGAACAAATGGTTGCCAGAAGGGAGATGGAGAGGCGGAGAAAGAAACAGATGAGAGAGATGAAGCGGAACAAACTTCCAGTTGCAAAATGAATGAGTCACAGGTATGAAATGTACAGTATGGGGAATATATTCAATAATTATGTCATATCTTTATATGGTAACATATCCTAACTAGACTTACTGTGGTGATCATTTTGAAATGTATAGAAAATCAAATCACTACGTTGTGCAACATGAACTAACAGTGCTGTAGGTAAATTATAGTTCAAAAACAAACAAACAAGCAAACTCATAGAAAAAGAGATCAGATTGTTAGTAACCAGACAGTGGGGCAGTTAAAAGGTACAAAATCCCAGTAATAAAATAAACAAGTGAGAGGGGTGTAAAGAACAACACAATAAATCTAACACTGCTGTATGTTACATTAGATAGTTATTAACAGAACAAATCCTAAGAGTTTTCACATAAAGAAAATTTGTTTATCTAGTTGTATATCTATATTAGATACAGGATGTTCACTAAACTTAATCATTTCATAATGCATGCAAAACAAATCATTATGCTGACACCTTAAGCTTATATAAAGTGCATGCATGTGTACACTCATGTCTGACTCTTTATGACCCTATGGATTATAGACCACAAGGTGCTTCTGCCCATGAGATACTCCAGGCAAGAATACTGGAATGAGTTGCCATGCCCTCCTCCAAGGGATCTTCCCTTGGATCACACCCCTGTCTCTTATGTCTCCTGCACTGGCAGGTAGGTTATTTACCACTAGCACCACCTAGGAAGCTCTAAACTTAGTGCTGTATCAATTAAAAAGTTGTGATTCAAGATGACAAGTGATTTATTATAAACATGTATACAGTGCTGTAGTAACGAGGATAAGGAGCATTAGATCTGTATGGTAGCACCAGAGAAAGTGTTTCTCTGATTTAATTTTTCAGTAATCCAGGAAACAGTTATCAAGTGTCCGTATCTACTTCCTGCTAGGAATTTAGCATCAAAACATGTATATTATCAAGTGTGAAACAGATCGCCAGTCCAGGTTGGATGCATGAGACAAGTGCTCGGGGCTGGTGCACTGGGAAGACCCAGAGGGATGGGATGGGGAGGGAGGTGGGAGGGGGGTTCAGGATGGGGAACACATGTAAATCCATGGCTGATTCATGTCAGTGTATGGCGAAAACCACTACAATATTGTAAAGTAATTAGCTCCAACTAATAAAAATAAATGAAAAAAAAATCACACTGGAAAAAAATGGTTTTGTAGTAAACTAAACTAGTTTTACATTTTATTTTTGAAATTCACAGGTTCTGGTAAAAATTTTGTGAATAAAAAGTATTTATTATATATGCATAGTATAGTTGAAACCAAGATCCTATTAAAATATAGAAAAACATTTCATAGGGTTTTACATTTATCAGTAACTCATACATTTCATAATATATATTAAATGATTGGACTTTCCTGGTGGCTCAGACGGTAAAGGATCCGCCTGCAATGTGGGAGACCTGGGTTTGATCCCTGGGTGGGGAAGATTCCCTGGAGAAGGGAAAGGCTACTGATTGCTTCTACAGTTTTTGTTAATAAGAATAAGAGAATCAGATGATACTTTCTAACTTCTCTTAACTTCTTCTTGGTTGTATATTTATGGTTGTAAAGATTAGTTCTTTGAATTTTGGAGTACACAAGATCTGAGTAAATTAACATTTCTGAGCTCTTTCTTTTCTTTTTTCACTTTACTAACATTATTTACAAGTTACTGTTAAGAGTTTGAATAATAGTTGCCTGACTATGACACTCAGGAAGTCCGTGTGCATAGCTTAGGATTTGGAGTCATATGGCCTGAATTCACTTTTGACACTATGACCATGCAACCTTGGCAAGGTAATTTGTCTTTTGAAGACTTGTTACTTCACATACAACAGGGGAGTCCTAAAATTCATCTCATTGGATTGTTGAGAAACATAAGAGGACATAGAAGATGCTTATCAAATGCCAGCATTATTATTTTTTAATAATAATTTTTCAGCCTAGTAAATGGTGAGACTCAGTAAAAGAATATGGTAAGCTGCAGCAATTTCTAAAATGATATTAAAATTTTATGAAATAATAAAAATTAATGTCATTTCTTAGAAACAACAACTATTGCTATTTTCTAACCATATAGTGAATAGTGAAATCCACAAATATTATTAATTTATTTTATCAAATAAAAATATTGCTTCTGCTATACCAGACACTATTTTAAGTATTTGAAAAATATTAACTCACTTAATGTTCATAGTAACCCTTTGAACTAGGTAAAGAAACTGGGTAATAAGTCATTAAGCAATTACCTATGGTTGCATTTTGATGTGAAAAATCCAGGATTGAATCCCAGGCTCTCTCTCAAGAGTTTAACATCTTGACTGGATGTTGTTTATTTCTTAATTTTGAGTAGTACAACATGATAAAAATTCTAAAGTCATTAAAACATCTTAGATAAATAAAAATCACAGATGGATCAGAGAAATATTTCATTGCTTACAGGTTGCTATTTCAAGGTAATATGGCATTTCCAAATAGTTGCAAATATTAAGTAAAAAAAATCTTGAATCTGAGAAATTTCCTAATTTCAATCTCAGTAACACCCATTTCCTATAAAAAGTACAAAATTATAAAGCTATGGAGAACTATAATATGGATAAATATAACTCTTCAGGATATAATATTAAATATCATTTTATAATAATTGATATATAATATCAATAAATATACCAAATATTTACTTGAAAACAACATAAACAATGAGCATTACAAAACTGTTTTGATAATCTCCAGGCTTACAAAGCCAGCTTTCAATTTATATGTCCCTAGGTTGTCCTAAATGTTCTTAAACAATGTCACAAAGTACATTTCTGATCTTTATCTCCCCATATTGATCCATTTAAAAAGTGGAATATTTTATCTATCACTCTCCATCATCATCATCCTTTTAAAAGCCACCACACACTAATAACAAGAATGGGCCTAATATATTTTTATAATTTTTTTTTCATAATTCAGAACCAAATCATTTACAACAATACACAAAAACTCAGTATTCATAGTAAGCAGAAATCAAAGTTTCTGTTGCTCATCAAAAACAAAGAAAATTTTGCAAAAAAAGAGTGGTTCCAATAGGGAGATTAAAGTCAACTTAAAAATATTTGAAAACAATAATACATAAAATACATAGATAGCTGTGACTCTGGACAGAAAAACAGATTCAATTTGAATGTAAAATTCAGGGTAACAAGAAAAATAATAGAAGGCACAAAATTAGAAGGAAAGTAGAAATCTAGTATCAGATAGCCTAAAAATGCACATGGATTATTCTACCTAACCTACAAAAATGTTAAAGCTAACAAAGGCAGAAAATTTGGAGAATATAAAGTCAATATTTTAAAAATCAAGGAAAATTATAACAGTCAATCTAAGTTACCAGAAAGTAAAGCAAAAGTCCTCAGGTATAAGTTCAACAAAGATTTAAAAATACTTATTAATAATAACTGCACTAAAACTTACAGAAGATTGCTAAGATAAATGAAAAAGGACCTAGGTAATTAAATGCTCACCAAATAAAAAAATCTATTATTTATATATCCATACTTCCAAAAGAGATTTTTATACTAAATGAAATATGAGAAAATGTAAAAGCAGGCCTTTTTGAAGAAAAATACAAGCTATTTCTAAAATTTATACGATAATGCAAGGCATTTAAACTAGCCAATGCTATCCTAAAAAAAGACAATGCTGGAAAACCTATATTTCTTTATCTCAAGATTTACTCTACTGTATAAGAGAGTGCAATCTTGGTACAGAAATAAACAAATTATTCCATGAGATATAACAGACTACCCAGAAGTAGTCCTATTTGTATACAACCAATTGATCTAACATCAAAGGTATCAAAGACTTTTAATGCAGAGAGGAGAGACTTTTAAAGAAAGACTGCTCTCCACAGATCAAAAAAACAAACAAAAAAAAACTTTATTATTCCCTTACATCATATATAAAAAACTAATTAAAGGGTAAAAATAAATGCAAATATTAAAATTATAAATATCATAGAGGAAAGATATGATGAAATCTTTCCTATCTTTGCAGGCAAGATTTCATTGTCTACAGAAAAGCAAAGATGTTACCCAGAAAATGATACCTATAAAATAAAAATTGACACAACAAACTTTGGCAAAATAAAACATACTGCTCATCAAAAGATACCTTTAACAAAACTAACAGGTAAGACACCAATGGTGAGAAAATGCTTAAATAAATACATCAGATGAAGATCTATTAAGCATTTCTATAACTTACTAACAAAATGAAAAAAACTGGCAAATGATTTGAAAATTTTCTTTGCAAAAGAAAATATACTTATGGTCAACAAACGTATAGAAAAGTGTTCACTATTACTAGTCATAAGAAAAATATAAAGCAAAGCGAAAATGAGATACTACTTAACACTCAATGGAATACCACATTTAAAAAGACTGATTTGGAGCAACTGAAGCTCATACATTATTGGCAAATGTGTACAATGATATAAACACTTCAGAAACTAGTATAAAATTCTTTTCATAAAATTAAACTCCTACTCTGTGACTCAGTGCTTGTGTGTGTGTATTTTTAATTTTTAGTCAAGAGCCTAGCTGGCTACAGTCCATGCGGTCACAAACAAGTCAGATAGAACTTAGTGAACTAAATAACAAATGTGTAACTGGCTTACCAAAGAAAACTTCTCTCTGAAGGATGAGAAGTGAAGGTGATGACAGTGTACTGCAGAAGAACTCAAACCCTTTCCTGCTGCCCTTAACTTCAGATAGCTGTGCTTAACTTTAGACATCTCAGGAATAATTTTTGTTCTTGGAACAGTAGAGTATTCCAGGTGGCAAGCTGGCCATCAGCGAATGATGCAGTAGGTTTCATAATCTTTGGCACCTCTTCTCTTTAGACTCTACTTCATGGGCCTCCCCTGACATCTCACCTTTTCCTTCCTGGACTCCCAAGAGCAGGTTACACACGGCTGCTGTTCTCTGCTGAAGTGTTAGCTGATAATTAAGATGATATCTGAACCAACGTGTTAGCTGACAAAGTTTAAGGCATCAGCCCCCTTAGTGAATTTATACGCAAATAAGGGACTTTGAAAAACAGAATCCTTGTTTTGTCCTTTTCATTTTCAATGCTCAGTCTTAATATGTTTTCCTTTATTCTGAAAACATTTCTGTTCATGAAATTAGAATGAAACATCATATTTATATCTAAATCGATCAGTTCCATTATCTACCCCTTCCAACATCTGTACTATTTATCAACAACATACAAGATAAAACAGCAAACAGATGTGTGGACCACATTATACCTATAGTTTTAATTACAATAATTATACATTATATATTATCATAAGTATAGATTATCACTGCATTTATTTCTTTCAGTCAAAGCTTTCAACCATTAAAATGACTATCAGTAATTTTAGTTGATATATTAAATCAAAGTATGACTGACCATAGGATTCTCAGCCTCCAATCATATGAATAAAATTTTAGTGATTCCTGAATCCAATAAAAATTCCATAAATCCTCAAGACAAGTACTTTATTGATACTCTTAATAGTATGTTCTAATTAACTACTTGCAGGAAAGGGAATATCATAACTTTGGAGTCTGATAATACTTTTGTTCATTTAAAACGTCTCTGCTTCTTTTCATGTGTTTGTTAGCCATCTGTATGTCTTCTTTGGAGAAATGTCTGTGTAGTTCTTTGGCCCATTTTTTGATTGGGTCATTTATTTTTCTGGAATTGAGCTGCAGGAGTTGCTTGTATATTTTTGAGATTAATCCTTTGTCTGTTTCTTCATTTGCTATTATTTTCTCCCAATCTGAGGGCTGTCTTTTCACCTTACTTATAGTTTCCTTTGTAGTGCAAAAGCTTTTAAGTTTCATTAGGTCCCATTTGTTTAGTTTTGCTTTTATTTCCAATATTCTGGGAGGTGGGTCATAGAGGATCTTGCTTTGATTTATGTCGGAGAGTGTTTTGCCTATGTTCTCCTCTAGGAGTTTTATAGTTTCTGGTCTTACATTTAGATCTTTAATCCATTTTGAGTTTATTTTTGTGTATGGTGTTAGAAAGTGTTCTAGTTTCATTCTTTTACAAGTGGTTGACCAGTTTTCCCAGCACCACTTGTTAAAGAGGTTGTCTTTTTTCCATTGTATATCCTTGCCTCCTTTGTCAAAGATAAGGTGCCCATAGGTTCGTGGATTTATCTCTGGGCTTTCTATTCTGTTCCATTGATCTATATTTCTGTCTTTGTGCCAGTACCATACTGTCTTGATGACTGTGGCTTTGTAGTAGAGTCTGAAGTCAGGCAGGTTGATTCCTCCAGCTCCATTCTTCTTTCTCAAGATTTATTAGAGAAATGCAAATCAAAACCACAATGAGGTACCATTACACGCCAGTCAGGATGGCTGCTATCCAAAAGTCTACAAGCAATAAATGCTGGAGAGGGTGTGGAGAAAAGGGAACCCTCTTACACTGTTGGTGGGAATGCAAACTAGTACAGCCACTATGGAAAACAGTGTGGAGATTTCTTAAAAAACTGGAAATAGAACTGCCATATGACCCAGCAATCCCACTTCTGGGCATACACACTGAGGAAACCAGATCTGAAAGAGACACGTGCACCCCAATGTTCATCGCAGCACTGTTTATAATAGCCAGGACATGGAAGCAACCTAGATGCCCATCAGCAGATGAATGGATAAGGAAGCTGTGGTACATATACACCATGGAATATTACTCAGCCATTAAAAAGAATTCATTTGAACCAGTCCTAATGAGATGGATGAAGCTGGAGCCCCTTATACAGAGTGAAGTAAGCCAGAAAGATAAAGAACATTACAGCATACTGACACATGTATATGGAATTTAGAAAGGTGATAACGATAACCCTATATGCAGAACAGAAAAAGAGACACAGAAATACAGAACAGACTTTTGAACTTTGTGGGAGAATGTGAGGGTGGGATATTTCAAAAGAACAGCATGTATACTATCTATGGTAAAACAGATCACCAGCCCAGGTGGGATGCACGAGACAAGTGCTCCGGCCTGGTGCACTGGGAAGACCCAGAGGAATCGGGTGGAGAGGGAGGTGGGAGGGGGGATTGGGATTGGGAATACATGTAAATCCATGGCTGATTCATATCAATGTATGACAAAACCCACTGGAAAAAAAAAAAAATAATAAAAAAAAAAAAAAAGGGAAAAAAAAAAAAAGTCTCTGCTTATTTCAAGAGCTATTCTTCTATGATTTGTGTAGAGATATTATTTTTAAAGTAGAATTGTCTGACCAACACCACTTTCCTAGATGTATACTTTCTCATCTCTGTAAAAAAAATTTTTATATTACCTATGACTTTCCTATCTAGGTAAAATATTCCTAAGGATTTCATATAAATTTGTTTTTAGATGATTCATCATTCTGATCCTTTCATCTGAAATAATTTAATTTTTCTACTTTTAAATTTATTTCCAGTCATAAATACTGAGGATCAGTTATTGATGATAAGATAGGTAAGACTGAATTATAGCTATCCTTGTTTGCTAATTATGATTGGAAAATCAACTGCATCTTTGGACTTTAGATACAGAGGTTTAATCTGGCATCAGTGCAAAAGGAAGTACATGTTTGCTCAGTCATGAAGTCTTGTCTGACTCTCTGCAATACCATGTTCTGTAGCCTGTAAGGCTCCTTTTGTCCATGGGATTTTCCAGGCAAGAATACCAGGGTAGGTTGCCATCCCCTCCTCTGGGGGATCTTCTCAATCCAGGAACTGAGCCTGTGTCTCCTGCATCTCCTGCATTGGCAGAAGGAGTCTTTACCAGTGAGCCAATAGGAAGACTGAAAAAGGATGTAGAGGATATTGAAAGTCAGAAGACAATATTAAGGGCATGATGACAATGTGACAGAGTGAAAATACAGGAATGACTAGAGTTATACTGAAGATACAATAGAAGTCATGTTATTAGACAAATTATTAACTGTGGAAAAAGATTATGACAGAATCAGGTTAGGGTGGCTATGAATATAGAACTAGCACTAACTGAAATTTGAGGATAATTAGATCAGGTTTAGGAAGATGAATTCAGACTGAAGAATGTGGAAACTGAGATATCAGAAAGAAACTCAGAAATATCCTGAAGGAAATATGGAATTTAAAACGTGACCCTCAGAGTAGGTATGCCTAGAGGTTGATATTACAGAATTCAAATTAGAATTGAAAAGTGATTTTTGATTCCAAGAGTAATTTTGTCAGTTCAGGTTGGCATAACAAAACACCATCATTGAGAGGCTGAAACAATGAGACCTTATTTCTAACAGACTGGAGGCTAACAGTCAAGATCAAAGTGAGGATAGATTAAGTGTCTTGTGAGAGGTTGCTACCTGCTTTGTAGAGGACAATCTTTCTTAATGTATCCTCTTATGGCAGAAAGCAGAGAGAGAAGCACAGAATTTTATAAGGCTTTTTATAAAGGCACTAACTCTACCATGAGGGCTAGAACCTCATGACGTAAGTACCTCCCAAAGGCTCTATCTCCAAACACTGTCACTTGGGGAGTAAAGTTTTAATATATGAATGGAATGTAGTAAATATGCAGTCTGTAACAAAGAGAGGATACCATTACCAAGGGCAACCTGTGGACTGGTAAAAATGTTGGGGAATATGTAAATATAACACATGGGAGGAAGGACTACCAATTGAAGAGACTAATAAATAATCAGAGAAGTATGATGAGCCTGATATAAAATTCACAGAAAATGACAGATCAAGAATACTGAGATGGGGGAGATTTATCAAGATGACAGAATAGAGGACATGGAACTCAATCCCCTATCCCAATAAGCACATCAATTTTTTGTGTGTCAAATCAAACACAGACACAGAATTGTTCCACATACAAGTGGAACAATTCTCACTGAAAAATAGCTGGAAATTGGCAGAAAGATTTCTGAACAACCAAGACTGTAAGAAAAATCCACAGGTACTTGAGTAAGAAGTGAATAAAAGCAATCAGTTCTGGACCTATGCCCCTGGAGTGGGACTCAGAAGAAAGGGGAGAATAATGGGTAGAGATCTGCCCTGAGAAGCATGCTATGAGAGGGTATACATACAGGATATTCCAGTCCTGGAAACCTACAAAAGAGAGAAAGAAAGCTATGCTTGAGTGGTTGGGGGATCACTGGGCAGTGAGTAGCCTGAATTCCACTCAGGAAGAGCAAGCCTACACTGGTTTGCCCCTAAGATAGGGCAGATAGGGCAGAGAAAAGACTGCTATAGTGGCTGCTGTTTTTCTGCCACCACCTTGATTTGTGCCCTAGGCCCAGCCAAGTGAATGCTCCAGCATTAGTCAAGGTAATAAAGTGGCACTGGATCTAGAGCTGGCACAATGGAGGAGAAAACTGTACCCTAGAAGAAAGGCATTCTGTTTCTGAAGACTGGGTGGGGTGGCAGCAGCAATAGAAGCTGCTTTTCTACACACTAATAGTGAACTATCAAGGAAAAAAAAATCCTGTTTAAAATCTCAGCAAAAATAATAAAATACATTTTTATTAGCTTAAGTTAAGAAAGTTAATTTTTTTCCTATTCTGTAAACATCAATAAAGGAAATAGAAAAAAGAAATGAAAAGATACTCTATGCTTTTTGATTTAAAGAGTTAATATTGCTAAAATGGTCATACTACTCAAAGCAATCTATAGATTTCATTCAACTCCTAACAAAATTGCCATGACATTTTTCACAGAACTAGAAAAAATAATCTGAAAATTCATATGGAACCACAGAAGGCCCCAAATTACCAAATAAATCTTGAGAAAAAAGAACCAAGCTGGAGGTTGGTTCCAAATTTCAGACTTCAGACTATACTATGAAGATATAGTAATCAAAACAGCCTGGTACTGGCACAAAAACAGACACGTAGATCAATGGAACAAAACAGAAAGCCCAGAAATAAACTCATGCACCAATCCTCAATGAATCCACAGCAAGAGGAAAGAATGACAAATGACAAAAAGACAATCTCTTCAAAAATTGGAGCTGGGATAACTGGACAAATACATCTAAAGGATTGAGATTACAACATTTTCTCACACAACTTATAAACTCAAAATTGATTAGAGACCTAAATGTAGTCAGAAACCATAAAACTTCTAGAAAAGAACATAAGTAGAACACTCTTTGATATATATCATAGCAATATTTTTTTGGATCTGTCCCCTGAGGCAAAAGAAACAAAGGCAAAAATAAACCAGTGGAAACTAATTAAATGTAAAATCCTTCTGCACAGCAAAAGAAACCATCAACAAAACAAAAAGACAATCTATTGAATGAGAAGAAATATTTGCAAATAATATGACAGACATGGGGTTAATATTCAACATATACACACAGCTCATACAATTCAATATTAAAAAAATAAACAATTCATCAAAATATAGGCTGAAGCCCTGAATAGACATTGGACCAGATATATATAGATGACTATTAGGCACACAAAAAGATGTTCAATGATGCTAAGCATTAAAGAAATGCAAATCAAAATGACAATGAAATAACAACTCCCTTCTGTCAGAAAGGCATAATCAAAAACTCTACAAATAATACATGTTAGCAAGGATGTGGAGAAAAGGGAACCCTTGTACACTGTCAGTGGAAATGTAAACTGGTGCACTGATTTTAGGAAAATTATATGGAGGTTACTCAAAAAACTGAAAATAGAACCACCATATGATTAAGCAGTTCCACTTCTGGGTATATATTTGGGGAAAAAATACTAATTTCAAAAGATATATGCATCTCAATGATCATAGCAGCACTACTTGCAAGATAAGATATGGAAGCAAAACAAATGTTCATCAATAGATAGATGGATAAAGAATATGTGGTATATATATACATAATGCAATATTTTTAAGCCATAAAAAATGAAATTCTGCCATTTTCAACAACATGGAGGGATCTAGAGAATATTATGCTAGTGAAATAAGTCAGACAGAGAAAGATAAATTCTGCATGATATCACTTATATGTAGAATACAAAAAAATAACACAAATGGAGGCATATAGCAAAAAAGAAACATGGAAAACAAGCTAATGATTCCCAGGGGAGAGAGATAAAAACGGAAGGGCAAGACAGGGATATGTGATTAAGAGACACAAACTACTATGCATAAAATAAATAACAAGGATAGAATATACACCACAGAGAATTATAGCCCTTATTTTTTTAATTGTAACATTTTCTTATGGAATATAATCTATAAAAATAGTGAATCACTGTGCTATAAATCTGAAACTAATATTCTAAATCAACTAGCATCCAATTTTTTTTTAAAATTGGAGAATAGCTTTACAACGTTGTATCGGATTCTGCCTTACAACACACATTAGCCATACGTATATGTGTGTACACATCCTCACCCTCTTGAACCACCCTCTCAAGAGGTTGTCCTTCCATCCCTCTAGGTTGTATGTACCAAGTCCTGTACTAACTGTTTTATATACCTTATCTTACTTAAAATGACAGAATCTCTTTAAAAGGTTATCATCAGCCACATGAGTAAAAAGCCTCAGGCACTTTAACTTATCTAAAGGTTTCTGTATGGAAATTGGTGAAGCTGAATTTTAATTTTAGGCTTATGTGAGTGTGGTTTAATCACTAAACTGCATTACCTTCAATAATGACTGTAAGATAAGACTGAGAATGAAAAAGGGCCGAAAGTATTTGTTAACTAACAGTGATCTTCTAAAGACCAGTTTGTGAATATTTACCAGGACAGAAGCTCAGTCACAAGGAACTGAGATGTGACTGGGCCGTAGAGAGTGTAGAAAATGACAAGAAATTTAGCACTGAAATAAAGAGATAGTTTAGCTTGATAGGTTACTGGAGTAGAATGAAGAACATCTTACATTGAATGTCTTTTTTTTTTTTTTTAATGATTAGGGAAACTAGGAAACTGCTGCTTGTTAACAGAATCATTTCACATTTGTGGTATAAGTGGTTCTATGGGTCATTGACTCAGAGATGAAAACTGACACAATTGAATAGCAATATATGCTCAGTGATGCATCACTAGGAAATGACCTAAATTAGATAGCTCTTGTTAGAAGTAATTACATACATGAGATTAAAGAAAGTGAAATGTCAAAATACTAGACAGAAATAAAAAAGAATCATACGAATCTTGTAGAAAAAATACCTGTTTTTTAAAGACGGATTAGTATCTATAAGACTTATACGGTGCCGCTTCCTGAGATAGACACATGCTGTGCGCTGCGCTTAGCTGCTCAGCCGTGTTCAACTCTTTGCGACCCCATGGATTGTAGCCCACCAGGCTCCTCTTTCCAAGGGGATTCTCTAGGCAAGAATACTGGAATGTGTTGCCATGCCTCCCCCAGGGAACCTTCCCAACCCAGGGACTGAACCCAGGTCTCCTGCACTGAAGGAGATTTTTTACCATTGGAGTCACTAGGGAAGCCCCAATATAGATATATAATTTATAAGAATCTGAAAATATACACATATTCTTATAAAAAGACTGAGGATGATGGCTTTTAAAATTTAAAAGGAAATGGGAGAGACTTGATTTTATTTTTTTAATTCTAGGACATTAGTAACTTTACAAAAGATTGTGCTATACCGTAGTAACATCAGTCACAGCATATCTAGCTAAGAGCCACTGTTGGGCACTAGTGAGGAGATATGTAGAATAGATATTTTGATTGAAGATTCTAATTAGTTTGACAGCATCAGTTGAACTTCAAAAGAACTAAACTATTAGAATACAAGATAGGACTGTGGTATGTTTTGAAATATTTCAATTGACACAGCCCTTAAAGATGTAAGAAGAGCTTATTATTTCTTAATATTTATAACTTCATTTTCCTAATGCACAGAAGATAAGTACTTTTTCATGCTGTGGTAGTTAGTCTTTAATTAAAGCAAAGAGTCATGTACTCTAATATACTAAATGACATTTTTGACACAAATAATATGGTTTAAGACAATATTCAAATATAAACATATATAAAGAGCACATTAAATGGTTCTCCAGGGGCAGGGTAGGGGAAAAGGATACATACACACACACACAAACACACGCATACACACACACACCCTTTGTCCAGGTGTGGTCATATGATCACATTATCACCAACGCTATGAGAGTATAAATGAAATTTGCACTCACATGATGGCCTCTCCTGCCCATAGGAAATTATTTCTTTGGGTCTTCTATTTTTCCAGATATGAGGTCACCCAATTCTGAATATGCTAAAGAATGCAATTATCCTGGGGAGACCAGAACAACAATATGAAAGAAGTTGTTGTTGTTCAGTCACTAAGTCATGTCCAACACTTTAAGACCCCATGAGCTATAGCACACCAGGCTTCTCTGTCCTTCATTGTCTCCCAGTGTTTGCTCAAATTCATATCCATTGAATCAGTGATGCTATCTAACCATCTAATCTTCTATCACCCCCTTCTCTTCCTGTCCTCAATCTTTATTGGCATCAGGGTCTTTCCCAATGAGTGGGTTCTTCCAAACAGGTGGCCAAAGAATTGGAGCTTAGGCAATAGTCCTTTCACAAAATATTCAGGGTTGATTTCCATTAGGATTGACTAGTTTGATCTCCTTGAAATACAAGGGACTCTCAAGAGTCTTCTATAGCACCACAATTTGAAAGCATTAATTCTTTGGTGTTCAGTCTTCTTTCTGGTCCAACTCTCACATCCATACATGACTAGTGGAAAAACGAAAGCTTTGCATATATGGATCTTTGTTGGCAAAGTGACGTTTCTGGTTTTTAATATGCTGTCTAGGCTTGTCACAGATTTCCTTCCAAGGAGCAAGTGTCTTTTAATTTCACGGCTGCAGTGATTTTGGAGCCCAAGAAAATAAAGTCTGTAACAGCTTCCACAGTTTCCCCTGCTATTTGCCATGCAGTAATGTGACTGTATACCATGATCTTACTTTTTTTTTTTTTATGTTGAGTTTCAAGTCAGCTTTTGCACTCTTTCACCTTCATCAAGAAGCTCTTTAGTTCATCTTCACTTTCTGCCATTAGAGTGGTATTATCAACATATCTGAAGTTGTTGATATTTCTCCTAGCACTCTGGACTCCAGCTTATGATTCATCGAGTCTGGCATTTTGCACAATGTACTCTGCATACAAGTTTAAAAAGCATGGTGACAACCTTGTTGTAATCCTTTCCTAATTGGAACTAGTCACTTTTTACATATTCAGTTATAACTGTTGCTTCTTGACCTGCATACAGGTTTTTCAGGAAGCAGGTAAGGTGGTCTGGTATTCCCATCTCTTCAAAATTTTGCAAAGTTTGTTGTGATCCACACAACCAAAGGCTATAGCGTAGTCAATGAAGCAGAAGTAGACTTTTTTTTTCTAGAATTCCTTTGCTTTCTCCATGATCCAATGATTGTTGATAATTTGATCTCTGTTTCCCCTGCCTCTTTGAAATCCAGCTGTACATCTGGAGTTTCTAAAGTGGCATACTGCTGAAGCCTGAGTTCAGTTCAGTTCAGTTGCTGAGTTGTGTCCAACCCTTTCCAGTGCCATGGACTGCAGTATACCAGGATTCCCTGTCCATCACCAATTCGCGGAGCTTACTAAATCTCATGTCCATTGAGATGGTGATGCCATCTAACAATCTCATCCTCTATTGTCCCCTTCTTCTCCTACCTTCAATCATTCCCAGCATCAGGGTCTTTTCAATAAGTCAGTTCTTCACATCAGGTGGCCAAAGTATTGGAGTTTCAGCTTCAACATCAGTCCTTCCAATGAATATTCAGGACTGATTTCCTTTAGGATGG
Organism: Dama dama; assembly: GCF_033118175.1. Classification (NCBI taxonomy): domain Eukaryota; kingdom Metazoa; phylum Chordata; class Mammalia; order Artiodactyla; family Cervidae; genus Dama; species Dama dama. Next base: position 41,685,304 of record NC_083709.1, on the reverse strand, counting down.
ACTGGTTGGATCTCCTTGCTATCCAAAGGACTCTCAAGAGTCTTCTCCAACACCATAGTTCAAAAGGATCAATTCTTTGGTGCTCAGTTTTCTTTATAGGCCAACTCTCACATCCATACATGACTACTGGAAAACCAAAGCTTTGACTCGATGGACCTTTGTTGGCAAAGTAATGTCTCTGCTTTTTAATATGCTATCTAGGTTGGTCATAGCTTTTTTTCCCAAGGAGCAAGTGTTTTTTAATTTCATACCTGCAGTCCTCATCTGCAGTGATTTTTGAGTCCCCCCAAAATAAAGTCTGTCACTGTTTCCATTGTTTCCCTAACTATTTACCATGAGATGATGGGGCCAGATGCCATGATCTTAGTTTTCTGAATGTTGAATTTTAAACTAACTTTTCCACTCTCTTTCACTTTCATCAATAGGCTCTTTAGTTCTTCTTCGCTTTCTGCCATAAGGGTGGTGACATCTGCATATCTGAGGTTAGTGATATTTCTCCTGGCAATCTTGATTCCAGCTTGTGCTTCATCCAGCCCAGCATTTTGCACGATGTACTCTGCATATAAGTTAAATAAGCAGGGTGACAATATACAGCCTTGACATACTCTTTTCCTGATTTGGAACCAGTCCATTGTTCCAAGTCCAATTCTAGCTGTCACTTCTTGATCTGCTTACAGATTTGTCAGGAGGCAGGTCAGGTGGTCTGGTATTTCCGTCTCTTTAAGAATTTTCCACAGTTTGTTGTGATCCACACAGTCAAAGGCTTTGGAGTAGTCAATAAATCAGAAGTAAATGTTTTTCTAGAACCCTCCTGCTTTTTCAATGATCCAATGGATGTTGGCAATTTGATCTCTGGTTCCTCTGCATTTTCTAAATCCAGCTTGAACATCTGCAAGTTCACAGTTCATATGCTGTTGAAGCCTGGCTTGGAGAATTTTGAGCATTACTTTACTAGCGTGTGAGATGAGTGCAACTGTGCAGTAGTTTGAGCATTCTTTGGCATTGCCTTTCTTTGGGATTGGAATGAAAACTGACCTTTTCCAGCCCTGTGACCACTGCTGAGTTTTCAAAATTTGCTGGCATATTGAGTGTAGCACTTTCACAGCATCATCTTTTAGGATTTGAAATAGCTCAACTGGAATTCCATCACCTCCACTAGCTTTGTTCGTAGTGATGCTTCCTAAGGCCCACTTGACCTCACATTCTAGGACATCTGGCTCTAGGTGAGTGATCACACCTTCATGATTATCAATGTCATGAAGATATTTTTTGTGTAATTCTTCTGTGTATTCTTGCCACCTCTTCTTAATATCTTCTGCTTCTGTTAGGTCCATATCATTTCTGTCCTTTATTGTGCCCATCTTTACATGAAATGAAGTCTAGCTTGACTGATTTTGAGCATAACTTTGCTAGCATTGTGAAATGAGTACAATTGCATGGTAGTTTGAACATTCTTAGGCACTACCCTTCTTTGGGACTGGAATGAAAACTGACCTTTTCCACTCCTGTGGCCTCTGCTGAGTTTTCCAAATTTGCTGATATACTGAGTGCAGCATTTTAACAGCATTATCTTTTAGTGTATTAAATAGCTCAGCTGGAATTCCATCATCTCTAGTTTTGTTATAAACTAGATTATAATGCTTTGTTAGTAATGCTTTCTAAGGCCTATTTGACTTCACACTCCATTATGTCCAGCTCCAGGTGAGTTACTACAGCATCATAGTTATCCGGGTCATTAAGACCTTTTTTGTATAGATCTGTGTATTCTTGCCACCTCTTCTTCATCTCTTCTGCTTTTATCACGTCCATGTTTGTATGAAATGTTCCCTTGATATCTAAAGTATTCTTGAAGAGATAGATCTCTACCCTTTCCCATTCTGTTGTTTTCCTCTATCTTTGCAATGTTCCTTTAAGAAGGCCTTTGTATCTCTTTACGCTATTCTCTGGAACTCTTCATTCAGTTGGGTATATTTTCCCCTTCTCCCTTGCCTTTCATATCTTCTCCTTTCCTTGTAAACCTCAGATAACCACTTTGCCCTTCTGCATTTACTCTTCTTTGGGATGGTTTGGTCATTTCCTCCTGTATAATGTTATGATCCTCTGTCCATAGCTCTTCAGGCACTCTGTCTACCAGACGTCATCCTTTGAATCTGTTTGTCACCTTCACTGTATAAGCGATTTGATTTTGGTCATATCCGAATGGACTAATGATTTCCCCTACTTTCTTCAATTTAAGCCTGAATTTGATGATTTGAGCCACAGTCAGGTCCAGGACTTGTTTTTACTGACTGAATAGAGCTTCTCCATCTTCAGCTATCAAGAATATAATAAATCTGATTTCAGTACTGACCATCTGGTGATATCCATGTATAGAGTCATCATTTGGGTTGTTAGAAAAGGGTGTTTGCTAGGACCAGCGTGTTCTCTTGACAAAACTGTTAGCCTTTTCCTTTCTTCATTTTGTACTCTCAAGGCCAAACTCGCCTGCTATTCCAGGTATCTCTTGACTTCCTACTTTTGCATTCCAATCTTCTATGATGAAATGGACATCTGTTTTTAGGTGTCAGTTCTATAAGATGATTCAGGTCTTCATAGAACCATTTGACTTTAGCTTCTTTGGCATCAGTGGTTGGGGCACAGACTTGGATTATTCTGATAGTTGAATGGCTTGCCTTGGAAATGAAACTAAGATTATTCTATTATTTTTGAGGCTGCACCCAAGAACTGCATTTTGGACTCTAATCTTGGCTACGAAAGAAGATGTGTGGGTCCATTAACCATCTCATCTAACAGCACTGCCTTGGTAGCATAGATTTGTCAGATTCTGATAGAAGGAGGGGAAATAATAATCTATCTTACCTAAGCCACTGCACTATTCTGAACTACATCAGAACTCCAAGGGGACATGTATGAAATTTATTTGCCTTGTCAATGACCACAGAAGTAGATATAATGGTCATCTTAATTAATTTCACCCATTCCAGGCCATTTTAGTTCATTGATTCCTAAAATGTCAATCTTCACTCTTGCCATCTCCTGTTTGACCACTTCCAATTTGCCTTGATTCATGTACCTAACATTCCAGGTTCCTATGCAATATTGTTCTTTACAGCATTGGACTTTACTTCCATCACCAGTCACATCCGCAACTGGGTGCTGTTTTTGCTTTGGCTCCGTCTTTTCATTCTTTCTGGAGCTATTTTTCCACTGTTCTCCAGTGGCATATTGGGCACCTACTGACCCGGGGAATTCATCTTTCAGTGTCCTATCATTTTGCCTTTTCATACTGTTCATGGGGTTCTCAAGGCAAGAATACTGTTTTGCCATTCCCTTTTCCAGTGGACCACGTTTTGTCAGAACTCTCCACCATGACCTGTCTGACTTGGGTGGCACTACATGGCATGGCTCATAGTTTCATTGAGTTAGACAAGGCTGTGGTATATGTGATCAGTTTGATTAGTTGTCTGTAATTGTGGTTTTCATTCTGTCTGCTCTCTGATGGATAAGGATAAGAGACTTATGGAAGCTTCCTGATGGAAAAGACTGACTGAGGAGGAAACTGGGTCTTGTTCTGATGGGCAGGGCCATGCTCAGTAAATCTTTAATCCAATTTTCTATTGATTGGTGGGGCTGGGTCCCTCCCTGTTGTTTGACCTGAGGCGAAACTGTGGTGGAATATGAAGATAATGAAGATACTGGCTACCTCTTTCAAAAGGTCCCCTGCAGCCCCTGACCCTGCAGCAGGCCACCATTGACCCACGTCTCCGCCAGAGACTCCTGCAGACTCATGGGCAAATCTGGGTTAGTCTTCTGTGTGGTCACTGTTCCACAACTCAGATAACCATTATATCTACTAGATTTAACTCAGATGACCATTATATCTACTATTATGGGCAAGAATCCCTTAAAACAAAAGTAGCCCTCACCTCATAGTCAACAAAAGAATCCAAAATGCAGTACTTGGATGCAATCTCAAAAACTATAATGATCTCTGTTCATTTCCAAGGCAAACCATTCAATATCACAGTAATCCAAGTTTATGACCCTACCAGTAATGCTGAAGAAGCTGAAGTTGAATGATTCTAGGAAGAATTAAAAGCCCTTTTAGAACCAACAACCAAAAAAGATGTCCTTTTCATTATAAGGAACTGGAATGCAAAAGTAAGTAGTCAAGAGATACCTAGAGAAACAGGCAAATTTGGCCTTGGAGTAAAAAATGAAGCAGGTCAAAGGCTAACAGAGTTCTGTGAAGAGAACGCACTGGTCATAGCAACAGTCACAGCTCTCTCAACAACACAAGAGAAGACTCTACACATGGACACCACCAGATGGTCAATACCGAAATTAGATTGATTATATTCTTTGCAGCCAAAGAAGGAGAAGATCTATACAGTCAGCAAAAGCAAGACTGGTAGCTGACTGTGGCTCAGATCATGAACTCCTTATTGCCGAATTCAAACTTAAATTGAAGAAAGTAGGGAAAACCACTAGACCATTCAGGTATGACCTAAATCAAATCCCGTATTACTATACAGTGGAAGTGACAAACAGATTTAAGGGATTAGGTTTGATAGACAGAGTGCCTGAAGAACTATGAATGGAGGTTAGTGACACTGTACAGGTAGCAGTGATCAAGACCATCCCCAAGAAAAAGAAATGCAAAAAGAAAAATGGTTGTCTGAGGAGGCCTTACAAATAGCTGAGAAAAGAAGAGAAGCTAAAGGCAAAAAGAAAAAAAAAGAAAAGAAAAGAAAGAAAAAAAAGGAAAGATATACCCATTTGAATGCAGATTTCCAAACAATAGCAAGGAGAGATAAAGAAAGTCTTCCTCCATGATCCATGCAATGAAATAGAGGAAAACAATAGAATAGGAAAGATCAGAGATCTCTTCAAGAAAATTAGAGATACCAAGGGAACATTTCATGCAAAGATGGGCACAATAAAGGACAGAAATGGTACGGACCTAACAGAAGCAGAAGATATGAAGAAGAGGTGGCAAGAATACACGGAAGAATTATACCAAAAAGATCTTCATGACCTAGATAACCACGATGGTGTGATCACTCAACTAGAGATAGATATCCTGTAATGTGAAGTCAAATGTGCCTTAAAAAGCATCGCTATGAACAAAACTAATGGAGGTGATGGAATTCCAGTTGAGCTGTTTCGAATCCTAAAAGATGATGCTGTGAAAGTGCTGCACTAAATATGCCAGCAAATGTGGAAAATTCAACAGTGGGCACAGGCCTGGAAAAGGTCAGTTTTCATTCCAATCCCAAAGAAAGGCAATGCCAAAGAATGTTCAAACTACCACACAACTGTACTCATCTCACATGCTAGCAATGTAATGCTCAAAATTTCCCAAGCCAGGCTTCAACAGTACGTGAACCGTGAACTTCCAGACATTCAAGCTGGATTTAGAAAAGAAAAGCCAAGTAGCTTATTTTATTTTATTTTATTTTCGTACATAAACTTTATTTTATTTTGAAAAAAAAAAGAAAAGAAAAGAAAAGCCAGAGGAACCAGAGATCAAATTGCCAACATCCGTTTGATCATTGAAAAAGCAAGAGAGTTCCAGAAAAAACATCTACTTCTGTTTTATTGACTACTCCAAAGCCTTTGACTGTGTGAAAGTGAAAGTGAAGTCGCTCAGTCCTGTCCGACTCTTTGCAACCCAAGGGCAACAGGCTCCTCTGTCCATGGAATTTTCCAGGCAAAAGTACTGGAGTGGGTTGCCATTTCCTTCTCCAGGGAATCTTCCCGACCCAGGGATCGAACCCAGGTCTCCTGCATTGTAGACAGATGCTTTACCATCTGAGCCACCAGAGAAGTAGATCACAATAAATTTGAAAATTCTTAAAGTGATGGGAATACCTCCTGCCTGTCCTGCCTCCTGACAAATCTGTATGCAGGCCAAGAAACAACAGTTCAAACTGGACATAGAACAACAGACTGGTTCTAAATTGGGAAAGGAATATGTCAAGGCTGTATATTGTCATCCTGCTTATTTAACTTATATGCAGAGTACATCATGCAAAATGCTTGACTGGATGAAGCACAAGCTGGAATCAAGACTGCCGGGAGAAATATCACTAACCTCAGGTACTCAGATGATACCACCCTTATGACAGGAAGTGAAGAAGAACTAAAGAGCCTCTTGATGAAAGTGAAAGAAGAGTGAAAAAGTTGGCTTAAAACTCATCATTCAGAAAACTAAGATCATGGCATCTGGTCCCATCACTTCATGGCAAATAGATGGAAACAGTGACAGACTTTATTTGGGGGGGGGCTTCAAAATCCCTGCAGATGGTGACTGCAGGCATGAAATTAAAAGACACTTGCTCCTTGGGAGAAAAGCTATGACCAACCTAGACAGCATATTAAAATGCAGAGACATTATTTTGCCAACAAAGGTCCGTCTAGTCAAGGCTATGGTTTTTCCAATAGTTATGTATGGATGTGAGTGTTTGACTAGAAAAGAAGCTGAGTGCCAAAGAACTGATGTTTTTGAACTGTGGTGTTGAGAGAAGACTCTTGAGAGCTCCTTGAACTGCAAGGAGATCCAACCAGTCCATCCTAAAGGAAATCAAGTTCTGAATATTCATTGAAAGCACTGATGCTGAAGCTGAAACTCCAATACTTTGGCCACATAACGTGAAGAACTGACTCATTGGAAAATGCCCTGTTGCTGGGAAAGATTGAACGTAGAAGGAGTAGGGGATGACAGAGGACGAGATTGTTGGATGTCATCACCGACTCGATGGACATGAGTTTGAGTAAGCTCTGGGAGTTGGTGATGGACTGGGAAGCCTGGCGTACTGCAGTCTGTGGAGTAGCAAAGAGTTGGACAGGACTGAGCGACTGAACTGTACTGAACTGTTAATTACCAACACTAATAGGTGATATTCACATGCAGGCTAAAACTCCTGTACCACCAACTAACACTAATAAAGCATAACCAGATGTGTTACTGATTATGATGTTTGCATCACCTTTTTGGAATGTCTAAAAATTGTTAAATAGTTAAAATCACCTAAAACCCTCCATTTTCTTTTTAACTTATATAAATTAGAAAAAAAAAAGCTCTTCTGCTTATTCCTTCAAGAATGCATCCCAGAGGCACCCACAGTTAGTAGTTTGGTGACTTCTCTCACCCAGGTGATACAAATACCTCTCCATATAAAAACATATATACCAATACATAATGCATTTATAAAATAGAATATTATGACACATACCATTTAACAACTTAATTTTTTATTTCCCAAAATATCATGAATAGATTCCTAATCCAGTAATTATAGACGTAAATTATCATATTTTGGAATGCTCCTTCGTTTTCTATTTTTCTAATATATTTAGAGTCATTTGCCACAGTCATTTAAACTGTTGCCAATATTTTGCTATTATTATGTTACATTTATTATGTAATAAATGATACCTAGGCAGACACATAGATAAATATGTCTTTATGTATTAATGCTAGAATCCTATAAGTATTATTATCTTCTCATGAACAAGCATAGTTCATACTAAAATTTTCCTTCTAAGATGGTAGATCCAAGTTATAGCCATATAATTAATATATATGAATGTCTATCCTTCATTGTTCTATCACCAAATCTTTGGTCTTCACTTTCAGAATGTAATTAATTAAGTAAATAGTAAATAGTAATAGTAAATAACTCGGCTTGATCAGATACATATACACAGGGTACACATAAAATAAAAAAAAGTATAAGAAAAATAATTTAAATACAGAGTTCAATGAGTAAAGTTGCTAACAGGTGGGATATGCTGTTATCTATCTCTCAATGTGTGTTTGACATATACATAACTTCTTATCAAAAAGCAAACAATAATTGTTTTTCCTTTTTAATTTTTAAAAAGACATTTGGTATAAATATTCTTCTTTTGTTCATACTGATGCTCTAGAAGCATCATATGGTATAATTTGTAGGTACACTATCACAATAATTGAAATATGACTATACCCAAATTGCTTTCACAATTACTAAGGCTTGAATTAATTTATTTTGGTTAACATGAGTAGGGGGGACACAACCACAAATATAAATAATGTATCCCCTGCTGTTCATGGTAACAAACCAAGTAACACATCAATATGAAACTAATATAAAGGACATTAACTCTCAATGGTTCCCATTTGGAATTCTGTTAAAAAAATTAACATGAATGAAGAAGCTGATCTTGATTGAAAATAACTTTATATTTCTTTGATATATTTCGATTTTCCTCTTGTACTTTTTGTCTCTTTATTTGTGGGGTTGGGGAACTAAGCGGTTCTTTTCAGAAACAGTAAAAGAGAAATGGCTAGAAAACACAACCTAGTAAAATAATTGAGAAATCTGAAGTGATGTTAAATGAATGGGGCTTTAAAAGAGGACACTTAATGGACCTGATTTTCCCTGGATCTGGGAAAATCTATATGGGGTTTTTAGAAAAGTGACTATATAGAAGTCATTAGTGAAGATGTCAGTGAAAAAAATGAAATGCACAATGTGTATTGCTGGAAAAATCAGAAAAATAGTAAATAAATATCCCGTGAAACATAGGCTTTGTCATTCAGACATCAGAAGCTTTCATACCAAGTAGCAAACTCTTTAAAAGAAATGGAAGCAAATCACAAATAGATGGTACTGTTCAATTTAAAAATTTATAAGATTCTTGCTTCCACACAAAAAAGCAATACAGTGCAGAACAACCCTAAATTACCATTCTGCCCTCATGCTATGCCTGAGGAGTATTACTAGTAGGAAGACAGGTTTCAGATGATATCAGAGAAATGTAGAGAGCAAATGTGCATATACAATTTACAGTTGTGCTTGTTTAATTAGATGACAGTAACAGCAGCAAACAATAGTAAAGCATGGACAAGGTGTTAATGAGATTCAAATAAATCAGATATCACTGTTGGGCTGCAGATAAGAGATAAGCCCCAATATATCTGCATTTTAATCAGCCTGATCACAGTTTTGATGAATGTGCCAAAGAACTGTTCTTTGCCCTGTTTTCACACTGAGTGAAAGGCAACAAAAGGAACAGTTTTGATTCTCACACTTCCTGACAGATGAGTCACATGGGATTAATGCTGGAATTCATTAAAGCTAGAATTAGATTAATAAATTCTAGAATTCCTTAGAATCCAAATAGCTAAGGATCATATTTCACTTGATGTATGCATTGCCATGTTAAAAATGTGATACCTAGAAGTCTGGTTAGCTACTTAACTGAGTTTTGACAACTGGGCAGAACTTGAGTATGTGACTCTGGTGTGTGTGTGTGTGTGTGTGTGTGTGTGTGTGTGTATGTGTGTGATTTGCAAAAATATATACCTAACACATACATAAACACACAGATAACACAATGCATGCCACTTTTCCAAGGAAAATATTCTGAACCATATACATCAATTTTATTGTCACTGAATAAAAACTAGAGCTTCCAAATAAAGACTTGTTCTCATTAGCTAACCATGCAGTAGCCAAGTCTCTAGAATCATAAGGTTCATTAAGAAGATAAACTGCCTCATTAGGCAAATATTTACCAATGAATTGACTACTTAAAAATGTCTCCAAGTAAATACTTAGCCCTTAACATTAAAATTTATTCCAGATGGATGTTGCCTATCAATTTTTACTGAATCTCAGATGCACAGACATCTGAAAGTATAGTACAAATATAGAAGGAAATGAAACCAACTTTACATTGTAGATCTTTTTTTTTTTTTACATTGTAGATCTTAAGAAAGATGCAAGATTCCTTGAGGTTGATGAAATTGTTGCTGAATCGGCCAAATCACCTAGAAGACATTGACAAAGGAGTCTTTTTAAGGATAAAAATGGGTAAACAGTTGAATTTAGTTTGACAACAATGATGACACTTCAAAAGAAAACAGTTTGAGAATCAAAAGATCCAAGACCTTAGAAAAGGTGTTAAAGATCCTGAAATATTTTTCTAAATAACAATTTCCTGAACTTGCTTCAGAACTGAAAATGAAGCAAGAGATGCTTTATCAGAGCATTATACAATACTTTCAGAAACTAAATTTAATCACTAACTTTATTCTTTATTATTCATGTATGAATAATCATTATTGTCCTAATCATTAGGTCATATATGTAGTTAGAAATCAAAACTTTTGCTAAACACATGCAAAAATTTTTTTATAAATTAAGCTATATTTTAAAGATAATATCCCGAGCAAACTCTTTTTTATAATTTACTATGAATTTACTAATCTTTAGGTGGAACTTTTTTCAGTCACTTTTTAAACATTTGTCATTAGATAATAAATTCTATCTGTGCATATGATGTTAAGTTTAAACCAATCTGAATTTGTCTGACTGACTTCTTTAGGTTAAGATGTCAACTATCAATATTTCATTAGCTTGGGCATGAAAAAGACACAGCTGCCCTACAGAAGTTCACAGTTTAATCAGCGACTTATTCTCAGCTCCTAGAAAATGTCCATCATTCCCTGCCTCAAAGCCCTCTCCACAGAAATGTAGTTTATTCCTTCAAAGCCAGAAAAAGAATATCTCTGCAACTCTGAATCTCTGACTATGTTTGTTTTGTAACTTCTGGAACAGATTTAAAGGGTTCGTAAGATTGGGTCAGACCCATCCATACAATCTCTTTCTTGGTATATCAAAGAGTGATTGAACCTATCTCACATGGGTAAATTTCCTTTTTTCATGTCATAGGACATAATCACTAGAAGATATCACTTATATTCACAAGTTCTACCCACACTCAAGGGGAGAGATGTATGTATTGTGTGTACTCCAGGTGGTGGGAATAAAAAAGTCACATTTGTTAGCATCTCCACTGCTCCCATCATAGACTTTTAGTACTGGGAAGCTACCAAGTTTAGATGGTAGGAAAAAAGTTTTCCAAAATTCTATTTCATTTTGACAACTCAAAATTTCTCTCTAAATAATATAACCAGTTTATCTGAAGTGGTAGACCCAATTTGTTCTTTTGCCAGAAAATATCTGCCAAATACCAAAGTCACGTAGTTTATTTCAAGTAAAATGGTGTTATAAAAAATAGAGGCTATTTTGGCTTATGAACTCAATAAGCTGATACTTTTTTCCTCTGAGAACCATCATATTTCATCATATTCATCAAGGGCACTTTAGTTGAAACTTGTTTTTTTTTTTATTTGTAGTTCATGACAATATAGAGTATGATAACTACTAATAAAGTTTAGTGCATTACTTAATTTATGGTAAGGTGGTGGGAATTATTTTTTCTTCCATTGCTTTTGCACCATAAGTGCAAATTTCAATATACTTAAAATGCAAATAATAACAATATTTAGTATATCACTTCTTGTTAATTTATCTGTTAAACAATCATAATGCTTGTAAGGTGATTTCTACTCTTACAAATGCCTCAATACAGAAAATAAATTATATGTTCATCTCATGATATACAGCATACGTCATTTATGTGGATATAAACATGGTATAAAATACATATTGTGTAACAGAAATGCAAGAGAGTGTCCTCCAAGTCACTTCCCCTTACAGAGAAAAATGCATTTATGTGTTCCTGAGTAAAAGTTTGTCTTTGATTACCCCAGATTATGAATGTGTCCTATAAACCTGTAGGTCAAGTATGTAGATCTGAGATCACTGGATGGCCACTGCATCATTTGCAGGGTCTTAAAATATCTGTGTCTGACATATATTCTTTGGAAATTGGCTAAACTTTATAATTTATAATAGTTTAGCCATTAATAATGGTAAAAAAATGCCATTATTTTTAAAATTCCATAATTTATCCTTTTTAAGGTATTGTATTTCTTAGTTAAGGAAAATTACTGCCAACTAAGCTATGAGCTGCTACTGATTGTAAGACAAAATCCATTTTCATTCAGAGATGTTAATAAGTGGGAAAATGTTTGTGTTAAAATTGATAAAATGCCATATATCTGCATATGGCAAAAAATGAGTAAAATGACATTACTGAATCTCAAGATTACACTTTAAAAATACCCTTATATTCATACTAAATATGTATTAGTATATCAATTGTCCTACCATGTGAGATGAGTGCAATTGTGCGGTAGTTTGAGCATTCTTTGGCATTGCCTTTCTTTGGGATTGGAATGAAAACTTACCTTCTCCAGGCCTGTGCCCACTGTTGAGTTTTCCACATTTGCTTGCATATTGAATGCAACACTTTCACAGCATCATCTTTTAGGATTTGAAATAGCTCAACTGGGAGTCCATCACCTCCACTAGCTTTGTTCGTAGTGATGCTTCCTAAGGCCGACTTGACTTCACATTCCAGGATGTCTGGCTCAAGGTGAGTGATGACACCATCGTGATTATCTGGGTCGTGAAGATCATTTTTTGTATAGTTCTTCTGTGTACTCTTGCCACCTCTTCTTAATATCTTCTGCTTCTGCTAGGTCCATACCATTTCTGTCCTTTATTGTGCCCATCTTTGCATGAAATGTTCCCTTGGTATCTCTAATTTTCTTGAAGAGATCTCTAGCCCTTTTCATTCTATTTTTTTCCTCTATTTCTTTGCACTGATCACTGAGGAAGACTTTCCTATGTCTCCTTGCTATTCTTTGGAACTCTGCATTCAAATGGGCATATCTTTCCTTTCTCTCCGCTGGAGTGGCAGCTGCACGGCGCTGGAGCAACTTTGAGGAGATACACCCCCCAAGATACACCCCGTCCAAGGGCAAAGGACAAGCCCCAGCAAGATGGGAGGAGGGGCACATTCACATTTAGAATCAAACCCCATTCCCTCTAGACACACTCAGAGGACTCAAACAAATCTTGCACCAGGACCCAGAGACCACACAGAGACTGAGACAGAACTGTGTTTCAGCATCTCCTGTGGAGATACGGGTCAGCAGTGGACTGCCGCAGGGGCAGGGGCTCTGCGTGCAGCAGACTTGGGTATGGCATAAGCCCTCTTCGAGGATATCACCATTAACCCTATGACAGAGCTGCCAGAACTTACACAGGACTGGTAAACAGACTCCTGGAGGTCACAAACAGAACCTTAGTGTGCACCAGGACCCAGGAGAAAGGAGCAGCGACCCCAGAACAGACTGAGCCAGACTTGCCTGGGAGTGTCCTGGAGTCTCTAGCAGAGGCATGGGTTGGCGGTGGCCTGCTGCAGGGTTGGGGGCACTGAGTGTGGCAGTACATGCATGGGACCTTTTGAAGGAGGTCTCCATTATCTTCATTACCTCCACCATAGTTTGGTCCCAGGTAAACAACAAGGAAGGAACAAAGCTTCACCCTTCATCAGAAAATTGGATTAAAGATTTACTGAGCATGGCCCCGCCCATCAGAACAAGATCAAGTTTCCCCCTCAGTCAGTCTCTCCCATCAGGATGCTTCCATAAGCCTCTTATCCTTCTCCATCAGAGGGCAGACAGAATGAAAATCACAACCACAGAAAACTAACCAATCTGATCATATGTACCACAGCCTTGTCTAACTCAAAGAAACTATGAGCCATGAAACTGTAGGGCCAAAAGATAGATGGGTCATGGTGGAGAGTTCTGACTTAAAATGTGGTCTACTGGAGAAAGGAATGGCAAACCACTTCAGTATTCTTGCCTTGAGAACCCCATGAACAGTATAAAAAGGTAAAAAGAACACTGAAAGATGAACAGCCCAGGTCGGTAGGTGTCCAACATGCCACTGAAGATCAGTGGAGAAATAACTCCAGAAAGAATGAAGAGATGGAGCCAAAGCAAAAACAACACTCAGTTGTGGATGTGACCGGTGATAGAAGCAAAGTCTGATGCTGTAAAGAGCAACATTGCATAGGAACCTGGAATGTTAGGTCCATGAATCAAGGCAAATTGGAAGTGGCCAAACAGGAGATGGCAAAAGTGAAGATCAACATTTTATGAATGTTCTGGAATGTCCAGGCCTGGAATGGCCTGGAATGGGTAAATTTAACTCAGATGACCATTATATCTACTACTGTGGGCAAGAATCCCTTAGAACAAATGGAGTAGCCATTACAGTCAACAAGAGTCTAAAATGCAGTATTTGGATGCAATCTCAAGAATGACAGAATGATCTCTTCATTTCCAAGGCAAACCATTCAATATTATGATAATCCAAGTCTATGCCCCGAACAGTAATGCTGAAGAAGCTGAAGTAGAATGGTTCTGTGAAGACCTACAAGACCTTCTAGAACTAACATCCACAACAGATGTCCTTTTCATTATAGGGAACTGGAATGCAAAAGTAGAAAGTCAAGCAGTAACAGGCAATTTTGGCCTTGGAGTACAGAATGAAGCATGGCAAAGGCTAATAGAGTTTTGCCAATAGAATGCACTGGTCATACAAAGCACCCTCTTCCAACAACACAATGGAAGACTCTACACTTGGGCATCACTAGATGGTCAATACCAAAATCAGATTAATTACTTTCTTTGCAGCCAAAGATGGAGAAGCGCTGTACAGTCAGCACAAACAAGACCAGGAGCTGACTGTGGCTCTGATCATGAACTCTTTATTGCCAAATTCAGACTTAAATTAAAGAAAGTAGGGACAACCACTAGACCGTTCAGGTACGACCTAAATCAAATCCCTTACGATTATACAGTGGAAGTGAGAAATAGATTCAAGGGATTAAATCTGATAGAGTGCCTGAAGAACTATGACAGAGGTTCATGACATTGTACAGGAAACAGGGGTCAAAACCATCCCCAAGAAAAAGAAATACAAAAAAGCAAAGTGGCTGTCTGAGAAGGCCTTACAAATAGCTGACAAAAGAAGAGAAGTGAAAAGCAAAGGAGAAAAGTAAAGATACACCCACTTGAAAGCAGATTTCCAAAGAATAGCAAGAAGAGATAAGAAAGCCTTCCTCAGTGATCGGTAAACATCATAATCTTCCACAATTTAGAGTTCTTAATGTCAGTACAAGGATGAACACTGGTGAATATACCAGAGCTATAACACAAGAAAACTAATCAGAGTTATCAGGAATGTTGGCTAAGTAACCTAAGCAAGAGGGAAAAAAAATGTGGCATGAATTCAGAGCCATTTTATTAAGGAAAAGCAATGTGTAGTTATAAAGGGACATTTATGCCTACAGACTTCTTGTGAGTACACAGTGAAAGTATAGTTAAAAGAAATTTCCTTTTAATATCTTCCTCCATGGCAGAGAAGAATTTATTAACTTATTGTAAGTAACATTTATTGAACATACACCATATTCCAGGTGCTGTCCTAGGCAGAGGGATTTAAAAATATATGTGATATCTTATTGCTAAGATAGAATAACAGGATACCTTGACTGAATTATTCTAATTTCCCCATTACTACAAAATTCACATTGATTTGACTGCCTAAAAGTTATTGCCCTACATATACTTTCAAGATTGCTTAATTGATATTAAACTAAATATTAAAAAGAAAAAAAAAACAGGATTGCTATCAGATACATGTCTAGGCTTTTGTGTTTAATATTTATTTAAAACAACATTTTCCAACTAAATCATGAAGTACAGATATACTGTTTCATTCCTAACATTCTCACTCAGACAATGGTATAGAGCTATTCAAGAACTCTAACAGGATTGAGGCAGTTTCTAAGCAAAATTATTTTAGCCTGTATGCTTAGGGTTCATGTCTTTAATACTCTACTTGATTTAACATAGAGTATCAAAGAGAAAATCAGTGGAGCTCACTTAAATATCAGAATTGGTTGTACATATAGCTAACACACAAAAACATCTTGCAAGATATTATTACCAGGATACTAATTTAAATAAATGCTGTTTATGACTGAATGCATAATCAAATGAAAATGAATGATATTAACATATTTAATATGAAAGACTTTAATACTTGTAAGTACACAAATAAAGAGGTAACATCTTTACAGTTATTCAGAAATGTCAATAATTTTGTGCATATTTATGTTAACTGTGCAATTACAGCATATGAACTAGATGCTCACTGATATCTTACTCAAGTTGAAATTAAACCCATGTTAAATTTGAACATCTCCTACAGGGCTACAGTCCATGGGGTAACAAAGAGTCGGACATAACTGAGTGACTAACATTCTCACTTTCCTACAGGGCTAAAGTATATAATTAATTAAATTTTGCATGTAAAGTAAATCATACAATCTATTTTAAGGGGAATAAACTGTAGAGAAAATGCTATTTTGATTGTTCAATCAAACTAAAGAAGATGATTCTTCCCCAAAACAAAGTGGTTAAAGATTTATTTTGGATAGAAAAAGTGCTCTCACTTTTAGTTTGTTTTTTTTAAAATCATTTTTCATAATTCCAAATTGGAGTGGGATTTGAAGAATGTTACAATTAAGAAGACAAATGAAAGTAAGGCATCTAAAACAAAATGGAAGAAGTAAAAATGTCTCTTTTTGCAGGTGACACGATAGTATCATAGAAAGCCCTAAAAACTCCACCATAAAACTGTCAAAACAAATAGACAAATTCAGCAAAGTTTCAGGATACAAACAATATTAAAAAAAAATAACTGTGTTTCCCATACACTAACCATGAACTTTGAGAAAGAGAAATTAAGAAAATTTACAACTGCATACAAAAGAAAAAAAAAAATCTAGGAATAAATTTAAGCAAGAAAGTGAAATATCTGTACATTGAAAAATATGACACTGATGAGATATATTAAAGAAAACACAAGTAAATTGAAAGATATTCCAGGCTCATGGGCTGGAAGAATAAAAACTGTTAAAACAGCCATATTACTATGTACAGATCTGAGGCAATTCCTATCAAAATTACAATGGCAGTTTTCAGAGAAATAGAAAAAACAATCCTAAAATTCATAGAACCACAAAGATCCCAAATAGTCAAAGTGATCTTGAGAAGGAAAATCAGAACCAGAAGCACCATGTTTCCTATCTTCAAACTACATTATGAAACTAAAGCAATCAAAACATTACAAGACTGGCATAAAAACAGACACATAGATCAATGGAATAGAAGAGAGTCCAGAAATAGAACTTCCCATTTCAATGCTCAATCTATTTTTAACCTAGCTGCCAAGGGACTTCCCTGGTGGTCCAGTGGCTAAGTTTCTGTGCTCACAATGCAGGGGCCTGGGTTTGATTCCTGGTCAGGGAATTAAATCCCATGTGCCACAACTGAGAGTCTGCATGCCTCAGTTAAAAGATTCTATGTGCTACAGAAAAGATCCGGCACAAATAAATAAATATGATAATAAAGAAGTCAATAATATACATGGGAAAGAGGCTCTATCTTCAATAAACTGGTAATAAATTGGACAAACAAATACAAAATAAATTGGACAAATACAAAAGTATGACACTAGACCCCTATTTACACTGCATATAAAAAATAACTCAAAATGAATTAACGACCTGAATGTAAGACTGGAAAATATAAAATTCCTAGGAGAAAATACAGGGGCTTATCTCATTGACACCAGTCTTGGCAACAATTTTTAAGTTTTGACACCAAAACAACAACAACAACAACAGGCAACCAAACAAAAGGAAAGAAGTGGGACTACACCAAACTAAAAATCTTCAAAGGAAACCATCAAAAAAATGAAAAGACAACCTACAGAATGATAGAAGATATTTGTAAACCATATATCTGATGAGAAGTTTGCATCTAAAATATATAAATAATTCATACAACTCAATGGAAAAAAACAACCTTATTAAAAAATGGTCAGAGGAACTAAATAGACGTTTTACCGAAGAAGACACACAAATGACCAACAAACACATGAAAAAGGTGATCAATAGCACTAATCTTCAGGGAACTTAGAATCAAAACTACAAAGGTATATATTGTCTGACACATGTTAGAATAACTATTATCAAAATTACAATAGATGACAAGTGTCAACAAGGAAGTAGAAAATAGGGAACTCTTGTAGATTGTTGAAATATCAATTAGTACAGTTGCAATGAAAAACAATATGGAGGATCCTCAAAAAATTAAAAATAGAACTATCAACCACTAATCCCATTTCTGGGGATATATCCATGAGGAAATGAAATTACTCTCTTGAAGAGACACCTGAACTTCTATGTTTACTTAAACATAATAGCCAAGACATGGAATCAGCTGAAATTCCATCAGTGGATGAATGAATAAAGAAAATATATCATACACACACATGTACACACAATGATATATTATTCACCCAGAAAAAGAAGGAAATTCTGCCATTTGTAGTAACACTGGATGGTTCTTGAGGACAGTATGCCAAATGAAATGTCACACTTACTGTGAAAGACAAATACTATGTGCCCTCCTAAATTTAGAATTGAAAATAACCAAAGTAACAGAAACCAAACAGCTTAGTGATTGTCAAAGTTTGGGTTGGGTGGTTGATACGGAGGAGCAAGTCAAATGATATAAACTTCCAGTTATAAAACAGATAAGTTCTGAATACATAATATTTAGGGCTTCTCAGGTGGTGTCAGTGGTAAGGATCTGACTGCCAATGCAGGAAACATAAGAGAAATAGGTTACATCCCTGCATTGGAAAGATCCCCCAGAGGAGGGCATGGCAACCCACTCCAGTGTTCTTGCCTGGAGAATTCAATGGACAGAGGAGCCTGACAAGCTACAGACTATGGGATCGCAAGAATTGGACACAACTGAGTGACTGACAATGCATATAATATGCAGCATGTTGATTATAGTTAATACTATAATGTATAATTGAAAGATGCTAAGAAATTAGATCTTAAATGTCATCACAGGAACAAATTGTGTAATTATGTGAGGTGATGAATACTAACTGCAATTATTGGGGTAATCACTTCACAATACATACACACTCAAAAATTATATACTTTTGTTGGTGTTCAGTTGCTTGGTCCTGTCTGACTCTTCGTGACCCCATGGACTGCAGCATGCCAGGCTTCGCTGTCCTTCACCATCTCTCGGAGCTTGCTCAAACTCATGTCCATTGAGTTGGTGATGCCATCCAATCATCTCAATCTCTGTCTTCCCCTTCCCCTCCTGCCTTCTATTTTTCCCAGCATCAGGGTCTTTTCCAAAGCATCAGCTCTTCTTTTTAGGTGGCCAAAGTACTGGAGCTTCAGCATCAGTCCTCCCACTGAATATTCAGGACTGATTTCCTTTAGGATTGAATGTTTGTTCTCTTTGCTGTCCAAGGGACTCTCAAGAGTCTTCTCCAACACCACAGTTCAAAAGTTTCAATTCTTCAGTACTCAGCTTTCTTTATGGTCTAACTCTTGCATCCATAACTAACTACTAGAAAAACCACAGATTTAACTAGAAAAACCATAGCTTTGACTAGACAAACCTTTGTGGGCAAAGTAATGTCTCTGCTTTTTAATACACTGTCTAGGGCTGTCATAACTTTTCTTCCAAGGAGCAAGTGTCTTTTAATTTCATGATTGCAGGCACTGTCTGCAGTGATTCTGGAATCCACAAAAATAAAGCCTGTCACTGTTTTCATTGTTTCCCCATTTATTTTCCATGAAGTGATGGGACCAGATGCCATGATCTTAGTCAATGCTGAGTTTTAAGCCAATGTTTTCACTCTCCTCTTTCATCTTCATTAAGAGGCTCTTTAATTCCTCTTTGCTTTCTGCCATAAGGGTGGTGTAATCTGCATATCTGAGGTTATTGATATTTCTCCCAACATCTTGATTTCAGCTTGTGCTTCATCCAGTCTGGTATTTTGCATGATGTACTCTGCATATAAGTTAAATAAGCAGGGTGACACTATACAGCTTATGTACTCCTTTCTCAATTTTGAATCAATCTATTGTTCCATGGGGTTCTAACTGCTAATTTTGACCTGCATATGGGTTTAAACTTCTGTAATTTTCATGTCATCCATATCTTAAAAAGAGTGGAAAAATGAAAGATGACAATGAAAGCAGTCTTTGAGTGAGTAATTCCTAAAAAAATTATTAACATCCACTTAAAGCAAATAGATATGTAATACTTAAAGCTAATGTGTATTTCAAGTAAGATGACAAAATTTTATTCACAATAAATGACCAAGAAAGTATGTCTTATCCTTAAGAAATGAGTAAAGTTATGTTATTCCATAGCTATACATACTTCCATCTTTTTTATTATATTTACAACTTTATCATTTATATAATAATTATATTAAATAAGAACATGGAAATCAGAGTTAAAAATAACGTGACTGAAAATAAAAAATCATTGAATGAGTTAGATAAAGGTCTTAAAGTTGAAAAAAGATATATTAAAATGATGCTTAATGATGTCAAATTTCATTGTTGCTGCAGAAGAAATTAAACTGTAACCAGATGAAGAGAATTAATAAGTTTCTAAACAAATTTTATTGAAATAAATTCCTGAAAGGAAAATAAAAAACATGCTTTAAAATAGGAAGTTTTCCTTAAAATGTATTATACTAAGAATAGTAAAATAGAGCATGAGATCCAAAATCTTACTTTTATAAAAGGTGAAAATAAAAGTTAATGATGTGTAAGTTGTGACTCTATTTTAAATAAAGCAAAAGAATTTTCAGTTAAGGTGTGAGTTCAACATGAAAGCATTGGAGATGAAGGCATACAAAGTCACCAGGAAACCTACTGGGGTTTCAATAGCTGAGAAGGAAATCAGTGCACATATTTTTAAGTGAATTACTGTTTTCATCCATTAGAGCATCTTTCAACAATTAAACTGTTTCCCAGCACAGTAAATGATACCCCGAGGGTTTGTCATGGTTAATATACCTTTAGAAACTTAGCAATTCTTTTTCTCAGCAATAATGTTTTTTTGATAATTACTGTTTTTTGCATGTGGAAAGCACTTTACACACATTAGATCATTAATAAAACTACTCCTGTGGGAAAATCAAATGGAACTTTTTTTTAAAAGTTAGATTTGAATACTTCTTGTAAATATGCACACCTACAATACAGTAAAATAGGTACACATGACAATTTTTAAAAGCCATTATTACTGTTACTGAATTTGTTAGAATATTTGGAATAGTGTGTCTATAGAGATTACTCTAATAAGAAGGGAAATAAATATTTTCATCCAAAGCTCAACTTGGAAACAAGAGAAACTCAGCTGGGATTTACACAGCTAGAGTTCTAATTAAGTTAGTTGCTTAGTCATGTCCAACTCTTTGAGACCCCATAGATTATAGTCTGCCAGGCTCCTCTGTCCATGGAATTTTCCAGGCAAAAACACTGGAGTGGGTGGCCACTCCCTTTTCCGGGGATATTCCTGACCCAGGGATCGAACCTGGTTCTCCTGCATTGCGTCTTTATTGTCTGAGCCACCAGAGAATCCTGTTCTAACTAAGAGCATATCCTAGATAAACTTTTGTTATATTTTAACATAAATACTTCAATTTCATATATTTTATAAGGTTTAAAATGTTTATTGAACATGTTGTCTCCATACTGTTTCTTATATATACATACAAACACATATATATGCATGTATATGTGTGTATATATATACACACATATTTGATAAAAAACATAGTATGAAATTACTTACTCTTTATAGCAGGCATTCTCTGACCCTATTATATACAATAAGGGCAGTGAGATCTGAGGATTTCAGTGAACAGCTTTAGAGCAACTGACAAAGTAGTTTCATTACCACAGGCTCAGTTTTCTCTTGTGAGTCTTAGGCAGTTCTTTCACTGTCCTTATTGCAGTCAATTTGTTATTTTAAGTGTTCTCCTCTGAAATCATGTTGTTTCATTGAGATCCTTGGTCTGTCTTGACTCTCAGGTCACTCTTTAACCTAAAAGTCATTCTGATGGGTCTATAAGACA
The DNA here is from genome assembly GCF_033118175.1 of Dama dama. NCBI lineage: Eukaryota > Metazoa > Chordata > Mammalia > Artiodactyla > Cervidae > Dama > Dama dama. The sequence goes on along the minus strand of NC_083709.1, from coordinate 41,663,495 downwards.
GGAATTACTAAAAAAAAAATCAATTTTAAAACCACAAAAATATTCAGTGTGGTATTTTAAATAAATATTACTTTATGTTGTGACACCCATCCCTGAAGGGCAAGAAGTAATATAGTCCAAGTAATATGTTGCTGGCAAATTTTAAATAAGTTTTATCCCCTTATGGGCTGAGAAGCAGATTGCCTATGTGTCACAGGAGCCAAGCGCTTGTCCCAGGAACATTAAAGATGAGCTTTTATCCAGAAGGACCTTTTCAGAAACACTGGTATTTCTGTAGTGTACTTTCTTTGTTCTAATAAAGCATATCTATTTTTCCAGTGTTTCATAAGTTTGATATTGTGATCAGATTTTCTCTTGCTAAAGCATATTACCCAAGGCAAGTAGCATCACATTTAGTAACACCTTGTTTAGATTATGAATTTAATCCAAGCCCAGAGAAAGGTTCCTGGGGAGTAGTCTGATAGTAAAGCAGAGCAGGCTCTCTGTAAAAGTAATTACCCTAAAAGATTTTTTGTCTTATTTTAGTGTCATGGTCTTTGTAGACTGGGACCTGGGGACTGGAGTCGACGAGAAGGATGCAGGGGACCCAAGTCTCGATTGAAACAAGGGTACTTTATTTGCAGAAATGCATCCTTATATATCTTCAATAAAATGATTACTCAGCCATTAAAAAGAATGGAATTCCACTAGTTGCAACAAAATGGACAGTCGTTTAAGTAAAAGGTCACTGGAGGGAGTCACTGAAGAGGGTCACTGAAGGGAATCCAAGCAGGTGCTCTTTCCCATGATCTCAGTCCTGAGAATTGCGCACAGCTCTGCTTGTTCCTGTTTTCGAGGAACTGATAAGGAACAGAGAGTCCTTGAGAAAACACACACAAAGGAAGAAAACAACATATTGGATCCCTTAAAGTTGAACGTCCCCTGACATTTCAGTAATTTACTAATTATAATCTTGAATAGCTTTCAAATTTCAATTGTCTCATAATAAACCTCGACAAAATGTTAGTCTACTACAGAACCCAAATCCAAACCCAATCCACTTCTTCAGTAGAAATGTTTAGCAAACATTGGTTATGAGAAACTGTATACACATTTTAAACCCACTGGGTCTTGACCCTATTTTAAAAAATAATCAGATTCATTTTAAACTATCATCAACGTGTCTGATGTTATTAACATGATCAAGCAAATTTATGGATTTTCTATATGATAACATTCAGGACAATTTCTTAAAACAGCTTAAAAAGTAGAAGCTTCTGTTTTCTGCAAAGAATGAATAGTCCACCTTTCTAAAGGAGAAATGTTAAAAATGGAGATGACTAGAAAGAACAAATAAGAGAGAGCGGTGGTCTCAATACTGCAGGTTTATCTTAAACATTTGGTTATATTACTCCCGGTCATTTTGAAAATAAAAAAATGAAAACAAAATTATAACCGATTGAGTTGAAATTCTATTCACTTACTCTTCTTACCTCTCCTCTCAAAAAGAAAGAAAGGCATTATGAACAGTGTCATGGATATCTCTCCATCCCAACATTTCTATGTTTATAAACAGATATGATTTTCATAAACAATATATAATTGCTTTATATGCTTTTAATATAAACTATATTATTCTTTTTCAATCAATCAGCATCTTCTCTTCACCTACATTCTGTTTTGGAAAGCTATCCACATTGATACCTAAAGACGTAGCTCATCCTTTTAACATTAGTATTAACCAACGTTATTTTGTTTAAAAATTGTTACTGATAAATATTTAAACCATTTCCTAGCTTTTAGCATCCAAAAATGCTTCAACAAATACCTTCATTTTAACTGGCCTTTTTACAACACTTGCAAGAGGCAAATTCTGGAGAAGAAGAAAATGAAAGCAATGTAAATATAAATTTAGTATTATTTCACGTAAAAAGAATTGTCTAGGATTTAAACTCAAAAATTTAATAATCATAAAGCCAATTTGTTTATAAAAAATCTTTTAAAAAGATTTTAGAAGTTCTTTATCTGACATATAGAAATAAGTATCTTCTCCATTACCCTATATTTTCTTGACTGAACATCATCACACACATTACCCTATGGTGGGTATTTCTCATTTGTAGCAACAAAATACTAATAAATCACAATACCTGAGTGATTTTCAAATTTGAAAACATTCTAGATAGGTCCACACTGCTTTGGAAACGACACAAAAACACAAACAAAATAAAAGAAAGAAAATGATCCCTTTTTGACCAGTTTGAGCATACAAGATGAAAGAAACAGTGTGGGTGCACACACACACACACACACACACCCATTAACACAAAAATAATCCATTAGATAATAGTATTGATCCTTTAAAAAGAAGAATCAGAAATTGGCCAGGACTGTAAGAATTGATTGACAAGAAAACAAAAAGATTAAAAAAAAAAAAAAAAAAACCTTTTCCAGACTTAGATATTTGTGGGAAAATATTTGAGCTAAGTACTAATTATTAATTAATTAAAATTATATTTATTACATTTTGCTTAACATTTCTTGTTCAAAGGGTCACTGATATAATTTTTGAGTTGTAATTATAAATCAGTATTAATTGAGAGAACAAAAAGCAAATGATAAAAATATATAAACATAAATGGAGTGTCAAAAATGTGCCCAAACTCTACCTCTGTCCAGAAGATCACAAAATAGAAGGAAGCAATACAACAGAGAAGAGATCCCTGCATTTTCCATGTGGACAGCTTTATGATGAATAGAGACCTCAGGTAAAGAAGAGCTAGGTCAAGGTATGAGTGTATGAGGGAATGAATATGTGTTACATGTGTCTGTGTGAGAGAAGCTGCTGATGAGGAATGAATGGAGGGGAAGGCAAAAGAAACAGATAGCAAATACCAAGAAAAATCACAGCACTTCCTGTGCTGAGGAATTCCACATAAAACAGTGCTGGTGAAAAGAATGGAAAATGCAACAATACGATACAAAAATTTGCAATTGGATTAAAACATAAGAACTATATAATATGTCTGATTAAATGAGAACATGAATCAGAAGTGCTGCATAAACTAGACTAGAATGTTTTAATGTTCCTTTTAATCCTACTTTTTTATATGAAAATTATATTTTCTTTTAACACTGGGTTTGTATACTGAAGCCTAAAATACTCTGCCATTCCCTAAATATTTTATCTTAGTTTCTTCATTCATAAACTAAGAACAAAATTAATATTTACTTCAAAAGTTTCTTGAATAGAATTAATGAGCTTATACATATAAATCATATAGAATTGTTTGTGAAAGAATATATTAATAAAACAAAATACTAACCTTTTGTACCTCTATGGTTAAACTCTGTTTTTTGTTCCAATATCATATATTTCGATATTCTACATTTTCCAGTTTTGTCTAAAACAGTTTTGACTATTCTACTATCCCATCAAAAACATGTTCCTAAATTTATAATATACTTATCATTTAACATTTTCCCATTAAAGACTTTTTAAAACTACAAACAGCAGAGTGGGTGAGCTATTGGGTTGAATTGATAATTATTTCCCACTTTTATGACTGCTCCAGACTTGGGATATTACCTCCACATTTGTCAATACCTTTCATTCTTCCTTGCTGTTGTTGTTGTTCAGTTACTAAGTAGTGTCCAACTCTTTATGACCTCATGGACCATAGCACACCAGGCTCCTCTGTCATCCACTGTCTCCCAGTGTTTACTCAAATTCATGTCCTCATGTCCAAACTCATTCATTTGAGTTGGTGATGCTATCTAACCATCTTATACTCTGCTGCCCCCTTCTCCTTTTGCCTTCAGTCTTTCCCAGCATCAAGGTCTTTTCAATGAGTCGGCTTTTCACATCAGGTAGACAAAGTACTGGAGCTTCAGCATCAGCAACAGTCCATCCAGTGCATAATCAGGGTAGATTTCCTTCAAGATTGACTGGTTTGATTCATTCTTCATTCTTTTCCTGAATCCAAGCTACTGATTAAAATACTATTATGCATGGTTTGTTTTCTTTCTAATTTTCATCATTTCTTCCCCTACCTCTAACTTTCAGATGTATATGTTATCATTGTTATCACTGTCATTGTTTTGATTTTGTTTTTTTTTCCCCCTAGATTATAAACTGGACCAAATTTTCATCATATTTATGAGAGAGAAGGAGTTAATGCATCTATTTAGAATTTTGGTGTGTTTTCTATATAAAAAAGGTCCAAAGATGGTAGGTGAGAAACAGAATCATAGACGATTTACCAAATAATTCAGTTCATGGACAAAGGTCAGAATATTGATGGGAAAACTGGGTTGAGTGGTGACTAAAGTGAATGAAGGAGGAAGCATTCAAAATCAACATAACTCCTCACACAGTATCCAGTTCTCCTTAAGAATTTCTCCATGACAATCAACACAGCATGCTACAAGTTACTGCCATTGCTATTTTTAACTCTTGGCATAAAAGTGAGAAAAAAAGGTAAAAGTTTAAAATCCCAACTTACGCACTTCTGAACTTTTTTTCACACTTACATTTTTATCTTTAAATTTTGTTATACATACACTTCCCATTTAAAACATATGAAGACAACTCTTTCTTTTCTCCTCAAAACCATGAAAACACAACCTTTTGACTTCTGCCTGTGTACCATGCTAGTGGGATACAAATGCAGAGTGTCTGCCCCCAGGAACTGTCTCTAGATCTCTCGGAAGAAATCCCATCGCTATTTCTAGCCAAAAGCATTTCTGTGGACTCATCCAGTGCAAAGTGCTGAATTTCCCAGAACCTGAAGTTGTTACATGTGTCATCTGACAGATTTTGATTATTTATTTATTGCAGATAAAAAAGAGAGAGAATGAAATAGTAAGTCTTCGAGGGGAGAGTTGGCTGTAAACTGTCATTTTGATGTTAAAAGTCCTACTAAATTTAGATTAGAATTCTTAGAGCTTTAAATCAAAAGCAACTTCCTTTCAAAACAACCATTTTCTTCTCTGAACTATGTATGATTTAGGCATATGCTGAATGATACATTTTTAAATTTCTATGAATGAAATATGAAATCAATACAAGTTCTTATTAAAATGTTACAGGGATATTTTTATAAATCATTCTGAATAAAAAATCAGGGATATAGAATTATTCCTCCACATACAGGAAAAAGAAAAGCAATATCTAAGGTCATCTTTTTAAAGCTCTGTATCTTTATTACATAAAAGCTCATAAATTTGCTTCTAAAAGACATTTATTGTTTACAGAATCAATAAATGTTTTTAAATTTCATCACTCTACACATTTTCACCTATATACTAGTTTTTTAATTTGCAGTCTTAATAAATGCAAGGCAATGAGAATCAGTTATTTTTAAAAATGAATTTTGATAAAATTTAGAAAGGAAGCCTATAAGCATATTCTGGATGTCATAGAAAAGATCCTCTGTTCAGAGAGTATGCAGGAATTTCCAAAATAGATTTAAATAAAAAAGAAATAAAAAATTTATAAAATGTGTACTCTCTGATTTCTGTAAGAAAATATTTCCTCAATGGTAACAACCAAAAAAGGGTAAACAATGGACAATTTTCACATTAGATATTCAGGAATGAAACAGATTCGATTGCATTGTGCAAAACTAATAAAGAAAAGAAAAACTTGTTGCATATAAATATCTCCATACAGGACATATTTTGACTCTGAAACATAACACTTACCTACAGTTAAGTTATTGATTTAGACTAACCAAAAAAATAAAATAAAATAAAAACACTTTGATAAAGCTGCCATAACACTGCACAACATTATTATTCCAGAATCGCCATGAAAAGACATTTTTAAGGATGGCTCTCATTATTGTTGGACAGCAAATTCATACTAGAAGATCTGCATAAAAGATGTGAGGAAAATTGGGAAACAAGATTACAGGTAGGTTTGGTTTAATAAACTAGTCAAAATATTATTATAAGTGTTAATCAGTGTTAATCTCATACCTAACTCCTGAACTATGATTTCTCTACTTAAAAAAAAAAAAAGATTCCATTCAATAAAATAGTGTAATAACATGTTTGATCCTTTGAAGAAGTAGAAGACAAGGACTTGTTTTTATAAGTCCTTGGATAAATGAATAAAATGAAGGAATACAATTATAAAATTAAAAGTCTGCCACAACAAAATAACACTGAATGATTTAAACTACTGAAATTTATGCTCACACACTAGATATAGCATGATCAAGTGTGATATATACTTGGAATGCAAAGGTGTTTCAGTTTGGGTCAGTTAAGTTCAGTCACTCAGTCGCATCTGACTCTTTGCGACCCCAAGGACTGCCTCACACCAGGCCTCCCTGTACATCACCAACTCCCGGAGTCTACACAAACTCATGTCCATTGAGTTGGTGGTGCCATTCAACCATTTCATCATCTGTCATCCTCTTCTGCCACCTGCAATCTTTCCCAACATCAGGGTATTTTCAAATGAGTCAGCTCTTCGCATCAGGTGGCCAAAGTATTGGAGTTTCAGCTTCAACAACAGTCCTTCCAATGAATATTCAGGACTGATTTCCTTTAGGATGGACTGGCTGGATCTCCTTGCAGTCCAAGGGACTCGAAAGAGGCTTCTCCAACACCACAGTTCAAAAGAATCAATTCTTTGGTGCTCAGCTTCTTTTCTAGTCCAACTCTGACGTCCATACATAACTACTGGAAAAACCATAGCCTTGACTAGATGGACATTTATGGACAAAGTAATGCCTCTGCTTTTTAATATGCTGTCTAGGTTGGTCATAACTTTTCTTCCAATGATAAGCGTCTTTTAATTTCATGGCTGCAGTCACCATCTACAGTGATTTTGGAGCACAAGAAAATAAAGTCTGTCACTGTTTCCACTGTTTCCCCATCTACTTGCCATGAAGTGACGGAACCAGATGCCATGATCTTAGTTTTCTGAGTGTTGAGCTTTAAGCCAACTTTTTCACTCTCCTCTTTCACTTTCATCAAGAGGCTCTTTAGTTCTTCTTCACTTTCTGCCATAAGGGTTGTGTCATCTGCATATCTGAGGTTATTGATATTTCTCCCGGCAATCTTGATTCCAGCTTGTGCTTCAAAGGTGGTTCAACATATGAAAATCAGTATGTGCTACACAACACTGATAGAATGAAAAATAAAAATCATGATCATATCAATAGATGCAGAAAATGCACTTGACAAAGTGAAAGTGAAAGTTGATCAGTCTTGTTTGACTCTTTGTGACCCCATAGACTATACAGTCCATTTAATTCCCCAGGCCAGAATACTGGAGTGGGTAGTCTTTCCCTTCTCCAGGGGATCTTGCCAACACAGGGATCAAACTGAGGACTCCCACATTGCAGGCAGATTCTTTACCAGATGAGCCACAAGGGAAGCCCAAGAATACTGGAGTGGGTGGCCTATATCTTCTCCAGCAGATCTTCCTGACCCAGGAATTGAACCACGGTTCCTGCAGTCCAGGCAGATTCTTTTAACAGCTGACCTATCAGGGAAGCCCTTGACAAAGCTCAACACCATTTCATCTTAAAACTCTTAAAAAATTGAGCACCAAAGAAACAGACTTCAACAACATAATAAATAGCATATATGCCAAACTCATAGCTAACAGTGTAAGTTCAGTTCAGTCACTCAGTCATGTCCAACACTTTTCAAACCCATGGACCACAGCACGCCAGACTTCTTGTCCATCATCAACTCCCAGAGCTTATGCAAACTCATGTCTGTTGATTTGGTGATGCCATCCAACCATCTCATCCTCTGTAGTCCCCTTCTCCTTTGGCCTTCAATCTACCCCAGCATCAGTATATTTTTCCAATGAGTCAGTACTTTGCATCAGTGGCCAAAAGTTTGAAGTTTCAGCATCAGCATCAGTCCTTCCAATGAATGTTCAGGACTGACATCCTTCAGGATTGACTGGTTGAATCTCCTTGCAGTCCAAAGGACTCTCAAGAGTCTTCTTTAAAACCACAGTTCAAAAGCAACAAGTCTTTGGTCCTCAGCTATCTTTACAGTTAAATTCTCACACCCATACATGATTCCTAGAAAAACCATAGCTTTGACTAGATGGACCTTTGTTGGCAAAGTAATGTCTCTGCATTTTAATATGCTGTCTAAGTTGGTTACAACTTTTCTTCCAAGGAGCAAACATCTTTTAATTTCATGGCTGCAGTCACCATCTGTAGTTATTTTGGAGCACCCAAAAATAAAGTCTGTCACTTTCCATTTTTCTCCATCTATTTGCCATGAAGTGATGGTACAGGATGCCATGATCTTAGTTTTCTGAATGCTGAGATTAAGCCAAATTTTTCACTCCTCTTTCACTTTCATCAAGAGGCCCTTTAGTTATTCTCTGCTTTATGCCCTAAGGGTGGTGTCATCTGCATATCTGAGGTTATTGATATCTCTCACATCAATCTTGATTCCAGCTTGTGCTTCATCCAGCCTAGCATTTTGCACGATGTACTCTGCATATAAGTTAAATAAGCAGGGTGACAATATACAGCCTTGACATACTCCTTTCCCAATTTGGAACCAGTCTGTTGTTTTGTTCCATGTCCAGTTCTGTTGCTTCCTGGCGTGCATACTGATTTGTCAGGAGGCAGGTGAGGTGGTCTGGTATTCCCATTTCTTTAAGAAGTTTCCAAAGTTTTTGTAATCTACACAGTTAAAGGATTCGGTGTAGTCAATAAAGCAGAAGTAGCTGTTTTTTCTGGAACTCTCTTGTTTTTTCAATGATCCAACGGATGGTGGCCATTTGATCTCTGGTTCCTCTGCCTTTTCTAAATCCAGCTCAAACATCTGGGATTTCACAATTCATGTAGTATTGAAGCCTGGCTTGGAGAATTTTGAACATTAATTTGCTAGCGTATGAGATGAGTGCAATTGTGTGGTAGTTTGAACACTCCTTGGCATTGCCTTACTTTGGTATTGGAGTGAAAACTGAACTTTTCCAGTCCTGTGGCCACTGTTGAGTTTTTCAAATATGCTGACATATTGAGTATAGCACTTTCACAGCATCATCTTTTAGGATTTGAAGTAGCTCACCTGGAATTCCATTACCTTCTTTAGCCTTGTTCATATTGATGCTTCCTAAGGCCCACTTGACTTTGGACTCTAGGATGTCTGGATCTAGGAGAGTGATCACACCGTCATGGTTATCTGGGTCATAAAGATCTTTTTTTGTATAGTTCTTCTGTGTATTGTTGCCATCTCTTCTTAATATCTTCTGCTTCTGTAGGTCTATACCATTTCTGTCCTTTATTATGCTCATCTTTGCATGAAATGTTCCCTTGGTATCACTAATTACTTGAAGAGATCTCTAGTCTTTCCCATTCTACTGTTTTCCTCTACTTCTTTGCATTGTTCACTTAAGAAGGCTTTCTTATCTCTCCTTGCTATTTGGAACTCTGCAGTCAGGTGGGTGTATCTTTCCTTTTCTCCTCTATCTTTGGCTTCTCTTCTTTTCTCAGCTATTTGTAAGGCCTCCTCAGACAACCACTTTGCTGTTTTGCATTTTTCTTGGGGATGGTGTTGATCACTGCCTCTTGTACAATATCACAAACTTCCATCCATAGTTCTTCAGGCACTCTATCAGATCTAATTCGTTGAATCTCTTTGTTACTTCCACTGTATAATTGTAAGGTATTTGATATAGGTCATACCTGAATGGTCTAGTGGTTTTCCCTATTTTCTTCAATTTAAGTCTGAATTTGGCAATAAGGAGTTCATGATCTGAGCCACAGAAATCTCCCAGTCTTATTTTTGCTGAATGTATAGCTCCCTATCTTTGGCTGCAAAGAATATAATTAGTCTGATTTTGGTATTGACCATCTGGTGATGTCCATGTGTAGAGTCTTCTCTTGTGTTGTTGGAAGAGTGTGTTTGCTATGACCACTGTCTTCTCTTGGCAAAACTCTGTTAGCCTTTGCCCTGCCTCATTTTGTACTCCAAGGCCAAATTTGTCTGTTATTCCAGGTATCTCTTGACTTCCTACTTTTGCATTCCAGTCTCTTATAATGAAAAGGACGTATTTTTTGTATGTTAGCTCTAGAAGGTCTTGTAGGTCATCGTAGAACCATTCAGCGTTAGCTTCTTCACCATTAGTGGTTGGGGCATAGACTTGTATTACTGTGATACTGAATAGTTTGCCTTGAAAACAAACAGAGATCATTCTGTCATTTTTAAGACTGCATAGAAGTACTGCATTTTGGACTCTTTTGTTGACTATGATGGCTACTCCATTTCTTCTACCTCATACTCAGGTATAAAAGGCTGAAAATTTCTCCTCAATGATCAGGAACAAGAAAACTGTGCCCATTTACACCACTCGTACTCAACATAGCACTGGAGGTCCTAACTAGAATAATCAGGGAAGAAAGAGAAATAAAAGGGATCCAAATTGGAACAGAAGAAGTAAAATCATTTGTTTGCTGATATGATCTTATATATAAAAAAATCTTAAAGACTCCACAGAAAACCTGTTAGAGCTAATAAACAAATTCAGTAAAGCTGCAAGATACAAAATCAACATATAGAAATCAAATCTATTTCTATATACTAATTGAAAAAGAAGACTCATTTCCAATAACATCAAAATAGAATGAAATAATTAGGAATAAATTAATCAAGGAGGTAAAAGATCTGTCCACTGAAAACTATGTCTTTGATGAAAGTAATTAAGTCTCAAATAAATGGAATATATTTCATGTGCATAAATGGGAAGAATTATTCTTATTAAAATGTCCGTCTTTGCCTGTAATTTTACTTTGCCTGCTATTATTTCCTTGCACAGTGGTAACCATAGAGTTCTTTGCTTGTCCTTGAACTTGATATAAACAAAATCCAACAATATGTATCCCTTTGTATATAACTTCTTTCACTCAACACGAATGGAATTCATTTGTGCCATATATGTCAGTAGTTCATTCTTTTTTATTCAGTAGTATTTTATTGTGATAATGGATCACTATTTATCCATTTGGGGCTATTTCCCTTTGAAAATGTTATGAATAAAGCTGTTTGTACATAAAAAAATATCCATAGTACCACAAGCCATTCACAGATTCAATTCAGTAGCTCTCAAAACACTATATATGGCATTTTTTATAAAACAGAAAAACAACCTTAAGATTCATACACATATGTATGTACATATCAACGACCAACCCGGGGAGTTCATCTTTCAGTGTCACATCCTTTTTTCCTACTGTTCATGGGGTTCTCAAGGCAAGGATACAAAAGTGGTTTGCCATTCCCTTCTCCAGTGGACCATGTGTTATCTGAACTCTCCAACATGACCCATCTGTCTTGGATGGCCCTACGCGGCATGGCTCATAGTATCACTGAGTTAGACATGGCTGTGGTCCATGTGAACAGTTTGGTTAGTTTTCTGTGACTGCGGTTTTCATTCTGTCTGCCCTCTGATGGATAAGGATAAGAGGCTTATGGAAGTTTCCTGAAGTCTTGTTTTGACTGGGTCTTGCTCTGATGGGTGGAGACAGGTTCAGTAAAACTTCAATCCAATTTTCTGAGGATGAGTGGGGCTGTGTTCCCTCCCTGTTGTTTGGCCTGAGGCCAGTCTCTCAACCCAAGCCTCCACTGGAGACTCTGGACACTCAAAGGCAAGTCTGGCTCAGTCTCCCACTGAGATGTGACTGGTGATGGAAGTAAAGTTCTATGTGGTAAAGAACAATACTGCATAGGAACCTGCAATGTTAGTTCCATGATTCAAGGTAAACTGGAGTGATCAAACAGGAGAGTGCAAGAGTGATCATTGACATTTTAGGAATCAGGGAACTAAAATGGACCAGAATGAGTGAATTTAATTCAGATGACCACTATATCTACTACTGTGGGCAAGAATCCCTTAGAAGAAATGGAGTAGCCCTTACAGTCAACAAAAGAGTTCAAAATACAGTACTTGAGGGCAATCTCAAGAATGAAAGAATGATCTCTGTTTGTTTTCCAAGGCAAACTATTCAATATCACAGTAATCCAGGTCTATGTCCCAACCACTAATGCTGAATAAGCTGAAGTTGAATAGTTCTAGGATGACCTACAAGACCTTCTAGAACTAACACCAAAAAAAAAAAAAAAAGGATGCCCTCTACATCATAGGGAACTGGAATGCAAAAGTAGGAAGTCAAGAGATACCTGGAATAACAGACAAATTTGGCCTTGGAGTACAAAATGAGGCAGGGCAAAGGCTAAGAGATTTTTGCCAAGAGAAGACACTGGTCATAGCAAACATGCTCTTCCAACAACACAAGAGAAGACTCTACACAAGGACATCACCAGATGATCAATACTGAAATCAGACTGATCATACTCTTTGCAGCCAAAGATGGAGAAGCTCTATACAGTCAGCAAAACAAGACTGGGAGCTGACTGTGGCTCAGATCATGAACTCCTTATTGACAAATTCAGATTTAAAATGAAGAAAGTGGGGAAAATCACTAGACCATTCAGGTATGACCTAAACCAAATTCCTTACAATTATACAGTGGAAGTGAGAAATAGATTCAAGGGATTAGATCTGATAGAGTGCTTGAAGAAATATGGGCAGAGGTTTGTGACACTGTATAGAAGGCAGTGACCAAGACCATCCCCAAGAAAAAGAAATGCAAACAAGCAAAATGGTTGTCTGAGGAGGCCTTTCAAATAGCTGATAAAAAAAGAGAAGCTAAAGGCAAAGAAGGAAAGGATACCCATCTGAACGCAGAGTTGTAAAGACTAGCAAGGAGAGATAAGAAAGCCTTCTTAAGTGAGCAATACAAAGAAATAGAGGAAAACAATAGAATGGGAAAGACTAGAGATCACTTCAAGAAAATTAGTGATACCAAGGGACCATTTCATGCAAAGATGGCAACAATAAAGGACAAAAATAATATGGAGCTAACAGAAGCAGAAGATATTAAGAAGAGGTGGCAAGAATACACAGAACTATGCAAAAAAGATCTTATGACCCAGATAACCATGATGGTGTGACCACTCACCTAGAGCCAGACATCCTGGAGTCCAAAGTCAAGTGGGCCTTAGGAAGTATCATTATGAACAAAGCTAATGGAGGTGATGGCATTCCAGGTGAGCCATTTCAAATCCTAAAAGATGATGCTGAGAAAGTGTTGCACTGAATATACCAGCAAATTTGGAAACTCAACAGTGGCCACAGGACTGGAAAAGGTCAGATTTCATTCTAATCCCAAAGAAAGGTAACGCCAAAGAATGTTCAAACTTCTGCATAATTGCACTCATTTCACATGCTTGCAAAGTAATGTTTAAAATTCTCAAAGGCAGGCTTCAATAGTATGTGAACCAAGAACTCCAGATGTTCAAGCTGGATTTTAGAAATGCAGAGGAACCAGATCAAATGGCCAACATCCGCTGGATCATAGAAAAAGTAAGAGAATTCCATAAAAATGTTTACTTCTGCTTCATGGAATTCACTAACACCTTTCACTGTGTGGATCACAACAAACTGGAAAATCCTTAAAGTGACTGGAATACCAGACCACCTTACTCACCACCTCTGAAACCTGTAAGCAGGTCAAGAAGCAACAGTTAGAACTGGACATGGAACAACATACCTTTCAGGTATGACCTAACTCAAATCTCATGTGATTATACAGTGAAAGTGACAAATAGATTCAAGGGATGAGATCTGATAGACAGAATACCTCAAGAACTTGGGACAAAGGTTTGTACCATTCTACTGTAGGTGGTGACCAAAACCTCCCTAAGGGGGGAAAAATATGCAAGAAGGCAAAGTGCTTGTCTGAGGAGGCCTTACAAACAGCTGAGAAAAGAAGAGAAGTGAAAGGCAAAGGACAAAGGGAAAGATATACTCAACTGAATGCAGAATCCCAGAGAATAGCAAGGAGAGAAAAGAAAGCCTTCTTAAGTGAGCAATGCAAAAAATAGAGCAAAAAATAAGATGGGAAAAACTAGTGATCACTTCAAGAAAATTGGAAATACCAAGGGAACATTTTATGCAAAGATGGTCATAATAAAGGACAGAAATGGCAAGGACCTAATAGAAGCAGCAGAGATTAAGAGGTGGCAAGAATACACAGAAGAACTATACAAAAAGGTCTTAGTGATCTGGATAAACAGAATGGTGTGGTCACTCCTTTAGGGCTAGACATCCTAGAATGTGAAGTCAAGTTGGCCTTAGGAAGGATTACTACAAACAAAGCTAGTGGAGGTGAAGGAATTCCAGCTGATCCACTTCTAATCCTAAAAGATGATGCTGTTAAAGTGCTGCCCTCAATATGCCAGGAAATTTGAGAAAGTCAGCAGTAATCACAGGATTGGAAAAGGTCAGTATTTATTCCAATCCCAAATAAATGCAATGACACAGAATGTTCAAATTACTGTATAATTGTGCTCATTTCACCTGCTAGAAAGGTAATGCTTAAAATCCTTCAAGCTACCCTTCAACAGTATGTGAACCAAGGACTTTCAGATGTACAAGCTAGATTAAAAAAAAAGTAGAGGAACCAGAAATCAAATTGTCAACATCCGTGGGATCATAGAAAAAGCAAGGGAAATACAAAAAAAATTTACTTCTGCTTCATTAACTATGCTAAAGCCTTTGACTGTGTGGATCACACCAAACTGTGGGAAAATTCTTAGAGATAGGAATACCAGACCACCTCACTTGTCCCTTGAGAAACCTGTATGTAGGACAAGAAGAACAGTTAGAACTGGACATGAAACAACTGACTGGTTCAAATTTGGGAAAGGAGTGCATCAAGCTGTATACTGCAACCCTGTTTATTTAAGTTATATTCAGAATACATCATGCAAAATGTTGGGCCGGATTAATCACAAGCTGGCCAAGACTACCATAAGGAATATCAAAAACCTTAGATATTCAGATGATACCACTCTCATGGCAGAAAGTGAAGAACTATAGAGCCTCTTGATGATGATGAAAAAGCTGACTTGAAACTCAACATTCAAAAAATTAAAATTGTGGCAACTGGTCCCATAACTTCTTAAGCTCAAAATCACTGTGGCTGTTGACTGTAGCCATGAAAGTAAAAGATGCTTCCTTCCTGCAAAGAAAGCTATGACAAGCCTAGACAAGGTATTAAAAAGGAGAGACATCACTTTGCCAACAGTGGTTCATAGAGTCAAAGCTATGTTTGTTCCAGTAATCATGTACAGATGTAAGAGTTGAATCACTGAGAAAGTGAGTGCTAAAGAACTGATGCTTTAGAACTGTGGTGCTGGAGAAGACTCTTGAGAGCTCCTTGCTGAAGCTCCAAAACTTTGGCCACCTGATGTGAAAAATAGACTCATTAGAAAAGATCCTAATGCTGGGAAAGATTGAGGGCAGGAGAAGAAGGGGGCCACAGAAGAAAAGATGGTTGGATGGTATCACATGAATTTGAACAAATCCAAGAGATAGTGAAGGGAAAAGAAGCTTGGCATGCTGCAGTTTATGGGGTCTCAAAGATTCAGAAATGACTGCGACTGAACATTGAACATCAATGGAGAAAAACATAGAAGTAACAATAAAATTTACCAGACTGCAATCCATTTATTAAAAAAAAATGCAGTTCATATAAAACAGACATAGAAATTGTAATCATATTCATAACACTAATTTTATATAAACAAATATAGTCATATATGTGTTATATATAGTAGTATGTTATATATAAAATATAATAGGTGCATTATGTATAAAACACTGATGCTTACCTAACATTTCTAAAATAATGAAAATAAATGCCATATTCTTTATCTTTAAGATGAAGTTAAGCATTAATATATTTCTACAAATTTGCATAATTAAGAAGAAAAACTCAGTTTTTTTTTTTCATTTATTTTTATTAGTTGGAGGCTAATTACTTCACAACATTTCAGTGGGTTTTGTCATACATTGACATGAATTTTACTTTGAATCTTCCCTCTAAAAATATAGTCAGAACTTAATCTTTTCCATACAACCACCTAGCACACACATCACAATTTGATTTGTTTCTCAATTAAAATATAAGCACATTTAATCTTCAGAGCCACAGATCTTACAAGTAATAAATCAATGCCATAAGGAAACAGAAACGGAAGTTACTCAGCCGTGCCCGACTCTTTGCGACCCCATAGACAGTAGCCTGCACCAAGCTCCTCCGTCCATGGGATTTTCTAGGCAAGAATACTGGAGTGGGTTGCCGTTTCCTTCTCCAGGGAATCTTCCCGACCCAGGGACCAAACCCAGGTCTCCCGCATTGTAGACAGACACTTTACCATCTGA
The DNA here is from genome assembly GCF_033118175.1 of Dama dama. Classification (NCBI taxonomy): domain Eukaryota; kingdom Metazoa; phylum Chordata; class Mammalia; order Artiodactyla; family Cervidae; genus Dama; species Dama dama. The sequence goes on along the minus strand of NC_083709.1, from coordinate 41,647,234 downwards.
GACACCAGGGAAGTCCTAATCATATGCTATAGTTTTACACAATTATGAATTTCAAAATGTCCTATAATATATCTCTAGTGAATAACAAATTTCTACTATGCACCCAAACCCTAACTGTGGCCACCTTGCTAGTTATATTTAAGATTATACTGTATTTTCCTTGTATTTCTCATTGATTTTTTTGCTATAATGATGTGCATATTTTATGTTTTATCTTTAAATTTCGATGGCTGAAAAGATCTACACGATTTAATTCTCCATGATTAAGTGAGTCACATCATTAACATTAGATAGTTTGCTGATCATGCCTTTTTTATTCCAAGTTTAGACTTCACAAAAAGATTTAAAATTTATATATTTAAAGAGATGGCAATTTTCACACAATGTTTAATAAGAATCAGATATTTAAATGTTTATTTAATATAGAATGCTACTTATTTATTGGAAAGAATCAGATAGTTCCTTATGTATAGATATGGGAAAGAAATAATAACATTTAACTAAAAAGTCAAGTTTCAAAGTAATGCATATAAGATGAACTTACCTCTAGGTAACACATAGAAAACTTATGGGATCACATGGGATGCATTTTGCTTCCAGATCTTAACTACCATTGATGCATATTTGAAGCATCTAGGCACCATGAGACCCAAAGTCATCTCAAGGTGGGGGTTTCTTATATTAAGTTTGTCATTTAAGCACTTTCCAGTTACCTGAATTGTGCTAAAGTCAAACTCCATTAGGATTCTAAAACCAGATGTAATTATTGACTACAAAATCCAGAATGGGACACCGTTCTGGTATCCCAAACAACTTACCAAAGTTAAAAATAGAAAATCAATTATTTTTGAGTATATAATCCACAGAGTTAATCAAGATTCACCATCATACTCCAGGAAGGCCAGGATCTAACTGTGTGGTCAATCTACACCAGCTGGGATTAGTCCACTCTATAAAGCCTATGCTCATAATCCTTGATCAAGGTCTTTTTACAATAGTTTTTCATCTAGATTAATACACAGTTTCACATCTTTTATAATAGCAATACCATATAAAAATCAATAACTCATACATGATCAAAATGAACATTTGTAATAACCAATGAGTTACATGTATTGATCCAAAAAGACAACTAATCCATGCTCTAATTCTTGCCTAAATTTTCTCATGATTTTCTGCCATATTATTAATAACAACTGACTTTACTTTTTGTCTACTGTAATTTGGACTTTAATAATAAGCTTGAGCTCACAAATTTAAAAACATATTAAATTTTTATTTCTTTTCAAAATGAATGACTGTGAAAATTAAGGAAATGTCTTTATGATTTCAAACTGAGTGATAAGAGCAGGCCATTACTTTTATATATATCATGAATATAATTTTAATAAGAGACTATACATTTACTTCTACTTCTTATGTAGAAAGCTTCAAAAGGGCCACTTTAATGTCAAAATGACAAAATGCCATATAAACTATAAAAGCATAGCTTCTCTTAAGCCATTACTAAGCAGTGGTCATAAGATAACCACATAACTGGATTTCTAAAGAGAGACAGGACTCTTTAAGGAGAAAACGGACACCCTGACATCTCACTTGTGACACAGATTAGGAGGAAGAGACATCAGCACCCACACAAGAAGATAAAAAGAAATCTGTTAAAACCATAATGAATTGAAAGGTTAAGGATGGACTGGTAGGTCAGTCTGGAATATTTTGGGACTGCACTCACAAGTGGATTTTGTCCCCGCTCATAAAGATCTTTTCTCTGGGCCCCCACCAGATACTCTTGAGAAATGTGGAATATAGAGCAAGATAAGATATCAGAAAGAGCATGATGACTGGTTTAGGTGACAGAAGGTGATTAACTACTTGTGGGGAGCAGAGACAAGAACTACATACTTCCTATAGTCCTTCTTTCAAAGGAAAAGGCTTTAAAATGCAGGGAGAGTGACACAAATTCTCTCAAAAAAGACAATCATCTGTGTGAGGACAGGTGCCTATTCCTGCCACTTTCACTGGATCCTTGTCTCCCAGAAAGCAAAAGTCTTCAGCAAGTGAAAGAGGGGGAGCAAAACTTACAAATTCCTTTCTTCTCCTCTCAGGGCAGTTGGGAGAAGAGTGTAATGTAACTCTTCTATTCCTTGATGGGGCTTCCCAGATGGCATTAGTGGTAAAGGTTAACGAATCCACCTGCCAATGCAGAAGACAAAGAGTCCAGGGTTCAATCTCTGAGTCAGGAAGATCCCCTGAAGGAGGGCATGTCAACATGCTCCAGTGTTCCTGCCTGGAAAATTCCATGGACAGAGGAGACTGGGGGGATAAAGTCCATAGGGATGCAAAGAGTGGGACACGACTGAGTGACTAAGCACAAGGAAATTCCTTGGTGAGAAACAGTAAGTCTTCTCAGTAATATAGTGATTGATAGTTTATATGTCAACTTGGTTAGGCTTTCCACCCAGTTCAAACTAACCCAGTTGTTTAGATGTTGATGTGAAGGTATTCTGTATATTTGAGTGGCATCTACAATCACATGTAACTTTAAGTACAGGAGATAACTGTCAATAATCTGAGTTGATTAAGATTCAGTCTATCAGATGAAAAGCTTCAAGAACAAAACTGAGGTTTCCTGAAAAAAGAAAAAAAATCTACTGACAGACCACGGACTTACCTTCTGCCCAAGTTTCCAGTCTGCAAGCCTGCGTTCCAACTTTTCAGACTTCCTCCTCTCTCCACACAGTTACTTAATTCAATAGCTGTCAATATCTCTCTACATACTCAGACACTTCCTACTGGTTCTGTTTTTTCTCTGCTAAAACCCTAAGATAGATTTTGGTATTGAGAGGTTTTCTAGAGGAACAGGAACTTGAGGATGAATATTCTGATTTGGTTTTGTTTCCACACCACTCCTGACCCTGGAATTGGTTCTCTAAACTGATTAAATTTAAAGGCATTAAAGATTCTTATTTACAGTGGTAAGAGGACACTGGTAGCTCATGGCATGATGTGACAACAGAGATACTCAGATGTCATTACCGGGTAATTCCAATCAAATACTTATACAAGATAAAATTTTGCATGACTATGTTTTTGATATCTTAGAATATTTTAGTCAAGCTAGGGAATATATCAGCTGCTCCTAACTGCACTGGAAAATATGCAGAAAGAAAAAGATGAATTTGGGGCTAGAAATCCAAGTGTTTACACGTGTGGTTAGTCACTCAGTCATGTTCAACTCTTTGTGATGCCATAGACTGAAACCCACCAGGTGTCTATACATGCCCTCAAAGAAACCTGTAGCCAGAAGGCCAAGATTTTTGAGAACCAAATCCAGGGTTTCATCCTAAAAGTGATTAAAATATAACACAAATTGAATTCCCAACCTCCCAAGGATTCCACTGATGTGCATACTCGCTCAGTCAAGTCTTAGTCTTTGTGACCCCATGGACTTTAGCCCACTAGGCACCTCTGTTCATGGGGATTCTCCAGGTAAGAATACTGGAGTGGTATGCCATGCTCTCCTCCAGTGGCACTTCCCTTACTATGTTTTTCATCATCCTGAAACAGATGGCTTGATAGAATTGTGGAATAAGCTTTTAAAAACTCAAATACAGTGCTAGTTAGCTGAAAATATCTTGTATAGACGGGGCAAGATCCTCAAAGACTATACATGCTCTAAATCTATGTCTAATATATGGAGCTATTTCTTTCATTCCCAGTATTCTCTAGAATCCAGGAATAATGGGGTAATCACTATTATCCTTACTAATCCACTGGAAAAATTTGTACTTCTCATCCCTGTGATCATATATTCTTCTGGCATAGGTGTCTTAGTCCCAAAGGAAGAATCACTTCCATTAAGACACACAGCAATGGATTTCATTAAACTACAATTTGAATGCCTTCTGTATACTTCGAGCCTTTCATGTCTCTGGATCAACTGGCAAGGAAAAGAGTTATTATATTGAATAGGGTGACCACCCCTGATTACCGAGGGGATTTAGAATGCTACTACACAACTGAGGTAAGGAAGAATGTGTCTGGAACACAAAACATTCCTTTGGGTATCTTAGTGTTACCAACTCTATGAGGTCAATGGAAAATTGCAATTCAAATCCTTCAGGGAAGTTAATGGCCTAGACCCTTCCGGAATGAAGTGTAGGTGATCCCATCAGGTAAGAAACCATGACCAGCTGAGGTGCTTACTGAGGGCAAAGGAAATAAATGAACAAAATGAGAAAAAACAGAATAGAATTAATAAGACTTGAACAATATCAAATGGTGTGGTATAGATACGTGAAGTTAAAGAAAAAGTGAGTGAGAGTATAATCAGGTCAAGAGTAACAGTTAGAACCAGACATGAAGCAATAGACTGGTTCAAAATTGAGAAAGGAGTCAAGGCTGTATATTGTCACCGTGCTTTTTAACTTCAATGCAGAGTACATCATGAGAAATGCCTTGATGGATCAATCACAAGCTGGAATCAAGATCACTGGGAGAAATAATAATAACCTCAGATATGCAGATGATACCACTCTAATGGCAAAAAGTGAAGAGGAACTAAAGAACCTCTTGATGAAGGTGAAAAGAGGAGAGTGAAAGTCTGACTTAAAACTCAACATTCAAAAAACTAAGATCATAGTATTTGGTCCCATCACTTCATGGCAAACAGATGGGGAAAAAATGGACACAGTGACAAACTTCATTTTCTTGGGCTCCAAAATCACTGTGGACAGTGACTGTAGCAATGAAATTAAAAGATGCTTGCTCCTTGGAAGAAAAGTTATAATAAATCTAGACAGCATATTAAAAAGCAGAGATATCACTTTGCCCACATCATTCATGTTCATTGAGTCAGTGATGCCATCCAACCATCTCATCCTCTGTCACCCCCTTTCCTCCTGCCTTCAGTCTCTTCCAGATCATGGTCTTTTCCAGTGAGTTGGCTCTTTGCATCAGGTGGCCAAAGTATTGAAGCTTAAGCTTCAGCAACAGTCCTTCTAGTTAATATTCAGGGTTGAATTCCTTTAGGATTGACTGGTTTAATCTCTGTGCTGTCCAAGGGACTTTCAAGTCTTTACAGCATCACACTTCAAAAGTTTCAATTCTTCAGTGCTCAGCTTTTATTATGATCCAACTCTCACAACTGTACATCTACTGGAAAAACCATAGCTTTGACTATATAGGACTTTTGTCGGCAAAGTGATGTCTCTGCTTTTTAATATGCTGTCTAGGTTTTTCATAGCTTTTCTTCCAAGGGGCAAGTGTCTTGTAGGATTTCAATTTGCCAACAGCAATAATTGTATTAAATCTGACTTAAATGTTAGAGGTTACCAGACTGAATTAAAAACATTGGAACCCCAAAATACACTGTCTATTATAAATTCATTTTTAACGTAAAACAGAGATAAATGTAAGCCTATAAAATGGTGGAAATATAGAGACTGCAAATACTAATAAAAGAATGCTGGAATGTTTGTATTAGTATCAGAACAAGATTATTATGGGGGATAGAGAGATTCTGAATAATTATAAAGGGAAAAATTCACTAAGAATATTTTTAACAATCCTAAATGCTTAGGTAATAACAAGAGAGTTTCCAAATATATGAAGCAAAACAATGACTATTGAATTGATGAAAATAGACAAATTTAAAATTATAGTTTAATCCCCAATGCTCTTCAATCAGGAATTAACATAAAAGATACAGAGAAAATCAGATAGGATATAGATAATATGAAAAACACTAACATTCACTCCGACCAATTGAAAGTTATAGAACACTTCAGTCAACAACAGCAGAATACATATACATAAGAATTATGATCATAACATAGTAATGGAAGCAGACTCCTTTGTTACTTTGCTGACAAAGGTTCATCTAGTTAAAGCTATGGTTTTTCCAAGTCATGTATGGATATGAGAGCTGGACTATAAAGAAAGCTGAGCACGGAAGAACTGATGCTTTTGGACTGTGGTGTTGGAGAAGACTTCTGAGAGTCCCTTGGACTGCAAGGAGATCAAACCAGTCCATCCGAAAGGAAATTAGTCCTGAATATTCATTGGAAGGACTGATGTTGAAGCTGAAACTGCAATACTTTGGCACCTGATGCAAAGAACTGACTCATTGGAAAAGACTCTGATGCTGGGAAGGATTGAAGGTAGGAGGAGAAGGAAGAAACAGAGGACGAGAAGGTTGGATGGCATCAACTGACTTGATAGACATGGATTTGAGCATGCTCTGGGAGTTGGTGATGGACAGGGAAGCCAGTTGTGATGCAGTCCATAGGGTCGCAAAGAGTAAGACAAACTGAGCAACAGAACTGAACTGAACTGAACTGATATATGCACTTCAAAAAATAATAGAAAGTATTATAATGAGGATATCTTGGAATACTAGGTCATCACTTACATTTATCCATAAACATGAAATAAAAATACAGCCAAGAGTAAGTGGAATATAGTAAAGGGAAATAAATCATAAACTAATTGAAGTGCTTTTCAGAATATGTAATTAAAAAGAGAATATGGAAAATATTTTCTCATTGCATATTGTGAAAGTGACTAAGGACCAAGTTTTAGAAAACGTAGCTACAATTCGCTCAACATTTTTTTGAAGGCTCATTCTGTCAAAAGCATTTATTAAATGAATAACATTCCATGTGAATAAATAATTTCAAAGACAGAAAGGTAAAAGAATTCAGTGGCTAAAGAATCCAATTTTTACCTTGGTTTTAATTTTAAAAAATCAGAATTTGGTGGCAAAATAAACATGTCATTTGAGATTTAGCAATACTGAAGGTATGAAAATATGAGAAAAATCTAAAATACATCTAGACTTTATGAAGGTAGCTACTTTTGATGAAAATTTTAGGGCGCTCTCCAAAACCCATATAATAACTATTTCTGGGGCTATAAAATAAGGGGTATCCTTACAAAACTGCTCTGTAAATACATATATGTAGAATTTTCTTTTAATTTAAAAATACATTTCTATATTTGGGTTTAAATTTATTTTTACTTTAGAGTAGTTTGAGGTTCACAGCAAAACTAGGGGGAAGGTACAGACTTCCCATACAAGCACACATGCATAGGGTCCTGGATTATCAACATTCCCCACCAAAATGGAACATTTGTTACCACTGATGAACCTACAATGACACATCATAATTATCCAAAGTCCATAGTTCACATTATGATTCACTTATCATACTCTACACTCTATGGGGTTTAACAAATGTACAACATATATACCACCATTATAGTATTACACAGAGTATTTTCTTTTTTTATATATTTCACATTTTTTTTTAAGTTTCTACAACGTTTGTTGGTTTCTGCCATAGAGCAACACAAATCAGCCATAATTATACACACATCCTCTCCCTCCCTAGCCTCCCTCCCCTACCCCTATCCGATTCTTCCAGGTCATCACTGAGCACCAGACTGGGCTCCCTGTTCTACACAATAACTTCTCCTAAGTTATCCACCTTGTATATATGTTGATGTTACTATCTCCATTCATTCCACTCTCTCCCTTCCACACTGGGTTCACAAGTCCATTCTCTGAATCTGTGTCTCCATTCCTTCCCTGCAAATAGGTTTACCAATATATCATTTTTCTAGGTTTTATATATATGTATATATATACACACATTAATATACTATGCTTTTCTCTTTCTGACTTATTTCACTCTGTATAACAGGTTCTAGGTTCATATACCTCACTAGAACTGACTTAAATTCATTTCTTTTTTGTGGCTGAGTAATATTCCATTGTATATATGTACCACATCTTCTTTATACATGTATCAGTCGATGGGCATACAGGTTGCTTCCATGTCCTGGCTACTGTAAACAGCGCTGCAGTGAATACTTGGGAACATGTGTCTTTTTCAGCTATGGTTTTCTCAGGGTATAAGCCCAGTAGTGGGGTTTCTGGGTCATATGGTAGAATTATTCCTAATTTTTAAGGCATCTTCATACTGTTCTCCATAATGGCTGTAACAACTTATATTCCCACCAACAGTGTAGGAGGGTTTCCTTTTTGCCACATCCTCTCCAGCATTTATTGCTTGTAAATTTTTTGATGATGGTCATTCTGACTGGTGTGAGGTGACACACAGAGTATTTTCACTGCCTTAAAACCCTGTGTATTCTATTTATCCATTCCTCTCCTACTTCAACCCCTGGCAGCTGAGGATGCTTTTACTCTTGATATAGTTTTGCCTTTTCCATAATGTCATATTCGTGGAGTCATATAGTGCATGGTATTTTCAGATTGCCTTCTTTAGCAATATTCATATAAGGTTCTTCCATGTCTTTTTATGGCTGAGTATCATCTCATTTCTTTTTAGTGTTGAATAATATTCTATTTCCTGGATGTACCATAGTTTATTTATTTGTACAGTTTCTAAAGCATATAATGTGACAAAGTATCTCATTATCCTTGAAAGAACAGACATACTTCTAGCTTCACTGTGCTTAAAATAATACTGCCACATATTCTACCCAGTAGTATTATTTCCTCAAGTACAGTTCCATAAAATCTGGTTCAGGGTAGGCCTCTAATATTAGAATAGAGAATTCTTATACCTGGCAATATATATATGTACATATATATATATATTTAACAGCTGTTTAGTAAGACAATTTCGCACATATTCCTTGTGGAAAGCATGACAAAACAAGAAATTTGAGCCCTTGCAGTTAATTGATTACACTTGCAATTAGAGTTAAGTTGGTTAAATGACTTCGGGGAAATCAATTTACTCCATATCACCAGTAAATGTCACCACTATACACAGTGAATTCTCCACTAAAAATGCACGTTCAAGAAATAAATCCACTCAAAGAACAATTTTATTTCATATCATGTTGCTGTGCTTCCAGTGATTTTCTTACAGTTCCTACCATCAAGCTGCAAAAACAATGGTTTCTCTAGGTTCTCTGAAAAGCAATGATAGGAGGATTAATTAACAGTTTCAAATGGATGTATAATTGCCTATCTGGAATCCTGCCAATTTCAAAAGAGAAGGCAGGAGAAGTAAATTAAGAAACAACTAATAAATTGAAACTACTATGGTTTCTATTTTAAGTGTTTATGGAAAAATTTCTACATTAAAAATGACATTACATTTTCATACATATTTTGGCATCCTTTCCAGCTTTTTTTCTCTGAGAAGGGAGGAGGGTTGATAAGAACACTATTAATTTTGTCTGAGATGGTAAGGCAGAACAGCATCTATTTGCCTTTAGCCAACTAATTTTATTGTTTGTTACCCATTTGATCACCTGACTTTCCTGTTTGCTCCCATGATAACTGTGGAAAGATTTGTAATACTACTTCCTGAGGGTCTGAAATGCTGTCAAAGTCTGCTTAAGAGACAAGCACTTAATGTGAGAAGAGTTTTGCTCTGTGCCACTTGAACCTTGGCCTTTCCACTGGAGCATTTGACAAGAGTGTTAAATCTGATAGTAGCCTCTGCTTTATCTTATTATGGCTATTCAGATGAATAGCCCTTAAGCATTCAGATGAAACATCCAATCCATTTCTAAGAGACCTTGGATACTGACCAGATGGTAGTTCTTTCAGTTAAAACTGAGTTACACCTCTTGATGAAAGCAAAAGAGGAGAGTGAAAAAAAGCTGGCTTAAAGCTCAACATTCAAAAAACTAAGATCATGGCATCCAGTCCCATCACTTCATGGCAAATAGATGGGGAAACATTGGAAACAATGGCTGACTTTATTTTGGGGGGCTCCAAAATCACTGCAGATGGTGACTGCAGCCATGAAATTAAAAAACACTTATTCCTTGGAAGGAAAGTTATGACCAACATAGACAGCATACTAAAAATCAGAGATATTACTTTGCCAACAAAGGTCCATCTAGTCAAGGCTATGGTTTTTCCAGTAGTCTTATATGGATGTGAGAGTTGGACTATAAAGAAAGCTGAGCACCGAAGAATTGATGCTTTTGAACTGTGGTGTTGGAGAAGACTCTTGAGAATCCCTTGGACTGCAAGGAGATCCAACCAGTCCATTCTAAAGGAGATCAGTCCTGAGTGTTCATTGGAAGGACTGATGTTGAAGTTGAAACTCCAACATTTGGCCACCTGATGCGAAGAAAGGACTCATTTGAAAAGACCCTGATGCTGGGAAAGATTGAAGGTGGGAGGAGAAAGGGACGACAGAGGATGTTGTGGTTGGATGGCATCACCGATTCAATGGACATGAGATTACGTAAACTCCGGGATTTGGTGATGGACAGGGAGGCCTCGCGTGCTGCAGTCCATGGGGTTGCAGAGTCGGACACGACTGAGCAACTGAACTGAACTGAGCTGAAACTTATACTTAAATGTGAAGTATTCCATAGTACGCTTCCTTATGACACAGGGTTCTCCTTTACTAATTTTCTTAACATTGTGCCCAAAGAAAACCTATGACTATGAAAGTTCTAAGTTAGAAATAATAATATTACTGATGACATGATATCTCCGATAAACTTTCTCCAGACACTAATACTTTGATACTCTCAATTACTGAGACTCAGTCATACTTTACCTAATATGTACCAGAAACTTTGCATTCATTATCTCCTTTGATACTGAGAGTATCCTGTTAAAGTGATATTATCACTAGTGGGTGAAAAAACTAAAGTTCAATGAGGCAAATAGATTTTTTTGAGGATTCACAGCTAGTATGAAGTCCTGGATACCTTCAAAGCCCATTCTCATTCCATTCTAATTCAGAGCTCTTTATACTCTGCTACCAAAGTACCTTTGTACATTGTCAAAGTTTAGGTCCAACAACTCCCTGTAAGTTTAAAGTTTTCTGGAAGTCACCCTGGAATTAAAGATTTCTATAAATCACCTTGGAAATGGTTTACATTTTGCATTATACTATATGCTATATCTTTTTTTTTTCTTGGTCTTTTTAGTCTTTTTACACAGTTCATTAGGTTCTCATGACAAGTATACTGGGGTGGTTTCCCCTTCCCTCCTCCAGTGGATCACGTTTAGTCAGAACTCTCCACTACGACCTGTCCATCTTGGGGGGCATGGCATGGCTCATAGTTTCTAGAGATAGACAAGCCCCTCAACCACACAAAGGCAATGATTTGTGAAGGGATCACTGCAGTCCACGGAGTCGCAAAGAGTCAGATACAACTGGGTGACTGAACAACATGATATATCAGCAATTGTTTTAAAAACATTCAAAATTATTTATATGTTAAATTGCTTATTTTTCTTCAAATATCAGAGATAGACTGATGCTCCCAGATGTTTGACTATGCTTATTCTGTTACAGAGCCTTCTACTTCCAAAATTACAGAGAGATATATAACAGTTTGAGAAGCACAAAACAGGAAGTAAATGGTAAGAACAAGGCCATGAAAGCAAAAGGGCTTGGCAAGTTAAAGGGACTTCAGTGAAGGAGAGATATATGTTACACATGGATGCATGCCATGTTAACTAGGGTAGAATCATAGAAAACATGAGTTAAAATCATTTGTTTTTTTTAATTTAACTAACTGCTAATATATTTGGAAGAGAATAGAAAATAACTAATCTATAAAAGCAATGCAGTCCAACACATCCCATATTAATTGGGTTTAAAAATGACAAGTGAGTGAATGAAGCCGCTCAGTCGTGTCCGACTCTTTGTGACCCCATGAACTGTAGCCTACCAGGCCCCTCAGTTCATGAAATTTTCCAGGCACGAGTACTGGAGTGAGTTGCCATTTCCTTCTCCAGGGGATCTTCCTGACCCAGGGATCGAACCCGGGTCTCCTGCATTGCAGGCAGATGCTTTACCGTCTGAGCCACCAGGGAAGCCCCAACTTCATGTTAAATGCTGGAATATTACAAACATGTGTAAAACACATTTTCTTCCCTCAGGATACTAACAAGAGACTGCAGTCACATAAAACTATAAAGATATGTAATGTGCTAAGTATCACCATAAAAGTATGCAGAGGACACACAAGAACCACAGAAGAAAGTGTTATATCTGGGATGCTGTTCTCCCTAAGTTTGTAAGGATCTTATACAGCAGATGGGTGGAAAGTACCACACAATTACTAAGATAGTCTGATGTGTTTTAGTGAATGCTAAATTGTTTAGTATGCTTGACTGCAAAGGAATGTCCATGCTAGAGAAAAGTGTAATGGGAAGAACAGCACATAAAGTGGAATAAAAATATTAAGACCCCCTTAGAATGCTCACATGGCTTGCTGCGCTTTTCCTTTATAATATTCAGTGTCCTTCTAATTACTTGTTCAGGACTATCTTCTCTACTAGACTGTAAAATCAAAAATTGCAGGGACTGTGTCTTGTCTTTCCTACTCTGCATAGTTCCTGACACACAGCATGCATAATGTCCTGGGAAAAATCCAAAGGAAGGGAAATATGTACTTGATATGGTGCACCAGAAAAAAACTGACTAGAAAGTCACAGGGAAGGGAGCAGCATGTGTTAAACAGTGTCTTTAGAAGATCTGACTGGACGTAATGTGAGGGATGGCTTAGATGAGGTATTAATTCACACTCAGAACTCATTCCTGGGATGGTAATAAGCCTGGAAAGAGTAATGACAAACTATACTAGGAAGAAAAGGATGATTTAGAGGTGTATGTTTAACATATAACTGCCCATATTTTTCAAAGGAAGAATAAAAAGGCTGAAGAAAGCAACAAGATAGAAACAAAGACTGTTAACTTCTAATCTGAAGGACAGGAGGAAAAAAGTGATTCTGAAGGAAAAGGAGTTAGTTTGGTGGAGGAAATTAACAAGACTTGATAAGAAATACAATTCAAAACTAATAAGGTTTGTTATTGAAGTAATTTATCTGCCTAGGTCTTTTGTCTTTTTTATTGCTGATGAGTTAAAATCTAGTTTAAGAGTAAAGATAATATCACAATTGCTTGTCGTCATTATTGTTGTTCAGTCACTAAGTCATGTTGGACTCTTTGAGATGCCATGGACTGCAGAATAACAGGCTTCCCTGTCCTTCACTATCTCCTGGAATTTGTTCAAACTCATGTCCATTAAGGCAGTGATTCCATCCAACCATCTCATCCTCTGTCACTCCCTTCTCCTGTTGCCCTCAATCTTTCCCAGCATCAGGGACTTTTCCAAAGAATTGATATTTCATATCAGGTGGCTGAAGTATTGGAGTTTCAGCTTCAACATCACTCCTTCCAATGAATATTCAAGGTTTATTTCCCTTAGGATTGATTGGTTTGACCTCCTTGCTGTCCATGGGACTCTTAAAAGTCTTCTCCAGCACCACAATTTGAAAGCATCAGTTCTTCAGTTCTCAGTCTTCTTTATCGTCCAACTCTCACATCCATACATGACTACTGGAAAAACCATAGCCTTGACTATATGGACCTTTGACAGCAAAATAATGTCTCAGCTTTTTTAATACACTGTCTGGGTTTGTCATTGATTTTCTTCCAAGGAGCAAGCGTCTTTCAATTTTGTGGCTGCAGTCACCAGTGACTGCAGTGATTTTGGAGTACAAGAAAATAAAATCTGTAACTGTTTCCACCTTTTCTCCATCTATTTGCCATGAGGTGATGGGACCGGATGCCACAGTATTTCTTTTCTGAATGTTGAGTTTTAAGCCAGCTTTTTCACTCTCCTCTTTCATCTTTATAAATTGTTTAAGCTTACTCTATTGATTTCTATGTTTATTTTTTCCTTAAGCCACACTTTGAAGAGTGTATTTACAAATATGAATACTTTTTAAAAAATTTATAATTTTGCTTAGAAAAATGGAATCACAGCTTCTGACCTCCATTTTTCACAATGACTTCAATAAACAGGAATTTACATCATTGGAAACAGTTTTAAATAGGGTGCTATGGAGTATATCCTTGGAATCTCTCCTCTTTCTAAACTTACCAATGAAAAACAACTTCGGACTCCCCCATAACAATATTGACTTTGTTTTCTTCCTTCAAGAGAAAATATCAAACCTTTTCTTAAGTTTTTAGGGGCTTGGGGGGTTATTTTTTAAGAGAAAAAAACCTTTCTGGTATACTACATTTGAATAACTTTTTTTTTTTTCTTTCAGATCATGAGCTTATGGGGACTACAGGTCTGGATCAATAGCACAAGCACATCAAGTTTTCTTAAGCCCTGGATGAAATGCAGAGGGAGATCAATTCATGGCCTCAAACTTTCTTCAAATGTTTTGTTTCCCAATGACCAAATGAAAATTATAGCTGTGTTTGCTTTGCTTTTTCCTATGACCAGAATTTTTCAGGTTGATTTTTAGAGTGCATATACCAGTTTTCATCTTTACTTACAAACTTAATTTTAGCAAGAGAAAAAGATGGTTTAAATGTACTATAAGAATCACAAGTTAGAGTTCTCTGAGCTAGCAGTTCCTCTTTCTTCTCCTGGGAGGGTTCTTGGCTTTTTTCCCCAGCATGGCCCCCAAACACCAGTCTTCTCTTCCACCCCAAGCGAAGAAACTGAAGAAAGCCAGGCCGACTCCTGCCTCCAGGCCAGACGAGGCATCTGCTTCTTCAAATTTGCCGAAGGAAGAAAAAGAACAGCAAGAAGCAATTGAACATATTGATGAAGTACAAAATGAAATAGACAGACTTAATGAACAAGCCAGTGAGGAGATTTTGAAAGTAGAACAGAAATATAACAAACTCCGCCAACCATTTTTTCAGAAGAGGTCAGAATTGATCGCCAAAATCCCCAATTTTGGGGTAACAACATTTGTTAACCATCCACAACTGTCTGCACTGCTTGGGGAGGAGGATGAAGAGGCGCTGCATTATTTGACAAGAGTTGAAGTGACAGAATTTGAAGACATTAAATCAGGTTACAGAATAGATTTTCATTTTGATGAAAACCCTTACTTCAAAAATAAAATTCTCTCCAAAGAATTTCATCTGAATGAGAGTGGTGACCCATCTTCAAAGTCCACTGAAATCAAATGGAAATCTGGAAAGGATTTGACGAAATGATCAAGTCAAACACAGAATAAAGCCAGCAGGAAGAGACAGCATGAGGAACCAGAAAGCTTCTTCACCTGGTTTACTGATCATTCTGATGCAGGTGCAGATGAATTAGGAGAGGTCATCAAAGATGATATTTGGCCAAATCCGTTACAGTACTACTTGGTTCCTGACATGGATGATGAGGAAGGGGAAGGAGAAGAGGATGACAATGATGATGAAGAGGAGGAAGGATTGGAAGATACTGATGAAGAAGGGGATGAGGATGAAGGTGAAGAAGATGAAGATGATGATGAGGGGGAGGAAGGAGAGGAAGATGAAGGAGAAGATGACTAATGGAACACTGATGGATTCCAACCTTTTTTAATTTTCTCCAGTCCCTGGGAGCAAGTTGCAGTCTTTTTTTTTTTTTTTCCCTCCTCTTATGCTCAGTCACCCTGTTTTTGAGGTCTCTTTTCTCCTTTATACCATGGTTCACAACTTATTTGGGGAGGGGGGAAATATCTTGAGCAGAATTCAGTGGGAAAAGAATCTCTACCCCTTTCTGTTTCAAATTCATTTTTAACCCTTCCTGTCTCAACAAAAACTATGGAATCAACACCACCATGCTCTGTGGGAAAAAAAGAAAACCTTCTGCTTCCTTAGCTCTGCTGAAAGCTGGAGGGTGCTAGGCCCCTGTGTAGTAGTGCATAGAATTCTAGCTTTTTTCCTCCTTTCTCTGTATATTGGGCTCAGAGATTACACTGTGTCTCTATGTGAATATGGACAGTTAGCATTTACCAACATGTATCTGTCTACTTTCTCTTGTTTAAAAAAAGAAAAAAAAAAACTTTAAAAAATGGGGTTATAGAAGGTCAGCAAAGGGTGGGTTTGAGATGTTGGGTGGGTTAAGTGGGCATTTTGACAACATGGCTTCTCCTTTGGCATGTTTAATTGTGATGTTTAACGGACATCCTTGCAGTTTAAGATGACACTTTTAAAATAAAATTCTCTCCTAATGATGACTTGAACCCTGCCACTTGATGGGAGAATCAGCAGAACCTGTAGGATCTTATTTGCAATTGACATTTTCTACTGTAATTTTGTTCCTGTTTATTTTTAAATTTTTCTTTTTGTTTCACTGGAAAGATGATGCTCAGTTTTAAATGTTAAAAGTGTACAAGTTGCTTTGTTACAATAAAACTAAATGTGTACAAAAAAAAAAGAGTCACAAGTTAAGTCAAGTAAAACAAGGAAAATATTATAAATTTTGGACAATAGGGAAAAAGAGACAGGGAAGCCTTTAAACATTTATTTTAAGAAGACAAAATATTTAGAGTGAGTGAGTAAAGTCTGAAACTTGTAGGATCATAATTGGGTGGGGGGAGGGAGTAAAATTAAAGATATTTGACTCTAAAAGCTCAAGTAGCGTAATGTCCATGAAATAAATTTAGGAAATGAAACAGAAGCCCAGAAAAGTAGTACCAGGAAACCACTGACAGCTTCCTCTTTTTAAACAAAAATAGTAAAAAGTGAATACTAGGGCAATGATGGAGAGACAACTAATTACACTGAAATCATTTATCTAGACTAAAGTTTATGAGATGCAACCCAAGTCCTTATATCATGAATTTTAAGAATCCAAACACTAATATGTTTCAGTTTAGGCAAGGTAACATATATATATATATACATATATATATATATATGTATGTATGTATAGTAGAGATAAATATATAGTTCTAATTTCTAAAGTAGACTGTACTATTGTTTGCAATTATAAATTTAGATGGATAAATAACCCAAACCAGTTTTTTCATACTCAAAAAGTATATGTCAATTTTTGTTTGATAATCACCTATAGACATTGTATAGTTTTCAAATTTCCCTGTGATGTATTAATTAATCATGCTGGGTTACACTTCTATAACTTTATATACCTGTTTTAATTAAACTCTTCTCTGCCCTAATTTAAATCACTCAGGATAAACTGAATATTTATAAACAAGTTGTTATATAATATTCAGATATTATGAACAAGGAAGTATGATGTAGCCCTTATCTTCAATACATGTAAAATCTAAGCAAATGTTCCAGAACCATATCTCAAACATTTTTTTGTTTCTGTTTCTGTTTCTGTTTTCTGTGTTTCTGGAGCCAGAAAATCTGAGTTCAAAATCCAATAATGATACCCAGAATTTATAATTGTGAAAGGAGTTTACTCCTTTGTGTCTGAAGATTTTTTTTTCAATTTTAACAAGAGGGCATTAACTGTCTAAATATATTATGAGAAGATTAAAAAGACAGAAAAACAAAAGTAAAATAGACTGTAATGATATCATTATATATAATAACATGTATCCTTTGTCTCTGCACTGATCATACAGTCTTTCTAAAAGGGAAAAAATAATGGTAGAAAAGTTTCCTTTTATTTTATCCCTACATACATAGTCTTTCTCCTTAAATGACAATGGAAGTTATTTCTCTTACTTTCAATAATTACAGTTACCTGCTATTGCATTTCTTTTTACTAGTGCCTGGATATCTGCTTTGAATCCCAGCCTGGTAATCACAGCCCTGCTAGGATATGGTCAGGCCTCCTGTTACTGCCTGCCCATCTAACTCCAACCTTTAGTGTCAGTTAAACCTGCTTAATCTCCTTCTCTTGTCAAAGAGCTTCTTAGTCATATTTTCAGTTCATGGAATTGGAGAAGTGTAATTTTTATTCACTAACTTCTTGTTTGAGACTTAACAGTATATTTAAGATGTGTTTAGAATCAAGAAGAGGTAGAATGATAGAATAGAGAAAAAGAGAGTGTGATATGGAATATTTGACCTCCAAAGACAAAGTAATCATTTAACACATCTAGTTTTTTAAATAAATGCTCTATTCTAAGAGAGAAGAAAAGATTCTACCCCAAACCAGGATTACTGTAGTGGGATTTGGGCTTATATATTCTTTTATATGGCTCAGGTGTGTTCCACAGCTTTCTTAACATGCTATGTATAATGCAGTGGTTATTCTCCTGGTTCATATCCCTCTCAAGTACTAAATTATCACATGAAAAATATGAAAGCTCTATTACACCACACTTAAAACACTTTGTCGTCAGGCAGGCCACTGACAGTAGGAAGCCACTACATAGACTGACCATAACAAAAACATTAGGAAATAGGAAAAAAGCACATGGAGAAGTGCAGGCTTGTAGTTACTAGAAGTGATGACACAGGGCAAAGAAAGAAAATAGTTACAGGCTCATGATGCCATCACTGTGAAGGAGCCCAAGTAGTAATTCTTATGTATTCCTGTGTATGAGACTGATATGCTGGAACTTGAATATTTACTCAAGTAAAACTACATTTCCTACTTGAGTATAATTTCCTGTGGTTCTTACCACTAGCTGTCACTTTTCTTACACTGCTGATTTATATATATGAAACAGTGTCCTGGATGTTCCCTCAGGGGTCTGTAACCCTGGATTACTATTGGCTGCTAGAATACCAGCGTGACCAAGATTAACATGAAACTTTTATTTACACAACATAGTTGTTCTGAAAGGGAGAGAGGTGTTCCATGTGGATAAGGATAGAAAATAGTTTAAAATGATTTATTAGAGGAGATTTTGCAACAAATATATTTCCTTACTATCCACTTGCTACACTTTTTTAGGTATTCTCAGGAGGTGGAAAGTAAATGGAGATTTCAAGGTCCTTTCCATACTAATTGAGGGTGTGGTCAGGAGCTCCAGAAAGTGAAAAGTATCACAGACCTATAGGTGGTGTTAGCTGGAGGTCAATTCTATGACAGAAGAGTACCATTTTCATAAGTTCACCCTCCAATATTACTACCAGTTATTGGCACTAGAAAAATTGTTGGTCATCACGACGATGTTTAAGAGATATTCCAGGAGTGAAGCTTAAGCAGACTGAGATCTGTCCAAAATTTCAAACCTATAGTTAAACCTATCGTTAAAAGGTGTTCAATTATCAGAAAAGTTATGCGTTCAAAGAAGGATCACTACCTTTATGTATGGACTACATTTGAAAATGTGAACAAATTTTAGTAGCTGCCATGTAGAGTAATGGTCCAGTTATAGCACCTGTGGCAGGTGTCTGGCATAATAGAGCTTCCAGTCTTGCAGAAAAAATAATAATCTTAATATTCTATGACATCTTCCATATCAATTTATATCTCAATGGTAATAAATATAAATATAACAATTTCTGACAAAATACCATGATGTATAGATCTCCTCTTTATTTTGATACAAGAATTTCCATATACTAATTTCTTTTAAGGAAGTAATCTGAGATTTTATCATTTCTCTTTGTGTTGATAGAATAATTTTCCTTATCTATGCTAGGAAAATAATATTATTAAATAAGTATAAAATATTAAATAAATAGCTGACTCTGGCTATTTATGTCTTCTAGATAGCAATAATCTCTCTGGTAGAATAAATAGATCTTTCGAAACATTAAAAAAAAAAATACTTTAATGGACTCTGATGGGCCTGTTAGTTAAGAAAGACAAGGACTCTTGTTCACAAATGCCTTACGGATATTCTTCAATTATCTTGTGTAATAAAATGGGAGGTATTCAAACTGACAGACCCAGCCAGAGAGAAATAACATGGTGGGTGATAAGAAATAAAATGGAAGAGAAAGTGAAAGGGCAGAGGACTAGAAAGTAGAGAAGAGAAGAAGGAGGGAGAGAGAATATTCAGTCCTATGGTGGGATGCCAGGGTGCATCAGTGTTACTTAAATTGTCCAAGACCTTAAAAAAAATTGGAAAAGAGCTGATTTCAGGTCAACAAAACAAATGTTTGGTCTACCAAGGTATGGCAAGTCAGAATGTGACCTGGAAACTATCAACAGCAGAGAATGAGATGCTGGGATGTTGCAAATAATGGAAATTTGCAAAATCACTAAAAGTATTATAGCATTCAATTTTGGCAAAATCACTACTAGTATTATAGTATCCAACAATCTAAAAACAAGCTGCTTCATTTTCAAATGTTTATAATTTGCTTTATTGGGCATTTCTTTTAAATAGGAAATAAACTTGGATTTAAAAATTGAAGTCAATGAAAAACCAGATTCATTTTATGAAATGTCATTCTGAGAAACATTTTTCTAAATCACATTGACTCCATTAATATGTATTTTAATACTCTTTTTAATGCAACAGAACTAGCTATATTAAAATTATTGAGGCTCTAGTTTGTAAAAACATTTCTTTTATCTCTCCCAAAACCTACAGCAAGAAATAACATACTTTTCATTCATTTTACACTAAAAGTGTAAAAGTATGTCATCTATCCAATTTTCAAGGTTTCTTGCTGTAAGGATAATGCTTTTGTTTTCCAATCACTGCTTCTCCGACTGGTGGGTAGTAGAAACAAAAAACATGCAAACTCAAAATTGACATGCTTTGCAGAATCTGAGACGAAATGTTTCTCTGCCTATCAGTTCAAGCAGAACATATAATTATTTTCACATCTCACAGGAGTAGTCCTTTTTCAGTGTTAGATTTCCTTAATGCTCTAAGTTGGCAATGACAGGGAGAAAAAGAAGAAGGAAAAAAAACACATTTGGGGACTGTCATTTGCAATCAGTTCTTTGAAACTAATTTTGGAATGACTTTTAAATTCTGCAAAACATTTATCAGGCAATTCTCTTGATGGCAAAAACAGTTATTTCTCAGTTAAATTTGCCATGAAGTTTTCCCAACTCTTTGTCTCATTTTTGACAGGCTATTTTCAGGAACATCATCACCATAAGGAAGGTAGAAGTGTGGCTCCTATCCTAGGAAGACTTTCATTAATGCATTATCTTTTTCCAGCTTTACAGACACATTAGGTATTTAGGTATTGACTATGGCACGGTACTTGTATGGGTAAAAATCATAATACCATTATCTTTAGGGCTCAATTTGCAAACTGGAAAATGATTCAAATTTAAATTCTATGAAAATTATCTTCCTTGGCAACACAGTTCATGGTTAGATTTGGTAGGTAGTTCAATATAAAATGTCTTGTTAAGAGCAGCGAAACATTTAATACCCTGATACTGAAACTATGCTAAGGTGTTAGGAAGTGTAATGAAACACAGGTAAATTAAAAGGAGCTATAGTAAAACTATAGTTTGATCACACATCAGACTTTAATCCATGTCTAATACTTGCTGCAAATGTAAAACGTAACAAAAAATTGTACTGAAGAAAACAGAGGAATAGCAAGGAATTATTTCCTTTGTGTCCTAAAAGATATACATATTAAATAAGGACGGGCAGTGTAACAGAATCTTATTGATCATAATGAAAATTCTCAATAATCTGTATCCTTATTTCCATAGATTTACATCAATGTTAAACAAAGAATACATCCAAATGGTACAACTCTTGACATAACTCTCTGAAGATGCATCCTGAAGGCTTACTCTGAAATAAACTCAGTTGTGAGAACTGCTGAATAGTGATATAAATAGAAATTATTCTAGAAACACTGCTAGGATTTAAATTAGAAGCAATCACAGAGGATCGCAAATGTATCATTTGAAAATATCTTTCTATGCTGTTTTCACTGAAATTAGAGAGAGCAAACTTAACAATTACTAAGTTATTAACACTATGGTTAGAATCAAGCCTTAAAACTTTAGCACTAGAGACAGAGTCCTTCAAAATCTATAGCCAGTCTACTACTCAGATTGATTTCTTACCAGCTTTCTTTTCTTCTTCTACCACTTTTACCATGTCACGCACTCAGAACCAAGTAACACTTTATGCACTTCCATAATCCCATATACTTGTGTGTGTACATTGTTGTCTCTTTGTGTACAATTATTTCCAAGGTTAAAAATGGTGAATTGCTGTTCATTCCTTCAAACCCAGCTCTGATAAACCTTCCCTGACAGCACAAGAGAGCCATCTGTTCCTTGTTTGTACCACAGCAATTTGCGGTATTTTATTAGAATGGGAACCATTTTAAATGTCTAAATGAGAACTGACGTTTTCCTATCAGAGGTACATCCAAGATGATAAATTCTTTCTGTTAAGGTGATCACCCACTTCACCTGCACTTTTAAGTCACTGAGATGTCTCTGTCCCATTATCCTCTATGACACCATAAGGAAAAGAAGAGTTAAGATAAATTCCATTACATATCTTTGTCCATTTTCTGTATAGACCCTCCCCACCCCTTTCTACCACCACCATGACTCTCAACCATCAGTAAAAAAGGAAGTTCAGGGGCAAGGTAGATCATATGACACAGTTGGAGACTGAACTTAACAAACACAAGTTGCATTATAAAACCTAAATATTAGGAATGAGGCACCAAATTTGGCAGCTTCGGTACAGCTGCAAGACTTCTGCCGAGAAAACAAAATGCAACAGGATCATCTTTAAGAAGCCATGCATAAAGTTAAAAAAAAAAAAAAAGACTAGAAGGTGACATGACCTATAACCATCACAGCTACCCAGGAATCAGGGATAGGAATAAGCGTTAAATAGCAGGCTATTGAAAACAGTTGCAAAGCCACAGTAGCATTTTGAAGAGAAATCAGTCCTTAGACTGTAAGACTTCTCACAAACCCTGCTGTCATATATTGTGCCACAACGTAATTATTTCTCAATTAATCTTCCATAAAGAAGACAAACTTTTTGAAATTATAAATATAATCTATTTTAATTTTGAATCACCAACACATTAAACAATAACTAATAAAATATTTTAATGAAAACTTGGAGTAATTACAACAAAAACTCAGCAGGTTTTTTAAAATAGATATCTGGCAATTATTTAATGAGGAATTCATTATGTTTCAGACTATTCTTCATAAAGTGCAGAGGAAATTCAAATAAAAATTAAGTTCCTAACTCCAACATTTAGGTCAACTATTATAAAGTGATGTTGAAAGAGGAAATGTTAAAACATAACTTTGGCAGTAGTCAAGTTTGTAAAATTAATTTAGAAAGCCAATCAAAAGTCCATCAAGTAGGCATTAATTCTTTTAACAAATATTTATTGAGAAACCACATTTTATTGAGAAAAAGTAGGCATTCAGTTAAGTGGCCACAGGACTGGAAAAGGTCAGCTTTCATCCCAATCCCAAAGAAAGGCAATGCCAAATAATGCTCAAACTACCACACAATCGCACTCATCTCACATGCTAGCAGAGTAAAATGCTCAAAATTCTCTAAACTAGACTTCAAAAGTATGTGAACCGAGAAATTCCAGATGTCCAAGCTGGATTTCAAATAGGCAGAGGAACCAGAGGTCAAATTGCCAACATCTGCTAGATCATAGAAAAAGCAAGAGAGTTCCAGAAAAATATCTACTTCTGCTTCACTGACTATGCTGAAGCCTTTGACTGTGTGGATCACAACAAACTGTGGAAAATTCATAGAGAGACAGGAATACCAGACCATCTTACCTACCTCCTGAGAAATCTGTATGCAGGTCAAGAAGCAACAGTTAGAACCAGACATGGAACAAAAGACTGGTTCCAAATTGGGAAAGGAAAACATTAAAGCTATATGTTGTCACCCTGTTTATTTAACTTATACACACAGTACATCATGCAAAATGCCAGACTGGATGATGTACAAGCTGGAATCAAGATTGCTGGGAGAAATGTCAATAACCTCAGATATGCAGATGATACCCCTCTTATGGCCAAAAGAGAACAGGAACTAAAGAGCCTTTTGAAGAAAGTGAAAGAAGAGAATGAAAAAGCTGACTTAAAACTCAACATTCGAAAAACGAAAATCATGGCATCTCATCCCATCACTTCATGGCCAATGGGGAAACAATGGAAACAGTGACAAACTTTATTTTCTTGGGCTCCAAAATCACTGCAGATGGTGACTGCAGCCATGAAATTAAAAGACACTTGCTCCTTGGAAGAAAAGCTATGACAAATCTAGAAACCATATTAAAAAGGAGAGACATTACTTTACTGACAAAGGTCCCTATAGTCAAAGCTATGGTTTTTCCACTATCATATATGGATGTAACAGCAAGACTATAAGAAAAGCTGAACACCAAAGAATTGATACTTTTGAATTGTGGTGTTGCAGAAGACTCTTGAGGGTCCCTTGGACCACAAGGAGATCAAATCAGTCAATACTGAAGAAAGTAAGTCCTGAATATTCTTTGAAAGGACTGATGCTGAAGCTGAAACTCCAATACTATGGCCATCTGATGCGAAGAACTAACTCATTGGAAAAGACGGTGATGCTGGGAAAGATTGAACATAGGAGGAAAAGGGGATGGCAGAGGATGAGATTGTTGGATGGCATCACCGTCTCAATGGACATGAGTTTGAGCAAGTTCCAGGAGTTGTACAGGGAAGCTTGTACAGGGAAGCCTAGACAGGGAATCTTGGCGTGCTGCAGTCCATGGGGTCGCAAAGAGCTGGACACTACTGAGCAACTTAACTGGGGCATTTAGAAAATAAAGTATTTTATATTCTTCAAGTGAGCACTATTTCTATAATTTTATATCTATATTTCCTATAGAAAACTATGAAATTCTGTTAAATTAAAAATTTGAAAGGTAAGTTATATTTTATAGTCTTATTTTATAAATATGTTTATATATATATAAATATATATATAATATACAGTATATAATATACAATTTTACTCCATATAAGCATATATATATTATAGACTGAAATATAAACTGATACTTCCTATTTTCCTTCTTAGTCATTTTTCCTTTTTTAAGTCACCTTTCTTCTCATCACCTCAAAGGAGTGATATGGTAGTATACATAGAAAGAAGGTAATTATCATGATTTCAGACTTTCACTTTACATTTTACAAAGTAAAATGTAATAGGGCTCTTTCATTTAGGCAAAAGACTTGGGGTTTTAAGAGGGAAAGATTTTCCTTTCCTTACTATCTCTCAAAGCTAGTAAAGGTTTTCTCCGGTTTAGAGAATGGAGGAGAACTAGCAGGGAACCACTGAGAATATAGACACAGGGAAGTGTCCCAGAGTTTCTGTGCTTTGCATTCTTTCCCCAGCTCCATGGAGAAGGACTGTCTAGGAAGAGAGATTTCACAACTCAGAGCAGTTTAAAGAAAGAAGACTGATTCTTTCACTTCCCTCCAATATCACACAGAAGTGTCAGTGAAGATGCCAAATCCAGAGTGGTTTTCATTGATCAATGCTTAAGATCATGAAGCAAGTGATGGAAGGTTCACCATAAGCAAACATGGATATTAAACAACCAGAGATGGGTACAAACCGCACACATGCCTCTGCGCCATGTAAACCCTTCAGCATTTAGATCTGACTTCAAGGTGAAAAAGGTCGGGCTAAATTAAGTCTCAGCTACTCCAGCAGGAAAAGGTTTTAAGTTTATGAAAGTCCTCTTCTACATTCTCCACTAGTACTATGACTGTGTAAGTGAAATTCTTCCTTTTCTGTCTGACTTTCCTTGCTCATAGTGCATGAGCAATCACATTTTTTCCACCTTTTTCTTCAATATCTTTAGCAGCTGAAAAAGATGTTACTTTTGGTAGCTCAATGAATAACACTGAAATTGATACTGCCTACACAGATTCTGTAATTCCCTGGTGGCTTAGATGGTAAAGCGTCTGCCTACAATGCGGGAGACCTGGGTTCAATTCCTGGGTAGGGAAGATCTCCTGGATAAGGAAATGGCAACCCACTCCAGTATTCTTGCCTGGACAATCCCATGGATGGAGAAGCCTGGTAGGCTACAGTCCATGGGGTCCCAAAGAGTTGGACACGACTAAGCGACTTTACTTTCTTTTCTTTACTTACACAGATTCTAAATAGGCTTGATCTTCAAGATTGCACAATCTTGCTTGAGTGTATGTATTGATGTCATTTATTTATTTATTTATTTATTTTTTTAATTGATGTCATTTAGATTTATTACTTTTGCTGTTATCTTTTCTCCAAACTTTTAGAGGATATTCAAAAATCCTGATTTCTCTTTTGAGTTCTTCTTTGACCCACTAGCTGTTTTTGCTTAGAAAGTAGAACTTAAATGTTCTTATCAAAAAAAAAAAAAAAAAAAGAAAAAGAACAAAGATAAATATGCAATGTGATGGATCTGTCAACTTAACAACAACAACAAAACCTGGATAATGAGGTCCTGCTATTCTTAACACTCTCAACCATCTCTTCTAAACGACTTGAGTCAATCATAGCCAATAATTTTTTATTAGAGAAAAATAAGAGCCTTATGGTGACTAGGCCACTAGGAAGTCTTTATTATTTTTTTCTCTGAAATTAGTTTTGCATGTTCTTGTGGTTCTACTTTAGGGGCTCTGAAAAATTTTGTTTATAACTTCCACAGTATATTCAGTAGATACTAAATATATATATATATATATATATATATATATATATATATATGAAAGAAAAAAGAAAATAATGAAACAATGTCTTTACTATGGGATAACCTTTAATAATATATATTCTATTATTTTCTGTCTCATTTTAACATAATGGTCATTAACAGAGTGACCATAAATATTGCTTTTCTCAGAAAAATTCTGGTTTACATCTACTGACAAACTTATTATTAATAGCATCTTATTTCTCTCTCAAAATTGTCTCATGTTATGTAATGAAGGTTTTGCTTATTCTACTTAAGGCCCACAAAGTTGATTTCTCAACCCAGTATTAGGTGGAACTCAAATACGTGAGTGTCCTTCTCTTGGATCTGAGCTCTGCTTCTCAGAAAATAACTCCAACTTCTTATAATTTACCATTCTCCACTATACTATAGACTAAAGAGAGTTTCACTATTTTCTGAAAAATTTAACTCATTTTTTGGTGACATGCACAAAGCTGGGCTATCAGGAGGTTCTTGATACCATGTGATTCTTATAAATTTAGATAGCAGTGTAATTAACTTTATCAGGATGTATGTAAATTTTGCTTATTATTTTGTAAAGCATCACTCAATGCTTAGTGAAAGTGAAAGTGTCAGCCGCTCAGTCATCTCCGACTCTTTGCTACCCTGTGGACTGTAGCCTGCCAGGCTCCTCTGTCAATGGAATTCTCTAGGCAAGAATTCTGGAGTGTGTTGACATTTCCTCCTACAGGGGATCTTCCTGACCCAGGCATCAAACCTAGGTCTCCTGCATTGCAGGCAGATTCTTTACTGACTGAGCCACCAGGGAAACTTATTATTTTTTAAAGTACTACTCAATGTTTAAGCGATAATTTATTTAAAATCACCTTATATACCCTAGAACTTGTTTGCTTTGAAACAAATCTCTTGGATAAAATCATAAAATTTGAAATTTCACTCATGAAGCAAATAGTTTCAGCTGGCTAAGCAAATTCCCACTCAACAATAGCCACAGCCTCTTCTCATGATCATTTTTCTCTCATTACTGGGCCAACCTTGGGCCTCAGTTTTGGTCTATAATATGTAAGCAAAAGTCATTACTAAAAGGAAAAAAAAAAAATCTTTATTTATTTATTTTTTTTACCATTTACTTTTTACTAACTGACCCTCTTCATTGTACTCACTGTTCTTCTTTCTCTCAGGAATAAAATAAAAGTAGGAAAGGCATAACTTCCACTATGTGATTGTAATACAGCAAATATTAAGAGAAAACTCTACATACTAAGAATGAGTGACCAGAAGAAGAAACTTTGTCACTTTGTAATACTGGATTGCTTACCCTTGGATAACTTATGGTGCAAACCCAAGATACTTTTATATCTTCAAGTCACTACAGTAGGATTTTATGCTATCTACAAAATATAAAATGCCAACAGAAAAAAAAAAAAAAATGCCAAGAGAAGTGGATACTGCAAGTAACAGAACCTAAAATGTGACTTATATGACAGGAGAGGTAAGGACCTAGATAGTGTGTATCCCATAACACCAGCCTGAAAAATAAGTAAACCATGGTTAGAGGTGACAAAATATTTGATAAAATGCTTGCTTGCTGAACCTTGTGAAACAGAACACTCATCTTCTCTGATGTTAGGGGAACCTGTGCTGTGACTTATTATTCCCAGAAAATCTTTACAAGAGAACAATGTATTCAAACTAAACTTAGTCATATATCTTATACACACAGTACTTTTCCTCATTAAAAAAAAGTCTGTAAACATTTTAAGATAATTGTAGTCCACAGATAGTCTTCAAATGAACAAACTTTGATATAAGAATCAAAACTGACACTAATTATTAAGGTAGTTCTTAGTGAGGATATACAATGCAAATAATGAAAATCTTGAAGAATTACCCAAATGTGATTGATAAAGGCACACATTTTTAGTCATATCCTCCATACTTCTGTTTGAGATTTTACTTCAGGAATCACAGAGCAAAAGGTTTCAAAATAGAGTAAAGTGATACATACATATACATGTGATATATTCTTTGAACCTAGGCATGTGTTACCTTTAAGTTCAGGTCAGTCGCTCAGTCATGTCTAATTTTTTTGT
This sequence comes from Dama dama, assembly GCF_033118175.1. NCBI lineage: Eukaryota > Metazoa > Chordata > Mammalia > Artiodactyla > Cervidae > Dama > Dama dama. Next base: position 41,618,814 of record NC_083709.1, on the reverse strand, counting down.
GACCCCACAGACTGCAGCACGCCAGGCTTCTCTTTCCATCACCAACTCCTGGAGCTTGTTCAAACCCATGTCTATCAAGTGGGTGATGCCATCCAACCATCTCATCCTCTGTCGTTCCCTTCTCCTCCTGCCTTCAATCTTTCCCAGCATGAGGGTCTTTTCCAATGAGTCAGTCTTCACATCAGGTGGCCAAAGTATTGGAGCATCAGTCATTCCAACCATAAGTTCTTCCAGGGTTACCTTTGGGCCTTTACATAGATTTGGGTCTGACAGGATCCTGAGTGAAGAATTGTCTACTGATTGCCTAGGACTAAGCTTAAGTAGTAAATTTACATGGTTTCAAGAAAAAGCTACAGCACAAACTGAATATACTTTCATTTGCTCCACAACAATCTTCAAAAGTAAACTGAACTGTGAACCCTTTGGTTCAAGTGAAATATGATTTCTTAACCATTTTGCAGAGAGTTAATAGTCTTAAGTATGCGTTACCAGATTTCATGCTAATATGACAGATACAAGATATAATGCATCAATAGCCTCAGAAACACAGATGACACCACTTTTATGGCAAAAAGTGAAGAAGAACTAAAGAGCCACTTGATGAAAGTTAAACAGGAGAGTGAAAAAGTTGGCTTAAAACTCAACATTCAGAAAATGAAGATCATGGCATCCACTCCCATCACTTCATGGCAAATAGATGTGGAAACAATAGAAACAGTAAGACACTTTATTTTGGGAGGCTCCAAAATCACTGCAGATGGTGATTGCAGCCATGAAAAGATGACTACTTCTTGGAAGAAAAGCTATGACCAACCTAGACTCCATATTAAAAAGCAGAGACATTACTTTACCAACAAAGGTCTATGTAGTCAAAGCTATGGTTTATCCAGTAGTCATGTACAGATGTGAGAGTTGGACTGTAAAGAAAACTGAGTGCCAGAGAATTGATGCTTCTGAACTGTGGTGTTGGAGAAGACTCTTGAGAGTCCCTTGGACTGCAAGGAAATCCAAACTGTCCATCCTAAAGGAAATCAGTCCTGAATATTCATTGGAAGGACTGATGCTGAAGCTGAAACTCCAGTACTTTGGCCATCTGATGTGAAGAACCGACTCATTGAAAAAGACCCTGATGCTGGGAAAGATTGAAGATGGGAGGAAAAGGGGATGACAGAGGATGAAATGGTTGGATGGCATCACTGACGTGATGGATGTGAGTTTGAGTAGTCTCCGGGAGCTGGTGATGGACAGGGAAGCCTGGCATGCAGCAGTCCATGGGTCGCAAAGAGTCAGACATGACTGAGTGACTGAACTGACTGAAATTTTTAATTATGTTTTATGGAACAGTAAATATTACTTCCATGGAAAAAGTTAAAATAAAAAGCCAGGGATTGGGTGTTTAAGGGCAAAAATCTAGACAGAAAAAGAAAGTCAAAGAGGAAGGGTATGGCCAGGAATACATTGGAGGGCTAAAACCTTTATAAGAAAAGAGACTAAATTTAATTGTATGTGAAGCAGTGATTAGCTAACTATTAAAAATAGTGTATTTAATTTTCAGATTTAAGTCTTATGTAGCAATATCATATCCTTCTCATTGAAATCTTTAAAGCTATCCTTGATGTGAGTTATATTTCAAGGAGAGAAGGAATCAGAGTGGTATCAACAGGTGGTCATGATGCAAAAAAGAGAAAGAATATATCTGAGTTAAAAAGGAAAATGGATTTTTAGAATCTTATCATCAACTTTGAGACAAAAGTCTTTAAGGGAAGCACTGCTTTGCATCTACTGCCCAAGGTATCCCTTAGAGTTACTGACAGGACTACTATGTTTTCTACTATATGGGGAATGAGGTAAATTTTCTAAATCTTAAATCACTGGATGGGATGAAGGAGCTGGAGAGTTTGGGGTTATTGAGGAGAAAGACTTAAATGTTACATCTGTAATACCCACCTTAGAAGTATTTTCTTTTTAACAATTTTTGAAATGGTTAAAACAAAAACCATATTTCACAAGTTCAGTAGGTGAAATTATAGAAAATAAGTTTCTCTGCCACTCCCTAAGATTTTAAGTAGGTGTCCTAAAAAGGGCATTCAGAGGTAAAGTGTAAATAAAAGTAATTTCAGGTCAATCAAATTAAACAGTCACATTAAAGAAAATGTAAATGATTAATCTGTAGGTTATCCATTCTTTTAAACACTGCTGATTTTTCTTTTCAATATACATTGGATATAAAGACAAATATGGAAAGGTTCCCATTCGTGAACAATTCATTGTACAGATTAAGCAATATATACATATGCAAATGATTACAATAAAGTTCTAATTGTTTCAGTAATGATGGACACATCGTAGTTGAACATACCTAGGGAAGAGCAACTAATGCTTAACTGAGATGTCAACAAACCATTTATATTACACAAAGTCTTGAAGAGAAGTTGAAATTTACTAAGAATGTAGAGATGAAAAATTCAGAGGAAACAATATGTGCCAAGAGCTAAGATTTCTGTAGGACCATGACACTGCTAGGAAGTAGACAATAATTTAGTATCAGGAGGGAATTGTGAAAGATGACGTTGGAAATAGAGGCTGAAACCACTTAATTTAGGTCTTTGAGGATCAGGCTGGGAAGTCTGGGCAATATTCTTAGACCACTTAAGTTTTAAGTAGTAAAGATGGGCATGATGCATTACAAAAGTATATTTAGGCCAAAAGTGTGCCTGAAAATTATACTGATCAATTAAGACAAAGGAACAAATAATCCTCAAAAATTCAGTGGCTTAAAGCTCCATAATGTATTTCTTGCTCATCTTACATGTCCTAATGGGAGTTTAGGTCAGCAAGGCAGCTCTCCTCCAAACTATCATGTAGAGGCTTAGGTTCTGTCTGTCTTAGCATTCTGCCTTCTTCTGAAGTCCTGTTCTTTTCCTCATCCAACTGGTGCAGAAAAGATGGCATGAAGGAGACACAACTACCCTCCCAGGGTCAGTTCAGTTCAGTTGCTCAGTCGTGTCCAACTCTTTGCGACCCCATGAATCACAGCACACCAGACCTCCCTGTCCATCACCAACTCCTGGAGTTTACTCAAACTCATGTCCATCAAGTCGGTAATGCCATCCAGCCATCTCATCCTCTGTCGTCCCCTTCTCCTCCTGTCCCCAATCCCTCCCAGCATCAGGGTCTTTTCCAATGAGTCAACTCGTTGCATGAGGTGGCCAAAATATTGGAGTTTCAGCTTCAGCATCAGTCCTTCCAATGAACACCCAGGACTGACCTCCTTTAGGATGGACTGGTTGGATCTCCTTGCAGGCCAAGGGACTCTCAAGAGTCTTCTCCAACACCACAGTTCAAAAGCATCCATTTTGTGGTGCTCAGCTTTCTTCACAGTCCAACTCTCACATCCATACATGACCACTGGAAAAACCGTAGCCTTGACTAGACGGGCCTGTGTGGGCAATGTAATGTCTCTGCTTTTTAATATGCTATCTAGGTTGGTCATAACTTTCCTTCCAAGGAGTAAGCGTCTTTTAATTTCATGGCTGCAATCACCATCTGCAGTGATTTTGGAGCCCAAAAAAATAAAGTCTGACACTGTTTCCACATTTATTTGTCATGAAGTGACGGGACCGGATGCCATGATCTTAGTTTTCCGAATGTTGATCCTTAAGCCAACTTTTTCACTCTCTTCTTTCACTTTCATCAAGAGGCTTTTTAGTTCCTCTTCACTTTCTGCCATAAGGGTGGTGTCATCTGCATATATGAGGTTATTGATATTTCTCCCGGCAATCTTGATTCCAGCTTGTGCTTCTTCCAGCCCAGTGTTTCTCATGATGTACTCTGCATATAGGTTAAACAAGCAGGGTGACAATATACAGCCTTAACGTACTCCTTTTCCTATTTGGAACCAGTCTGTTGTTCCATGTCCAGTTTTAACTGTTGCTTCCTGACCTGCATATAGGTTTCTCAAGAGGCAGGTCAGGTGGTCTGATATTCCCATCTCTTTCAGAGTTTTCCACAGTTTATTGTGATCCACACAGTCAAAGGCTTTGGCATAGTCAATAAAGCAGAAATAGCTGTTTTTCTGGAACTCTCTTGCTTTTTCGATGATCCAGGGGATGTTGACAATTTGATCTCTGGTTCCTCTGCCTTTTCTAAAACCACCTGGAACATCTGGAAGTTCACGGTTCATGTATTGCTGAAGCCTGGCTTGGAGAATTTTGAGCATTACTTTACTAGTATGTGAGATGATTGCAATTGTGTGGTAGTTTGAGCATTCTTTGGGATTGCCTTTCTCCCAGGGTAGGTACAGGAATTGTTACAGATCGCTTTCATTGATTTGAATATAGTCATGAAGTCACGCCATTACAAAATGGACTAGTAAATCTGTTCTAACCTATTCTTTATGCATGCCCAATGTGAAAAGTGCATGAGGTGCAACTTAAATCCAAATGTCTCACATACACTTTACAAAGATCTAAAGGTTCCTACCAAAAATAAAGCATGATTAATGTGCTAACTATTGAGAACACTACAACATAGTATATTGAAGATACATATGTGAATTCAGTAGCAGTAAATGGGAAAAAGCTTAACAACTCTAACATCACTGTACTTGAAAAAAGGAGCATTTGCAGTCAAGTATTTGCTTCAAATGCAGTATAGAGATCTTTTAAAACATTTATCCAAAAGGCCCTTTCTTCTAGTGACCTCTAAAGAAGCTCCTGGGGTCCAGGACTGACTTAAAACAAGAAGGACACACTTACAGACTGATGACTAAAGATACACAAAGATAAGATAGCAAATGATTCTACAAGCAGTGAACAAAATAAGCCTATGTTGTTTGTGAAAATCAGTGATTTTAGATGAACCTGAACACTTGGACTAAAAAAGGAACCATCTGATATTTTAGAGAGTAGATGAAATGATGAGAAGGGTTAAAAAAGGATAAGGAAGAGTTATCTTTTGAAAGAATTTCAAAATAATGTGTATGCAGAGGATACAAAATTCTCCTGACCTGAATACATACTGGGAAGAAAGGAGTTTTCCTATGGACTCTTTGAGCCATATTTATAAAACTACTTAGATACACAGGAGACAGACTTGACACTAGTACCTAAACAAAACCAGCTTCCTTCTCCTCATCTTCATTCCCCACAATCATGATGTTAGTGGCTACCTATAGTCAGTATCTGTAGCAACCTTCCCTGAGGCACTAGATATTTGGGAGAATATGCAAAGAACCTACATTTAATAATATTAAATAAATAACATATTAATTAATGCTAGTTAATCTTAAAATAGAAAATTTTAAAAGTACCACTCTACTGTGGAACAAAAAATGCCATTGTTTTAAGTCTCTATTTTTTCTCATTTATTTACCAGAATAAGTTGTACCTTGGCTCACTTTACTACAATTCATTCTACATATCGTGGCCAAAGTAAATATCCTAAAATGGAATTCTGATCATTTTACTGCCTAGAATAAACCTTTTCAGGGAATCTCCATTTTGTACAGACTGAACTCCCTCACATGTCATGCATTCTCCTCCATCATCCAAATCTTGCCTACCTTTTCATTTCACCCTTACAACTTTCATATTGTCATATTATCCCCAAATTATGCTGAAATATTTCCTCAAATAACAAAATTTTTCCATTTCTTTATGGTTATACATTTCCTTTGAATGCTCTAATTTTTGTCTACATTAATACCTACTTCAATATGTATTTCAAATATTCCATTTCCTTTCACTGTTCTTCATGGTCTGAGTGAGCTGCTCATTCTTGACATTCTCAGGCTGTCAAGGCATATCTCTTTCATTGATACCTTTAAATACTGCTTTAAGCACTGGTTTATCTATCAACCTCCCATATTAACTTTTATGATCTTTGGAAGTATGACCTGCATCTGTTTTCTTCCTCCTTTTTTGTAGTGCCTGTGTTTAGTACAGTAAATGATATCCAGTATATACTTGATAGAGCTTCCCTGGTGACTCAGTGGTAAATAATTCACTTGCTAATGCAGGAGACACAAGTTCAATTCCTGGGTCAGGAAAATCCCCTGGAAAAGGAAATGGCAAGCCACTTCAGTATTCTTGCCTGGGAAATCCCATGGACAGAAGAGCCTGGCAGGCTACAGTCCATGAGGTTGCAAAGAGTTGTACACAGCTACTCAACAACGACAACAACAAAAAAACCAAACACACTTGGTGTTTGTTGATTGATTACCATGTAGTGTGATGTGCACAGAGATCATGGAAGTAACTGCTGTTCAGGTATAAATCAACCAGCTAACCTCCTTCAGAGTTTTCCTTCACAATGAGTCGCCACACTCAAGGGAGTTAGCTTCTGTGCAGCTTTTATCTAATGACTCATGACACCATTGGTATAAAGACCTTGCTGTTAGGTCTAATGTAGGACACTTGATGGACCATGTACATTCCTCCACAGTGATAGCTCAAGATTCTTGGTCCTAAAGTGCTTTAGGGCTTTTCAATCTACTCAATACTTCCATCTTCTCCTTCCATCCCCTCAAAATCCCAGATGCTGATTCTTAGTTAATAGCCTGTATGCTAAATTCCAACTTATCTTTTCCTTATGGACAACTAAGTGTGACAGATGTTACCAGAAGAGGTCTGAGAAAGCAGACTATAAGATGGAGTTCTGAAAGTGAATCATTTGTTACCTGGTAGGATATGAGGACCCTATCACTAACAATAGGTGAACTTTAAAAACCTCCCAGCATGAGTTGAATTATTAAAATCCTCACCAGTGAAAAACTGTGATAGTGAACAGATAGAAGGACCTGCATTAGTAGGTGCCACTTGTCAGATGTTTGAGAAGTACAGAGAAATAATAGCTGTAAAGACAATGGAACTGGATGGCTAAATGTCACCGATACTTTAGAAAAATGTAACAGAAAGCTGCTAGACATTCACAGGCAATTAAAGTTCAGTTCAGTTGCTCAGTGATGTCTGTCTCTTTGCAACCCTATGGACTGTAGCACGCCAGGCTTCCCTGTCCATCACCAACTCCCAAAGCTTGCTCAAACTCATGTCCATTGAGTTGGTAAAAGTCAACTCTGAAAACCAAAAGACCACCCTGGCAAACTATGAAGAGACTTCTGTAATTCAATGTTAAAGAAAACTAAGGACTGGGCAAAGGACATAATAGTCACAAAGGGTGAACACCCAAGAAGGGTAGACATAAAAGGCATTGTCTATTATAGCAGCAACAGACCCCCAATTAGGACAAACAGAAATCTTGGAATTTATTAAGAAGATACATGGAGAATTCCTCACAACGTTTTCAAACATCTGACTTCTCTGTTGACTATGTATCTGCTAATTAAGAGCAAGCACTTCAAGAAGAGAGAAAACTACACACAGAACTTCCCCCTATAAGACATGTGTTCCTTTAAGACCTTTCTTCAACTCTGCTTCTGGCTACTGGAACTATAACTCACATTAAGTTGCATCATAACTCAGTTAGGGACATGCTGGGCCTCATAAGAAAGGAATAGGGCTATATTCCAACGGAGCTGCAAGTCTGAACTAGGATATTTCAGCTAAAGTTAAGGAGCATATACAGACTGGATTACGAGAATGCTTGATCAAGACAGTCAGCACAAAAATGGAGATAAGGGACAGGTTACTGATTTGGGGGCATTATTCCAAGTTATAGGATTTAACAGCAGGAAAGTACCCCTAAAATGTTCTCAGAAGTGTGGACAAAGCTGACACATTCGATGTGGAATTAAAAAGCCACAATTTCCATGGCTGATGATTTAGGAATGGATTAAAAGGCTCAATATAAGACACATCACAGAATTACATTCATGAGATAGCCTATGTGTACCATTTACTAAGACCTTAAGGAATATGCTGGTGAAAGGGGCACTGGCATAATTAAAAAGTCAATAATGGCTCACCTCATTTTGTGGGAAAAGTAATTATAGAATTGGACTAGCTGATAAAAATTGACACAATAGAATCCTAAAGCAATAAAGGCAAGGTTCTATGCTTAACCGCTAGAAGTCAAGTAAAATTTCATAATCAGTAATAGCCTTAAATTGCAGATTTAGGAGTAATGACTCACAGAAAACTGTGAAAGTGGTTAAAAGAACTTAGTGTCCTAGGAAAACAGTAATTATAAATGGACAGCCAATAAGGACACCACTCAGCTTATATCATAACAACAACAACAAAAAAATCATGGCTGGACTACCTAGTAGCTAGTGGGAGTTAAACCTCCCCTGACCCTCCAACAGATAAAAGGTCATAAACTCTTGCCAGTTTTCAGGCACAGAACCCACTTCCTGATGATTCCATTGTGCCCACTGGAAGAAGGACCCTGCAACATTATAAAAGTAATTTGATAAAAAAACTCTTTAAGTGCTTCCCCAAAGATTCTTACAATAATGTGATGTATCATGATGCTCTCTCCTTACTCCTCCCTGCCCTGGTATGAGAGTACGAGCATGGGATGTGTTCATGTAAAATATAAAGCTCTGGTTAAGATTCAGATTATTTTGGTTTCAGTGAATCCAAACACCTATCTGATTTTAATTTTCATGTCCCCCAACTATATAATTTGAATTGCATACACAATAGTTTGTGCAAGCCAAACACTGAGCCTAGGCCATACGTTAAAAGGTTTTATGTAGAAGGCCAGATTTTTTATGTAGAAGGCCCATCTAGTCAAAGCTACGGTTTTTCCAGTAGTCATGTATGGATGTGAGAGTTGGACTATAAAGAAAGCTGAGTGCCAAAAAATTGATGCTTTTGAACTGTGGTGTTGGAGAAGATTCTTGAGACTCCCTTGGAGACTCCAACCAGTCCATCCTAAAGGATATCAGTCCTGAATATTGATTGGAAGGACTGATGTTGAAGCTGCAACTCCAATACTTTGGCCACCTGATGTGAAGAACTGACTCACTGGAAAAGACCCTGATGCTGGGAAAGATTGAAGGCGGGAGGAGAAGGAGACAACAGAGGATAAGATGGTTGGATGGCATTACCAACTCAATGGACATGAGTTTGAGGAAGCTCTGGGAGTTGGTGATGAACAGGGAAGCCTGGTGTGCTGCAGTCCATGGGGTTGCAAAGAGTCGGACACAACCGAGTGACTGAACTGAACTGAGAAGACCAGGTAGCAACCAATGAAACTACCCCTTATCACAAGCGAGATAATAATTTTTTAAAAAATTACATCAAAGGGGATTGGGAAAAAACACTCTATTAAAAATCTAAAATACACAGGAGTAGTGGTTTTCATTTAGCCAGACTAGGCCACAGAAGCAAGAAGTGGCTAGCGGTCTTCCACTTCAGTAATACTGTTAGGAATTTAGTGATCACTGACCTGCCTCTTGAGAAACCTGTATGCAGGTCAGGAAGCAACAGTTAGAACTGGACATGGAATAACAGACTGGTTCCAAATAGGAAAAGGAGTATGGCAAGGCTGTATATTGTCACCCTGCTTATTTAACTTATGTGCAGAGTACATCATGAGAAATGCTGGGCTGGAAGAAGCACAAGCTGGAATCAAGATTGCTGGGAGAAATATCAATAACCTCAGATATGCAGATGACACCACCTTTATGGAAGAAAGGGAAGAGGAACTAAAAAGCCTCTTGATGAAAGTGAAAGATGAGAGTGAAAAAGTTGACTTAAAGCTCAACATTCAGAAAACTAAGATCATGGCATCTGGTCCCATCACCTCATGGGAAATAGATGGGGAGACAGTGGAAACAGTGTCAGACTATTTTTGGGGGCTCCAAAATCACTGCAGATGGTGACTGCAACCATGAAATTAAAAGACGCCTACTCCTTGGAAGAAAAGTTATGACCAACCTAGATAGCATATTAAAAAGCAGAGACATTACTTTCCCAACAAAGGTCCATCTAGTCAAGGCTGTTTTTCCAGCGGTCATGTATGGATGTGAGAGTTGGACTGTGAAGAAAGCTGAGCACCACAAAATGGATGCTTTTGAACTATGGTGTTGGAGAAGACTCTTGAGAGTCCCTTCGACTGCAAGGAGATCCATCCAGTCCATCCTAAAGGAGGTCAGTCCTGGGTGTTCATTGGAAGGACTGATGCTGAAGCTGAAACTCCAATACTTTGGCTACCTCATGCAAAGAGTTGACTCATTGGAAAAGACCCTGATGCTGGGAGGGAATGGGGGCAGGAGGAAAAGGGGACAACAGAGAATGTGATGGCTGGATGGCATCACTGACTCGATGGGCATGGGTTTGGGTAGGCTCCGGGAGTTGGGAGTTGGTGATGGACAGGGAGGCCCGGTGTGCTGTGATTCATGGGGTCACAAAGAGTTGGACATGACTGAACGACTGAACTGAACTGAACTGAACTGGCATGCCATATCATATGTTCCAAAGTAAAAGATCATCAAATGCAGCATGTACCTCCAACCATAATGAAATTAAAATATATATACACACACACACACACAAACATATATACAACCTGATAAGCTTCTTTAGAGGAGTACACTCCACATCTGTGCATACTGTCTAGGCCCATATACCATGTAACACAACGCTACCTACTCTGAGCATGGCCCCAAATAGCAAAGAGTTCTACAGCAGATCCAGTTTGCAGTGTAAGCTGTCATGCATTCTGACATACCTAATGGTGTACGAGATAGTAGTGGTGGTTCAGTTCAATTCAGTTAAGTCACTCAGTCATGTCTGACTTATTGTGACCCCATGAACTGCAACATGCCAGGCTTCCCTGTCCATCACCAACTCCTGGAGTTCACCCAAACTCATGTCCATTCAGTCGGTGATGCCAACCAACCATCTCATCCTCTCCTCATTGTCTCCTTCTCCTCCCGCCTTCAATCTTTCCCAGCATCAGGGTCTTTTCCAATGAGTCAGTTCTTCACATCAGGTGGCCAAAGTATTGGAGTTTCAGCTTCAACATCCAATGAATGTTGGGTGAATGAATATTGATATCATTCATATCCAATGAATATGATATCCAATGAATATTCAGGACTGATATCCTTTAGGATGGACTGGTTGGATCTCCTTGCAGGCCAAGGGACTCTCAAGAGTCTTCTCTAACACCACAGTTCAAAAACATCAATTCTTCAGTGCTCAGCTTTCTTCACAGTCCAACCCTCACATCCATACATGACCAATGGAAAAATCATAGCCTTGACTACATGGACCTTTGTTGACAAAGTAATGTCTCTGCTTTTTAATATGCTGTCTAGGTTGGTCACAACTTTCCTCCCAAGGAGTAAGCGTCTTTTAATTTCATGGCTGCAGTCACCATCTTCAGTGATTTTGGAGCCCCCCAAAATAAAGTCAGGCACTGTTTCCCCATCTATTTGCCATGAAGTGATGGGACTAGATGCCATGATCTTAGTTTTCTGAACGTTGAGCTTTAAGTCAACTTTTTCACTCTCCTTTTTCACTTTCGTCAAGAGGCTCTTTAGTTCTTCATTTTTTGCCATAAGGGTGCTGTCATCTGCATATCTGAGCTTATTGATATTTCTCCCAGCATCCTTGATTCCAGCTTGTGCTTCTTCCAGCCCAGCGTTTCTCATGATGTACTCTGCACATAAGTTAAATAAGCAGGGTGACCATATAGAGCCCTGACGTACTCCTTTTCCTATTTGGAACCAGTATGCTGTTCTATGTCCAGTTTTAACTGTTGCTTCCTGACCTGCATACAGATTTCTCAAGAGGCAGGTCAGGTGGTCTGGTATTCCCATCTCTTGAAGAATTTTCCACAGTTTGTTGTGATGTACACAGTCAAAGGCTTTGGCATAGTCAATAAAGCAAAATAGATGTTTTTCTAGAACTCTCTTGCTTTTTCGATGATCCAGTGGATGTTGGTAATTTGATCTCTGGTTCCTCTGTCTTTTCTAAAACCAGCTTGAACATCTGGAACTTCATGGTTCACATATTGCTGAAGCCTGATAGGAGAGTTGTGAGATGAGTGCCATTGTGCAGTAGTTTGATCACTCTTTGGCATTACCTTTCTTTGGGATTGTAGTGGTGGTAGGAGGAAAAAATGTCACATGGAAGTTACAGATAGTGCTAGTGAAGAATCATAATAAAGATCTCTGGGGCTCTAGAGCAAGCCCATGCCATCTACAACATACAAGCCTCTTGAGAAAACAGTCCTGGCATGTTTTAGGTGAAGTGCCTGATGAGACAGCAAAAAGCTATGAGACTGAACTATCCCCATGAGATGGAGTCTGTCAGATGCACCAGGTTTTAAGATTTTCAGGAACATTAAGTATTAATCCATCATATTAAAGTTGTACCTCTGTGATCAAATACAATTAGAGCTAGAGGTTATAAACAGCTGTGTGAGCAAACAGCTCAGATCTGCATATCATTCGCCACTGTTGGACCAGTGCTGCTCTTGCAGGCCACAAGTCTGATATACAAAGAATCTTGTTCAAACAGCAATAAAGTAAAAACTGATACTTTATGGATGTGCCAAATATAAGCAACGTCTTCACTGAAGTCTTCCTCAAGAGTGGACTTGAAAGTTAATGATGAATGAAATATGTCCCAATGGACAGCTTCATGCTGTCTATATGACCATCCATTTTGTTGTTAAAAAAAAAGAAAAGTGGCCTGATGTTAGAATTTCTATGGTGTGATGAGCAGTGGCAAATAGCCTACCTGTTCACGACCCTGGGCAATGAAAGTATGGAGTGGGTCCATGGTATGAACCTACGGCAGACATAAGGGAGCAGGAACAAAGTGTGAAGACCTTTGTATGGATGCACATCATAGAGCATGTACCATAGGAGAATAATTAACAAGTGGAACACTCAGTTCATTGATGTTAAGGAGCCTAAGTCATCAATTATACTCCTGCTGGTGTGTTGTATACAAGAGTGGTCACATTGGAAAAGGTGAGACTATTCATGGGACCAACAATATGAGCTCCCATTCTATGAGGGGCATTTATGTACTTGTGATACTGAATGTTCAACCTGTTAATAACAGAGACTAATGCTTAGTCCCCAGTATAACATATTTCTCAAGGAGACCAACTGATCAACTGGTGGAAAACTATACATTATAGTCCTTTTAATTTGGAAATCCACATATTTGCTCTACTAGAAAGAGATAAATACTGAGGATATAGATTTCCCCTATTGCCGTGCTAACCCAGCTTCTGCTGTGATCTGAGGGCTGATTCACTGGCATGAAATCCCATGCAATATGGTACCAGACCAGGGGAGTCAATGCATAGCAAAGGAGATATGAGAGCAAGCCAAGTTACATGATATCTACTGTCTGTATCAAATACCATACCACCCTACCACCCGTAATTTTTTTTTCCCAATCTGATAGAAAAGGGTATGGTCTCCTGAATATTCAGTTGAAGGATCAGTTTGAAGACGTTATTACCCAAGGATTAGGTACCATCTTTAGGATGTAGTATATATACTGAATCAGTATATACACACGCTACTGTTTTTCTAACAGGAAGAATACCTGGATACCTAGACCCCTACAATTCTGTCTATGCTGGTCCAGGTCTCAACATTTGGCACTTTCATCAGAGAACTCTGCAAAACTCACTTTGGGCACTCTGGTGAGTCATTATACTTCCAAGATCCTTACTGGGCTATCCTGCAACATAATTACAGGCTAGAGCATTGACCTCTAATAAATATCTTGCATGCCAAACTCCATCTCAATCTCTGCTGCTAGAAACCTCAACTGGTAACGAACAGCATTAAAGTGTAATCCCTATACTACATAGGAAGTGTATGTATACTACATATGAAGAGTATCTCTAAAGCTTCCTTTAGAGATATATTTTTGGACATTTCACAGTTGGAATTTCTGTTAACTTTTACAGTAAATCCCCATTTGGAGCTCTTGTAGCCTGATAAGAAGCAGGGAAAATGGCAGGTTAGTAAATTAAAAAACAACAGTGACACAAATATGTCACATTTGTGAAGATGATACATAATTAGCTTCTACTCAGTTGTCACGTGACTAGCCCAGAAAAGTCAGAATCTCATTTATGCTAGCTGTGTACTGTGTTTAGTCGCTTCAGTTGTGTCTGACTCTTCGTGACCCCATGGACGGTAGCCCACCTGGTTCCTCTGTCCTTGGGGAGTCTTCAGGCAAGAATACTGGAGTGGGTTGCCATGCCCTCTTCCTGGGGATTTTCCCAACCCTGGGATCAACTTAGGTCTCCCACGTTGTGGACGGATTCTTTACTGACTGAGCCACCAGGGAAGCCCAAGAATACTGGAGTGGGTAGCCTTTCCCTTCTCCAGGGGAATCGTCCTGATCCAGGAATTGAACCTCGGTCTCCTGCACTGCAGGCAGATTCTTTACCTGCTGAGCTACCAGGGAAGCCCAGCCATGCATCACTTACTATGTAATACATTAACAACACAGGAGGAGGATTGAAAATGAAGGAACATAATTTCACCAAAATTGTTCCATGAGAGAGAGAAGGAGCAAGAAGAAACAGATGAGAAGGAGAAAACCTAATATGGAAATACAAGTATATTTGGGTGAAAAATCAAACATCCATACTCTACGAGTATCATCTATTATCGATGTTTACTAACCTGTGCACTTCTGCGAAGGAAGATTCGAGCAGAACCTTGAAGTTGCTGGAGAAACTAACATTTCTTACATTCCAAATTTAGCTTAACATTAATCAAACACTAACCTTGACATTATGCCATTTACTATTTATCAAAAATCCAAACAATGCAAGTCTAGTACCTATTTTAACAATATCATGTTTGCTCTTTAAACATATCATTTGGCAATAAAATCTATAATGCAGATTATAAAATCGAGAGTTTAGAAGTTGAGTGTTACAACCATCAGACTCGGACTTAAAAGTATTAGATTTTCATATAGTGCCTTTCTGAGAAGATACATACCCATCTGTAAAGCATGTGCACTAACCAGTAAAAGAGCAAAATACCAGTGAGGCAGCAGTTAACCCCAGATGCTGCACTGGAGGCTTTTTTTTTTTTTTTTTTAATTTTTTTTCCTCATCCTGCAGAAAGGGAAACTGCAGCTCCGGCTTGTCCTTGGCCCCTGAGGATGACATTTTGCGGAAGAAGACCTTGGGCAGGAACGTCTGGCTCTTTCGGGAGAAGCCTCTACTCATGATGAGCAGGGGTCGCCGCCGTCGCCGCCTCCGCAGCACTAGCTCTCCGGGGCCGCCCGCCTGCGCGGAGGGACACGGAGTCTAGCGGTCGGAGGCTTTTTTTTTTTTTTTTTTCCCTTTAAGGCATTATTTTAAAAGAAGGAATGTTACAAAAACAATTACTACAATTACACTTGAAGGCGGTGCCATGTGATGTTTAAATAAAATCTTCAATTATTTACAATCATGCTCTCAATGCTCAGAGAAATGAGGCTCAGGAAATTGAAGTAACTTACCCAAATTCACAAAGCTGGACAGGATAAGGGTTGGCAGTAACTCATGCCTGTGACTCTGCCTAATCAGGTTATTATATAAAATATCCTGTGAGGAGACAGTTCTCCAAAAGCGGTGAAGAACTGAGGAGAAGATGAAGTCACTCGCAGAGCAAATATTAACAAGCCCGGAATACCTACGTCTAAGTCACGTCACGTCATATCACGTCTACCACAGGCGTACCTCACGTCACGCCTATCTATGTCACCTCACGTCACGTCTACTTCAAGGTTACCTCACGTCACGTCTGTTTACGTCTGTTTACGTCTACATCACCTCACGTCACGCCTGGCACCTCCTCTACCTCCATAGCTCCACCTATGTAGTTATACTGACGTAAAAAATGTTGTCTAGGGGCGTGTCAGGGAAGCGCTTTATTTGAGGCAATTGGTAGAAAGTATTTTCAGAGACGACTTGTCGTTAAGGAGGTCATTGGCTTCCAACTATATAGCATGTACTTAGGTTTTCTAGTAGTAAGTATTGTAGAAAGAGAAAGAGCTAGGAGGAATGGTAAAAAGTTTGAAATTCGCGGTGCTGAGGAGACAACTTACAGACTGAACTTGGATCAGCTAGCCACTTTTCGAGCCTTTTTGGTAAGTATAATGACCCTCAGAAGAGGGAGTGATGTTTGGCACTGTGTGAAATATTAGAAACTCACGCTGCATGGCAGAGCTCAGACAGACCAGTTAAAGAGAGCGTGAAACCTGAGTGGAGCCTCAACCATCCATTCTTCTCACAATGCACTCGTGCCGGAAGACTGCTTATAAGCACCAGGGCCACACTTAGAGTTCTGGAAGCTTTCATTGTTTGCTCTATGTGTGGTTTTACCATAGTAAACTGAGATTTATAAAGGAGGATGCTGATTTCCCTTTTTTTCTTTGTAATCTTTGTGTTTACTTGAGAAATTTTTTGTTTATGAGAATCTGTTTTATGTTAAGAAACAATTGAAAAACCTAGACGAAACCAAACTTTACAGTAATCACCACCTTAGGCGTTATGCTGAATGTACAAGATAAGCATAAGCAAATTTCCCAACAAAATAGTATCTCACTATGTGTTTGCTGTTGCTAAGGGTGGTTTGAAAGTGACGATCATGGTAATAATAGATGACATTTTACTAGTTACAAAATATCTTACTTGTTTTTTAAGATCTTAAAATAATTATACAAAGTTATGTGGTATTAACTCATGTTTAAAGATGAGGAAATAGGTTTAGAAAGATTAAGTGATTTTTTTTCAAAAAACATAATCAACAAACGGCAGACCTTTCGGTTCCAGTTGTCATGCAGTCTACTGCAGCATACTGCCTTTCTCTCTTTGGGGGGAAAAAGTGTGTGTCAGTATACTATACTATATATATATATTATTATCAGCAGGAAATACAGTCTTTTCATCATGGCACAATAATCTAGAAAGAACAAATGCTTATCATAATGTAAGACTCATCTTTGAGTGAAGGGTAGCTATTTTAAATAACAAAAACCCTTTCAGTTCATAGTAGTAGAACTACTTTCGAGACAGCTGCTGTAAGTGAAGACAACATGGTAAATGTATTCAGCTTTGAAATAGCCTCTGATACTGCTCAGCTAACTTTTAATGTGTCTTGCAGCTCAGCAAACCACTGAGGGTGCAGTCCTGCTGCCCTTGCATTTCTTTTGTGCTCACATAACTCCCGTTAACATTGGTCAAAGTTCAGGGTACCAGGAACTAAGGGCCATTTTTCTCTGTTCCTTCAGTTCTCTAAAGCTTTGAGGTCATAGACATTTAGCAGTACTTTCTCAATAAGAGAAAATACTTTTCAATAAGAAGGGGATATTTTGCACAGAAATAACAAAGCTGCAGGGAAGCCCTTGCTTACTGTAGGAAATCGCTGATGTACAGAGCCACGTGACACATGGCTCTGATAGGGCACCAGCTGCTTGGAACCACTTCAGGGCTGTAGGCTGTGGGAAGAGGACTCCTATTGGCTGTATGTGCACCTGATTGGCTGGATGACAGCAATGCCTTCCAGCCCTGCAGTTTCTTTTCCAGTATTCACCAGATGCAATTAGCAGAGTCAGAAGGAAGCAACTTAAAATCTGCCAAAATAGGTCAGTAGCCTCATTGTTTGCCCATTAGTTTAATCACAGGATATGTGTTTAGAGCCACAAAAGTCCTATGAAAATTATACAAAAGCACTCCTTCACTCGTAAGTTTTGCCATAGCTCCTTATTTTGTAAACATCATATGTAAAATAGATCTCAATGAAAAGAGGAGCCACTTTCAATTGAGAGGTGGCTCAGGTGGTAAAGCGTCTGCCTGCGATGAGGGAGACCCGTGTTCCATCCCTGGGTCGGGAAGATCCTCTGGAGAAGGAAATGGCAACCCACTTCAGACTCTTGCCTGGAAAATTCCATGGACAGAGGAGCCTGGTAGGCTACAGTCCAGGGGGTTGCAAAGAGTCGGACATGACTGAGGGACTTCACTTTCATTTTCCATGTACAACTTACAAAAGTCTGAAGTTTCCTTTAAAAGCTAGTAGTTGGATAAATGCAGGATATTGATATTATTATACACTACAGCTTGTAGATTAAGACATGCACATGCTTTTCCTATTTCCTCAACTTGCACCTTACCCTAATATTTTCCTATAAATAATGATTCATAGATAGACTTTAAAAAACTAAATCATGTACTAAATATACTCTCTAGTGTTATTTAAAAGGATGCAAACAAATTATCATCCCTTAAAGCCTGTGAACGAAGCTTTGCACTTAAAGCAAAATGTTGCCCCTTAATTGATTTTTTAGATGAATGTGCTGCCTTTGTATTTGAACTGACCCCTGCATTCAACATATTTTTTTCTGCATTTTTGGCACGCAGATGTCAAAATCTTACTAGCTAAAATGTAAGTTATGTTTCAAAGCAGAAGCAGTTGAAAATCTTTTTAAACCTTCCTGATACATAAATTAAGACATAAGAAAGAAGCTAGAATAAAAAGAGACAAATGGAAATAGTACAGGTGTGCTTTTCATCACATCTCCAGAAAAATTGCTGTCTTCTTCACTGATTTCTTCCTTTGCTTTATTTTTTTATATAAACAATGTAACATATGTTACAATTAATCATATATAAGCCACTGGGAGAATAAATGCTGTCACAGTAATTAATGGTTTAACTTACTCTGAGTATTTTCAATATTAATAACCTAAATGGGACTATTGTGTTACTGTGGACAGGAACATATGTTGCTTTTTGCATTTTGTCTCTTAGAAATGAAAAAGTGAGTCTGCTTATTCTTCCTAGGTTTTGGTCAGTGGCTTAAGATTAGAAGCAGGCCAGAGGAATATTGTCAGCACCCTGTGTTCCAGGATAGATTGATACAATATGCTGCCATTCCAATAGGCTTCAAACCTTACCTTTTTTGCCTCTATTCTTCAGATAGTTTAGGATGGTATAAGGGATTTCAGACATAATGAATAGTGCTCTTCATCAAACAAGCAAGCAAGCAAACAAACAAAATTTCAATAATCATCAAAGCAATTTTTGCCAGTTTGTAGGATTGTATCAAGAGCCCTCTTGTGAAGGACTCAACATCAAACCTTAATGTTCCTTCCCAATAGTACAGGGACTCATTATTTAAATCTGCTTTCTGTTCACGGGTCTTATAGAAAGAGCATCTTCTAGTAACATAAAAAAATATTTTTGCTTCCCACATATTGTTTGCTCGTTATGGTCTTTTTTGTTTCTGTTAATTATTTATTGTTTGTTGTTGTTCTATATTAAAATAGGGCCCTCATATTGTAGAGTATCCTCATGGTTATAGGAAGATTTTGATTGTAAGGAAGCCATAGATAAAAGAGTGTTTGGCTACCACTCACCATTCAACCAGACAGGTAAAATGATTCCCACTTAGAAAGATAATTTCTAAAAATGCCTTTCATTGGAAGAATAGGCCCAGAAAAAAAGTGTGTTAATTTTAGCTAATTTTATTGTTATTTAACTTAGGAAGGAAATATCAAAATAATAAGATAAAAGTAGCAGTAAATTTAAAAATAACAAAATAACCGAAATTCCAAGAAGAAAATGTTGGTATATTGAAGAGAGTGATCGAGCTATTACTGTAATTATTATAACAACCTTGAAGCAATTAAGTGATTCATTTAGAATAATCCCATGTGAACTAGACCTGTATTTCTGTCTGCTATTACACACTGAGTAATAGTTGACTCCCAGGAAAATAGGATTAGAGCCAAAAATATGTATTTTATAACAATATATGCAAGATGGGTGGATAGACTGTAGGTAAGCACAACCATAAAAATATAATTATGCTCATGTTAAATGTTACAATCAAAATGTTTGCTTTATTTAGTGAGTCTCAATATTTCAAGTTAAAAAGCCTCAATCATCTTGGCCAAGTGAAGCACTTAAGCTATCACAAGTGCCTTAAGACTGACAGCAAGTTGTCAGTCATTTAAGAATCTCTTACAAAACAGTACCCAAAGTTGAAATATTCAAAAATTTTAAACTTTTTTATATTTGTATTTTAGGAAAAAAGCTTCAACTAGTTTATTAACCTTCACATACTTTTCCTACTTATGAAGAAATAATTTTTCCTTGAATGTTTGAATAATAGCTAATCCAGAAACATAATGCTGAAGAAATTTTGTGTAATTAGATACAAGATGGAACTGGATGAATAATTAGAATTCCTGGACATTGACATTAAGAATTCAATATAGCCTGTAGGGTAGGCTTTAGTTCTTTAAAGTTATTGAAGCCAGTGGTATTTTTTCCATATAATGTTCTGGTATAGTTTATGACACTCACCATGATTAATTTCACAGATTCTTTTCAATTATTAAGGTCAGGGGCCTTCTTCCAATGTTTATCTGCAAATCTAGAAAGACAAAAACAAATGCTATTTCTGGCCTCAAAGTTGTATAAACACACAAGGAACTTAGTTTTTTTTTTTTTCCCCCCAATCATTTTTATTAGTTGGAGGCTAATTACTTTGCAACATTGCAGTGAGTTTTGTCATACATTGACATGAATCAGCCATGGAGTTACATGTATTCCCCATCCCGATCCCCCCCCCCCCCCCCCCCCCCCCGATTCCCCTGGGTCCTCCCAGTGCACCTGGCCCGAGCACCTGTCTCATGCATCCCACCTGGGCCGGTGGTCTGTTTCACCATAGATAATATACATGCTGTTCTCTGGAAACATCCCAGCCTCACCTTCTCCCACAGAGTCCAAAAGTCTGTTCTGTACATCTGTGTCTCTTTTTCTGTTTTGCATATAGGGTTGTCATGACCATCTTTCTAAATTCCATATATATGTGTTAGTATGCTGTAATGATCTTTATCTTTCTGGCTTACTTCACTCTGTATAATGGGCTCCAGTTTCATCCATCTCATTAGGACTGATTCAAATTAATTCTTTTTAACGGCTGAGTAATATTCCATGGTGTATATGTACCACAGCTTCCTTATCCATTCGTCTGCTGATGGGCATCTAGGTTGCTTCCATGTCCTGTCTATTATAAATAGTGCTGTGATGAACATTGGGGTGCACATGTCTCTTTCAGATCTGGTTTCCTCAGTGTGTATGCCCAAGAGTGGTATTGCTGGGTCATATGGCAGTTCTATTTCCAGTTTTTTAAGAAATCTCCACACTGTTTTCCATAGCGGCTGTACTAGTTTGCATTCCCACCAACAGTGTAAGAGGGTTCCCTTTTCTCCACACCCTCTCCAGCATTTATTGCTTGTAGACTTTCGGATAGCAGTCATCCTGACTGGCGTGTAATGGTACCTCATTGTGGTTTTGATTTGCATTTCTCTAATAATGAGTGATGTTGAGCATCTTTTCATGTGTTTGTTAGCCATCTGTATGTCTTCTTTGGAGCAATGCCTGTTTAGTTCTTTGGCCCATTTTTTCATTGGGTCATTTATTTTTCTGGAGTTGAGCTGCAGGAGTTACTTGTATATTGTTGAGATTAATCCTTTGTCTGTTGCTTCATTTGCTATTATTTTCTCCCAATCTGAGGGCTGTCTTTTCACCTTGCTTATAGTTTCCTTTGTTGTGCAAAAGCTTTTAAGTTTCATTAGGTCCCATTTGTTTATTTTTGCTTTTATTTCCAATATTCTGGGAGGTGGGTCATAGAAGATCTTGCTGTGATTCATGTCAGAGAGTGTTTTGCCTATGTTCTCCTCTAGGAGTTTTATCGTTTCTGGTCTTACATTTAGATCTTTAATCCATTTTGAGTTTATTTTTGTGTATGGTGTTAGAAAGTGTTCTAGTTTCATTATTTTACAAGTGGTTGACCACTTTTCCCAGCACCACTTGTTGAAGAGGTTGTCTTTTTTCCATTGTATATCCTTGCCTCCTTTGTCAAAGATAAGGTGCCCATAGGTTCGTGGATTTATCTCTGGGCTTTCTATTCTGTTCCATTGGTCTATATTTCTGTCTTTGTGCCAGTACCACACTGTCTTGATGACTGTGGCTTTGTAGTAGAGTCTGAAGTCAGGCAGGTGGATTCCTCCAGTTCCATTCTTCTTTCTCAAGATTACTTTGGCTATTCGAGGTTTTTTGTATTTCCATACAAATTGTGAAATTATTTGTTCTAGTTCTGTGAAAAATACCGTTGGTAGCTTGATAGGGATTGCATTGAATCGATAGATTGCTTTGGGTAGAATAGCCATTTTGACAATATTGATTCTTCCAATCCATGAACACGGTATGTTTCGCCATCTGTTTGTGTCCTCTTTGATTTCTTTCATCAGTGTTTTATAGTTTTCTATGTATAGGTCTTTTGTTTCTTTAGGTAGATGTACTCCTAAGTATTTTATTCTTTTTGTTGCAATGGTGAATGGTATTGTTTCCTTAATGTCTCTTTCTGTTTTTTCATTGTTAGTGTATAGGAATGCAAGGGATTTCTGTGTGTTAATTTTATATCCTGCAACTTTACTATATTCATTGATTAGCTCTAGTAATTTTCTGATAGAGTCTTTAGGGTTTTCTATGTAGAGGATCATGTCATCTGCAAACAGCGAGAGTTTCACTTCTTCTTTTCCTGTCTGGATTCCTTTTACTTCTTTTTCTGCTCTGATTGCTGTGGGCAAAACTTCCAACACTATGTTGAATAGTAGTGGTGAGAGTGGACACCCTTGTCTTGTTCCTGATTTCAGGGGAAATGCTTTCAATTTTTCACCATTGAGGGTAATGCTTGCTGTGGGTTTGCCGTATATGGCTTTTATTATGTTGAGGTATGTTCCTTCTATTCCTGCTTTTTGGAGAGTTTTAATCATAAATGAGTGTTGAATTTTGTCAAAGGCTTTCTCTGCATCTATTGAGATAATCATATGGTTTTTATCTTTCAATTTGTTAATGTGGTGTATTTCATTGATTGATTTGTGGATATTAAAGAATCCTTGCATTCCTGGGATAAAGCCCACTTGGTCATGGTGTATGATTTTTTTAATATGTTGTTGGATTCTGTTTGCTAGAATTTTGTTAAGGATTTTTGCATCTATGTTCATCAATGATATTGGCCTGTAGTTTTCTTTTTTTATGGCATCTTTGTCTGGTTTTGGAATTAGGGTGATGGTGGCCTCATAGAATGAGTTTGGAAGTTTACCTTCTTCTGCAATTTTCTGGAAGAGTTTGAGTAAGATAGGTGTTAGCTCTTCTTTAAATTTTTGGTAGAATTCAGCTGTGAAGCCATCAGGTCCTGGGCTTTTGTTTGCTGGCAGATTTCTGATTACAGTTTCGATTTCCTTGCTTGTGATGGGTCTGTTAAGATCTTCTATTTCTTCCTGGTTCAGTTTTGGAAAGTTATACTTTTCTAAGAATTTGTCCATTTCTTCCAAGTTGTCCATTTTATTGGCATAGAGCTGCTGGTAGTAGTCTCTTATGATCCTTTGTATTTCAGTGTTGTCTGTCGTGATCTCTCCACTTTCGTTTCTGATTTTGTTAATTTGGTTTTTCTCCCTTTGTTTCTTAATGAGTCTTGCTAATGGTTTGTCAATTTTGTTTATTTTTTCAAAAAACCAGCTTTTAGCTTTGTTAATTTTTGCTATGGTCTCTTTAGTTTCTTTTGCATTTGTTTCTGCCCTAATTTTTAAGATTTCTTTCCTTCTACTAACCCTGGGGTTCTTCATTTCTTCCTTCTCTAATTGCTTTAGGTGTAATTTATTTGGCTTTTTTCTTGTTTCTTGATGTAAGCCTGTAATGCTATGAACCTTCCCCTTAGCACTGCTTTTACAGTGTCCCATAGGTTTCGGGTTGTTGTGTTTTCATTTTCATTCATTTCTATGCATATTTTTATTTCTTCTATATCTTGTTGGTTATTCAGAAGCATGTTATTTAGCCTCTATATGTTTGAATTTTTAACAATTTTTTTCCTGTAATTGAGATCTAATCTTACTGCACTGTGATCAGAAAAGATAACTGGAATGATTTCAATTTTTTTGAATTTTCCAAGACCAGATTTATGGCCCAGGATGTGATCTATTCTGGAGAAGGTTCCGTGTGCACTTGAGAAAAAGGTGAAGTTGGTTGTTTTGGGGTGAAATGTCCTATAGATATCAATTACGTCTAGCTGGTCCATTGTGTCATTTAAGGTTTGTGTTTCCTTGTTAATTTTCTGTTTAGTTGATCTATCCATAGTTGTGAGTGGGGTATTAAAGTCTCCCACTATTACTGTGTTACTATTAATTTCCTCTTTCATACTCGTTAGCATTTGCCATACGTATTGCGGTGCTCCTGTGTTAGGTGCATGTATATTTATAATTGTTATATTCTCTTCTTGGATGGATCCTTTGATCATTAAGTAGTGTCCTTCTTTGTCTCTTTTCACATCCTTTATTTGAAAGTCTATTTTATCTGATATGAGTATTGCGACTCCTGCTTTCTTTTGTTCTCCGTTTGCGTGAAATATTTTTTTCCAGCCCTTCACTTTTAGTCTGTATGCGTCTCGTGTTTTGAGGTGGGTCTCTTGTAGACAGCATATATAGGGGTCTTGTTTTTGTATCCATTCAGCCAATCTTTGTCTTTTGGTTGGGGCATTCAACCCATTTACATTTAAGGTAATTATTGATAGGTGTGGTCCTGTTGCAATTTACTTTGTTGTTTTGGGTTCACGTTTATACAACCTTTCTGCGTTTCCTGTCTAGAGAAGATCCTTTAGCATTTGTTGAAGAGCTGGTTTGGTGGTGCTGAATTCTCTCAGCTTTTGCTTGTCTGTAAAGCTTTTGAATTCTCCTTCATATCTGAATGAGATCCTTGCTGGGTACAGTAATCTAGGTTGTAGGTTATTCTCTTTCATTACCTTAAGTATGTCCTGCCATTCCCTTCTGGCCTGGAGGGTTTCTATTGATAGATCAGCTGTTATCCTTATGGGGATCCCTTTGTGTGTTATTTGTTGTTTCTCCCTTGTTGCTTTTAATATTTGTTCTTTGTGTTTGATCTTTGTTAATTTTATTAATATGTGTCTTGGGGTGTTTCGCCTTGGGTTTATCCTGTTTGGGACTCTCTGGGTTTCTTGGACTTGGGTGGCTATTTCCTTCCCCATTTTAGGGAAGTTTTCAGCTATTATCTCCTCGAGTATTTTCTCATGGCCTTTCTTTTTGTCTTCTTCTTCTGGGACTCCTATGATTCGAATGTTGGGGTGTTTCATATTGTCCCAGAGGTCCCTGAGGTTGTCCTCATTTCTTTTGATTCTTTTTTCTTTTTTCCTCTCTGCTTCATTTATTTCCTCCATTTTATCTTCTACCTCACTTATCCTATCTTCTGCCTCCGTTATTCTACTCTTAGTTCCCTCCAGAGTGTTTTTGATCTCATTTATTGCATTATTCATTTTTAATTGACTTTTTTATTTCTTCTAGGTCTTTATTAAACATTTCTTGCATCTTTTCAATCTTTGTCTCCAGGCTATTTATCTGTAACTCTATTTTGTTTTCAGGATTTTGGATCATTTTTATTATCATTATTCTAAATTCTTTTTAGACCCTAACCCTCTTTTGTTTGACTTGGTGGGCATTTTTCATGTTCCTTTACCTGTAGGGTATTTCTCTGCCTTTTCATCTTGTTTAGATTGCTGTGTCTGGAGTGGGCTTTCTGTATTCTGGAGGTCTGTGATTCCTTTCTATTGTGGAGATTTTACCCAGTGGGTGGGGTTCGACGATTGGCTTGTCAAGGTTTCCTGTTTAGGGAAGCTTGCGTCGGTGTTCTGGTATGTGGGACTTGATTTCTTCTCTCTGGAGTGCAATGGAGTGCCCAGTGATGAGTTTTGAGATGTGTCTATGTGTTAGGTGTGACCTTGGGCAGCCTGTATGTTGGCGTTCAGGGCTATGTTTCTGCGTTGCTGGAGAATTTGCGTGGTATGTCTTGCTCTGGAACTTATTGGCTCTTGGGTGGTGGTTGGTTTCAGTGTAGGTATGGAGGCTTTTGGACGGTCTCTTATTACTTAAAGTTCCATGTAGTCAGGAGTTTTCTGGTGTTCTCGGGTTTTGGGCTTAAGTCTCCTGCCTCTGGATTTCAGTTTTATTTTTCCAGTAGTCTCAAGACTACTCCTACTATACAGCACTGCTAATAAAACTTCTAGGTTAATGGCGAAAGATTCTCCCCCGTGAGGGACGCCCAGAGAGGTTCACAGAGTTACATGAAGAAGAGGAGAGGGAGGAGGGAGATAGAGATGAGCAGGAGGAGAACAAGGGGGACTCAAGAGGAGAGAGTTCGATCTATGCAGTTGTCTGTTCCCAGAGTGTTCTCCGTAGCCCAGCGACCCACAAAGATTCACAGAATTGGATTGGGAAGAGAAGGGGAAAGGAGGAAATAGAGGTGTTCTGAGGTAGAAAAAGGAGAGTCAAGATTGGGAGAGAATAATCAACACACTCCTGTATAAAAATGGGAACTGAATACTGGATTCTTAAATGTCCACGATTTATATCATATACTGAAAAACAAAGATTTAAAAATCTAGAGTAGAGGTTAGACTCTTAAACATACTATATTAAAGGCAAAAGGCCCCAAAGACCGCATCCCCTACCACACTGCAAACAGGCCTCCACTTTCTAAGCAAAGACCTCCTGAGATTCTGGATGGTCGACATCCGCCTGGAGGGTCGCAGCAAGACACAGGGCGCAGGCACCCGACCGGCGTGGGCGGGGTCGGGGGCTGGAGATGCAGAGGGCAGAAGGCGCACGCACCCGGGGAGAGAGTGCCCGTCAAGCCCCTGGCTGCCTGAAACGCTCTGAAGGGGAAGGCACAAAACGCAGGTGCAGCTTTGTGTTCCGTGCTTTTGTGGAACACCCGAGGGCTGGAACCGCGCCCAGTGCAGGGCACGCTCCATATAGAGCAGCCGGGAGCCTGAGCAGCATAGACAGGGAAGGCAGCGCCAGTCCCTCCCCGCAGCGCAACGGAACTAGCAACCTGAATAAGAGACCACCTCTGCCCGCCTGTGTCAGGGCGGAAATCAGGCGCGGAAGAGACCAGCAAACAGAAGCCAAATAAACAAAGGGAACCGCTTCAGAAGGGACCGGTGCAACAGATTAAAATCCCTGTAGGTAACACCGACTACATTGGAAGGGGCCTGTAGATATCAAGAAGTGCAAGCTGGAATGAGGAGCTATCTGAAACTGAACCGAACCCACACTGACCGCAACAGCTTCAGAGAAATTCCTAGATATATTTTTACTTTTTTTTTTCTTTTTTTTTTGAGTAAAGAAAAAAAAATTTTTTTTTTCTTTTTTCTTTTTTATGTTTTCTCTTTTCTTTTAAAATTCCCTATTACTCCCCCATTACTCATTAACTTTCATTTTCACAGATTTTTACGATTTTCTTAATTAGGGAAAAAAAATTTTTTTTAATTTTTTTTTTACTTGTGTTTTTTTTTCCTTTCTTTCTTTTTCTTTTTCTCTTCTATTTTCTATTTTTCTCTTTCTCTTATTTCCTTTTAAAGTCCTCTATTACTCCTCTACTACTCCTTAATTTTCATTTTCATTACACTATAACCTTACAAAAAAAAAAAAAAAGAGAGAGAAGCCCTATTTTAAAACCGAACTTCATATATATTTCTAAAATTTTTTTGTGTGTGTTTTGGAACTTAGTTATTTTGAAAAATTGAGTCTAAAAGTTTTATTTGCGTAATGTGATATTCTCTTTGTATAATTTCACTTTTATTTAAATGTAAACCAGCACATCTTTGGAACTACATCTCAATTTTAAGGCCTGAGTTCACAAAACTAGAAAGTGATACATTAAGCCATCTCAACAGAAGACTGATAATCAGTGTCCTAAACCACAAGATGACCCATTATTTAATGAAAAATCTGAAGATAGGAAGTTGAAAGATTGTTTCAGTAGTTCATTGATATTAGTAAGTTTGTGTTCTCTTTCTGTCTTTTTGCTTTGTGTTTTGGCTTTAGTTTATTGTGCTTGTTGCCTGTGGATAAAATGTGACTTTAACAGTTCTATACATCATGTTACCATTCAATGAAGAAAAAATAGGAAAGGAACTGCCAGTGAGATATTCCATTGTAGTTTTTTTTTTTTTTTTAATCAGTAATAGATTTCACATAAGTTTCCTAGAAAATTTGCTGATTTGTCCTTGTACTTCATTGATTAAAACTCACAGGGCTATCTCACTCTCAGGAAGGTTGAGAAATTAGTGTGGTTTTTTTTTTTTTTTTTTCCATTTCTTAATTGTAGGTCCCAAGGGATAAAGAGGATGGAGTTTTCTTTGAATACTTCTGATTTTGTAAAACCAAACTTGGCTCAAAGGTTATGAAATAGAAAATTCATAACATATGAAGTTCTATAACATAATGAGTTAGAAAGTGAAAGTGTTAGTCACTCAGTTTTGTCTGACTGTGCAAAGCCTGCCAGACTCCTCTGTCCATGAAATTCTCCGGTCAAGAATACTGGAGTGGGTTGCCATGCCCTTCTCAAGAGGATCTTCCTGACCAGGGATGGAATCCTGGTCTTCTGCGTTGCAGGCAAATCCTTACAGTCTGAGCCACCAAGGAAGCCCAATATGAGTTAGAATATTTCCTAATTATAATTTGAAGATCATAGGATAATTGCTTTATATTTTATTGTATTGATCCAATGAGAATTTCAATGGTGTGTTTCTTTCTAGCAAAAAGTATGTTGGGAGAGACTTACTTTAGATTTAGTCTTGTAAAGACTCATTTATACTATCCAGCTTTATTGATGTAATTTGTCATAGTTTAGCACCAGTCATTTTTAACTGAAAAAAATATACTAATAGATGGAATCATGTGCCGAAAATCTTTTTGGGAAGAGGGAGAATTGGAAGTAAGTGAAGTTAAAAACTAAACAACATATTTCAAGACCTAATGCGGTAACAGATAATGAGAGATAAAAGTTACTATTGCTCTTCTCATTGCTGGTATCCTTATAGTTAACTTTCACACCCACAGAACTGGTAACTAATAAAAATAAAGACAACAGACACTATTTGTATCCACTATGCTGCTGTCTCTTGAACACTGTACCTCAGAATCTAGCTACCTACTCATTTCTATAACCTTATTCATTATCACCACCAATAGCTATTGGATGCCTTATGCTTCAGTGGGGCTGGTGGTTTTAGCCCACAGACTGTAGCCCACCAGGCTTCTCTGTTCATAGGATTTCCTTGGCAAGAATATTGGAGTGGGTTTCCATTTCCTTCACCAAGGGATCTTCCTGACCCAGGGATTGCACCTGCATCTCTTGCATTAGCAGGCAGATGTCTTTACATCTGAGACACCAGGGAAGCCCTGTGCTTCAGTATCACATTGTTGAATCAGTATGCTAGCTGAAAAGGAGTTTGAAAAGTTGTTTTTTATTCCTTCCTTTATTCTGAGATACTGAAAGATACACAGAAGTAGTAGGCTGAGGGCCACAACCCAGAATAAGTAAAGTCAGTTTCAGGATCAAGAAGATGACAAATTGGAGAAAAATCAATGAAATAACAAAACTAGTTACACACACACACCCACACCCCTCCCAGGGCATTTTACAAGACCTGGACAAATCAAATTGGTGGTAAGGATGATTTCTTTGTTCTCTCATTTGATTTTAAAGATATTTCTAAGCCAACCAATTTGCATTCTGACCATAATATAAATAATTTAACAATTGAGCTTTGGTTTTTTTTCCCTCTGGGATATGAAAATGTTTTATTAAAATAACCAGCATCATTTGTCAAGCTGATATTTTGCATATAATGAAAGGCATTTCCTTTTCAGGAAAATAAATTCCATATATTTTCAACTTGATCATTGTATTGTACCTCTAGTAGTTCCTATGAGTGATGTTGCAAGATACTTTTGTTCATCTTATGCAGTTAGATGACAAATGTTTGTTCTTCTGCCTTGATGTATTAGAGAGAAATCCAGAACTCCTCAGACTGCAAATGCAAAACACCTCTTTAAATTCAGACTCATGTAAAATTCTAAATATTCCCCAAGCTTTTATAAAATTTTATTAAACTATTAGATCTGTCAGTGTGCATTGTTTTACATTTTTCTTTTGAAGAAGTGAAAGAGAGCAGAGATGTACGAAAGAAAACATGATTAAAAGAGGAAGACAAATATATTAATATATATTAATAGAAACAACTGATATAATTTCCTCTGAACTTACTATAGTATATAATTTTGAATAACTCATTTTTATGTCATGACTTTCTTATTTTTAAGGATTTGTATGTCCTTTGAGTTTAAGAAAGTTTCTATGTTCAAGAATAAAGAGCATCTATCTATAATCTTTTACAGATGTCTACAAATTCATCTGAAATGAACTTATATAAGTGCCTTATTAGATAACATTTTTTAAGTATGTCACACTGAAGACAGTGTGCTGTTAATAGAGAATTATTGAATGCCCTTTCAAAAATATGTAGAATCTATATTTAAGATTTTTATAACTTCTTGTTACATTCTAAAATTGTATAAGCCCATAATACAGAATAGACTCTATGACACAAGTTTAATGGTTCTATCTAATGTTTTATTAATATACTTTCAAGGAATCTTACTCAAGCTTATTGTTGTTGTTCAGTCACTAGGATGTGTCCAACTCTTTATGACCCTGTGGACTGCAGCACGCCAGGCTTCCCTGTCCTTTACTATCTCCCAGAGTTTGCACAAGTTCATGTCCATTGAATTGGTGATGCCACCCAACCATCTCATCCTCTGTTGCTCCCTTTTGCTCCTGCCCTCAATCTTTCCCAGAATCAGGGTTTTTCCAAATGAGTCAGCTCTTCATATCAGGTGGCCAAAGTATTGGAGCTTTAGCTTCAGCATCAGTCCTTCCAATGAATATTCAGGGTTGGTGTCCTTTAGGATTGACTGGTTTGATCTCCTTGCTGTCCAAGGGACTCTCAAGAGTCTTCTCCAGCACTGTAATTTGAAAGCATCAATTCTTCAGTGCTCATCCTTCTTTGTGGTCCATCTCTCACATCTGTACATGACTACCAGAAAAACCACAGCTTTAACTATATGACTTTGATTTTTGACTATATGACTAGCTTTGTTAGCAAAGTGATGTCTCTACTTTTTGTAGGTCTGTCATAGCTTTCTTCCAAGAAGCAAATGTCTTTTAATTTTGCGGCTGCAGTCACCATCCACAGTTACTGTCAAGCCAAATAAAATAAAATCTGTCACTGTTTCCTTTTCTTCCCCTTCTATTGGCCATGAAGTGCTGGGACTGGATGCCATGATATTAGCTTTTTGAATGTTGAGTTTTAAGCCAGTTTTTTACTCTCCTCTTTCACTCTAATCAAGAAATTCTTTAGTTCCTCTTGCTTTCTGCCATTAGAATGGTATCAATCTGCATATCTGAGGTTATTGATATTTCTCCCAACAATCTTGATTCCAGCTTGTGCTTCATCCAGTCCAGCATTGTGCATGATGTACTCTGCATATAAGTTAAATAAGTGGAATAACAATATACACCCTTGACATACTCGTTTCCTAATTTTGAGCCACAATATATACCCTTGACATACTCGTTTCCTAATTTTGAGTCAGTCCATTTTTCCATGTCCAGTTCTAACTGTTGCTTCTTGTGTTGCATAAAGGTTTCTCAGGAGACAGTTAAGTTGGTCTGGTATTCCCATCTCTTTAATAATTTCCCACAGCTCATTGTGATCCACACAGTCAAAGGTTTTAGCATAGTCCTAATGAAGCAGAAGTACATTTTTTTTTTTTAATTCCCTTGCTTTTTCTATGATCCAACAGATATTGCCAACTTGATCTCTGGTTCTTCTGCCTTAAGTTTGTGTACTTAAGCTTGTACAAGCAGGTTAACTGAATTTTTAAAATATCATTAAAAACTATATTTTGAGATAATTTTTAATAAATTTCATGAAGCACTATTTCCTCCTAATATGACTGCATCACCAAATTATTGATATTTTGTGTGCATATATACATATGCATGGGAATGAAAGCTATTATTTTTTTCTGTAATAACTGGTGGAAAATATGGACACCTCCCATACACAGTGATTATGAATGCTTGTGATAACTTTAGAATACTTCTATTACCGTCATGTTTTTAAAATATATAAATGATCTAGTTTTTTATAATATCTATTTTACATTTGAATAGAAAAATGAAAATGTGAGTAAGGGAAAGGTCTTGAGTTTTCCTTCTGCTTCTGCTATTATGAAAAGCTGGCGAGATCATTAAAATTTTTTGAGCACTAACATTTTAGCCTATAAAATGAAATAATCCATGTGGCTAATTTTAAAAGCTTTTTCCTCAGATACAAGGAAAAGAACAAGATTCTGATTTGGAAATTCCTAAGTCAAAAATTACCCTAATAATGCTGTTTCTATGTGTCATATGTTATGTTATATCTCTGTGGGTGATTGAATTCTGCAGCAATAGTATAGTGGTTCTTCAAATTCAAAGTTACATTTAAAGTTTGTGTTCTGACAATGTATAAAAAGCAAACAATTCACAAAAAATTGACTTAACTTACTGCTAAATGTAATGATATTTTTTCTCCTAAATGTTTCTGCTTTCTATTGTGAGCTTCTCATTGAACAGAGGGGTTACCACCATAACTTCTTGCATATAATCTAAAGCACTTTAAGTGGATAAGTTTTTCATTTTAACACAGTACATCACACATCTATTCATGTCACATAGAATGTCTTAGAACACTTTTAAAAGATGGAGCTTGTGGTAAAGAACTCACCGGGCAATGTAGCAGACATAAGAAGCCTGGGTTTTATCCCTGGGTTGGAAAGATCCATTGGAGAAGGAAGTGGCAACCCACTCAAGTGTTCTTGCCTGGAGAATCCTGTGGACAGAGGAGCCTGGAGGGCTACAGTCCATGGGGTCTCAGAGTCAGACACGACTGAAGCAACTTAGCACATAGCACAGATCTTCTGTGGCTTTACTTATAGACCTTTGAAGCAGTCCAGACTTTTACATACGACTTCAGTAAGCTTATCTGCATTGTGTCCACAATTCAATGTGAACAATAGAGTTTTTAGAATATAAAAACAAACATGTTTTTATTGTGTCTCATGTTTTATTGTCCCACAGAATGAAATATTTTTTGCTTCAGCTATTATATTAATAATATGTTGCTTTTTCCTTGTTGGTGTTTCCGTCAACCATTCATAAAAGTCTATGTTGAATTAAATTTTCTTAGTTCAAGGAGTTAAGACCTTAATTTAAGTCTGATTTTTTTAAACTTGATTTTGAATGTAAGAATTTAGATTCTGAAAGCAGTGGCAGTTATTTTTCTTCCTCATTTCAAGTATGTTATTTTTATATATATTATTTATCTGAAGAATTTATGCTTAAACAAATTCTGATTATTACATAAAGAGGCATTAATGATTGAACTTAGCTCCTAGATGCTAAGTGCTGTATTAATAAATTTTTAGACAATCATTTTTACACAGAGTTCTCTGTCTCATTTAAGTCCATTGTTACTATTTTTTTTTTGGCAATCTAGTAAATTGTTTATCTTTTTTTAATTTTATTTTCTTCTCTATATTTTATTGTGAGTTTAAAAGTTAACCCTTAAAGACTTTGCAATACAGAATTGTCAAATATTTTGCCCTCTTCTCTCATTAGTTAAAACAATATGAATAACAAAATAATCAAGTAGTATAGGATTATAAACAAATATATAAAATAACTATGAGTCCATACTGATAAATAAATGGCTACATTAATTTAAAAATGGACGAGAATAAGCAAATCTCCCATGGAGAACTTCAAGTAATTCATATAGATACTTTATCCTCAGGAGAAGGAATCATAACTCACCATTTCTTAAGTGTAGGTTTTTCATAGTGGAAGAGGAAAGGGAGGAGGAGGAGGAGGAGGAGGTAGAAGGGGAGGAAAAGGAAAAAGAAAAAGCAGCAGCACTTGCTGCTACTCTTGGCTTTTATCATGGCTTACACAAAAATCAATTTGAGATGAACCATTAGGCCTAAACTTAAAATCAGTAAGACAATAGAAGAAAACAAGGAGTATATAGACTAGATTTCTTAGAGAGGACAGAGAATGTATGAACTATGAAATGAAACATTGTTAATTGGAATTTATAAAAATTCCAAACATCTATGCTCATCAAAAAGCATAATCAATAAGTATCTGATAGAAAATATGTGTAACATATATATGATTGAGAAGAAATTCTATCCACTGTGTCTCTGTTGCGAGGGAGGGGGGTTCATATATAGGGGCTTCTCTGGTACCTCAGCTGGTAAAAAATATGCCTGCAGTGCAGGAGACCCCAGTTTGATTCCTGGG
Source organism: Dama dama (assembly GCF_033118175.1). Taxonomy (NCBI): domain Eukaryota; kingdom Metazoa; phylum Chordata; class Mammalia; order Artiodactyla; family Cervidae; genus Dama; species Dama dama. The sequence goes on along the minus strand of NC_083709.1, from coordinate 41,584,587 downwards.
TCAGGAAGATCCCCTGGAGAAGGGATAGGCTATCCACTTGAGTATTCATGGCTTCCCTGGTGGTTTAGTCAGTAAAGAATCCGCCTGCAATGCGAGAGTCCTGGGTTTGATCCATAGATTGGGAAGATCCCTTGGAGGAGAGATGGCAGCCCACTCCAATATTCTTTCCTGCAGAATCCACATGGACAGAGAAGCCTGGTGGGCTACAGTCCATAGGGTTGCATAGTCAGACACAACTGAGCAACTAAGCACATACACACACTGTTCATGATATGGACAGAGAGGTCTCTACATACTGTATATGAAATAACTACATGACAGTCACTGGTAAGAATATTTTGCTGAATATTTTGTGTTAAAAATATGGCCTTTCATTAAAAAAAATTATTTTCCTTTTAGTACTAATGGCACAGAGTTGAATAAAACTCCGTGTTTTCAATTAGTCACTAAAACTAGAGCATAAGTTGTAACTGAGATGTCTCTCTCTTTCTAGCCTGAAAAACAAGCAGCTCAGTTCAAAATTCAATAGACTTCTTTGAAATGAAGACCCAAATAAATTTCTTTTTACAATCTGATGCTATCTCTATTCCTGTTGACATCAGAAGTTTAAAAAAAAAAGGTAAGTTGAGTTGCTTCCAACAAAGTCATAAACAACTACAGGCATTAACTTAGTATTTCAATTTTGTCATGCAATAGCAGAGAAAGAATCCCTATTAACATGGATACTCTTCTGTTTTTCATGTAGGGACAGTTTTTTGCTAACATAAAGTCCTGATATAGACTTAAATATTCACAACCAAAATTAATAATGGTTAAAAATTCAAATTTTGTATTATAACTATATTAATGGCTTTCCATTGCTGTAGTTAACAACAGTAATTACTTTCCATTGTTTAGGGCCCATAAAACCATGTTTCTGTATTCCTGTTCATGGTTTGATAGGGGTATTTATTTATGTCTTTTCATTAAACCCTTTCTAATGAAACTTTAATTATAATACCTTGTATCTATTCAGTAATTGTTACCTGCTTTCTTGAAAATGATTTCTCTTTTTCTTAAAACAGTGCATGTTTTATAAGATGATACCTATGACAAAGAAAAATGACTGAGAAGTAGTATTTGGTCTGTTGGTTTGAGCAAGAGAGAGAAAGAGGAGAAACTCAACTCACATGATATAATGATTAAGTCATCCCAAAATAGATTTCATTAAAGACAGAATCCTACTGTCTGCACTGTATACTATTCAGTGGGACTCACAGCCATTTAACTTCTTAAAACCAGTGTATGGGAAGGTTGAACAATAAATTAAGGATTAGCAATTTCTAGAAATCAGATTTAAACTAAATCATTGATTTGAACTTAAAAGTTGACCTTTGACAGTCTTTTAGAAAACTTAGAATAAAGCCATCTGAAAGAAGAACCTCAATGAAATACAAATAAACTTTCTCAGCCCAGTAACAATAGGCATTTACTTACCAAAGAATTGCTTTGATAGAAAGATATTTTTGCACTAAAAGAAAAAAAAAACTTATCTGTTTTAAAAAATAAAATAGCGATAACTTGAATTTGATAAAAGTGTTTTTTCTAGGGCACTCTCGTAACACTGCCTATGTAAGATTGCTTTTAATTATTTTTTCCCTAACTTTGGTAATTTGATTTTCTTTACGAACTTTTCAAACACAGTTATTTTAAGAGCCATATTTTGAAACAATCAGAATAATTACTTTTGTTTTATTTAAGAAATACTAAGTGGTAAAGTTATAATGCCTCTTGATTGTTTTAGTCATATCAATATTAAACTTCTAATACAAGTTCTCTTTAATAATGAAAGAAAGTAAACCACCTAAATTAGACCACAAGTTTTTTAAGATGAATCTAAAATTACAGTACTCTTAATTCTTTTAAATATGTTCATATTAAGTATGTTTTCATTAGTTCAGAATGTGTCACAGCTATATCTAATACTCTGTTAAAAAGAAATCCAAATGCCAGAAAAAACAGAGGACAATTTGCCCTGTTCTTTTGTAAACCTAGTTTAAGGCACATTTTCAAATCAAATAACAATGACCATATTAAGCGTATGTAATTATTATAAAGGCGTATCAACCAGATTTTTCATACCACAGTGGTTTTCATTTCTTGCTATAGAAAATTTGTTACTTACTATGATAAAGCTCCAATTAAAATATGAAATTCAGATAATGGATCTTTGAACAAAGATAAGAATCAGGGCTTAATTATTCAGAGATCATGTATCTGAATAAGAAAAGTTTTAATATGTCTTGATAGATAAATATTCTTAAATAAAATAATAGCCAGATATTAGAATTTTTATTATAACTAATGGCTATGCAAAATAGTTTGATCCATTGAATAGGTCCTAAAACCAATTTTAATATTCCTATTCATGATCTAATAGAGGTAGACTTGTCTTTCTGTTGTATCTTTAATATATATGTGAGAGAAATCTATATGCATGTCAAGAAGCAATAGTTAGAACCAGACATGGAACAACAGACTGGTTCCAAATTGGGAAAGGAGTACATCAAGGCTGTATATTATCACCCTGCTTATTTAACATATCCAGAGCACATCATGTGAAATGCCTGACTGGAGGAAGCACAAGCTGGAATCAAGATTACTGGGAAAAATATCAATAACCTCAGATAAGCAGATGACACCACCCTTAGGGCAGAAAGCAAAGAAGAACTGAAGAGCCTCTTCATGAAAGTGAAAGAGGAGAGTGAAAAAGCTGACTCAGCACTTAGCATTCAAAAATGAAGATCATGGCATCCTGTCCCATCACTTCATGGCAAATAGATGGGGAAACAATGGAAACCATGACAGACTTGATTTTCTTAGGCTCCAAAATCATTGCAAATGGTGACTGCAGCCATGAAATTAAAAGACACTTGCTCCTTGGAAGAAAAGCTGTGGCCAACCTAGACAGCATATTAAAAAGCAGAGACATTACTTTGCCAACAAAGGTCCATATAGTCAAAGTTATGGTTTTTCCATTAGTCATGTATGGATATGAGAGTTGGATCATAAAGAAAGCTGAGTGCCAAAGAACTGATGCTTTGATCTGAGGCGTTGGAGAAGCCTCTTGAGTCCCTTGGACCACAAGGAGATCAAACCAGTCAGTCCTAAAGGAAATCAGTTCTGAATAATCATTGGAAGGACTGATGCTGAAGCTGAAGCTCCAATACTTTGGCCACCTGATGCAAAGAACTGACTTATTAGAAGAAACCCTGATTCAGGCAGGTTTAAAGGCAGGAGGGGAAGAGGATGACAGAGGATGAGATGGTTGGATGACATCACTGACTCAGTGGACATGGGTTTGAGCAAGGTCTGGGAGTTGGTGATTAACAGGGAAGCCTGGCATGCTGCAGTCCATGGGGTCACAAAGAATCGGACATGACTGAGGGACTGAACTGAGCTGAACACATATATATGGAGACAATTATATATATATAACATACAGTATTATAAAATGAATAAAAAGCAGTTACAGGCAAAATATTATTCTATCTCAGTAATCACTTTAAATATATCAATAGGTTTAGCACACCAGGGCCATTGGTAGTGATAAAAAGAAGCAACTCTTGATGTATATTGTTTACAAGGAACAGACTCTAAGTATAATGACACAGGTTAAAAGTTACGTGCTAATCAAAAGAAAGCTGAAAGAGCAGTATTAACTTTATTCAAAGCAAAGTCTAAACAAAGAAGATTTTCAGGGACAAAGAGGTCCATTATATAATGACAAAGAGTTAACCCTCCAAGAAACTAACAATTTCCAATATATATACATTTAACAATACACAGAGCTACAAAATATTTGAGGAAGAAACTGATACAACTTTAAGAGAGATATGTACTCTTAAATCTCTAAGCTGCATTTATTATATTTTTACTAACAAAGTAAAAATATTTCCTAATGTATAAAAAATACAATTATACTTTTATAAATCAACCAATACCTGTTAGTTGTTTATTATTAATATTATATACAGGCATACCTCAATTTGTGTTCCACAGATATTGCATTTTGTACAGATTTAAGGTTTATGGCAATCCTGCATTGTCAGATGATGGTTAGCATTTTTTAACAATTACATATTTTTTAATTAAGATATGTATATTGTTTTTTAGACATAATGCATTGTACCCTTAATAGGCTAAATGTAACTTGTATGCACTTGGAAGCCAAAAAAATGTGTTTCTCTTTATGGCAATATTTGCTTTATTATGGTGGTCTGGAAGTGAATCCACAATATCTCTGAGGTATACTTGTAAGATTTTTAAGCCATGTAACAATATAGATTTGCCTTTTTATCCTTAATATCTAACAATGTCATTAGTAACAGACTTAGCACTTACTAAAATGAAACATTGTAACATCAATTAATTCTACCTTCCTTAAAATTTTTGATATCAGGATTAGTTCATATTTCTAAAATTATGGTAAACCCAAAGAACTTTTGGTAAATGGATATAATTTATCTATATATACTATACTGACATTAAAAATGAGATATTTTTAAAAAATACGAGATATTTTTAAAAAATACTTAATTCATTTATAAATGATAGTAATAAAGCCTTCACATATTTACCTACTTTGTGATTTGAAAAATACTGGTTCATTGAATTATGCAGATATTCTAAGTGGTGCCATATTTCATTAAAATGTATTTTTGAACATAGCAATCATTATTGTCACCCTCAAGCTAATTAAGTTATCGGCTTCATGGTGGCAAATAAAAATTTTCCAAAGTTGTATTTTGGCTTAAAGTTTTATTTTTATTTTTTGCAACAGTAAGAGTTGGTTTCTGGGAGTATCATGTGCACTGTACTTTCCAGACAAATACGCAAATCTAAATAATCATAATTTGCTGTTCATTCAGGCATAAATGTAGTTTCTTGATAAAAGCTTAGTTATGTGTTTAGTTCAAAAAGTTGCACAGATATTTTTATTTAAGTTATCATACTTCAGAACACAACAGAAATATTTAGGAACACTTATCTCTTCATGACATAGAATATTAAAAACAGGTATACTTAAGGACTAACAGTTATTAAAATTAATAATTTACTGCTTCATCAAGAACTTCATTTATTTATTTATTTATTTTTAGTTCTGCTGGGTCTTCATTGCTGTGAGGCTACTTCCTATTGCAACATGAACTCCTGTTGCGGTGTCTTCTCTTGTTGTGGAGCACAGGCTGTAGGGTACACAGGCTTCAGTAGTTGTGGCATTGGGCTCAGTAGCTGCAGCTCCCAGGCTCTAGAGAACTGGCTCAGTAGTTGTGGTACACGGGTTTAGTTGCTCTGAGGTATTTGGGATCTTCTCAGATCAGGGATTGAACTCATGTCTCCTGCATTGGCAAGCGGATTCTTTATTACTGAGCCACCAAGGAAGCCCAAGGACACTCTTTATGTGCTTTAATTTTTATCTGTGAACATATGGAGGTGAAAATACTGTAACTTAAAATACACTTTGATGCCAATGACTTTATTGGATTAAACACAAACAGTTTATGTGTTACTGCCTTTGCACCCTTAATTCAAATGCCAATAAAGTTACAAAGGCAAAATCAGTGTGGTAGGCAGAATAACATCTCTCAAAGGTATCTCTTGTCCTAATCATAGGATTAGATGGACCTTTGTTGGCAAAGTAATGTCTCTGCTTTTTAATATGCTGTCTAGGTTGGTCATAACTTGTCTTCCAAGGAGTAAGCGTCTTTTTAATTTCATGGCTGCAATCACCATCTGCAGTGATTTTGGAGCCCAGAAAAATAAAGTAAGCCACTGTTTCCCCATCTATTTGCCATGAACTATGGGACCGGATGCCATGATCATAGTTTTCTGAATGTTGAGCTTTAAGCCAACTTTTTCACTCTCCTCTTTCACTTTCATCAAGAGGCTCTTTTGTTCTTCTTCACTTTCTGCCATAAGGGTGGTTCCATTTGCATATCTGAGGTTATTGATATTTCTCCTGGCAATCTTGATTCCAGCTGTGCTTCCTCCAGCCCAGCATTTCTCATGACGTACTCTGCATATAAGTTAAATAATCAGGGTGACAATATACAGCCTTGACGTACTCCTTTTCCTATTTGGAACCAGTCTGTTGTTCCATGTCCAGTTCTAACTGTTGCTTCCTGACCTGCATACAGGTTTCTCAAGAGGCAGGTCAGGTGGTCTGGTATTCCCATCTCTTTCAGAATCTTCCACAGTTTGTTGTGGTCCACACAGTCAAGGGCTTTGGCATAGTCAATAAAGCAGAAATAGATGTTTTTCTGGAACTCTCTTGCTTTTTCGATGATCTAGCGGATGTTGGCAATTTGATCTCTGGTTCCTCTACCTTTTCGAAAACCAGCTTGAACATCTGGGAGTTCATGGGTCAAGTATTGCTGAAGCCTGGCTTGGAGAATTTTGAGCATTACTTTACTAGCGTGTGAGATGAGCGCAATTGTGTCATAGTTTGAGCATTCTTTGACATTGCCTTTCTTTGGGATTGGAATGAAAACTGAGCTTTTCTAGCCCTGTGGCCACTGCTGAGTTTTCCAAATCTGCTGACATATTGAGTGCAGCACTTTCACAGCATCTTTTAGGATTTGAAATAGCTCAACTGGAATTCCATCACCTCCACTAGCTTTGTTCATAGTGATGCTTCCTAAGGCCCCCCGACTTCACATTCCAGGATGTCCAGCTCTAGGTGAGTGTGAGTGATCACACCTTCATGATTATCTGGGTGATGAAGATCTTTTTTGTACAGTTTTTCCATGTATTCTTGCCACCTCTTCTTAATTTTGTCTGCTTCTGTTAGGTCCATACCATTTCTGTCCTTTCTGAACCCATCTTTGCATGAATTATGCCGTTGGTATCTCTAATTTTCTTGAAGAGATCTCTAGTCTTTCCCATTCTATTGTTTTCCTCTATTTCTTTGCATTGATCGCTGAGGAAGGCTTTCTTATCTCTGCTATTCTTTGGAACTCTGCATTCAAATGGGTCCATCTAGTCAAGGCTATGGTTTTTCCATTAGTTGTGTATGGATATGAGAGTTAGACTATAAAGAAAGCTGAGCGCTGAAGAATTGATAGTTTTGAACTGTGGTGTTGGAGAAGACTCTTGAGAGTCCCTTGGACTCCAAGAAGATCCAACCAGTCCATCCTAAAGGAGACCAGTCCTGGGTGTTAATTGGAAGGATTGATGTTGAAGCTGAAACTCCAGTACTTTGGCCACCTGATGCGAAGAGCTGACTCTTTTAAAAAGACCCTGATGCTGGGAAAGATTGAGGGCAGGAGGAGAAGGAGACGACAGAGGATGAGATGGTTGGATGGCATCACCGACACAATGGATATGGGTTTGGGTGGCCTCCGGGAGTTGGTGATGGACAGGGAGGCCTGGCATGATGCAGTTCATGGGGTCGTAAAGAATCAGACATGACTGAGCGACTGAACTGAACTGAATCATAGGACATGTCCATATCAAAATATTCTAATACTCAGAACCTGTGAACATGTGGCTTATATAACAGGGACTTTGGAGATTTCATTAAGTTACTGACCTCGTGTTTGGGAGATATTTCTGGGTTGCTTATTTGACCCAATATAGTCACCTGATCCCTTAAAAGTGGGAAGTTTACCCAGTTACAGTGAAAGAGAGAAAGGGTGTGGGGACAGAGATTTGCATTGTGAGAGACATTTAACTCACTGTCACTTGGAAGATTGAGAGAGCCATGGGCCTAGAAATGTGCATAATTTTTGGAAACTGAAAATGGTCCTTAGGTGACAACCAGCAAGAAAATGAAACCTCAGTCCTACAACTGCCAACAATTAATCTTCTAACCACCTGAGTTAATAAGGGAACAGGTTTTCTCATAGACCACCCAGAGAGAATCACAGCCATGCTGATCTTTTCACTTTAATCTGGTGAGACCTGTGTTAAGGCTTGTGATCTATAGCACTGTTAATTTGCTTTGTTTTTAAGCTGCACAATTTGTGGTAATTTTTAATGCTGATGCCGACAAAGACTCAGTCATGCCTGACCCCTTGCCACCCCAAGGACTATGACACGCCAGACTCTTCTGTCTGTGGGAATTTTCTAGGCATGAATACTGGAGTGGGTTGCCATTTCCTTCTCCAGAGAATCTTTGAAACTCAGGGATCGAATCTGGGTCTCTTGCTTCTGCTGCACTGGCAGGCGGATTCTTTACCACTAGCACCACCTGGGAAGCCCTTAAATCGGAACTCACAGTCCCCTGCAAAGCATCTCAGGAACCTCCAAGGGTTTGATAGTTCACAAATTGAGAAATGATCTTCTAGACCTACAGATACCACCTCATAGTAGAATTAGATTGTAGCCAAATTGTTTGTAACACTAAGTTTCTAATTTTTGTCTTTTTGATAGTGGCATCTTTCTTTGTAACAATAGAGCTTAGTATTATGAAAAAGTCATATTTTTCCATATCTGTTACTTCAGATAAAGTAAATCAAAATAAAAAACAACAGAAGTAGTTTAAACTGAAAAATTTGCCCCCCCGTAGACCCTATACAAATCTAAGAGAACTTAAATCCTCCTGCCTTGTGTTGCTTACATACTATTCAGTTACTAAACATTCCAGCATTTACTAATGAAGAGCTACCATAGAGACAAGAACATTACATACTTTACAGTTCTAGGAAAGTGTACTTGACTTCAGATGCCTAAGCCTTTGGAGAAAAATCAGTTATACCAACAAATTATAAACCGCTTGACTTTAATTACTTAATTTTTTGCAGTAGCATATTGATAGATATACCATTGTTGAAAAGTTGAAACAACAGTTTTAAATGGACATTCCGTATAGGACAATATAAATTAAATAAGCAAATAATGTATTTTTTCTTGGGGAAATAATTTACTCCAACTTACAAAGATTTTATATTCAAATATATGGGGATATTAGAAAAGTATAAGATGAGAAAACCACAGTAAATAAGCTGTTATGATTTTACTAGTGATCTTCTTAAAAATTACAATACTGAATATATTAAAAATAAATGTAAAATTAGGTAAAATATTTAACATTGAACCACAAATATATGTTCCTTAAAATGAAACCAACAGCTTTGCTCAGTTCTTTTATAAGTAAAACATAAATATCATAGAGACATAAAATAGTAATGAATTTTTTTATATAAAAATCTCTTAAGTTGCTAAAGGGCAATAAGTCTGCCTGTCAAACTAGTGACAAGCTAGAAGCTGTTTTAGAACTTCATTCTAGTTCTACATAGCAACCTTTTAGGTCTTTGCTGAGTCAGCTGTCTTCTACCATGTAGTTTTCAATTTAAGTATCCCATCTCAGGAATCCCTTTCCTAATAACCTTTAACCCTTGAGCAGTGTTCATCTGTGTAAAGCCCTAATTTACTTTATTAAGCTGTTTGTTTATCCTCAGGATCCCCACTTTGATAAGAGCTACCTTGCCTGCCTTTTTCAACATTATATCCCAAGTGCTTAGAATAGTCCCAGGCAGGTAAGAAATACTACACAAATGTTTATTGGAAGAAATAATAGCTAGGCAATTCTCAGTTCACTTTGAAAAACCAGGGCCAACTTTCATGTATTTCTGGTCTAGGTTTATAGCTGTGTTAGGGATGCTTGCAATAGCAGCCTAAGAAGAAGTCTGCTGCAGACAATTGGAAATAGTATTTATTCCAGTAGGAGCAGGGTGGCATTCGAAACTTCAAGACATATTCTGGAAATAGAATGAAATCTGTGTATGAAAAGGTCATGTATTTACTTAAGAGATATTGTAATCAGGCCCTAATACATGAATAAAAGCATAATCAGGATGTCACAAGAGGGCATTTCTATGCTTGCCACAGAAATCTGCACAGTATCACCTTGGGCCTGTGGGATTACACAATTATCAGATTGTACCTTGAGCAGACATTTTGGAGGCACAAACAGGTCATCTTAAACTCAAAATTAATATGCTTGCAGGAGAAGAATTGGGGGAAATTTCAATTTGTTTTTTTCTGCCATGTTCCCAGAATCTCACTAGGCAATTAGTTCTCACACCATCTTGTGAAACAAAATTAAGTCACCATTTTACACATGAGGCCATTGTAAGTCATTCACTAATTTCCCTAAGGTTATAGTTAGAAAATTAAAAATTAGAGTATGAACAGAATTTTTTAGGTACATAGTCTACTGTTTCTACTACAGTATATTGACAATATGTTTTCTTAAGATTTAACACTCAGTGAAGAAAAAAAATATTTAAGTATTAGACCATGTGTGAGCATCTGTATTATCATCTTACCTAGCATTGAAGACTCTTGTGACAATTTTTTGAATAATAACTAATTAAATAGAAGTTTTAACACAGTGCAAGTCTGCCTTAACTTAGGGCTTGAAAAGTGAAAGTGAAAGTGAAGCTGCTCAGTCAGTCGTGTGTGACTCTTTGCCACCCCATTGACAATATAGCCTGTCAGGCTTTTCCATCCATGACATTTTCCAGGCAGGAATACTGGAGTGGGTTGCCATTTCCTTCTCCAGGTACTTAGGGCTTAAAAGGTGTTTAACCTGGTGAGAAAATGCTGTTGAAAATCAAGAGAAACATGGGCATACTTACGAAGGGCTATTGACAACAGAGAGTAAGGAGGGTTATTAGGCCTGAGAATCACACTCCAGAGAAGTCACAGGAAAAGGAAAGGATACAAAAACAGTTAAAAATACCTACATTGCTAATGAATAGAGGCTTTAAAACTGTGAGAAAAGAGTGAGGCAAAGAGGTCAAGAGAGAGAGAGAGAGATATGCTTTTATTCCTTTCAAAAGTTTCAGCTAAATTCATTTATCTTTCTTGGTTACAGCATTTATGGCCATGGTTGCTGATGGCTGATAGGTGTGAGAGTATGACTTGGACTTCATTCATGGGTATAAACTATTAATGTGAATCTACAGTTAATTTGTCTGTTGAATTTTCTGCTGGTGTAAAGAATACACTCCTGCCTTGATCAGTGAGATTTGTTTGTTTGTTTTTAAAGAATAGTTCAGTAAAACATCATAGCTGGAAGCCAGTGATTCTCAAAAAATTTAATATAATTTTTCAAACATAATTATATTTTGATGCCTAGATAGATGCATATTTTGACACACATGACAGGACAGTAGTCCTTCTTTACTGTGGTTAGCAGGGTCAGGAGACGAGACCTGCACTGAGTCCTCCGCCTAACACCCTATGAGTGTAAGACCTTGAGAGATGAAATTCAGATCTAGGGTCTCAAAGCTGCTTAGGAGACAGCTCAGTTCCTGGTCTCCTGGTTTTACTGTCAATAAGCTGCCTCTGCCCAACTCCAGATTTACCTGCCATACCTTTCTCCTATAAACTTGGTTTCCATTCCCATTCCCACCAATTCTAACATTAACTCTGAAAGCCTGAGTGAGCTCAGTACTTTGAGGAAATACAGAGGCATTTTTGTTAGTCCTACACTCATAATTGTCATTCTCTTTTTCAGTATACTGAATTCAGTAGTGATTTTCATCCAAACCTTTCACACAGTCTCCTATCCATAAACTGCTTTCTGTTGTTATTTGATTATTTCATTTGTGTGTGTGTGTGTGTTGCTTCCACAGTTGATATGAATGTTCCTTAAAAGCAGGGCCACATATTACAATCATGTAAAGAAAAACAAGGGAAACAATTATTTATGGGTCACTATTTACCTGATGGCTTTTGAGGGCAAGAAAACATCCAGAGTAAAGGCCTTTTAGTGGCTATCAGCTAATTAACAGTAGTTGCCATAGAAAAAAGATAGTTACTCGTTTGTTGCTTAGCTTTCATTTCAAAGTACAGATGCTTTTTTATTATTTTTGTATGTTATTGCCTTAACTCCTCTATATTTATCACTCCCCTATATTTGGTTGTGAAAGCTTGAGTTATAAGTAATTTGAATCTCTCAAATATTAAAATATATTCTAATATTTATCCAGGTCACTCTTAAATATATCTTGCTGACTTCCATATGAATACAAGATAGTACATCTGATTGACCTAGAAGACCACTTCAAATCTGAATCAATAAGATTAAATCCTTTGTTTTGGGGAAAACTTAAGACTTCTGATGTTCACATTTAAAGCAAATAAGTTTGATAATTTGTCACATTTTTATTTCTTTACATATGGTTTCAGTATTATGTATTTAGATATATTGTAATCAGTTGTTTGAGAAAGAATGCAAACATAAGCTATTTACCAGTCAATATAAGTGGTTTCTATTGATACTTGGTTTATTTGTGTGCCTGATCTTGAACCAATATTGCCAAAAAAGCAAAAAAAAAAAAAAAAGCTTATTACCTGCTGGAAAATTGTACAAGTGTGTGAATTATTCAAGTTCAATGATTGATGGAACAGAGGCAAAATTTGTGAAGTGGACAGAAAGATATTGTTTATTTTTACTTTCAAATAGTGGAAAGGCTCTCCTGGCTGGATATAATTTTTTAACGACAATTTAACTTCCTTTCCCCAACCTGCTTATTAAGAGTGGTGCTACACGTGGGAGAGAAATAGTTTCAGAAGTTAAAGGGTTGGAGAGATTTCCTGAAAATTTTGTTTTGTTTGTAAGTTAAGTAGCTATCATTGTCTGAGCCTTGGAAAAGTATTGAAACATCTATGAGGGAGAAAGCACATAGGAAATGTATAAATTCAGAGTGTGGTATTAGAAGACTGACTTAATATGAGCATGAAGAAGCTATGAACTGTGGTGAATTTCACTATGGCATTAAGGACTGGGATGCTATATGGGAATGTCTTCTCTGCTTCAAATCTCTGCTCATAGAGGGAAGAACATTTCAGAGAACACATTTATGCTCCATAGACTGAGATAACTAAAGGAGAATGTGTATATATACACATATACACTTACAACAGATATGTGTTGTATATGTGTGTACACATACAACTATGTAAACTAACAACTAATACAGGTAAAAGTAAAATAAGAAAAGCAGTAGAATAAATTTAAGTGAAATAACTGGAGTAATAATATGCTACAAAGAAAAACATTTTGAGCTACTTTGCAAGAAACAGCTGTGTTGCATTTTAATTTGAAGCAAATACCATTGACAGTAATATAGGAAAGAAAACATCACTAGGAGATCTAAATTACCTCTAAGGTCTTAGGTTTTTATAGTTCTAATTTATATGATTCTGCTGATCTACAGATTTTTTTTGTTGTTGTTAAGTATATGCTCTCCATAGTTACAAATACTGAATGGGTAAATTTTATCATCTTTAAAATTATTAAAAAAGCATTCTAATTTAAAGGAATCTCATCTTCCAATATAAAGGTAACAGCTGGCTGGAATTATGGAGCTGAAATATTGTTTAGATTGTCTCAAAACTGTGTTATGTGCTGAAGTAGTAGCTAAGTGGATAATATACTTAAAAATCTCATATTTGTTTCACAATTATAATTTGTTTCCTTGATATTCTTCTGGTTTTCACTTGTATATGAGAAGTGACTCTTAAACATCTAAAAATAACCTCCCCTCTTTCAAGTTAAAATATTTTAACAAGTGCTTTTTAAATTACTGCTGCTGCTGCTGCTAAGGCGCTTCAGTCGTGTCTGACTCTGTGTGACCCCATAGATGGCAGCCCAATATACAATATTAAAAATTAACTCTAATTTGCAAGATTGCTGCTTTGAATATGCTTATGGCCTGACGTGTCCTCCCCCTTTCATGTGTTGAAGTTTGAACCTCAAAATGTGACTTTCTTTGGAGATGGGGCCTTAAGGAGGTAACTAAGATAAAATGAGGTCTTAGAGGGGCAGAGTCCTAATCGAGAATGAATGGTGTCCTTATAAGCAGAGGAGACTAGGACAGAAAAGACAGATGGCAGGAAGACCACATGAGAGCACAGGAAGAAAATGGCCATCTACAAGCAGGGAGAGAGTCCTCAGAATGAACCAGATTTGCTTACACCTTGATTTTGGACTGCTAGACTCCAGGATGGTGAGGGGGAAGAAAAAAAACCAAAAAACTTCTATTATTTAAGCCACTGTTTCTACAGTATTTGGTTATGGCACCTTACAAACTCATACAAATATTAAAGACAAAATGTAAGCTTATAAGGCATTGATCTTATCCATTTCTTGTCACCATTCATAATCCCCATCCCTACAAGAAAGATGTTTAAAAGTTAAGCATAAGCTTTCACCTGAGAGGGAGAAACTTGAGGTCTCACTCAAACTTATTGCAGAAAAACAAAATTGCAATTTTTCTTGAGCCTTTCAGAGCTAAATATGCACAGGTATATCAACTAAGTTGAAATATAAGGAAAAGCAGTCATCTGTAAGAAGAAATGTGATGTAAGAACTTGTTTATCTGAAAGAGGCCAGCCCTAATACACGTCAGATAGGAGAATTTGGTTACTGATCTTAACCAGTTGCTGAAGGCCAAGTATGTGGTAACAGGATATCATGGAACCCTTTTAGCCACAGATAGACTTCACACCTGCTCGAAGTCTCTTTTCCCTCTTTTCTTCTTTGAACATACGCAAGCAGGATTGGGAGCAGAGTGGCAGAGAGGTTGGAGAAACCCTCTCTTGCGGAAGGCTTGAAAGAAAGGAACATGGAGAGAAAGACACAATGACAAAGGAGGACAATAATTGCTGCAAGACAGAAAACAAAAGGGATAAGTTTCTATAGTTCCTTGAGAAAGCTCCCATCCTACAGCACAGAGAGGGAGGAAGCCCAAACAGAGTTCAGCCTACTACCTGATTTGAGAAGTGGGAGCTATGAGTCTGGGAAAATAAGTGGCTAGAGTTTGTAGGAAAGAGTGTAACAGCTGCATCAAGAAAGGACCACAGAGATCTGCAGAGACTCGCAGTAGAGTATTCCGCCTAATATGCACGAGTGCAGGCATGGAAGGAAATTACCTGGGAGTGAGAATAGAACCACCTGAAGTGATAAAAGAGAGTATATGGCTCTTACGTAGAGCTTGGGACTGTCCCTGTTCCTGCCAAGTAAATTGGAAAACTCACAATTATGAAGCATTGGATAGAGTATCCACAAGAGTTTTGCCTCAAAAATGGGGAACACTTAACCTCAAACACTTTTCTGTCTAGTACAGACTAACAAGTTTTAAAAACAAGACCCGAAAGGTCTGTTTCCATGTTACTTATCCATGTCTCGGAACAGATCTCAAATATAAGAATACAAAAATATTCATCACTCACCAAGGTAAAATTTGCAATATGTGGAGCCAATAAAAAATTATCAGCTGTCCAAAGAAGCAGGGAAATATTATCCACAATGAAATGAAAAATCAGTTCATCAGTATAATTCCAGTCTAAAGCAGATGCTTGAATTACTTCCCCAAAACATTAAAACAGTTATCAAACTGTTTTCAGTATGTTAGAATTTTATGGAGATGATATTACAGGAAAAAAGAATTACTGATTTCAAAAATATCCAGCCATTATTTTTTCAAAGATTTTTTTTTTCTCTAATCCCATCTCTCTCCTCTTCACTCAGTATTCCAATTGCACATACATTAGGTCACCTGATGTTGTCATACATCTCACTGATGCTATAGACATTGCATTTGATGTATTTTCTTTTGTGTTTCATTTTGGATACTTTTTATTGCTATCTTGTCTAGATTACTAGACTTTTCTGCAATATCAGCATCCCATTAATCTCATCCAGTATATATTTTTCAGTTGTTACCTTTAGAAGTTGGATCTCATTCTTTTCATCCATCTTATTAATCTGCTTTCATTGTTGAACATATTTAATATAGTTATTAATAACTTTTAATATCTTTTGATAATTAACATATCAGACTATCCATACATATTTGAAAATTAAACAACATCCTTTTGAGTAATGCATGGGGTCAAATAAGAATTGAAAAGGAACCTAGAATATATAAGGAATTGAATGAAAATGAATACTGTATGCATACCAGAATTTGAGGAAAGTGGCTAAAGTAGTGTCCTATGGAAATTTAAGGTGTAAATTATCCTTATAAGAAACTAGAAAATAAAATACTAAATGCCATCCAAAAGAGCAGAAACAAGATAAGAACATAGTCAATAAAATTTAAAGCAAGAAAACAATAGAGAAAATAATGAAAATTATTTTTATTATTTTTAAGTATCAACAAAATGGAAACCCTCCAGTTAGACTGATTGGGGAGGGAAAAAGAGAGTGATAGTGGACACATAAATCACAAATGTCAAGACTGAAAGAAGAAACCTTATTACAGATCATAAAGACTTTTCAAATATAATGAGAGACTATGACAAAGAATTAAAAAAACAACAACTTACATATGTATACTTAAGAGGAAATAGATAACATGAGTAATCCTGTATGGATTAAAGAAATTGCATAATAAAAATATGTAGAGAAAAAATATTCCTGGCCCAAAAAATTTCCCTAGCAAATTCAACCAAACTTTTAGAAAATTATATTGAGGAACATATCTGCAGTGATGAAGTAAAACCTCTGCAAGTGTGGAGCTCCATAAGTATACAAGAACATTAGCAAACACTGTCTAAATCAGTATTTTCAAATTCAGGTAATTAACTAAAGACTTGCAACATTCTGAAAAATATTTATCTAAGAAAAATGGCTGATTCTAATGGTGAGATTAGTGGCATTTTAGTTTCCCCTATTCCATTCCCATCACTCCTATCCACATTAACTTTGAAAACCAATAACCTCACAATCATGCTAGTTATGACATCATGGAGGCCAGCAGCCTTCAAAATATAATGTGTTTCAACCTTCCCACAAAGTCACAACACCAGATAATTTTTATTTTTGGTCTGTCTTGCAATTCTGTTGAAATAGCCACTGGCATTGCTTGTTTTTACTTGAGCTAAGAACTCAGTTTTAACAGCCTTTTCCCTGGAAGCCTTATCAAAAACAATTAGTGACAAATATTTATCATCATAACTTTCTGAGGCAGCAATAACAGTTTGTATAAACAAGAAACTGACCATGAAATGAATGGTGGGAATGAGATGTCATAGTGACCTTTGCAAAGCCCCAGTCTATTCCTGGCAGTCTAAAAAGCCAGATGCATGTGAGATCTATACACAACCCCACCCAGTATGTAATATTAGATTGAACTTTTTGATAAGTGACAGCAGTAAATAAAGTAAAGGCAGAATTTTAAATTGCAAAAGAGTTTAAAGTGTCCCCCAAGGTACTCATAAAACCTATTGGCAAAGGCTCAGAGACACTTAAGAAAAAATATATGTCCAACCATTGTGTGTACTGCATGCTCAGTTGCTTATTTGTGTGTGACTGTGTGTCACCCCATGGACTGTAGCCCTCCAAGCCCCTCTGTCCATGGAATTTTCCAGGAGAGAATTATTTTCCAGGCAAGAATAAGGGAGCCGGTTGCCATTTTCCTACTCCGGAGAGTCTTACCAACCCAGGAATCGAACTCATGTCTCTTGGGTTCCCTGTATTGGTAGGCAGATTCTTTACCACTTTGTCATCTGGGGATCCCATGTCCAGTCATTAGCTTACTTTTAATATAATCAAGCAGATACCACAATTATTGTATACAACAAATAATACAAATGTTACAGAATTAATTGAGGAAAATCACAAGTAAAAAGTAGTGACTAAAACAAACACAGTAATTCCTGAGGAGTGAAAGAGATCTGATTTCCAGAACTGTTGCATTTTATTGTTTAAAATGCCCAGTTTTCAACAACAAATTACAAATCATGTAAAGAAACAAGAAGGGGGAAAAGTAATAAAAACTCTTCCTAAAAATGTACAGACATTCAACTATTATACAAAGACTTGAAAACAACTATTAAGAATGTATTTAAAGAACAAAAGAAAACCATGTCTAAGAAATTAAAAATATGAAAACAGTATCTTGGCAAGTAGAAAGTATCAATAAAGGAGCAGAATAATATTTGTAGAAATAATAGTCAAAACATAAATTTTGATGAAAAATTAATCTGCATATGCTATAAATTCAAAAAACCGCAGAGAACATAAACCTGAAGATATCCATGCCTAGCCATATCATAGTTGAACTGTGAGAATCCAAAGAGAGAATATTGAAAAGGATAATATTCAAAGTGCTGAAAGAAAGGAAAGAATGTTATCTAATAATTCAATATACAGGAAATTTATCTTTCAAATGTGAAAAAGAGCTTCTTTTACATTTGGGAAGATCGATATATATACTTTTTTCTATTCTCCTACTAAGTACAGCTAACTTCAAAAACATCACATATACAGAACAAATATAAGAAAACTAAGAGATAGAAAGAAGGTAGATAAACTAAGAATCTAGGAACAAGGGGCAAAGTACATTGAGTTCCTGTTTTGTTGTTGTTGTTGTTTTTTGCCTCACATTTGTCACAGTTGGAGATGAAGAAACGGAAAAAATGGAAATGACTATGGCTGCAGTCGGAAGTAAATCTCGAATGAAAGCCTTTTCTCTCTAGCCAAATGACCAGGAAAAAGGGAGAATCTAGCCAGACAAATCTTTAGACAATACCCACTCTACTCCAATGAAGTGCCACAGAAAATATCACATCTATATACTTACCTACAGCAAAATGATAATGAGGAGCCTGAGCTGCCACACTCATGAGGCTATAATGAGATTCTTCAGAATCTTCACCAGGTTACTGTCAGAGAAAGCCAAGTAAAGAGACCATTCAACTCCACCAGTAGTAGCAAAACCTCCACTCATCATGATTTCAGTGGAGACTGAAGGAAAGCCTAAAGTTTCACTGGCACTAAGCATTAAGGAGGAACTCCTACCCATCTCCACTGTGGAGCTCTCAGAGGAGACTTTATGGAGTGTCACCACTTTCAGGAGTTACCACCACACCACTCTATCAGTAGATATGGAACTGCTACCTTTACCTAGATGTGCAACTTACTCAAGTGTCAGTGGAGGCTGAATCAAAAGCCTATACTTTTGCCTTTAATTGAAATTTACAAGACAGTGTCTCTCTCCCCTTCCCTTGTTGGAGTAATGTAACAGGTAGCCAGCTTAAGTTTTTTAAAAAAAGTTTTAAAAGTTTCAACAGTATCACAGCATGATATGAAAATGCTCTGTTTCAACTGAAAGTCAATCATTACACTAAGATCTTAGAAAATCTCAAGCTGTTAGAAAAAAAGTAATTACTAGGTCCCAACATAGGCATAAGAAATATATTAGAATTACTTGACAAAAAGATTTTAAAGCAGCTACAATAAAAATTTTTCACTTAAGTATGAAAAATTTATAGCAAATGCAAAATGGTAAGTCTCAGAAAACAAATAGAAATTATAAGGCAATTATAGAGGATAAAGAAGAATCAAATTAACATTTTGCACCTAAAAAGTATATAAACTAGAAATTTTAGAAAGATCAGTAAATGGGTTCATCACTAGATTGGAGGGAATAGAGGAAGTAATCAATGAACTAGAAAATACTTCTTCTAATATGAAAGTAGAAAATGATAGGAGGATAGACTAAAAAATAAATAATATATAGAAAATGATAGCAATACGCAAGCATAACTCACACCTTTTTAGTTATTAAAGGTAGTTGGATTAACACTTCAAGAAATAGCAGAGATTGGCAAAAGGGTAAAAAACACATGATGGAGCTCTGTGTCTGCTTTGAGTCATAACTTAGATTTAAAGATGCAAATAGTTTATAGTAAAAGGGTAAAAAAGAATATGCTATCTGACATTAACCATAAGAGTGTAGCAGAGGCTATGCTGATATCAGAAAAAAAAATTGACTCTTAAGATAACAACTATTACTAAACACAGAGAAGGATATTTTAGTTGATGAAAAGATGAGTTCTTCAAGACAACTCAGTTCAGTTCAGTTCAGTTCAGTCGCTCAGTCGTGTCCGACTCTTTGCGACCCCATGAATCACAGCACGCCAGGCCTCCCTATCCATCACAAACTCCCGGAGTTTACTCAAACTCATGTCCATCGAGTCGGTGATGCCATCCAGCCACCTCATCCTCTGTCGTCCCCTTCTCCTCTTGCCACCAATCCCTCCCAGCATCAGGGTCTTTTCCAATGAGTCAACTCTTCGCATGCAGTGGCCAAAGTATTGGAGTTTCAGCTTCAGCATCAGTCCTTCCAATGAGCACCCAGGACTAATCTGCTTTAGGATGGAATGGTTGGATCTCCTTGCAGTCCAAGGGACTCTGATGACGCCATCCTTATGGCAGAAAGTGAAGAGGAACTAAAAAGCTTCTTGATGAAAGTGAAAGAGGAGCGTGAAAAAATTGGCTTAAAGCTCAACATTCAGAAAACTAAGATCATGGCATCTGGTCCCATCAAGAAGGCTAAACAATTATAAATACATGCACCTAAGAACAGAGTCACAAAATCCATGTTGTAAAAATGGAAATAACTGAAGAGAGAAACAGAAAATTTCATGATAGTTGGAAGCCTCATTATTCCTCTTTGAACAGTAGATATAACAATTAGGTATAAAATCAATAAATAGAGGTTTAAGCAACAGTATAAGCCAATTAGAGAGCTACACAGCACTCCATGAAACAATAGAATAATGTACATTCATTCAACTACATATTGAAATTTATCTATGATAGGCTGTATGTTAGACCAGAAAACAAATCTCAATAAATGTTGAAATAATTGAAACAACATAAAGTATGTTCATCAAATGAAGTTAGATAACAATAACAATTCAATTTGGGAAGCTTTTAAAATTGTAGAAATCAAACCACATTTCCCTAACTATCCAATAGCCCATCAAAGAAAAGGGAAATTAGGAAATATTTTCAGTTGATTGAAACAAACACACACCGTGCCAAAAAATATAGCTTACAATTAAAGTAGTATATAAAGGGAAATGGGCTTCCTCTTCGTAGGTAGTATTAGTGATAAAGAATTCACTTGTCAGTGCAGGAGAGTAAGAGACACAGGTTCAATCCCTGGGTCAGGAAGATCCCCTGGAGAAGGGCAATACTCCAGTATTCTTGCCTGGAGAATGCCATGGACAGAAGAGCCTGGTAGGCTTCAATCCACAGGGTCACAAAGAGTCAGACACGACTGAAGCCACTAAGCATGCACACATAGAAGGTAACTTAGAACTGTAAACTTGAGTATTGAAAAAGAAGAAAGATCTCAAACCAATAGCCTAAACTTCACATTTAAGAAAGTAGAAAAATAAGGGAAAACTAAACTCTGAAGAATTAAAAGGAAGGAAATAGTAAAGACTAGAATAAAACTTTGACAAGAAAATAAATCAAACAAGAAAACCAACACAACCAAAAGTTGTTTCTATGAAAAGATAAGCAATTAATTAGACTGAACTCAAAACACAAAACAAGCAACTCAGATTCATATATGAAGAATTGTGGGAATATTACAATTGAATGCTGCTGCTGCTAAGTTGCTTCAGTCATGTCCAACTCTGTGCGACCCCACAGAAGGCAGCCCACCAGCCTCCTCCATCCCTGGGATTCTCCAGGCAAAAACACTGGAGTGGGTTGCCATTTCCTTCTCCAATGCATACATGCTAAGTCGCTTCAGTCGTGTCTGACTCTGTGCAATCCCATGGACAGCAGTCTACCAGGCTCCTCTGTCCACGGGATTCTCTAGGCAAGAATACTGGAGTGGGTTGCCATGTCCTTCTCCAACTATTGAATAAAAGGTACTAAATTAAAAAAAGATTATAATGACATAATATGAACACTTTAAGCCAACAAGTTTGGTAACACAGATAAAATAGATACATTCCTATGAATCTATAATGAGTAAACAGATTGAATTAGTAATTAGGGAACTTCTCATAACTCAAACCTTGGCCCAGATGGCTCACTCTTGAATTCTACAAAATACTTAAACTATTAACACAAATTTTTTGCAAACTAATCCAAAAAGTAAAAAGGGAAGAGGAGACCATTCTGTGAGGCCAGCATTAACTTGTTATCAAAACCAGATATGGGAAGGAAAGTAAACTACAGAATGATACCTTTTAAATATAAATTCAGAAGTCCTAAGAAAATTACCAGATAGAAAGAGTGTATTAAAAGTTTTATATATCATGAACAATTCAGATTTATCCTATTGATACAGGTTTGGCACAGGTTTGCTTACAATGGTGATGAAAATGTTTTTATAATTAGATAATGATCATGATTGCCTATCTCAGTGAATATACTGAAAATCCACCAATCCATACATTTAAAAGGATGAGTTTTATAGTATGTGAATTATAGCTCACAAAACTACTCTAAAAAGTAATATGAATCCTACCCAATTTTGTTCAAAGAATTTAACAAGTGGTAACACATAATCCATATTATAAAGCATGTGTTATTTGTGTGCTCAGTCACTAAGTTGTGTCTGACTGTTTGCAACACTATGGACTGCAGCCTGCTAGGCTCCCCTGTCCATGGGATGTTCCAGGCAAAATACTGGAGTGGGTTGCCATTTCCTCTGCCATGGGTCCCGACCCAGGGATAGAACCAGTGTCTGTCTCCCACATTGGCAGGCAGATTCTTTACCACTCTGCCACCTGGGAAGTCCCAAACCAGGTATTACCTGGATCCCAAATTAGAAGGCAGCAAAAGAAAGAAGAAATTTGCAACACAATATTCCTCCCGAATACAGATGCAGAAATACTGGAACAATAACCATTTGAATTTTGCAACATGTATAACAAACCATACATGATGACCAAGTGGGTTTTACATAGATTATACTTTGAAAAGTGCAAACCTAGATTATCCTTTGAAACGTGATCTATTTAACTTAC
The DNA here is from genome assembly GCF_033118175.1 of Dama dama. Classification (NCBI taxonomy): domain Eukaryota; kingdom Metazoa; phylum Chordata; class Mammalia; order Artiodactyla; family Cervidae; genus Dama; species Dama dama. Next base: position 41,561,802 of record NC_083709.1, on the reverse strand, counting down.
CATTCGCAGCTAGTAGAGTGACTAAATTTCTCTGAAATGCTGACTGTTGATGAGAATGATAAGCAACTGGTGCTGTCATATTTTATGGTGGGAATGCAATGGGTATGAGTTCAGTTCAGTTCAGTCACTCAAGTCGTGTCCAACTCTTTGCGACCCCATGAATCGCAGCACACCAGGCCTCCCTGTCCATCACCAACTCCCGGAGTTTACTCAAACTCATGTCCATCGAGTCGGTGATGCCATCCAGCCATCTCATCCTCTGTTGTCCCCTTCTCCTCCTGCCCCCAACCCCTCCCAGCACCAGAGTCTTTTCCAATGACTCAACCCTTCGCATGAGGTGGCCAAAGTATTGGAGTTTCAGTTTCAGCATTAGTCCTTCCAATGAACACCCAGGACTGATCTGCTTTAGGATGGACTGGTTGAATCTTCTTGCAGTCCAAGGAACTCTCAAGAGGCTTCTCCAACACCACAGTTCAAAAGCATCATTTCTCAGCACTCAGCTTTTCTCCCAGTCCAACTCTCATATCCATACATGACCACTGGAAAAACCATAACCTTGACTAGACAGACCTTTGTTGGCAAAGTAATGTCTCTGCTTTTTAATATGCTATCTAGGTTGGTCATAACTTTCCTTCCAAGAAGTAAGTGTCTTTTAATTTCATGGCTGCAATCACCATCTGCAGTGATTTTGGAACCCAAAAAAATGAAGTCTGCCACTGTTTCCACTGTTTCCCCATCTATTTGCCATGAAGTGATGGGACCCGATGCCGAGATCTTAGTTTTCTGAATGTTGAGCTTTAAGCCAACTTTTTCACTCTCCTCTTTCACTTTCATCAAGAGGCTTTTTAGTTCCTCTTCACTTTCTGCCATAAGGGTGGTGTCATCTGCATATCTGAGGTTATTGATATTTCTCCCGGCAATCTTGATTCCAGCTTGTCCTTCCTCCAGCCCAGTGTTTCTCATGATGTACTCTGCATAGAAGTTAAATAAGCAGGGTGACAGTATACAGCCTTGCCATACTCCTTTTCCTATTTGGAACCAGTCTGTTGTTCCATGTCCAGTTCTAACTGGTGCTTCCTGACCTGCATACAGGGTTCTCAAGAGGCAGGTCAGGTGGTCTGGTATTCCCATATCTTTCAGAATTTTCCACAGTTTATTGTGATCCACACAGTCAAAGGCGTTGGCAGTCAATAAAGCAGAAATAGATGTTTTTCTGGAACTCTCTTGTTTTTTCGATGATCCAGCGAATGTTGGCAATTTGATCTCTGGTTCCTCTACCTTTTCTAAAACCAGCTTGAACATCTGGAAGTTCACGGTTCACGTATTGCTGAAGCCTGGCTTGGAGAATTTTGAGCATTATTTTACTAGCGTGTGAGATGAGTGCAATCATGTGGTAGTTTGAGTTCAGATCTGTGGCTCAGATCATTAAGTCCTTATTGCCAAATTCAGACTTAAATTGAAGAAAGTGGGGAAAACCACTAGACCATTCATGTATGACCTAAGTCAAGTCCCTTATGACTATACAGTGGAGGTGAGAAATAGATTTAAGAGACTAGATCTGATAGAGTGCCTGAAGAACTATGGACAGAGGTTTGTGACATTGTGCAGGAGTCAGGGAGCAAGACCATCCCCACGGAAAAGAAATGCAAAAAGGCAAAATGGTTGTCTGAGGAGGCCTTACAAATAGCTGTGAAAAGAAGAGAAGTAAAAAGCAAAGGAGCAAAGGAAAGATAATCCCATTTGAATGCAGAGTTCCAAAGAATAGCAAGGGGAGATAAGAAAGCCTTCCTCAGCGATAAATGCAAAGAAATAGAGGAAAACAACAAAATGGGAAAGACTAGAGATCTCTTCAAGAAAATTAGAGATACCAAGGGAACATTTCATGCAAAGATGGGCTCAATCAAGGACAGAAATGGTATGGACCTAACAGAAGCAGAAGATGCTAAGAAGAGGTGGCAAGAATACACAGAAGAACTGTACAAAAAAGATCTTCACGACCCAGATAATCACGATGGTGTGATCACTCACCTAGAGCCAGACATCCTGGAATGTGAAGTCAGTGATACTTAGATACTTAGAAAGTATCACTAAGAACGAAGCTAGTGGAGGTGATGGAATTCCAATTGAGCTCTTTCAAATCCTGAAAGATGATGCTGTGAAAGTGCTGCACTATATACGCCGGCAAATTTGGAGAACTCAGCAGTGGCCATAGGACTGGAATACGTCAGTTTTCATTCCAATCCCAAAGAAAGGCAATGACAAAGAATGCTCAAACTACCACACGATTGCACTCATCTCACACACAATGGGTATAGTCACTTGGAAAAAATTGCCAGTTTCTTATGAAGTTAAGCATTTACCAGATGACTTTGCAATTTCTTATCTAGGCATTTTCCAATTGAAATAAAAAGTTTCTGTTTATACAAATTCTTGAATACAAATTCTATTTACATCTTTATTTGTTATAAGCAACTCACCCCCAAATGGAGAAAAGAAAAACTTGTGCATATAAATGAAAGGAACAAACTCATGACACATAAAGCATTAATGAATCATAAATGCATTATTTTAAGAGAAGCTAGACTGTAAATGATTTCAAGTGTATCATCCATTTATACGACATTCTGGGAAGGGTAAAACAAGAGGCACAGAACTGAAATCTGTGATTGGCAGGGACTGCGGTGAGAAAAGTGCTTGTCTACAAAGAGGAAAGCCTCTTTTATTAATGTTAAAATATTCTTATGTTAAGTGATACATATTAGAATATGATACATATCATTTAAGCAAATTACATGTGAATCAAATGACTATTTATAACATGACCAAATTAAATTATATGCAATAAATAGGTAATTTAAATGAATATGACACATCATATATGTATCTTTGAAATTTAAAAATTTGACAGAGCACCAGAGTTATTTTAATTTTGATGAATTCCCTTCAGTTTTAAATATCCACACATGTATGTATATGTAGTAAACTACATGTATATGATTCTGATTGTCTTGTATAATTTATTACAGTAACTACACTAACATCAATAATAACCAATAGCTGCATTTGATTTTCACTCTAACTCCAGAAACATAATGTTAGTGTTTTAAGTTTTATTAACTTAAAAGCTTGGAGAGATTAAGATACCATCTCAGAAATTAGGGAGTAGAGCAACTTGGATATTGAGTAAAAGGTATTTACTTTAAAAAATACATTATACTGGACCACTGTATATTTAACTATCCCTCCAAATTTAAAATGTAATGATGCTTTTAATTTTCTTAGATCCTAAAAGTTACTTTGACACATAAAAATTTTATTTTCATGTATCAGAATTTCATATCACATTTTCCATTTTATTTAAGCATTGGTAAGCATCTCTTTATGGTAAAATTCATATTTAACCTAAAAATGAATACAATGTACTATCATAAAAAAGGTTTTTACTTTCAACACTTCCCAAATATTCCTTATCCAATAATAATTAATAAGACATTTCCCCATTATTTTTGAAGTCTTATTTGCAGTTTATTTTATTTATAGGCATAATGTTAGATATTTATGTGTTTTTAGTTATTTTATGCTGCCCATGGGTTTCAATTATTACAACCTCAAGACATACAATTTTTGTGCACTTAAAAATCTGTTGAAAGTAGATCTCATGTTATTACAATAAAGATAAAACAAAATATATGTATAGTCATAGAATTAGACTCCATTAATTTTCTGTTCTCTCTTTTTAAAAGTTATCATTTTAGTACCCTTCCACCTAAACTTTAAGATTGTTTTCTAAAATTATTTAGAAAAACATATTAAAGAATAAAACTTTTCAACAAATATGCTTTTGATCAGTAAACAATAATTAACATAGGACACTCAAGAAAAAAAAAAGTTTCTTATAAAACCAAACTGACATTCAAAGAAAAAGCACAAACTATAATGAAGATAAAACAACTCAGTAAATGCATTTTCTATGAACATTTGCTGATTAAACTATTAGACAAACTATTCTCTCTTGACTGCAAAGACTTGCAGGTTGTCAGCATACAGATAGATACCTAAAGCTGAGCAGAAATTAAGCTTAAAAACAGCTCAATTCCTAGTTGAGAGAATTACATTTTAGCTGATCACTTAGTTGTAGCATATGAGAAACCCTAAACCACAAGACCCAGGTAATATATGCCTGGATTCCTGACCAAAGATGGAGAAGCTCTACACAGTCAGCAAAAACAAGACCAGGAGCTGACTGTGGCTCAGATCATGAACTCCTTGTTGACAAATTCAGACTTAAATTGAAAAAAGTAGGGAAAACCAGTAGACCATTCTGGTATGACCTAAATAATTTCCCCTACAATTTTACAATGGAAGTGACAAATAGATTCTTGGGATTAGATCTGATAGAGTGCCTGAAGAACTATGGACAGAAATTCATGACATTGTACAGGAGGCAGTAGTCAAGACCATCCCCAAGAAAAAGAAATGCAAAAAGGGAAAATGGTTGTCTAAGGAGGCCTTGCAAATAGCTGAGAAAAGAAGATAAGCCAAAGGTAAAAGAAAAGGCAAGATATACCCAAATGAATGGAGAGTTCTAAAGAATAGCAAGGAGAGATAAGAAAGACTTCTTCAGTGATCAATAAAAAGAAATAGAGGAAAATGATAGAATGGGAAAGACTAGAGATCTCTTTAACAAAATTAGAGATACCAAGGGAATATTTCAAGCAAAGATGGGCACAATAAAGGACTGAAATGGTATGGACATAACAGAAGCAGAAGATATTAAGAAGAGGTGGCAAGAATACACAGAAGAACTATACAAAAAAGATCTTCATGACCCAGATAATCATGATGGTGTGATCACTCACCTAGAGCCAGACATCCTGGAATGTGAAGTCAAGTGGGCCTTAGGTAGCATCACTACAAACAAAGCTAGTGGAGGTGATGGAATTCCAATTGAGCTCTTTCAAATCCTAAAAGATGATGCTGTGAAAGTGCTGCACTCAATATGCCAGCAAATTTGGAAAACTCAACAGTGGCTACAGGACTGGATCGTGTCAGTTTTCATTCCAATCCCAAAGAAAGGCAATGACAAAGAATGCTCAAACTACCACAGAATTGCACTCATCTCACACACTAGCAAAGTAATGCTCAAAATTCTTCAAACCAGGCTTCAGCAGTGAAGCCATGAACTGTGAACTTGCATATGTTCAAGCTGGTTTTAGAAAAGGCAGAGGAACCAGAGATCAAATTGCCAATGTCTGTTGGATCATTGAAAACGCAAGAGAGTTCCATAAAAATATCTACTTCTGCTTTATTGACTATGCCAAACTATTTGACTGTGTGGATCACAGCAAACTGAGGAAAATTCTGAAAGAGATGGGAATACCAGACCACCTGACCTGCCTCCTGACAAATCTGTATGCAGGTCAAGAAGCAGCAGTTATAACTGGACATGGAACAACAGACTGGTTCCAAATTGGGAAAAGAGTACATCAAGGCTGTATATTGTCACCCTGCTTATTTAACTTATATGCAGAGTACATCATGAGAAACGCTGGGCTGGAGGGAGCACAAGCTGGAATCAAGATTGCCAGGAGAAATCGCAATAACCTCAAATATGCAGATGACACCACTGTTATGGCAGAAAGTGAAGAGGAACTAAAAAGCCTCTTGATGAAAGTGAAAGAGGAGAGTGAAAAAGTTGGCTTAAAACTCCACTTTCAGAAAAATAAGGTCCATGGCAAAATAGATGGGGAAACAGTGGAAACAGTGGCTGACTTTATTTTTCTGGGCTCCAAAATCACTGCAGATGGTGACTGCAGCCATGAAATTAAAAGATGCTTGTCATTGGAAGAAAAGTTATGACCAACATAGACAGCATATTAAAAAGCAGAGACATTACTTTGTCAACAAAGGTCCCTCTAGCCAAAGTGATGTTTTTTCCAGTAGTCATGTATGGATGTGAGAGTTGGAGTATAAAGAAAGCAGAGCACTGAAGAACTGATGCTTTTGAACATCGCTGTCAGAGAAGACTCTTGAGAGTCCCTTGGACTGGAAGGAGATCCAGTCAGTCCATCCTAAAGGAAATCTGTCCTTAATATTCTTCAGAAGGCCTGATGCTGAAGCTGAAACTCCAATACTTTGGGCACCCGATGTGAAGAACTGACTTATTTGGGAAAAAAAAACCTGATTTGGGAAAGATTGAAGATAGGAGGAGAAGGGGACAACAGATGATGAGATGGTTGGATGGCATCACCGACTCAATAAAAATGAGTTTGAGTAAACTCTGGGAGTTGGTGATGGACAAGTCGGCCTGGCCTGCTGCAGTCTATGGGTTTACAAAGAGTTGGACACAACTGAGTGACTGAACTGAACTGAACTGAGCTGATGTTACTTACTGAAAGACTTCCTGAGTACTCATGGTTTGAATATTCTCTGAATTTCTTATTGCCCTTCCTACTGATATGTATTCCCACCACTTGAAATGTTTATATTTAATGAAATGGCAACCCACTCCAGTATTCTTGCCTGGAGAATCCCATGGATGGAGGAGCCTGGCGGGCTACATTCCACAGGGTCGCAAAGAGTCGGACACGACTGAGTGACTTCACTTTGCATGATTTCGATACTGACTCTAATCAGAGTACCGTTCATGGTACATGCACTAACAAATCTAGAAATACACACACACACACACACACACACACACACAGTTATAAGGCTTTTCCAGCTGCAATGCAGGAGACCCAGGTTCGATCCCAGGTCAGGAAAGTCAGAAAAGAGAATGGCAACCCACTCCAGTATTCTTGCCTGGAGAATTCCGAGGATAGAAGAACCTGGGAGGCGACATTGCCTGGAATTGCAAAGAGTTGGACTTGTCTGAGTGGCTATCATTCACAGTTATACTTTGAACTACTAGACAGAATTCTGAGCATATGTATTCAGAAATATCCTGAACTACAGTTCTTCCCATAAGAGCAGAATTTTTTCACCCTGCCAGACAAGTCTTATTATGGGTTCCTGACTCTCTCAATACTGAGCTTTCCAAGGATGCTAATAGAATGTGATAGAGAAAAGCTTTAGTTTTGCAGTTAAATTTACTAACGATGGCAAAATTCCTGCTTCATTTATTTAAAAATGTGTACTTAAAAGATTTTAGAATCAAATGAAGTAACATATGGAAAGTAGCACAGCTTTTGGTTCAGATTAAATGGTGACTATTATTATCACTAATTTTCATATACTACATTTATCAATGTAAAAACTTCCTTACATAAAAAGTTCTCCAAAAGAAAGTATGTTAGAATTTTAGATTAATTTAATACAAGAATTAATTAAATCTACCCTGGGATTTACAGGGTATATAAATATGTGTGTATAAATATATGCATTAATAATACTGCCCGGGTAGCTCAGCTGGTTAAGAATCTGCCTGCAATGCAGGAGACCCCAGTTCAATTACTGGGTCAGGAAGATCCCCTGGAGGACGGCATGGCAACCTATCCCAGTATTCTTGCCTGGGGAATCCCCATGGACAGAGGAGCCTGCAGGGTTACAGTCCATGAGAATGTGAAGATTCGGACACGGCTGAGCGACCAAGTACAATAGCAACAATACGTCATAAATCACACTGAAAGTGCGGACATTGCAGACAAAGGTTGAAATGTGGTTTCTCAATATAGTTTCATTATAAAATGACTCAATATTCTTAATACATAACAGATAATATAGGCAAGTCATACAGATTATAATTGAATCCTTGGGAGTATCAAGCTAGGAGAGTAAGAAAAAAAGAAAACTATATGCTATACCCTTGATAACACCAGCCGTTAAAAAATATTTTTACAAAAATAAACATTGCCCTTCTATTAATAGAAAGATATTCTTGTATATTTATTTACATAATTTAATTTCTTATAGTACACCTTAAATATATAGGATATGAAGCTAAATAAGCTTTATTTGGTAGTTCATGTGTAGCTTATAGAACATGTTTTACTTTGGGGTTTGTTTGCTTTGTGAATAAACAAAAAAATTTTCAAAGTAAGCACAAATTAAATAAAAGACCATTGACTTTCTTAATAGCATATTCACTTAATGTAGCTAAAACTAAAGTATAAAGATGGAGTTGACTACAAATACGGTTTGTATTTATTTTCTTTTACTGTTAGTTGATTTTTCTTATTTTGAACAATTTGGGTATTGATGATATTGCCTCTATAGTTGTTTTATTTTGTTATGGTGGTGGTTTAATTGCTAAGTTGTGTCTGACTCTTGTGATCCAATGGACTGTAGCCTGCCAGACGCCTCTGTCCATGGGATTCTCCAGGCAAGAATACTGGAGTGGGTTGCCATTTCCCTCTCCAGGGAATCTTCCCAACCCAGGGACTGAACCCTGGTCTCCTGAATTGTAGGCAGATTGTTTACAGGTTAAACTACAAGGGAAGTCGTTTGTCTTGTTATACTGCTAGTGAATTTAAATGAAATTAAAAATCCATTGAGGAAATAAAACTTGTACCCCAAAACACAATAATGAGAAGAATCAAAGAACCTGTCATCTGTATATGAGCAATGGCATATTTCATATCTGGTCAGATATAAACTAGTGAAAACAGAGGTTGAGTCATTCAACTTACATAGTGCTTACACAAGGAGAATAAATATTGACCCCAAGTTTGTTTTTAGGAACAACTCTTAGTTGTGCTGTTTCTGATGCAGTGACACTGCTGCTGTGGCACTAAATGAGTTTCAGTTTTAAGATCTATTTGAGTAGGAATGGTGCCTAAGGGATCTGGGTATTATATATATGTATATATATTTAATTAAAAATGTACCAAAAAAACCCCAAATCATTGTTGTTTGCTGTAAGCATCTGGAATCTTATGAAATCAATACTATTTACACCATTTAATATTTCTACATTTAAACTTTACAGCAGGTCTATATAACCAAAATTATTGAATTTTTACCCTGACTTTAAAAGTTATTTTGTTTCACAATAAGCTTTCCTGACTTTAAGAAGGAAAAACAAACAACAAAAGACATTTCTGCATTAATAATCAGTGTGGAGTTAATAAAAGTAATAATACTTTTAAAAAATAATACATTAGTGTGGGAAAATATATATTATAGCTTTCTCTCTCTCTGGCTCCCTCTCTCTCCCTTCCTGTCTTCTTATCTTCCTCCTTCCTTCCTATTCTCTCTTTCTCTTTCAAACAGAATTTCAATTGAAAGTAGAAAACAAGTTAATTTGAGTCAAAATTAAATGGATTTATTTTCTCCTATTTGGATTTCCTTCTTGGTAATGATGGATGCCAGAATTATCACCACATGTAATAGTAGTTTAGGTGATGGCTAATAGTTAGAATAAATAAAGCCAAATCAATATTGTTTACTAATTTGCACTGTACTAACAGATTTATCTTTGGATATTAGGGACAATATAGGAAGAGAGAGGAGAAGAAGAGAGAGATTCCATATTCATACATTACCACTAAAATAATGAAAGAACTCAACCCCAAAAAATAATAAAAAGTAAAAAAGATAATACAATTTACATTTCCACCAAAAGTATCCAGAGTTTCCAATTTATTCATATTGTCACTGACATTTACCATATTTTTTTTTTAATGTTTTTGATAATAGCCATCCTAATGGGTGTGATTTTGCTTTGCATTTTTCCCTGGTGATTATTGATGGCTTCCCAGGTGGTGCTAGTGGTAAAGAACCCATCTGCCAATGCAGGAGACATAAGAGACAACAGGTTCAAACTGTGGGTTGGGAAAATCCCATGGAGGAAGGCTTGGCAATCCACTCCAGTATTCTTGCCTGAGAATCCCATGGACAGAAGAGCCTGGTGGGCTATGGTCCATGGGGTCCCAAAGAGTCGGACATGACTGAAGTGACTTAGCATGCACGTACTGATGATAATTATTGATGTTGTTTATCTTTCCATATACCTCTTGGCCATTTCTTGTCTTCTTTGGAGAAATGTCTATTCACATTTTTTGTCATTTTGCTATTGAGTTGTAGGAGTTTCTTATATAATTGGAAAGTTAACTCCTCATCAGATATATGATAGAAGCTAAGGTACTGAAAAGCTAGCTCTCTGACAGTGACAACAGGAGATTTATGGAAAATCAGGGTTTGGCTTACCATTATTTCAATGGGAACAAAATGTAAGAGAAAGTATAATTTATCTAGTAAAGTGTTTAAAAAAAGTCTGGATGTCCTCAGTGTCTATTCCATCACTAATCACCTCCAACCTGGATGTTATAGATATTTTCTATTTCTCTCTTTTCATATGCAATAAACATCAAGTATTCTTTTATAAAGGTGAGGTAGGGACCATTTGAATACACTTTCATCTTTGTTTCCAGTTTTGCATCATTTCTCTACTTCACCAGCCTTCTCTACTACACTAGTATCTTACTTTGTCCTACTAAGTGTCTCTTCTGACTTCTCTCCCTCTTCCTCAGAAATGCCAAATTTTCCTTACTGAAAATACAGTTCTATCATGTCATGTTTATGCTTGAACACCTTCACACAAGTCATGTTTTTAAACACAAAACATACACCCTCTACTATGAGATAAAGCTCTTTCATAAAATGTCCTAATCTCCATTTTCTGTGTTGTGACTTAGTTAAATTAACACCTGTTAAGTAGAACTCAGGGTGTTGAGTGATGAACCCAGGTTTTACAAATGACCACAGGGGAGTTGAAGTGAAGTAATTTATTACTCTTAGGTCCTGGATGAAATGCAAGGCATACCTACAGAGACTACGAGGGAAGGTCAAGGAAGGGTGCAGTCACAGAGAGAGAGAGAGGCACAGGATCTGGGACTCATGTCTTTATTGGTCTCTGTCAGTGGAATTCTTAGGGATTCCCAGGTTAAAGCCAGATTGGTCAATTAAAACCAAAAAATAAAAGGGTTTTGGTAAACTCTGCAGTGTCTTATATAATGGATGTGAATGGGGGAAGGCATAGGTCCTGGGAAGCAAGGGAGACTCTTTATCACAAGGGCCATTGATGAAGTCATATCAGGAACTTACATTTACTTGTCACTCTGAGGGCTATTATGTAGAACATGCTCTTGCAGTTTAAGGTTTAAGGTACCTCTGCAGGCTGTTTGGGCAAAAAAGTGGAGGTCGAGGAGGTAGCAATACCATGGAGTAGCTTAGCTAAATTCTTATGACATCTACCAACATTATTTCTACTGCAGTCTGGTTAATGTGTCTGCTGGGCATTCATATCTTTCTTTGTACCTTTTCCTCTCCATTTAATGTTCTTGACAGTTAGAATATTTGGATTTAAAGAAAATGAGCTATCTTTCCTATTGTCAGACATCCCCTCACTCTCTGAGAAAACAAACAAGCTGTTTTTCTCTAAATCTCAAACATATTGTTAACATCTCTTGTTATGATACTCAACCTACCAGGTTTTATTGTCAGTATTCATTTATTCAGCTCTGTTCTTCATTAAATTGTATTTATTGAAGATGAAAAAAAAAATTTGCTCTCATTTGTTTCCAAATCTAGTGTAATTCTTTGAACACCCTAGCTGTTTAGTCAATAGCTCTCAAATATTCAAATTTCTTTAACTATTTAGGAATTTAATCCTACAAAAGTATTTATTTTTTACTAACAATTTATTGATGTCAGTTTGTCAAAATTTAAATGGAAACAGACTATGCTTTATTTTTTCTTAGCATTTCATCCTTCATGTATTTTTCTAGTATTAAAATGTTTTACAAGCCATTTTTTACTGTGGGCTTTATCCAATATTATTTTATATATTTTTATTAAATATTTTAGATATCTGCTTTTGATGTAAAGCCCAATGTTTTGATAATAAATGTTATTTCATAAAAAGGAAGAACAAACACCTTGACATTATAATAACTTTCACACATGATGTTTCAGAAAATATTACTTCAGAGAAAACAAGTGTAGGCATCTTTCAGTCCACTTAATAATCTCATTTCTAAATTTGTAGCCACACACCAGTTGTTACTAAAGAGAAGGCAGATTAACTTCTTTCTATAAGTTGACTTTGAATAATTGGGAGTTAAATTTGAACTGAATTTGGAAAAGTGCCAGATGAAACGGGATGGCCATCTGCACCATATGGTCTTGGAGAGGTTGTTAATGCCCAAGTACTAAGAAAGAAGTTCAGAAAGTTTTTTCTTTTACTGAAAAAGTTGTATCAGCCACTACTGCAAAACATTCAACTGTGAAGAGTGTGAATGTCTTAAGTAATAGAACCAAAACAAGGCCCAAAGATATGTTTGAAGAACATAATACCTGAGGAAAAATGAATAATTATCTGTTTATGGCAAATAAGAGAAAAAGACAAATTGTCATAATAACAAGAAGGTGCCAAGCTAAGATAAGCAAAATAAACCACACATATCTCTAGACAGGGACCATAGAAATGAATTAATATAAAAATTGCTGGGATAGTTGCTATTAAAAAGAGAAAAAGAAAAGTAAAAATATTTGATTCAAAGCTTGTCCCATGTGTAATTTTGTGAAGGCTAGCAATCTGTTTGTTCAAGTATTGCATAAATAGCAAAATTTCACATTATGCTGAGAACAAAGGACATTGTTACTTGTGCCCAAGACAGCGCTTCTTTAACTTTATTGTGTTAGCAATTAATGTAAAAACTCATAGAAGTTTAGTTTTTTTTTTGCTTTTGGTGATTTTAGGTTTGCTTCTTTGTTGCTTTTATGCAGTTTGGTGACTATATAGATATCACATGGTGAGTCCTTAATGTTTTTTGCCTTTTTTTTTTTTTTTTTTTCTTTTTTGGGCAGGGATTTATTTACAGAATAGATGTTATTGGTGTTAACTTCCTTTCCTCTATAGAGCAGCATACACAAATGGCTTAGGTATTACACAGATAAAAGAATATAGAAGCTTGTTGGCAGTAGCCTAATCATTTTAGAGGTACTGTGTCAGAAACTGCTCTACCACAAGCAAATCACACCAGTATAAAGACTAAAATCAAATATATTGAATGATGTAAACTTACCTGTATAGGTTTCTTTTACTCGTATCCCCCGTCCCCAACCCCTATCAGTTCAGTTCAGTTCAGTTCAGTCACTCAGTCATGTCCGACTCTGCGACCCCATGAATCGCAGCACGCCAGGCCTCCCTGTCCATCACCAACTCCCGGAGTTTACTCAAACCCACGCCCGTGGAGTCGGGATGCCATCCAGCCATCTCATCCTCTGTCTTCCCCTTCTCCTCCTGCCCCCAATCCCTTCCAGCATCAGGGTCTTTTCCAATGAATCAACTCTTCACATGAGGTGGCCAAAGTACTGGAGTTTCAGCTTCAGCATCAGTCTTTCCAATGAGCACCCAGGACTGATCTGCTTTAGGATGGACTGGTTGGATCTCCTTGCAGTCCAAGGGATTCTCAAAAGGCTTCTCCAACACCATAGTTCAAAAGCATCGATTTTTCGCGTTCAGCTTTCTTTATAGTCCAACTCTCACATCCATACATGACCACTGGAAAAACCAAAAACCTGACCAGATGGACCTTTGTTGACAAAATAATGTCTCTGCTTTTTAATATGCTATCTAGGCAACCCCTATACACCTTCCTAAATATCTAGGGCTTTTCATTGATGAGAGTCTTTTTCCATCATCAGAATGAAAAGATAGATCAAACGTAAAACCAAAAATAATAATCTGAAATGTGTGTAATTGATATTTGAATCTTAAGCTCGTTCTTCTAAATTTGAGTCTGTGGAAAAATAAGATGTAGCTAGGTGTTCTGATAAGAGGGAAATTAAAGTTTTATATTGCATTTATTCACTAAAAATGCTCTTCTTTTGGATTTCCAGCAACTTATGAATATATTTTACATGTAGAGGTCTAGACACTCAGGCAACTTCTTTGAAGTAGAACCAATTACAGGCTCCTGTAAGTCATGTGAATGTAAGAAACATAATATACATTGTTTTAAGAGTGGAAAATTTCACAAATAGCTGTATGCACCCTTTCAAAGATAATCTCTCTCAAAACTCTTTCCATGCAGTTACTTTTGTGTAAATTAGTAGAGGAGTAAGGAGTTTCCTGGGAGAATAAAGACTGGCCAGTTCCCTTCAGGCACTCAGTATTTCTAGAACTTTCAAATGGATGGAAATGATGTCTACTGAAGAATCTGGGCAGTAAAAGATAGCAGGGGGCTTTAAAATTATTAGAACAGATATTTAGGCACCAACTATATTTAAACATTATGTAGATAGATTAGTTTACAAGAAGAAATGAGTTTAAATGAATCACTGAAGCTTGCTCTTTTATTTATTCATTTTTTGTTAGGGGTCAAGTTATGGGAATTGACTCTTAACTATGTTATTCACTAAAAGCATGTTATCCAAACTGGGCTTAAGGTATCCAGGAAATTTGCTGATATGCATTAAAAAAAGAAAGATATTAAACACAGGCATATACTCAAGCAGTAATAGAATAGCCATTTAATTAAGTCTGGCATAATTCCAAATAATCAATGTTAATATGTAAGACTATATAAAAGTCAGAAATTAAAATGACCTTTGTAAAAAATGAATCCAAAGAGTTATATGTATAATTCAAATAATGTATCTCTTGCCATCATTTGTTCCATACCTGTTTTTTATGAATAGTCTTTTTAATCTTAAAATAACAATTTTATGTAGGAATTAAATTATTCAATAATAAATTTATGTAAATGCCTGCAATCACTATGATATATTTCTATTTAGCTTAATTAAGTCCCACTCATTTTTCATTCTCTGTAAAATGATGAAGAAATAAATAATGCAGTTTATTCTGACTTCCAAGATATCCATTGAAAAATTTTACTTAATTGATCTTTATCTTAAAAACTTGAAGAGATTCTCAAATAAATAAATTAATTAATACTACTTGTAAGAATAATCATTTCATATGATCTTACTATATTGGAAAACTTGCATTAATATAGATTTTTGAGATATTTATTTGTTCTGAACATTATCATCTTTGGAATTTATTAGTGCTAAACTTGTACTGACAGACTATGGGGAAGAGAGTCACTGTTGGTAAATGTTTTAGTTGCTTTTACATTAAAAATCAGTTTGATTAAGTATATAAGAATATGTTCCTAAAATGTCTCATAGCTTTTTTAATTATTGGTGGATTGTTAGAAATAAAAGAAAGTAAAGACTGAAATTGACTTTTCTGTATAATCTCCCCTCCATCAAAATTTTTCATTAAACATAAATATTTTTCTTCAGTTACTGTTCTTCCTCTCAAAATGATACTTAAGCTAGAAATGTCTAATTAAATATGTACTCAAAATTTTTCCCAGGGAAAACTTCATAATATGAAAAAAATGTACAGTTTAAGAATAAAAAAGAAAAAGATTTCCTTTTCATCCATAGGGGACTGGAATGCAAAAGTAGGAACTCTGCAGATACAAGGAGTAACAGACAAGTTTGCTCTTGGAGTAAATAAATGAAGTGGGGCAAAGACTAACAGAGTTTTGTCAAGAAAACACACTGGTCATAACAAACAGCCTCTTCCAAGAACAGATAAGATGACTTTACATATGGACATCAACAGAGGGTCAATAACAAAATCAGATTGATTATACTCTTTTAGCCAAAGTTGGCGAATCTCTATACAGTCAGCAAAATCAAGACCTGAAGCTGAGTTTGGCTCTGACCATGAGCTCCTTATTGCAAAATTCAGGCTCAAATTGAAGACAGTAGGGAAAACTGCTAGGCTATTCAGGTATGACCTAAATCAAAGCCCTTATGATTATACAGTAGAGGTGACCAATAGATTCAAGGGATTAGATCTGGTAAACAGAGTGCCTCAAGAACTGTGAACAGAGGTTCTTAACAATACACAAGAGATGGTGACTAAAACCACCCCCAAGGAAGGAAAAAAACGAAAAAGTCAAAGTGGTTGTCTGAGGAGGCCTTACGAACAATTGAGAAAAGAAGAGAAGCAGAAGGGAAAGATATGCCCAACTGAATGCAGAGTTCCAGAGAATAGAATGGAGAAAAGATAGGCTTCTTAAGTGAATAATGCAAAGAAATAGAGTATGTCAGTAAAATAGGAAAAACTAGAGATCTCTTCAAGAAAATTGGAGATACCAAGGGAACATTTCATGCAAAGATGGGCATGTTAAGGGACAGAAGCAAAAGAGATTAAGAAATGCCTAGAATACACAGAATAACTGTGTATTAAGATGTGGCAAGAATAACTGTACAAAAAAGGTTGTAATGACCCAGGTAACCACTATGGTGTGGTCACTCACCTAGAGCCAGACATCCTAGAGTGTGTAGTCAGTGGGCCTTAGAAAGCATTGCTATGAACAAAGTTAATGGAGGAGATGGAATTCCAACTGAGCTATTTCAAATTCTAAAAGATGATGCTGTTAAACTGCTGAACTCAATATGCTGGCAAATTTGGAAAACTCAGCAGTGGCCACAGGGCTGAAAAATGTCCATTTTCATTCCAATCCAAGAGAAAGGCAATGTCAAAGATTGTTCAAATTACCATTCAGTTGTACTCATTTCACAGAATATGCTCAAAATCCTTCAAGCTAGGCTCCAGCAGTACATGAACCCAGAACTTCCATATCTACAAGCTGGATTTAGAAAAGGCAAGAGGAACCAGAGATTAAATTGCCAACAACTGCTGAGTCATAGAGAAAGCAAGGGAATTAAAAAAAAAAAAAAAGGAACCACACATCTGCTTCATTGATTATGCTAAAGCCTTTGACTGTGTGGTTCACAAGAAACTGTGGAAAATTCTAAAAGAGGTGGAAATACCAGATCCCTTACCTGCTTCCTGAGAAATCTGTATGCAAGACAAGAAGCAATAATTAGATCCAGACATGGTACAATGGACTGGTTCAAAATTGGGAAAGGAGTACATCAAGGTTGTATATTGTCACCCTGCTTATTTAACTTGTATGCAGAATATATTCTGCAAAATGCCAGGCTGGATGACTCACAAACTGGAATCAAGATTGCTGGGAGAATTATCAACAACCTCAGATATGCAGATGATACCACTCTAATGGCAGAAAACACAGAGGAGCTAAAGAGCCGCTTGATTAGAGTGAAAATGAGAGTGGAAAAAGTTGGCTTAAAACTCAACGTTCAAAAAACTAAGATCATGGAATCCAGTCCCATCTCTTCATGGCAAATAGATGGGGAAAAAGTGGAAATAGTGACAGATTTTATTTTCTTGGGCTCCAAAATCACTGCAAATGTTAACTGCAGCCACAAAATTAAAGATGCTTGCTCCTTTTAAGAAAAGCTATTACAAACCTAGACAGAGTATTCAAAAGCAGAGACATCACTTTGCTGACAAAGGTCCGTATAGTCAAAGCTATAGTTTCTCCAGTAGTCATGTACAAATGTGAGAGTTGGACCATAAAGAAGGATGAGCACCAAAGTATTGATGCTTTTGAACTCTGGTACTGGAGAAGACTCTTAAAAGTCCCTTGGACAGCAAGGAGATCACACCAGTCAATCCTAAAGGAAATCAACCCTAAAATAGTCATCGGAAGGACTAATGCTGAAGCTGGAGTTCCAATATTTTGGCCACCTAATGCAGACAGCTGACTCCTAGGGGAAAGACTGATTCTGGCAAAGATTGAGGACAGAAGAAGGAGGCAACAGAAGATGAGTTGGTTTAATGGCATCATCAACTCAATGGACATGAGTTTGAGCAAACTCTGGGAGACAGTGAAAGACTGGGAAGCCTGGTGTACTGCACTTCATGTGTTCACAAAGAGGTGGACATGACTTAACAAGAACAAAATTTTATACTCTTGAGATTATGTTTCTTTAGACATACATATATAATTTTATTTGTTTTACTCACTGCTTGCAACTCCAAAACAATTACAAAGTTCATTACATCCCACAGGAAAATCCCTGGTATCATTGCTTTCACTTAGCAGTAAATGAGAAAATGAATCGAGGCCTACTGCTTTTTATCAAGATCCTTCAAGTCTTATTTTTATTCTTCCTACCCCACTATCTTCCTGAACCTGGTCCTCAGTTTCTGCATCATATACTAAATTTTACAGTATGTTTTCTTGTCTTTAGGCATCCTTCACTTTGACACTGCAATGATCCTCTTAAACTCTGCAGTCTCAAATCCTTTTCTTGAGTGAAGTTCTTAAATTATTCACCAACAGGTACAGGCATGCTTGTATCAATACACTTGTACTTCCAGCCACACCCTTAGTTGCTATGGCAGTGGTAAAGATACTTTGTTTTTGGTTAAAAAAAAGTGTGTATATATATATATATATATATATATATACACACACACACATACATATACATATATATATTTGATTTCCAATCAGTTGCAAACAGATAACACCATAAAGTGTAATAAAAAGGAAACTACTATACAATAGAGAAATAAAGACATAAAATGCAATATCATGTCAATTGTTTTTACATTCCTCAGATAAGATTTTCTTCAAAAAAATTTCTATGGAAATGTATTAAAAACACTCTTGATGTCTCCACTTACCATGTGACAGACTAGCTAATAGTTCATAGAATGCCTCTGATAGGTGGACTATATTTTTGAGTAATAATTTGTTGGAAGACATGAAAAGCTATAGGCACATCCTTTGAATAATGAATATTATTCTTTTTAAAAAATTGAAAACTGTTACTAATTTTTACACTTAAAAAGTGTTGCCACATCTGCATCACAGCTACATTATAAAATCTTTATAGTTTTTCTCTGTATATAATAGACCAGAAGGGTAGATTCTTTTATATTTTAAGTAAATGAAATGTTTTATTTATATTTATTAAGGAACATAATTATCAGACAGTGGGATAAGTTTTGGTGTGTTGGCACCAAAACTAGGGTACAGTCTGGTCTGTGTAAGCAGACTAGTCAACTAAAGAAGCAGGGCATTTAACCAAGGTATGCCAGAAAAATAAAAACATGAAAATCATAGAATCACAGACACTCACTTAACAATATACTAATATGTATTTGATTCAGTCTCAGTGTAAAGAATATAGACAAAATCATGCTGATCTGAATATGATTTGATCTTTAACATGCCCAGCCTCAAGTTATTTGCCTTTTCTAAGTCAAAAAATTTCTGGTGTCTACACAGCAGCATTGTATAATGAACTGGGGCACTCATGATTCTGGCAGATAAAACTGGTAGACAAGACATGGCTTTCTCCCTTATTACCTGTTAAAATATCAAGAGAAGTGTATTAGAGTATAGATTTGAATAATGTAGCAGAGTTTGGCTTTCAGAGATCTGTGGTTATAGGGATCATTGTAGAAATTACCTTTTTTTAATTCACGGAGTTGAGATACACACTGAATTCTAAAAGCAAAAAGAGGCTACCTATGTATACTGAGTCTTACTTACCTCAGAGAGTGTAGGGATCCTGGACAGCAAGGAACTTTTCTTTATAAACCAGCAACAGAAGTTCCACAGGAAGCCTTCCTCTGCATGCCTAGTTCAGAGAAATAGAGACCACCTAGCTCCTTTCCACCTAAGGAGTCCTAGGTTTTAAAAATAATTTACTCCCAGAAACCAGAAGTAAATCTCAGTGAACTGTAGTCTGAAGGCAACAAAATCAGGTGTTTGTCATAACAATAGCATTAATAACCTCAAACACATAATAGTACAGAGACTCTACAATAGAATACTTGCAATGTCCAAGATACAATCCAGAATAAGTCAACATATGGAAAATAAGAAAAATGGGATTAATTATCAAAAGCAAATACCATCTGAAATGACATTGATTTTGGACTTATCATACAAAAATTTCAAAACAACAATTATAAAACATGCTAAAAGATGTATACAACAGTATCTCCTCAACTTCTCTGTAAAAGTTTTATTCTAAGGAATAGTACATAACAATAGTCACACACATTAAAATTAAAAGAAAATATGTACTTTAAAATGCAAATCATTAAAGAGTATAAAAGGACATTGAGTAGATAAAATTCAAAATTTATAGAGAAAACACAGTAGTTACACAATTCTGTGCATCAAATAACAAATCAATGAAATATGTTTTTTAAGTTTAAAATTACAATGAAACCTTGATAAAAATTTCAGTCTTATTAACAGACTTCTGTAAACATCATTTCAAATTAGGTAGATATGTTAGAAAATAATGTCTAGAGAAATTAAAAACATATGTGAGGATTATAAACACAAATATATGTACACTGTGTTTATTATATATGTTCAACCAGGAATATGAATTAATGGTTAAATAGAAAGATCACTATTTAAGCTGGTAGTCAGGATTTAAAATAATCTATAGTAATGGTAAAATG
The DNA here is from genome assembly GCF_033118175.1 of Dama dama. Classification (NCBI taxonomy): domain Eukaryota; kingdom Metazoa; phylum Chordata; class Mammalia; order Artiodactyla; family Cervidae; genus Dama; species Dama dama. Next base: position 41,541,464 of record NC_083709.1, on the reverse strand, counting down.
TGACTGAATGCCATTTCCCCCTTAACTCTCCACATTGAATTTAACTTTCAACAAACTGCTGGAAACCAAAATTAAGACAAATCAATCCAAAATAAATATAGCTTGTATTGGTATTTATTTAAATATAGCTTTATTACCTATTGAATGCAAATGAGCCTAATTTGACAGATTGTTAGATAGGCCTTTGTGCCTTCAACAACATCCAGCCCCAGTATCACATTTCCTTTAGTAATAACAAGTTAAATGTGCTGCTTCCTCCCTCACTGCAGGAAATCTCTTTCCTGGTGTGAGCATCATTTGGCATTAATTAAGCCTACCTATCTCACCAGACATCTAGCAGTTCTAAAAAACTTTAGTTCACAGCTGCCTTGTGGCATAAGCTACAAGTCAGAACTGCTGCTTGCATTTAAAACTATTGCTAACTTTAAACTTTTTCAGTTATAATAAGAAAATAAGTCTGATTTTATATAATGGAGTTAAACAAGTGCGTTGTGAAATACTAACAATGACTAACAGTTTCAAATGACGGATTAAAATAGGGAGATGGAAAATTATGGTGATGCACATAATTCTCAAAAAGTAAATGAAATCATTGAAATCACATAAAAGACACTTCGAGAGAAAAGTGAATGGACATTGTTTTGTTTACTTTTGTTTTTAAATTTTTACTTTGTTGTTAACATGCCACATTTTGATATCTATGAGCTTTGAATGTCATTATGGCATATGGTTATTCACTTACTTGTCTAGCATGCAACCACCATATCTGATGTATTGTGTAAAGTGCTAGAAATAGAAAAAATAGCAAAAAAATTTTTTTTCAGATTTCAAAGAGCCCACAGTTCAGGTGAACCAGTTGTATTAAAGATAACTGCTATTGTAATCACCTGAAAGTGGATGGGAGGTTGTCTATAAAAAGTACAGATGCTCAGGTTTCATGAAGTTAAAGACTTTGAATGTTGTTATCTAAAATACTCCAAGATAATTCTAAGGGGAAATAAGATTTGAGAAACATATTGATGCATCCCATTAAAAGATATATAATTCACAAGAAGTTATCTTTCAAGTATAAAATAAATTTTAGGATATTTTCTAATCAAACATTAAACAAAATATCCAGAAATTTCTAAAATATCTAATTTTTATCTGATTGTTAATGTGATAAATATGCAATAAACTTTAAGAATACAGAATATATCACATATATTTGACAGTAAAAAGACAAAATAGAACTAAAATCGTAATTTTGGATGGGGAGATGTGTTAAAATGTTTTAAAATCTATTATTATTTGAGGAGATTACTATGTCAATGTATTCTAGAATTTAAAAATAAATATTCTAGGTAAAAAATATTAAAGTACCAACTAAAATAGTTTTATTTTAAAGTTAAATACATCCAAATTGATAGCAAGAAATGTGGCATGGAAAAGGGTAACCTTAACCAGTCCATATGTAATGGACTGTGATCTGTTTATAATGTTAGGTAATTAGAAAAGGTAATTAGGAAAAAGGAGTCCAGAATGGTGGTGGCTAAAAGAAAAGGGAAGGAAAAGCCCATGAAAATAGAACAAAAGAAGGTTCGAGGACCGGAGCGAGGACCTCAGGTAGAACAAACAGCACTCCTGGCTAGCCCAGTTTACTTAGGGCAGGCCCAAGGGAGGAGAAAAAACACATAAAGAGGAGCCAAAGGGCTGGGAGTCTCTCTCGCTCTGTCTCTCTCTCTCTCTCTTTTCACTTTGCATCTTTTGGGTCAGCATGCCCTCATGCCTCGAGGATGTATTTTCCTTTATTTTCTAAATAAAACTGAGCTGTAACACTGAGCTGTAACACTGATCTGTCCAAGAGCTATGACACACTGAGGGCTTTAACATCCATCGCTTCAAATTTTTGTTGCAACGAGACAGAACCAAGGAAATTATACACTCCACTGACAGTAGCAAAAGAACAAAAGAAGGGCTTAAAAAATGGAGGTGATTTGGAAGTACACAATATATATATAACTAAATGCAAAATAATTGGTAACACTATGATATGCAAATTAAACATGGTAGATTAAAAACAAAAATAATAATGGTCAGTGTGTATGAAAATGCAAAATCAAACTACAGCTTTTTTTATGAGATAAGTACCAAAATGTTCAAACATTGAATGCCTAAAAGACAACTTATGGGTGGAAATCCTCATAAAATGTTAATGTGAATAAAGCTATGCTAATTTATTACAAAATAGATTTTTTTTTTCTCATCAAGTAGAAATCACTGTGTAATGATGAACTAAGTCACTCAAAAAGCATGAACAATTTTATACTTGTTTTCATGTAATAAGAGAGCCTTGGCAAATATATTTTAAAAAATCGAGAAGTTCAAAGAAAACAAATGTTTACTTTGTGGGAGCTATCAAGACAAATACCCCAACTATAGGTAGTTAAGTTATGATATGTTTTTAAATGTACAATTAAAAAGCACACATATAAAATCCTGCCACAAACAATTACTCAATGCACATTCTTTTCAACAACATTTGACAAACATTTGCAAAAAAAAAAAAAAAAATCATAATACATTAGGCTCTGGAAAAAAAAAAAAAACAAAACCCTTTCAAATAGCTGTAACATATAGGTGTGTGTGTATGTTGGTCACTCAGTCCAGTGTCCAACTCTTTGTGATCCCAGACCCCAAGGACTGTATAGCTTACCAGGCTCCTCTGTCCATGGGATTTTCTCCAGGCAGGAATACTGGAGTGGTTTGCCATTTCCTTCTCCAGTAACATATAGGTAGCCTATACAATGTAATTATGCTAAAAAGGAAGCAAAAACCAACTTAAAATTTCATACATTTAGAAATATGAATATCCAAAAACTGGAAATTTAAAATCAATTGGCAATGCAAGGAGACTAAAATTGTTACATATAAAAACATGAGTTTCTAATGTAGTATTTTGAAGAATGATATATATGTAGAAGAGAAAGAGAAGCTTACGTTTTAAGCGTAGAGGTAACTTAGAATAACAGAATGAAGGCAGGAAGAATGGAAAAACTACACTATAAGATATAAAAAATTAGCAAAGGCAAAATTTGTCTTTAAAAGAATAATATCTAAAAATAACTTTGAGATTGATAAAAAATGCACAGATAAAGTTATTATACATTGTAATATAAATGAAATTAAATGTTAGAAAATGATAATTACTAACAGAATTATGAAAAGCTATTGCTGAGTAATCCTGTAAACATTCAAATAACATTTTGTCCTTTTAATCTTCCTTCAATTTAAATTTCTGAAGTCAATGGAAAATTATGTTTAATCCAAAAAGGAAAGATGTATTTAATACTGCAATTCTATAAATATACTTCATTACAACAACAAAAGGAAAAAAAAAGCAATGTATATCACAGTAACAGAAGAAAAAATTTGGAGAAAAATCGAAACACATGTATCAAAACATTTCATATAAATTTGGATTGAAGAAAAAGCCTTGCTTACCTAATAATTTGGTAATTTTTTCCAGATTGCTTTTGTTTCAACAACTTAGAGATCTATTAAGCAATTTATAAATATTGTTTACATATTGCCAGAATAACATCACACTTTACATTAAATTTATCTGTGATTTTTATTGTGAAATAAAACATTCACAGAAAGTGTATAAAACAGAAATATATAGCATAGTTAATGATTATACAATAAATTGTCATAAAACAATCATCCAATACATAGTTTCAGTCACAACAGAAGTCTCTATCCCCCCAACATTCCTCTTCTAGATCCCCCTGATCATTTTAGAGTAAACACCATCCTGACATTTATAGTAGTCACTCCCTTGCTTTTCTTTACAGTTTTAGTGTCATAAATGTGCTCCTTAAGCTGTAAATGGTGATATAGACAAATAAATTAAAAGACTGGAAACTCAAGGATGAGACTTATGGACCTGAGAATCAGAAGGCAGAAAAACATTGGTTAATGCAGCTTTGAAGAAACTACAAACTGGGCTTGATTACTGCCTCTGTAATTATTAGTGAACTGCTGGGGTGCAACTGAAGGGACAAGAAACAAAGGGGAAGGATAGAGTCATTCCTTTCTCCTTCAGTTTCCAGGGAAGCACTGTCATCTCTATTGACACAACTAACTGGAAGTTAGCAGGTTTAGGGAGTACTACTCCAGATCATAAGGGATAGTGTAGAATAGGTTTAAGAAGAGAGAAAATATTCTAATAGTCATCACTCCTCATGTGTAGTCTCCTTGCTTCATTCTTGAGCGCCTATAAATGATACTGAAGACAGCTGCCAAAAAGAGATTATCAGAATGGAAGTCCAATTATATCACTACCCTTTAGTGTCCCTCAAGGTCTCTCAGGATAAAAGAGTATTTAAAATAAAAGACTTAGGAAACTAGTCAAGATGGCAAAGTAGGAGGATGTGGAACTCAGCTTTTCCTCCTCAAACACACAAAGCATTCAGAAACTAAGAGCAACATTGAAAAACTAAGATTCAACATTCAAAATACTAAGATCATGGCATCTGGGCCCCTCACTTTATGGCAAATACATGGGGAAACAATGTAAATAGCAATAGACTTTATTCTCTTGCACTCCAAAATCATTGCAGATGTTGACTGCAGCCATGAAATTAAAAGACACTTGCTCCTTGGAAGAAAAGGACAAACCTAGACAGTGTATTAAAAAGCAGAGACATTACTTTGTTGACAAAGATCTGTCTAGTCAAAGGTATGGTTTTTCCAGTAATTATGTGTGGATGTGAGTGTTGGACCATAAAGAAGGCTGAGCACTAAAGAATTGATACTTTTGAACTGTGGTGTTGTAGAAGACTCTTGAGAGTCCCTTGGGCAGAAAGGAAATCAAACCAATCAACCTTAAAGGAAATAAATCCTGAATATTCATTGGAAGGACTGATGGTGAAGTTGAAGCTCCAATACATTGGCCACCTAATGTGAAGAACTGACGCATTTGAAAAGACCCCGATGCTGGGAAAGATTGAAGGCGAGAGGAGAAGGGGACAACAAAGGATGACATGGTTGGATGGCATCACCAACTCAATGGACATGAGTTTGAGCAAGCTCCAGGAGATGGTGAAGGACAGGGAAGCCTGGTGTGCTGCAGTCCATGGGGTTGCAAAGTGTTGGATAAGACTGAGCAACTGAACAGCAACAACAAATAGAACAATTTTCATTGAAAATTAACTGGAAACTGGCAGGAAAACGTCTATACAACCAAGGCTCTAAGAAATATTTACATGGAATGAAGAAGAAAAAGGAAAGAAGCAATTGGGTTAGGACCTATACCCTTGGGAAGGGACTCGGAATAAAAGGAAGGTTACAGGTGTGAAGATCCTCCCTGGAGAATGAGTAGTCTGAGACATATTTGGTGCTCCAGTCCTGAGGCCAGCACAAGGAAGATGAACTCCTTTGGCTGCTTGGAAACCCAGTGGGACTACAAGTGACTACCAGTTTAAAGCAAGTACACAGTTGTAGGACATGTAGGAACCTGATGGTAATCAAAGTTAGAACATAGACAAGAAAAACAAAAAACAAACAAACACACACACACACACACAAAAGCTAATAAAATAAAATAAAATAAAAAGATCCATGTATACAATGCTTGCAAGACACTCACTTCAGAACTGAAGATGCACACGAACTGAAAGTGAGAGGATGGAAAAAGATATTTCATGCAAGCAGAAAGAACAAGAAATAAGAGATAATGATACTTATATCATTATAAGTATATTATTATACTTTAATAAAAAAGCTATAACAAAAGACAAAGAAGGACGTTATATAATGATAAAGGAATTAGTACAAGAAAAGAATGTTACACTTGTTAACATATGCACCTAATATAGAACACCAAAATATATGGAGCAAGCATTAGCAGATAGAAAGGGAGAATTTTATAATACAATAATAGGAAGGTGCTTTAATACTCCACTTCCACCAGTATACAGAAGATCCATAAAGAAAATTTATAAAGAAACAGTAATCTTGAATGGCACAATAGACCAATTAATCTTGATAGATATATATAACACATTCCACTCAAAAGCAGCAGAATATCCATGGACCATTTTCCAGTAGAGACCACACCCTGTGTCACAAAACAAGCCTTCAGTAATTTTAGAGGCTAGACAATATATCAAGCATTTTTTTCTAACCACAGTAGTATGAAACTAGAAGTCAACTACAGAAAGTAAAAGGAGGAAATAAAAAACACACAGAGACTAATCAACAAGCTACAAAAAACTAATGGGGCAGTGAAGAAATCAAAGAGGAAATCAGAAAATATCTTGAGACAAAAGAAAATAGAAAAAACAGCTTTCCAAAACCCATGTGAGCAACAAAAGCAGTTTCAAGTGGTAAGTAGTTAGTGATGCAGTCCTACCTCATGAAACAAGAAAATTCTCAAATAAACAACCTAGTATACCTTATAGAGGAATTAGAAAAAGAAGAACAAAGTAGCATCAGCAGGAGGAAAAAAATAATAAAAATCAGAGAGGAAATAAAAAATACTGAAAAGTCAATAGAAAATATCGGTGACACCAAGGACTGTTTTTTGTTTTTGTTTTTTTTTAAGACAAGCAAAATAAAGAGCATTTTAGTGTGACTCTTCAAGAAGAAGATGTTAAATAGACAAAACAAGTAATAAAAGAGAAACAACAATACCACAGACACACACACACACACACACACACACACACACACAAATCACGAGAAGACTACACATAGTCATCTGCCTATAATTAGGACAACTTAGAAGAAATGGCAAAATTTAAACAATTTGTGAAGACTAAGTCAAGAAGAAACAGACAATTTGAACAATTGATCACTAGTAAACAGAATTTATAATTTAAAAAACAAAAACAAAAAACCTCCCAGCAAACAAACGTCCAGGACCAAATGGCCTCACAGTGAGATTCTACCTACATAATAAAGAGGAGCTAATATCTGTTCTTCTCAAAATATTAAAAAACAAAACAAACAAAAAGAAAAAACGATTCATTGCTAACTTCCAAATTCACTCAAGAGGGCCATGGTTACCTTGATATCAAAACCAGAGAAAGACAAATCAAAGCCAATACTCTTTATGACTATAAATGCAGAAATGCTCAACAATAAATGAGTGAACTGATCCCAACAACATATAAAAAGCATCATACACTATAAAGTTGGATTTATTCCAGAATTTCAAGGATGATTTAATATTGGAAAATCAATCACTGTGATATGTGAGGATAAAAAATAAAGATAACATTTCATCTCAAATGCATTTGACAGAATTCAACGTACATTCATGATAAAGCCCTTATCAAAGTGGATATAGAGGGAACACATGTCAACATAACAAAGGCCTTTATGACAAACTCACAGCTATCATTATACTCAATAGTCAAAAGTTGAAAACCTTTTCTCTAAAATCAGGCACAAGACAAGAATTCCCGCTGTCAACACTTTTGTTTAACATAGTATTAAAAATCCTAGCAATAGCAATCAGACAAGGAAAATAAGCAAAAGCATCCAAATTGAAGGGAAGAAGTAAAATTGTCACTATCTGTAGATAACAAGATACTATATATTGAAAATTCTAAGTCTTCACCAATAACAATTAGAACTAATAAATGAATTCAGTAAAACTGAGACATAAGTTTAAATGCAAAAATCTGTTGTTTCTTTATACACTGGTATGAAATGTCAGAAAGAGAATGCAAAAAGCTGTTTTAAAACCACAACAAATAGAATAAAATATTGGAAATAAAATTAACCAAGGAGGTGAAAGAACTATACTCTAAAAACTATAAAACAGTGATAAAGGAAAGTGAAGATTATACAAAAAATGGAAAAATATCTCATGCTCTTGGGGTGGAAGAATTAATATTGTTAAAATGTTTGTATTACCCAAACCCATCTACAGATTTAATCAATCCTTATCAAAAGACATATGACATTTTTCACAGAACTAAAACAAGTAATTATAATATTTAAATGGAATCACAAAAGACCATGAGTTGCAAAAGAAATCTTGAGAAAAAAGAACAAAGATGGAGGTTTGACATTCCCTGACTTCAGACTGTAGCACAAAGCTACAATAATCAAAACAGAATAGTATTGTCACAAAAACAGACACAAAGATCAATTGAACAGAATAGATTTTCCATAAATAAACCTATACAAAGTAGGCAAGAATATACAGTGGAGAAAACATAGTATGTTTAATAAGTAGTACTGGAGAAAATGAAAATCTGCATGTAAAACAATTAAATTAGAACATTTCCTCATGGTGTATACAAAAATAAACTAAAAGTGGGGGGAAGACCTAAATGCAAGACCTGTAACCATAAAATTCCTAGAAGAGGATATTGGTAAAACACTTTTAGACATGTATCTTAGTAATACTTTTTTGGATCAGTCTCCTAAGACAAAAGAAAGAAAATTAAAAATAAACAAATAAAACCTAATTGAAACTGTTAGCATAATGTTTCATTTCACAGCAAATGAAACTGTTAGCATAACAAAAAGACTTAATGGGAGAAAATATTTGCAAATGATATGACAGACAAGGCATTAATTTCTGACATATATTAATAGTTGATACAACTCAATGTCAAAAAATAAAAAACCCTAAATAGACATTTTTCCAAAGAACTCACACAAATGGCTGACAGTAACATGAAATGAGGCTCAGGATCCTGAAGAGACCCTGAATGAGGTCATGGCAACCCACTCTTGTACTCTTGCCTAAGTAATGCAAATGGAAATGCAAATGGTAACAGCAAAGTATTTATCACCTCTTATCTATCAGAATGGCTATCACTGAACAGTCTTCAAATAAATGTTTCTAAGGATATAGAGAGAAGGAAACCTTTTATACTGTTGGTAGGAAAGTAAACTGGTGCAACTACCATGGAAAACAGTATGGAGTGTCCTCAAAAAACTAAAACTAAAACTGCATTATGATCTAGCATTTCCATTCCTAGGTACATATCTGTTAAGAAAAAGTAAATACCAATTGAAAAAGATGCTTACACCCTGATGTTCACAGCAACAATAGTTATGATAACCAAGACATGTAAGCAACCTGTATGTCCGTGAAGAGATGAATGGATAAAGAAGTGATAAATACACATACACACTGGAATATTAATCAGCCATAAAAAAGAAAAAATTCTGCCATTTGTAATAATATGGATGGACTTAGGGGAATATTATGTTTGGTGTAATCATTCAAACTGAGAAAGAAAAATAATGTATGTTGTCACTTATATGTAGAATCTAAAAATATAAAACAAGTGAATGTACATAACAAAAGAGAAACAGACTTACAGATAGAGAAAACTAGTGGGTATCTGTAGGGTGAATAAAGGATGGAGGGGCAAGTTTGGAATACAGGATTAAAAGATATAAACTACTATGCATAAATAAGTAACAAGGATATAATATTATATAGTATATAGCATATTATATACTATATTATTGTATAGTACAGCAAATTATAGCCATCATCTTGTAATAACTTTAAATGAATTATAATCTATAAAAATATTCAATCACTACACTGTAAATCTAAAATTAATATATTTGATAATATTGTAAATCAACTATGTTTCAATAGAAAAATAAATAAGTGAAATGACTTCCATGAACCTTATAATCTGACCTCCCACTTCTTCATTGTCTTCTTTCTTATAAATCTAGTTTGATCTCAGTGCTATTTCTGGAATGAGTCAGGAATGCCCTCTCTTGGGATATTTCTATGTTTGTTCAACTTTCTCAGCATTCTGAAAGCTTACTTTTTCCACTCATCCCTATCTCTGCTCAAATTCCTCTCTCAATAGGCCTTCTCTATTTCAAATCCTGAAAGATGATGCTGTGAAAGTGCTGCACTCAATATGCCAGCAAATTTGGAAAGCTCAACAGTGGCCACAGGACTGGAAAAGGTAGTTTTCATTCCAATCTCAAAGAAAGGCAATGCCAAAGAATGCTCAAAACTACTGCTCAATTGCACTCATCTCACACATTAGTAAAGCAATGCTTAAAATTCTCCAAGCCAGGCTTCAGCAATACGTGAACCGTGAACTTCCAGATGTTCAAGCTGGTTTTAGAAAAGGCAGAGGAACCAGATATCAAATTGTCAATATCTGCTGGATCATCAAAAAAGCAAGAGAGTTCCAGAAAAACATCTATTTCTGCTTTATTGACTATGCCAAAGCCTTTGACTGTGTGGATTGCAATAAACTGTGGAAAATTCTGAAAGATATGGGAATACCAGACCACCTGACCTGCCTCTTGAGAAACCTGTATGCAGGTCAGGAAGCAACAGTTAGATCTGGACATGGAACAACAGACTGGTTCCAAATAGGGAAAGGAGTACGTCAAGGCTGTATATTGTCACCCTGCTTATTTAACTTATATGCAGAGTACATCATGAGAAACATTGGGCTGGAGGAAGCGCAAGCTGGAATCAAGACTGCCAGGAGAAATATCAATAACCTCATATATGCAGATGATACCACCCTTATGGCAGAAAGTGAAGAAGAACTAAAGAGTCTCTTGATGAAAGTGAAAGAGGAGACTGGAAAAGTTGGCTTAAAGCTTAACATTCAGAAAACGAAGATCATGGTATCCGGTCCCATCACTTCATGGGAAATAGATGGGGAAACAGTGGAAAGAGTGGCTGACTTTATTTTTCTGGCCTCCAAAATCACTGCAGATGGTGATTTCAGCCATGAAATTAAAAGACGCTTGCTCCTTGGAAGGAAAGTTATGACCAACCTAGACAGAATATTGAAAAGCAGAGACATTACTTTGCCAACAGAGGTCCATCTCGTCAAGGCTCTGGTTTTTCCAGTGGTCATGTATGGATGTGAGAGTTGGACTATAAAGAAAGCTGAGTGCCGAAAAATTGATGCTTTTGAACTGTGGTGCTGGAGAAGACTCTTGAGAGTCCCTTGGACTGCAAAGAGATCCAACCAGTCCATCCTAAAGGAGATCAGTCCTGGGTGTTCATTGGAAGGTCTGATCTTGAAGCTGAAACTCCAGTACTTTGGCCACCCAATGTAAAGAGCTGACTCATTTGAAAAGACCCTGATGCTGCGAAAGATTGAGGGCAGGAGGAGAAGGGGACGACAGAGGATGAGATGGTTGGATGGCATCACTGACTCAATGGACATGGGTTTGGGTGAACTCCGGGAGTTAGTGATGGACAGGGAGGCCTGGCGTGCTGCAGTTCATGGGGTCTCAAAGAGTCAGCCACGACTGAGTGACTGAACTGAACTGAACTGATCATCATATTTACCTTACTTCCTTTGTCTTCATCACTTTATCTTTTTGCTACTATATCACTCACCATTTTGACTATCACCTTCCAGCTGTTATATTTTGCTTATATTTTGTATTGTCTTTCTCTGTTTAGTAGTATATAAGATGCCCAAGTGTAGGCATTTTTATCTTTCTAAATCCCTTGTGCTTAGAACAGTGACATTTATCTAACAGAAATTTTATTTAATTCCAATTTTTGGTGTAATGTTTTTAAGAACTTGATGTCTAACTCATTTTTTTGTCTGTACTACTCTTATATCATAGGGCTTTATAAGAAATGCAAGAAAATCCACATACAATAAAATATTTTTCATGTTCCTCAACACATATTCGACAATCAGTTAATACCAGCTATATTGGTACTGTTATTTATGTTAGTTTATTATTATTATTTACTATGTTAGCAATAGTGATGGGCTTCCCCAGGGCCTCAGGGTAAAGATTCAACCTGCAGTGCAGGAGATGAAGTAGACATGGGTTCAAACCCTGGGTTGGGAAGATCTCCCGGAGGAGGGCATGGCAACCCACTTCAGTATTCTTGCCAAGAAAATCCCATGGACAGAGGTGCCTGGGCTTCCCTGGTGGCTTAGAAGTAAAAAATCTGCCTGCAATGCAGGAGACCTGGGTGCAATCCCTGGGTCGGGAAGAGACCATGAGTGAGGTCATGGCAACCCACTCTAGTACTATTGCCTAGAGAATCTCATGGACAGAGGAGACTGGCAAGCTGCAGTCCATAATATCACACAGCATTGGACATGACTGAAGTGACTAAAAAGCAGCAGCAGCAGAAGAGACTGGCGGGCCTTTGTCCATGGGGTCGCAAAGAGTATGACATGAATGAAGCAGCTGAATATGCAGTCATAATTAATGATTGTAATATTTTTGAAGGGGCAGTGAAAAGCATATTTTTTTTAAAGGGAGGATACATTTTCAGAAATATTAGAAAATAATCATGGCACAACAGGACTCTTTAATTGTGGCATTTTCACTTGTAGTAAATATGGTAGTCTTGGTTTGCTTAAGTAACTATTGTATTGTTTTTGGATATTTTGGCATGCCTCTTTGCTAAAAAGATGTCATGCCCGACTCTTGCAACACCATGGACTGCAGCATGTTAGGCTTCCCTGTCCTTCACCATCTCCTAGAGCTTGCTCAAACTCATGTCCATTGACTCAGTGATGCCATTCAACCATCTCACCTCTATTGTCCCCTTCTCCTCCTGCCTTCAATCTTTCCCAGTATCAGGGTCTTTTCTAATAGATCGACTCTTCACATCAGGTGGCCAAAATATTGGAGCTTCCGCATCAACATCAGTCCTTCCAATGAATATTCAGAATTTATTTTCTTTAGGGTTGACTGGTTTTATCTCCTTTCTGTCCAAGGTACTCTCAAGAGTCTTCTACAACACCACAGTTCAAAAGCGTCAGTTCTTTAGTGCTCAGTCTTCTTTATGGTCCAACTCACATCCATACATGATTACTGGAAAAACTATGTTTTTGACTAGATGGACCTTTGTTGGCAAAGTAATATCTCTGCTTTTTAATATGCCACCTAGGTTTGTCATAGCTTTTCTTCCAAGGAGCAAGTGTCTTTTAATTTCATGGCTGCAGTCACCATCTGCAGTGATTTTGGAGGCCAAGAAAATAAAGTCTGTCACTGTTTCCGTTGTTTCCCCATCTATTTGCCATGAAGTGATGGAACTGGATGCCGTAAGGTTTTTTTGAATGTTGAGTTTTAAGCCAGCTTTTTCATTCTTTTCTTTCATCTTCATCAAAGGGCTCTTTAGTTCCTCTTCACTTTCTACCATAAGGGTCATGTCATCTGAATATCTGAGGTTATTGATATTTCTCCTGACATTCTTGATTCCAGCTTGTGCTTCCTCCAGCCCATCATTTCACATGAAGTACTTTGCATCTAAGTTAAATAAGCAGGATACAATATACAGCCTTGATGTACTCTTTTTCCAATTTGGAGCCAGTCCGCTGTTCCATGTCTGGTTCTAAATGTTGCTTCATGACCTGCATACAGGTTTTCCAGGAGGCAGGTCAGGTGGCCTGGTATTCCCATCTCTTTAAGAATATTCCACAGTTTGTTGTGATCCACACAGTCAAATGCTTTAGTGTAGTCAATGAAGCAGAATTAGATGTTTTTCTGGAACTCTCTTGCTTTTTTGATGATCCAACAACAGATGTTGACAACTTGAACTCTGGTTCCTCTGCCTTTTCTAATCCAGCTTTAACATCTGGGAATTCTTGGTTCATGTACTGTTGAAGCCTAGCTTGGAGAATTTTGAGCATTACATTGCTAGCTTATGAAATGAGTGTAATTGTGAGGTAGTTTGAACATTCTTTGGCATTTCCCTTCTTTGGGACTAGAATGAAAACTGACATTTTCCAGCCCTGTGGCCACTGCTGAGTTTTCCAAATTTGCTGACATATTGAGTGCAACACTTTCACAGCATCATCTTTTAGGATTTGAAGTAGCTCAGCTGGTATTCCATTACCTCCACTAGCTTTGCTCATAGTGATGCTTCCTAAGGCCTATGCCTGGTATCTCACAAAGTGCTAGCCAAGAGGACTTCATTTCCATATACCCACACCCTTAATCTAGGAAGGCCATACCACTCTAATGGTAGAAAGAAAATAGGAACTAAAGAGCCTCTTGATGAGGGTGAAGGAGGAGTGTAAAAGAGCCAGCTTAAAAAAAAAAAAAAAGATCATGGCATCTGGCCCCAAATTCTATGGCAAATAGAAGAGTAAAAGGTGGAAGTAGTGACAAATTTCCTCTTCTTGGGCTCTAAATAATCACTATGGATGGCAACTGCAGCTCTGAAATCAGATGATTGCTTCTTGGCAGGAAAGCTATGATAAATCTAGACAGTGTGTTGAAAAGCCAAGACATCACTCTGCTGACAAAGATTTGTATAGTTAAGGCTATGGTCTTCCCAGTGGGCACATAAGGTTGTGAGACCTAGACCGTAAAGAAGGCAGAATACCAAAGAATTGAGGCCTTCGAACTGTGGTGCTGGAGAAGTCTTCTGAAAGTCCTTTGGTCAGCAAGGAGATCAAACCAGTCAATCTTAAGGGAAATCAACCCTGAATACACATTGGAAGGACTGATGCTGAAGCTGAAGCTCCAGAATTTTGGTCATCCGATGTGAACAGCTAACTCATTGGAAAAGTCTCTGATGCTGGGAAAGATTTAGGACAGAAGAAGAAGAGGGCATGAGAGGATGAGATGGCTGGATGGCATCACTGATACAATGGACATGAACTTGGGCAAACTTCAAGAAATGGTGAGGAACAGGGAGACCTGGCATGCTGCAGTCCATGGGGTTGCAAAGAGTCAGACATGACTGGGCAGCTGAACAAAATCAACATAAAAGCAAACCCAGCAATAAAATTCTAAGACAATGATTCTCACATGCATGTTTTTCAGGAATTCATGGAGTATCAGAAATATTCTAGCCAGAGACCTCAAACTGAAAGTGTTAGATGATTTTCAGGAAAAGACAGTTTCTACGAAAGACCTTTTAGATCTAGTATTTCCAGATCCAGTGAATACCAGTATGTGAGTAGTTTCTTCCTCAATCCAATGGAACAAAATTCAGAACCACATATTATCAGGTTTAATCTTTGTGCTCTTATTCTTTATTTTCTCAGCTTTCTAACAGTCCTGAAGATTTTAATTTGGAAATAAGATCTAGACTCTAGCTTTTATTTGATCCCAACCTAAAAGTGAACCACCAACTATGACCATAATCTTTCTCTTAATTTTCATTTGTATTGCAGTGCTTATAATTTCGAGTCTCAAATGTTATACATTTTTCAGTAACATCACATTATTTGATAAATGACCATTAAAGAAGTTCAAGGAAATCTGACACTGTCAGAAGTTAAGCCTCACCAATATACTACCAAAACATGTGAAATAGTGGTATATATTTGGATTGAACATGTCTCCAAGATTATGTCCTTGATTTAGGCTGAAAAAATGACTTGAAGTCTGAGAACAGAAAAGAGTGTATACATAACTGATGGATGTGTGAACTGTTATACATACTTGGTTAAGCAATTTGGCATCATTTTTAAAAGGCAGTGCTTCCTTCTACCTGATGACTCAACAATTGTATTCCTGGAATCTGAAAAATTTACTTTTGTGCATGTACACAAAAAGATCCAAAACAAAGATAAGTAACATCTCTGTTTGTAATAGCACAAACCTAGAAGCAATGCAAAGACCCATGAGTGTAAAATGAAAAACAAAAATAAATAAACCTGTATATTTGGAACCATATTTAACAGTGAAAATGAGTCAAAATAACTTCACATTACAAACTGTATGAAAATTAGTGACAAAATGTCTAATGAATAAAAGTAAGTCATAGATATATAACTTCATAAAATTAATAAATAAGTAGAATTTTAAAAATGTTAATAACAGAGGAGGGCAAAGGTTATTTATTGAGAGAGCTGCAAAATTGTGATTTTAATTCAGCTGACCAAAAAGACTTACTGAGGTAAATTTGCATAAAAACTTCAAGGATGTAAAGAAATCAACCGTTTGTCCATCTAAGAGATTAGTACTCCTGGTAGAGAAAAATAACTGAGGTAAAAGTCCCAGGGCATGCCCAACTGCTGTCTAATTTGAATCCTATATCTGAAATGTTTTGTTCTACCCATCACTTTCTCTATGTTCTGCAGTCTTTTTTAGACTGGCTAATTCCTACTTAAAATTTAATAAGTCATCTCCTGTAATGTATTAAAAGCCTAATTTGAATTATTTTAACTGATATAGATGCTCCCCCCTTTTGCTTTTCTCTCACATAACAGCGTACTATTTACAATTAAATTTCATTGTTCATCTCTCCATACATAAAACAAGCAGGAATAGCTTTACAGTTAGTGATTCTTCTGAGAAATGGACAACTTTTTCCAGATAAAAATTATCTCAAGATATTGACAAAAGGTGATTAGATGAAACATAAATTCCACAGCATTAACACTCCTCAGGGAAGAATCACTTATGTCTCATATTCAGCATTCCAAATGGAAATTGTCAGTGATAGCCATTACCTTTGTGGAAATGGAATAAAAGAAAAAAGCTTGACAGCTAAGTTGAAGGAAGAAAATATATTGTATTTCAAATAATAGCTGGCATAATGGAAATTCACAATGGTGCTTTTGGAAAAGTACCTTCTCAATTGATGTAATGTCTGTCAGATATGTAAGTCATGTGAAATATTTAACTTGTCCGAACAAGAACTAAAAAGCAAACAATCTACCTGGAATCCCCTCTTAAAAGAATTAAAGATTACCTAGAAAAGCTGTAAAACTTTCCTCCTTATCATGCAGTTTGATAAAATGAAAAGAAGGAAGGAAATCATACACATTCTCAGTCACATTTCCTTTTCCGAGTCTATGTAAAATTAGATGATGCTAACTAAGAGGACTCATTTGGTCTAATATTTAGCTAGATGTTATAAGAGTATTTCCAAGAACCTACTTGGCTTTTTGTTCCTGAACTCCTGTTTAGAATATGTGTAGCTATCTATAGCAAGTTTGATATCATCTGTGTATCTCTCCATAAGGCAATTACAAAACTCCTCTTCTAAGAAGTTAAATGACTTGGCTTTAAGTGACTGTTGCCACCAATCCTACTTATAGCTATTACTATTTTTTCCTAATGGTGGGTTTTGAGGTCTACTGTCAATTTGATTAAATTCTTTCTTCTACTTGATTCCCTAGACCGTTACTTTTGTTGCCTGTCACACCCAAAATCCTCTTGGTGCCTAATTTTAACCTTGTTCCGTTCTCCTCATTAAAACCTTTTCTCCTAGTTAACTCAAACTTCTGAATTTACATGCCAGCAGCATACACAGTAATTATATATGTTGTATATGTCATGGATATGATATGATAGGTACTTAGTGGACAATACAGACTTCAAACCAAGCCTGTTGTATTCCAAAGTCTTTTCATTTCTGGCTGTTTGTTTTCCAGGGTTAGTCATGAAATTGCAAATAATGCATTCTGGTAAATATACAAGGATACAATGCTTTCTGGCTTACATTGTCTGCTGTCAGCCTCTCACCAATGATCACAAGGAAAAATGATACTGAAGGAAAGCTAAGTTCACTGAAAGAGTTGAAGTGAAGAATATAATCTTGAAAAAAATTCAGTAGTGCCTAGGAAGGGAGGGTCAGAAAAGTGTAGCTGTAGGCTTTTGGATCTGGACTCAGGCAACTTAAGGTGATTTTTTATGAAAGGGGACAATTTATCATATTACTGGGTGTTAACTGGGAAAATTTAATAACATAATGTAGAATTCTTAGACACAATAAGGAGAGGCCAAGGGGCTTGATAAGTAAAGCATTTTACAAAACAAGTTGTTTGCTCATGTGAGCAAATTTTTGTCTGGGTGAATTGATTTGTAAGATTTTCCAAAACCAAATAATGAAATTATTTGTTGGCTTACAGCCTTCTCTGCCTGAGAAATAATTTTGGAATTAAATAGTCAACTAATGTTGAAAGAAGTAGTTTTTCTTCTTAGTCACAATAATTAAGCTTTGTAGATACAAATAGTCTCAGTCTTCAACATATATCATGGCAAACGTCTTAGACTTGCTGAACATACAATTAAATTACGCATTTGAAGTCATGTTGGAATATGTGACATGTGCATTGTGCTGTCTTGCTTGTGAAACTGAACAGACATAGAGTAAAATCCACTTAATTTCTAGAATAATCTCCTTATGAATTTATAAATAAGTTCTGAAGCCTTAACCTTAGGACTCTACCTAAAGGAAACACACAAAAAAATATTATCATTTTCAGAGTGGTTTAAGTGAGAGAACAGGCACCTCGATTTAGGTTCAGGAAGTTGTGGTTAAATTATGTTCTTGAAAACCAACCTAGGACAAGACAACTCAACTTACCTTACACTTTTTTTCCCTCTTTCTGATACTGGGTTCCATTAACAATCCCCTTACCACTTTGTGCCCCATCTAAATATTTCAAACTTTCTCTCACCTGAGTCAACATTTATTTAAATAGTTCTATTCATTTTCCTGATAAATAGAATTTTGCCTAATTCTTCAGGAGTCCCTATGTCACAAACCTTTTTCTTATTGGAATCCTAGAAGAAAAACAATTTTGGAAAAAGTGAGAAATACCCATCACTTCATGGCAAACAGATGGGGAAATAATGGAAACAGTGACAGACTTTATTATTTTGGGCTCCAAAATCACTGCAGATGCTGACTGCAGCCATGAAATTAAAAGATGCTTGCTCCTTGGAAGAAAAGCTGTGACAAAACTAGACAGCATATTAAAAAGCAGAGACATTATTTGGCCAATAAAAGTCCATCTGGTCAAAGCTATGGTTTTTTCAGTAGTTATGTATGGATGTGAGAGTTGGACTATAAAGAAAGCTGAGCACCGAAGAATGGATGCTTTTGAACTGTGATGTTAGAGAAGACTCTTGAGAGTCCCTTGGACTGCAAGGAGATCCAACCAGTCCATCCTAAGGAATCAGTCCTGAGTGTGCATTGGAAGGACTGATGCTAAAGCTGAAACTTCAGTACTTTGGCCACCATGATGTGAAGAACTGACTCATTTGAAAAGACTCTGATGCTGGGAAAGACTGAAGGCAGGAGGAGAAGGGGATGACAGAGGATAAGATGGTTGGATGGCATCACCGACTCAATGGACATGAGTTTGAGTAAGCTCCAGGAGTTGGTGATGGACAGGGAAACCTGGCATGCTGCAGTCCATGGCATCTCAAAGAGTCAGACACAACTGTGTGACTGAACTGAAGTGACTGAAGAAATACTTGTATTTTCTGAAGTACACTATCTCTGCAACTTTGTTCCAAAGCTTGATCAAACTTGATATCTACTTTTGAAATTCAGAATTCTTTCTTTTACTTTATTTGAGACATTATTTTAAGCCAGAAAATAAAATGAGTTAAAGTTAGTCAATCATTTATTGTCATATTGTGCTGAACACCTTTATATGCTATATTTAATTTTATCTTCTATCATTATTATAGACACAGGGAATATACATTTTTCTGAAGTGTTAGGGTTGGTAGTTGGTAGAAACAGACTTAAATATTAGATCTATGTCTCAAAGTCCACAACCGAAGGATTTTTTTTTTTTGCCACATCTCATGTCATCTCAAAATTCAAACTCAATATGTATTACCTCACAAGACTGTGCTAGACCCAATGTAGAGGGGGGGAAATGCCCCAGGCTTTCCCCCCATGTGATTTATGATCTTGGAAAGACTGGAAAACAGAAAGGTAATAATTGGCTTTGGAGAGTAAGGTTTTCTGAGCATTGGCTCCTGAGCACTTGAACTTTGCATTGCATGTTGAGAACAACATTAGAAAAGTTACAGAAAAGAGTATGTATTATCTCTATATTACCATTGCCTTTAGTGAGAATAAATAAATCTGGTGAGGAAACAGGCAGTGGATCATAGAATGCCTTGAAAACCACAGAGATAATGTGAACTTACCTTTATCCAGAATCTTAGAGTGAATTATCCTTGCCCTCTTATGAATTCAATAGATATTTTTAAGACACTAACTTCTCCATATATTCTTATCTGAATATTTGTTACAACACAGTGAACTCATCTCATGCTTTTCAACTATTTTAAAAGATAGTTCCTTAACTCTAAACTAAACTGAAAATATTATTCTCAGAGCCTCATGCAATTGCAAACCTGTTCATAGGAATACAACATGACTTTTGGTCTGAATATTTCCTTTGGATCCTGATATTTTTGTGTGAATTCTACCCCTTTTCATTAGCTCAATGTCTCTCTAATGTCCTTGTTTACTCCAAACCCAATATTCTGAAAAGAGAAATGAGATGATGTATTTGGTTTAATCGGGACGCTGACTGAGTGATGACATTTAAGCACATTGTGAGTTAGAACTAGTGCAGTATAAACAGCAATTTCGGCTGAGGAGTAAAGAGGATGGGCAATTATGCTTCTAGTAGGCTATTTTTCATGTCCATAACTGGACATAAATATAGGCAATTCAGAGCAGGAAGAAATATGACTAGAACTCAGCTTGGCTGACTTAGTTGCAAACAGAAAAAGGATCCTGAAAAGGGCTGGGAGTTGGTCCATTTTAGCCTCATTTGTTTTCAAGAAGAGTCTGTTTCTGCCTCATCAATTTCTACTCCTCATTGAGTCATGCTCCATGGTTGTTAAATATCACTTCATTGCTTTCAACTTCATCCTTCTTAGTCAACATCTCTCAAGCAAGCCACAGTATAGTAACACCAAGTTTCAGTCCCCCAATGAAGCACATCTGGACCCTATTTTTCCAACTCTGTTCATTTATCATCCTGATTTGAGCCAAGAATCCTGCTCTCTTCTCTCCTTGTCAGCCACTCTGTTACATCACATCAAAGGCCTTGTACCCATCAGGAACAGCAATGGGAACAGTTGTCACCTTGAAGTATTTCACTAGCACGGAAGGTGAGATACAGAATACAGAAAAGAACAAAGCTTTTCTTCTGCCCTCAATAAAAGACCTCTTTCATTCTTCTGCCCTCAGCAGGCATATCTTTAGTGGCTTCTAGAGGGAGAAATTGCAAAGAGCTCCCCATGCTTAATGTTTAGGATCACAGTTTGAACTGACTGAACTTCTTACTTTAAAGCAGGAAATTGATGAGGGCTTATATCTCTAATACTTTTATTCCTATTCATCTCAGGCCATCAATTATCCAGAGAACATCCATCACCATACCACTCACCTTCTCGTAGATCTAATGCCCTACCCCTTTCTTCCTCCACACCTTAGACATGTGATTTTTTCAAGTCTTTCTAACCTAAACACCTTCTCTTGATATTTCTTTAATCTCCCCACTCTTAGTGAGAACTGGAGTTCTCTTGCTCATTGAATAATCAATTTTCCTTGTAGGCTTCTCTAGTGGAAGATGTTTTATCCCTTTTATTTCTTATAACTAGGCATCAGGGATAGTATGTGTTTTTCCTGTATTCCACTCTAAAATGAAAATCATTTGTCTAAGCTATTCCTTCAAAACGTCAGCTTATTTGAAACTTATGCCATTCACTATTGAAAAAAATTTAGCTCTCCTAATTTGTCATTTACCAGTGCTTTTAGGTCTGTGTCACTCTTTTTAATCACTGAAGAGTATTTTTTGTATTCTGCTTCACTTTTTTTCTCCTCCATCTCAGGTATTACCACCCCAACTATATCATCACCCATTTTAGAATCCACAAACACTGGCTTCTCAGTCTCTTGAACTACTCACTTTCAATTATTATTTTCTCAATTTTATCTCTTCCTCTCTGGTCACACCTTGTAATTGATCATATTTGTTATTTTTTATCATTTCTGTGTTACATACTTTTTCCATTTCACTACATAGAATAATGAGATTTTATATTTAATAAAGTAACAATTTTTGCTCATTCATAAGGCTAATCTTAAGTGAACAGTGTTTTTGTTTTTGGGCTTTCCTGGTGCCTCAGATGATAAAGAATCTGCATGTAATGGGGGAGAGCTGGGTTCAATCCCTGGGTTGAGAAGATCTCCTGGAGGAGGGCATGGCACCCCACTCTAGTATTAGGGCATGGTGTTAAAAATAAAATTACTACCACTACCATGATTCACTAGAAGTCAGCATATTTATCTACTATTACTTTTGTATTAGAACTGCAAATATCAATGCAGTGAAGGAAAAATAACATCTCAATATTATTTTTAAAATACTTTTGAAATTGCAAGTCTCTGAAAAGTGGCTTAGGGAAGCCCATCAGTTTATGAACTGAACTGAGAACAACTGTTGTAGAATATTTGTTTGAAAGTGAAGTAAAACCTCACATGAAGCATAAACTTCAAATTAGATACAGAGTTCTTGATGTTTTGAAATTTGTGTGATGCTAAAGTGGAAAAAAGTGTTATTTTAAACTGGTTCTTAGAGCAACAAGTAGTACATGCTATCTTAATTCTTAAGAATGGCTAGGAGTTTGAAAAACAGAAGAAAAGGATGTCTAAAAAACCAGTTATACACTGCACTTAAGCATTGAACTGTTTGGTTTTCATGGTCAAGGGAGAGTGATTTAAGGTACAGAAGACTGTTAACCTGTAGTACATAAGTGGAGTTACAGTAGAAATATTCATCTATGATTTGTACTATGAAGTTGGGAGACTTGGTTCTATTTTGTTTTGAGGGAAAATCAAAGACTATTGGGTAGGGACACAAGGAAGTAGAATTTAGAGAAGGTGTTTCTAATCATTATGCCAATCCCATAAATGGTCAGGTTCTCACTGAAAATATTCATGTTCAAAATAAATTCTTATTTTTCCTCATCATGCTCCACAGATAAGTGATACTTTAAAATAAAGTTGGACTAGCTTAGCTCTCTAGGACCTCTAAAGCCAATTTCCTAACTAACAGCTTACAATTTTATGATACACTGTGGTGTCCAAATGTACCACTACTAAGGCCCAAGATATATTAACGCTTAGATATGTAACCAAATTTTTTTTTTTCCTCCACTATTATCCAGTTAGGCAAACTTGCCTCTATTTAGGTTATTTATTTCCCCAAGGGCTCATCTCATTTTGGAACCTACATAACATGTTTTTGTTTCACCCGCCTTGGACTAAAAAATATAAAAATTGATTCCATACGTGTGTGTGTTTGTCCAATAAACACTGAAGGGCATTTAAGAGATCAGCTTTAATTTTCAGGAAAAAAACAAAAGAAAACTATTTGGTTAAATACTTCTGCACTGGGTGGAAAGGAGAGAGCAAAAGACTGTCATTTTTTTAAAAGCTTGAAAGCCAGAGAAGCTAATGAAAGTCAACTGCCAGAAGACTTTTTTTTTTTTTTTTACTTCATTTCTCTTTTGGGATCTGTGATGCAGTTATTTTGGGATTCAGCACTTTCTAAATGCATATATGCTGCCTCTGAATTCTGGGTTGGCTTCTCATAGCCTAATTTGGCTCTTTGGTAAGCAATCATTCTGATATGTGCTGGAAAAGTCTAGTTATTTGGATACAGAATCTAGCATTTTCTGGCCAGTAGTATTTCAATGACATCTCCAATTACTAGGTACCTGTAATATGTAGAGGACCTTGTCTAGAGCTCCTTAGCATTTATTGCTTAGCCTCCTAGAACAACTCATTTCATACAGAAACAAGAGTAATGGAAGATAAAGATAGGTTCATCCCTACATGGTGCAATCCCAAATTACCGAATATATTTAGCTTTGCGTTCTCTGGTTCTGAGGAATGAGTCAAAAGAGAAAAAAAAAAAAGTGAAGTGGCTATTTGAGGTCAAATTGTCTAAAGGTTATTTAATCTGGAATATTGTGCTTGAATCTAATTGTTAGGGCAAAATAACAAAATTTTAGTTTGAGTATAAAAAGTCAATCCTGGATTTTCTATCCATAATTTGCATTTAGACACATTCAATATTTTTTAAACTTAAACTGCTTATTGAAAAGCAATATGTGAACATTTTTAATATTCCAAAGTAAATAAAGACCTTCCCGTTACATAAGTTCTCTTTTAAGGCACTTCTTTTTTTTTTTTTTTTTGCTATATTCTCTCTCAGAAATTCTCTGGGCACATATTAATTTTCAGATGAGATCATAGTAAACATAGTTTTAAATTGCTCTCATTTTTACCATATTTTTATATCCTTCCATGTTAACATATACTCATTTTCACTTTCTTTTTAACAGTTTAAGAATATTTCATTGTATATAAACACTATAATTTACATAAGTCCTCCAGGATGAACATACTGATTCTTTCCAATTTTTGATACTTGCAGAACAATTTATAATGAATATTATTGTCATATATTTTTGTGCATTTATAGTATTATTTTTATAACTTTTCAAGTAGACTTGCTGAGGTAAAAGGTATATGCTTATAATATTTTTGTACTTATAGCTTGTCTTATATTTAGCCAATATATATTATTCTGTGATATGTTTAGCTGATTTTACTTATACTTTTTAGGAGTAAATGGAAATTATTGAACTGAGAATGAGAAGTCTGAAGTATAGAACAATAGTTAAATAAAAGAGAATAGCTTCTTAGTAATATAAAATTGATGTTGTTTGCTCCATATCTGTTACATACAAATGGAAACTGATCTGATATTTTATTCAGAAAGTTCATATGACTTAAAAATAAGGTTAAACTTGATATATCTTATTTTAAACACAAATATCACAGTTTATTAATTATACAGGATTTATTATTTATAAGAGTGATATGGGTATTTATTTGTCCTTTGCCCCAAAAGCTTTTGTTTAAAGAAATACCTAGTTACATAATTACAGTGTTTTACAAGAGGAAATAGAGATTTAAAGTATTGAATATTAATATTTTCATATTAGTAGACCTAAATAAAAATATGATTATTTTCATAAATGCTGAAAAGACTTCCTTCAAATTTCAATACCCATTTCTGGTTAAAACGTGGGGTAATATGTTAAATGATGCTATCTTTATTACCCTGACAAAGTGCATATACTTTATTATGAACTAACATCTTTCTTAATGGGGAAAATTGAAGTATTTCCATCATCTAATGGAAAAAGGCAGAGTTGACCATGGACTTCTGTGCTATTTAAAATTTTATTGGAATTACTAGACAATACAATTAAATAAGAAAGAAAATGAATGAAGGGATACAAATTTTAAAAGAAGTAATAAAATCTTATCTGTTTGCAAATGATATAATTAACTGGAAAATCCAAGAATGATTGATAAAATCAATGAAAAATTAATTTTAAAATATAGGACATGAATTTAGTATGCAGCAAATAGTCCATAGTCTCAACAAATAACAAATTATCAAATATTATGAGACAATATTTTTGTTTGCTATTATTTATAATCTTGGAATTATTTATAATAACAATAAGATATAAAATAGTGATAATTTAAAAAAATTATACAAATTTGAGGAAAGTTTAAAACAGAGATGAAAGACACAAAAATAGACTTGAACAAAAGGAAAGCTCTTATTTTTTGCATAAGAGCCCTCAATATTTTAATGACAATAATTCAATCTAAATTAGTTTATATATTTAATGAAATCCTTGTTAAAACACTCAGATGTGTGCCTCACTGAACTAATATTATCTATCAAGCATACAAGAAATAAATGTGAAGGATTTTCATCATTATCTATGAAAACTCTTCTGATATTGGACTCACACTGCAAAATAAACAATAACAAAAAACTGAGCAAAAGATAAGAATAACAGTTACAGATATTGAACAACAGGCAAAATACAACTTTTTTTCCCTTAGAGATAAGAAATGAATGAGGCAATCATGATTTCCCTGGCTTTATGCCCATATGCCCCATCTGGATCTGTCTAGAGAAGGGTGTCTTTGAAATGCAAGCTGGCCTTTGGTCTAGGTTGGTGAGAATGAGGTTAATGTTTGGGAAGACCAGAACAGTGAACATTTATGTGGCTGAGTAACAGAGAGAAGGAAACTATAGATAAGGGACTCCAGAAATATGCATTTTTAAATGAATTTCAGTCTAAATGTTTGGCTGTGTGTGGTGAGACTTTATGAGGTCAGACATTAAAAAACTATAACATACTATTTCAAGAGTATGCACATACACACACACATATTCATGCACAACAACAGCAAAACAAACAGACGAAAACTAAGGTGTAAGGTCAATAATTAGCAGAGCTCCTACCATGGTGGGTGATATTTGAATTTTAATCTGCCCTAGTAGGGAAAAACATAGTAAATTTAGTAGAGACTACAGAAGGTCACACTTTATCAGTACAGATCAATTAGCTCTGTAGTAAAGAATGCTTAATTTTTTTTTCTTTCTAAAAGCTTATTATCTACAGTTAGGTATTTGTTTAGTTATTTTCTTTATATATAAAATGTTTATATTTATACATAAAGTACAATAACATTTATAAACCTTTCATGTACGTATATTGAGTTTTAACAAATCCATACATACACCTATGACAAATTCTGTCCAAGATATAGAACATCATTGTTAGTCCAGGAAATCAACTTCTGACCTCACCCTCATACAAACAATATCATCGTCCATTCCTTTTAATTACTATGTAGTATTATTTTCTATTTTATTTCTTTTGATAAAATTTACTTTTGCTTGTATTTGTTTAATTTACTGCTTTGACAAACCTAGACAGCATATTAAAAAGCAGAGACCTTACTTTACTTAAGTCAAAGCTATGGTTTTTCCAGTAGTCATGTATGGATGTGAGAGTTGTACCATAGAGAAAGCTGAGTGCTGAAGCATTGATGCATTTGAACTGTGGTGTTGGAGAAGACTCTTTGAGAGTCCCTTGGACTGCAAGGAGATCAAGCCAGTCAGTCCTAAAGGAAATCAGTCCTGAATATTCATTTGATGGACTGATGCTGAAGCTGAAGTTCCAATTCTTTCGCCACCTAATGTGAAGAACTGACTCATTGGAAAAAATCCTGATGCTGCGAAAGATTGAAGGCAGGAGGAGAAGGGAATGATAGAGGAGAAGATGGTTGGATGGCATTACCAACTCAATGGACGTGAGTTTGAGCAACCTCCAGGAGTTGGTGATGGACAGGTAGGCCTGGTGTGCTGCAGTCCATGGGGTCACAAAGAGTTGGACATAACTGAGCAACTGAACTGAAGTACATATGAATGCCTATAAAGAAATAAAATGAAAATAAATGACTCATACAAATTCTTACCAAAGAAAAGGTAAAGAAAAAGAATCACACTATCTTACTATCAAAGGATGTATTGTAGTTTATCATATTTGATGATATCAGTCCATGAGATTAGCTCTAGTCCTTTGTAAAGAACACCAGTTGTGTTTCTCTGGAGAAAAAAAAAAAAAAAAAAGAAGGAAGAACACCAGTTAACAAATAGAAGAATAAGAAACAAGATGAACTAATAAAATTTATATGATTTAACCTAAAAACAATAATTATTCAGGTGCACATTATTAATGGGTTAGGCATCATTCATAAATGTTACTTACTATTATCAGAGTTTAAAAATGTACCTGTACAGTGAGAGGATCTCATTGTCTCCAAAGAAATGAAATGATTCAAATGAGCATGATTATGAGCATTCATGCTCATTCATGATGATAAGTATTCATTGAAATGAGCAGGACAGTTTGACAGTATGTACATCCTTGTGAGGTTCAATTAACTAGCCAATCAACTATGATATATTTTTTCAAACAAATTGTGTAACCTGTGTCTGATTTGTCTTTAGACCTGTGTTCCAGTACATTAAGAATACAGTATATGAAGGAAAAAACATTGAATAATATAACAAAGAGAAAAGCAGTCAAGTCCAGACATCAGTACAGTCTGTAAAGCAACTATCCTGAGCTTATAAAAAATTAAATAATCATTTAAATAATATGAAGAGATTTGAGTCAAATAAAATGTGTGAGTTTTGAGTGAAGAGCTGTTCAACATATCTGAATATGGTTAGTTAGTTGCAAGGTTCAGTAAAGAAATTAAAAAAAAGCAAAGATAGATGAATAAATAGATACACTAGATTATAATGATAGATATAGCTGTTAAATCAAATATGAAAAAATATTAATTAGTTATGCTATCATTTTATTATTTTAATGTGTTCTGTACTTTAAAAAATTTCATACTAAGACTGTAAATATAGATTTTTCAAAAGAAAGTTAATTCCTTAGAATTAATTTGGACAGAGTAAAAAGTGAAAAGTAGGTAAACTTCACTTCCATTTGCTAACAAATTGTGTGACTCATTTATATACAGTAAATATTCTCTTATTCATCATCACAATCTTTTTTGCTCCTCACACACACAAGGTCCTCAATAAATAATTAAATTGAATGGAAATAGCAAATGGTTTCATAATTGGCCTTTGTCTTTAGTTTGGTTATATTTAATATGTTTGTGAGCTTAATGTATTACATTTTTCTCAAAGTTAGTAATTGACTATTTTATACCAAAGTTTAATATTTAATAAAATGCTAATTTCCAATATGCTGATATGAAAATATATTTGAATAAGAGTTAACTAAGGGTGGAGCAGTGGTAAAGAAACCACCTGCCAATGCGGGAGATGCAAGAGACTGGGGTTCAGTTGCTGAGTTGGTAAGATTCTCTGTGCTTAGTCACTCAGTTGTGTCTGACTCTTTGTGAACCCATGGACAGTAGCCCGCCAGGCTCCTCTCTCCATGGGGATTCTTCAGGTAAGTTGGGTTGAGTTGGCTGGGATGGGTTGCCACGCCTTCCTCCAGGAGATCTTCCCAACCCAGAGATCGAACCCAGGTCTCCCACATTGCAGGCAGATTCTTTACCCTCTGAGCCATCAGGGAAGTCCAAGAACACTGGAGTGAGTAGCCTATGGCTTCTCTAGGGGATCTTTCTGACCCAGGAATCAAACTGGGGTCTCCTGCATTGCAGGCGGATTCTTTACCATCTGAGCTACCATGGAAGCCCTGGGAAGATCCTCTGGAGTAGGAAATGGCAGCCCACTCCAGTATTTTTGCTTGGAAAATTCCATGGACAGAGGAGCCTGGCAGGGTAAAGTCCATGAGGTCACAGAATCGGACACAACTGAGCACATGCATACATGCACATGATACATTGATATTTATAGAGTAAGGGGAGGAGAATAACTGTATCTAACTCCTATGAGTCACAACATCTTAAACATTAGAAATCCTTAAAATGCAGTTTTAGTAATCTTATTTTCAAGACAAATTTCTCAACTAGCTTGATAACAAATGCTTCACATTTTTTTCTTTGCTAAAACTAAAGTATATATCCAAGAAAATATTAAGTTTAATTGGCTGGTGTTCTAGCAGAGTAGATGCAGCTTATAAGTTGATCTACTTTGTCATGCCACGTTGCTTTGGAGAAGGTCCAGGTTTTGTGCTGATCTTTGTGGTTTTCAGTAATTTTATTTTATTGCGCTAAGAGTCCTTGGCCTCTCTTAAAGCATATTTTAATATTACCTTAACTGAGACTCTGACTCATAATTCAAAAAAGGCTTTTATGAATTTTTAAATTATGTGCATTTATAAGTCTTCTAGGACTTTTGGTATACATTCAGAATTTCTTTTTTTCTTGAATGATTTTTTTTAAATCTCAGCTTCTGATTATGTATAAAAACTAAAGAGCTTATTTTCCCCTTAATTGTTAGTAACTTTTAAGGTTTTTTTTCTTTATTTTAGAATATCTTGATTCTCTTGTTCTTGTTGTCTTTGCAGAATTTTTTTTATACTGTGACTGCACAATAAAAATTTGCTTTGTATTCACTGAATTTACACAAATGTTGAAATTTAGCTGTGTCTTCATTGCTCCTTCAAAGCAATCTTTTTCTCTTTCCATCTCACTATTCTGCAAATATGCACCAATATATTAAATATGAAGGCCTGAATGAGTTACAAACTGGAATCAAGATAGGTGGGAGAAACATCAACAACCTCAGATATGCTGATGATGCCACTCTAGTGGCAGAAAATGACAAGGAACAAAGGGCCTCTTGATGAGGGTGAAGGAGGAGAGTGAAAGAGCCAGCTTAATACTAAATATTAAAAAGCTAAGATCATGGCAATTGGCCCCATTACTTCATGGCAACAAGAAGAGGAAAATGTGAAAATAGTGACAGATTTCCTCTTCTTGGGCTTTAAAATCACCGTGGATGCCAACTGTAGCCATGAAATCGGAAGACAGTTGCTTCTTGGCAGAGATGCTATGATAAACCTGGACATGTGTTGAAAAGCAGAGACATCACTCTGCTGACAAAGGTCTATATAGTCAAGGCTATGATCTTTCCAGTGGTCACATAAGGTTGTGAGACCTGGACCATAAACAAGGTGGAGCACCAAAGAATTGATGCCTTCGAAATATGGCACTGGAGAAGACTCCTCAAAATCCCTTGGACTGCAAGGAGATCAAACCAGTCAATCTTAAGGGATATCAACCCTGAATTATCACTGGAAGAACTGATGCTGAAGCTGAAGCTCCAGTGTTTTAGTCATCTGATGCAAACAGCTGACTAATTGGAAAAGTCCTTGATGCTTAGAAAGATTGACAACAGAAGGAGAAGAGAGCATCAGAGGATGAGATGGATGGATGGTATTACCAATGCAATGGACATGAACTTGGGCAAACTTCGAGCAGGAGATCATAAGGGACAGGGAGACCTGGCTTGCTGTAGTCCATGGGGTCACACAACTGGGTGACTGAATAACAACATATTAAATAAATTAATGGAGCTTACTTTTCTTCTTCTAACTTAGCTTCTAAGTTACTCAACTTCCACTGCCTAATAAGACATTTCCATCATGTTTTTTTGTTACCCATTGTCAAGCTAGTGAATCATGTAAGAACATTTCTACACATCCTAATTTATATTGATATTTCCAAAGCACAGGAGACAGAAATGGAGTAGGAGCCGGAATGCTTCAGATGCAGCATACATTGAAGCAAATACATTTTCTACTTTATGCAGACAGGCAAACCATTTATCACTGTCAAACTCTGATCTTGCATATAGTTCTTGACATCACTAGCACACTGAAATAACAATATTATATTAAAAAGCTAGTAACTAAAAAGAATAAAAATTATTTCTTGTTTTCAAGGTATCTTTCTAAGGACATAAGCAAATTAAACTCCTCTGCTACAGAACTCTCCATAATAACTTAGGTAAAGATAAATATTGAACCTCAAAAAGGGGGTTTATGTCTGGACTTGGAGACAAGACTTCTTCCATGGAAGCATCTTCCATGGCTGTTTAAAGACCTAG
Source organism: Dama dama (assembly GCF_033118175.1). Taxonomy (NCBI): domain Eukaryota; kingdom Metazoa; phylum Chordata; class Mammalia; order Artiodactyla; family Cervidae; genus Dama; species Dama dama. Next base: position 41,510,310 of record NC_083709.1, on the reverse strand, counting down.
TGTTCTGTAATAACCTGGTTGAAAATTTCTGTCATAATCTGACTAGACAAAAAAGCCATCACCTGTAGCTGTATTAAACCTCCATTTGCTCATTGCAAAATATAAACCAGGTTTTCATTAATTTTATGAATATATATATATATATATACACACACATATATATGCTTTAATTTATAAATGCTGTTCAGATATATGTTGATGACTTTCCAATCTCCCTAAATTCATAACATTTGCAGAATCTTGGCCCCTTCATGGATCACAACTTTCTTGTAGGGAAGTGGCTTGTGTAATTCAATGAAGATATGAGTCATGCTATGTAGGGCCAGCCAAGACTGATGGGTAATAGTGGAGAGTTCTGACAAAACATGGTCCCCTGGAGGAGGGAATGACAAACCATCCCAGTATTCTTGCTGTGGGAACCCCATGAACAATATGAAAAGTTAAAAAGATAAGACACCAAAAGATGAGCCCCCCAGTTTGGAAGGTGTCCAATATGCTACTGAGAAAGAGTGGAGGGCAGCTACTAATAGCTCCAGAAAGATTAACGCAGCTGGGCCAAAGCAGAAACAGTGCTATGTCGTGGGTGTGTCTGGTGGTGAAAGTAAAGTCCGATGCTGTAAAGAACACTATTGCACAGCAACCTGCAATGTTAGGTCCATGAATCACGGTAAATTGCATGTGGCCAAGCAGGAGATGGCATGGCTGAAAATCAACATCTTAGGAATCAGTGAACTGAAATGGACGGGAATAGGCAAATTTAATTCAGAACCATTGTATCTACACTATAGGCAAGAATCCCTTAGAAGAAATGGAATAGCCTTCATAGTCAACAAAAGAGTCTGAAATATAGTACTTGGGTACAATCTCAAAAATGTCGGGATGATCTCAGTCTGTTTTCAAGGCAAACCATTCAACATCACAGTAATCCAAATCTATGCCCCAATCACTGATATTGAAGACGCTGAAGTTGGCCAGTTCTATGAAGACCAACAAGATATTCTAGAACTAACACCAAAAAGAGATGTCCTTTTCATTTTAGGGGATTGGAATGCATGGAAGTCAAGAGATACCTGGAGTAACAGGCAAGTTTGGCCATGGAGTACATGAAGCAGGGCAAAGACTAAGAGAGTTTTGTCAAAATAACACACTATTCATAATAAACACCCTTTGCCAACAACACAACAGAGAAGTGTACACATGGACATCACCAAGTAGTCAATACTGAAATCAGATTGATTATATTATTTGAAGAAAATTCTTTGTATATTCTAAACAGTCATCAAAAACAACACTCAGAACTGACTGAGGCTTAGATCATGAGCTCCTTACTGGAAAATTCAGACTTAAATTGAAGAAAGTAGGGAAAACCATGAGGCCATTCAGGTATGACCTAATCAAATTATTTATTATTATATAGTGGAGGTGACATATAGACTCAAGGGTTAGTGTGGTAGACAGAGCACTTGAAGAACTATGGATGGAGGTTTGTAAACTTGTACAGGAGGTGGTGACCAAAATCATCCCAAAGAAAATGAAATGCAAGAAGGCAAAGTGATTGTCTAAGAAGGCCGTCCAAATACCTGAGGAAAGAAAAGAAGCAGAAGGCAGAGAAAGGGATACACCCAACTGAAGGCAGAGTCCCAGAGAATAGCAAGGAGATATAAGAAGGCCTTCGTAACTGAACAATGTAAAGAAATAGAGGAAAACAATAAAATGGGAAAGATCAGTGATCTCTTCAATTAAATTGGAGATATCATGGGAACATTTTGTGCAAGGACAGACGTGATAAAGGACAGAAACAGTAAGGACCTAACAGAAACAAAACAGATTAAAGAGGTAGCAAGAACACACAGAAGAACTGTACAAAAGAGGGCTTAATGACCCAGATAATCATAATGGTAGATCACTCACCTACAGCCAGACATCCTGGAGTATGAAGTCAAGTGAGCCTTAGAAAGCATCACTACAAACAAAGGTAGTGGAGGTGATGGAATTGCAGCTGAGGTATTTAAAATCCCAAAAGATGATGCTGTTAAAGTGCTGCATTCAGTATGTCAGCAAATTTGGAGAACTCACAGTGGACACAGGACTGGAAAAGGTCATTTTTCACATTTTTCATTCCAATCCCAAAGAAGGACACTGCCAAAGAATGTTCAAACTACTGTACCCTCATGCTCATTTCACATAACTAGTAAAGTTATGCTTAAAATCCTACAAGCTAGGCTTCAGCAGTATGTGAACTAAGAACTTCCAGATGTACAAGCTGGGTTTCAAAGAGGCAGAAGAACCAGAGATCAAATTGCCAACATTCGCTGGATTATGGAGAAAGCATGGGAATTCCAGAAAAACATCTGCTCGTTAACTACACGATAGCCTTTTAGTGTGTGGATTGAAACAAAATATGGAAAATTCTTAAAGAGATGCCAATATCAGATGACCTTACCTGCCTCCTGAGAAACCTGTATGAAGCTCAAGAAGCAACAGAACCAGACCTGGAACAACTGACTGTTTCAAAATTGAGAAAGGAGTATGACAAGACTGTATATTATCACGCTGCTTATTTAATTTAAATGCAGAATATATCACATGAAATGCCAAGCTGGATGACTCACAAGCTCGAATCAATATTGCCAGGAGAAATATCAACAACCTCAGATACACAGATGATACCACTTTAATAGCAGAAAGCAAAGAGGAGCTAAAGAGCCACTTGATGAGGGTGAAAGAAGAGAGTGAAAAAGCTGGCTTAAAACTCAACATTAAAAAAACTAAGATCATGGTATCCAGTCCCATCATTTCATGGCAAATAGATGGGGAAAAGTGGAAGCAGTGACAGGTTTTATTTTCTGGCTCCAAAATCACTGTGGTTTGTGACTGCAGCCATGAAATTAAAAGACACTTGTTCCTTGATAGGAAAGTTATGACAAATCTAGGCAGCGTGTTAAAAAGTAGAGACATCACTTTGCCAACAATGATCCGTATAGTCAAAGCTATGGTGTTTCCAGTAGTCATGTACAGATGTGGAGGTTGGACCATAAAGAAGACTGAGCACTGAAGAAATTTTGAATTGTGGCTCTGGATAAGACTCTTGAGAGTCTTATGCAAGGAGATCGAACCAGTCAATCCTAAAGGAAATCAACTCTGACTATTCATTGGAAGGACTGATGCTAGAAAGCTGGGACTTCAGTACTCTGACCACCTGTTGCAAAGAGCTAACTCATTGGAAATTACCCTTACTCTGGGAAAGATTGAAGGCAAAAGAAGAAGGAGGTGGCAGAGGATGAAATAGTTGGATAGCATCACCGACTCAATGGACATGAATTTGAGCAAACTCTGAGAGATAGTGAAGGACAGAGGTGTCTGTTGTGCTACAGTCCATGGGATTGCAAAAGGTCAGACATATTTTAGAAACTTTAACAACAACAATAATAGAATCTGGATATTTTTATCCAGTCTGTACAGTAGTCACTCATTAAATTATCACTTCTTTGCTCTTTTAATTCATTCGAGTAATGTTTATTGAACCGTTTCAATAACAATATTTTACCCTGATACTTTCCCTCCTTTTTAACGATTCCTAGTGTAACACTGTGTTATAAACCCCCAAGGCCTGAGAGACTTAAACATTGATTTGCTCTTCCCATCTGTATGAACTTGAGATACTGAGTTCACTGCCTTGTCGTTCAGTCACTAAGTCGTGTTCAACTCTCTATGACCCCGTGTACTTCAGCACACCAGACTGTCCTGAAGTTTGCTCAAATTCACGTGCATTGAGTCAGTGATGTTATCTAACCATCTCATTATTTGCCATCCTTTTCTCATTTTTCCTTCAATCTTTCCCAACATTAGGGTCTTTAGTTTTCTATAAAATAAGTTGGAGCAGGTGGGTTATTCCTGTTCATAGTTTAAATGTAGAAAAAGGAAATATAAGAAAAGGCAATAGCTAAATTTCATTGTTTTGAAACTTTTTGTTCAGTTCTTTTCTCATCACTGCTTTGCCTTCAAACACTAACTCTGATTTCTGTTAATTCTGTATCTCTGATCCTGATACCAGTTCCACTCTTTGCATCTAAATCTCCATTTCCTTGTAATAGTCACACTCATGTTCTGTCAGGAAAAACTGCTTATATACAGGTTTACCTAACTCAGATAATGAGTTAGGCAAAAAACTCAATTGTACCTAACGTACACTACCCTTCTAATTATCTAGAAGAAAGATCTGTGAGTTTTATTTTTTTTCATTTTTCTTTGCAGCACTCAATTTAGTACAACATAAATATGTATCCTAAAGTGAGCTTCCTCTTTTGTTGTTATATATTCATTAACATTAGTTGCAGAGACACAATTTGATTTTTTTAGAAAAGTTTAGAAAAGGATTTTACTGGCTTATGTTTATTTATATTTAGGAAAAGTGAGACGATGCATTTGAAGGTCATTTAGAATGGACAGCATCACTTTACTGTTCTTCCTAAGTCAATTATTTTTAAGAAACACAGTTTTGAAGTGGTCAAAAGTTTTATTTTGAACTATTGCCTTCTTTTTCTTGTTGATCTTCTATTGAACATATTCCATTGCACCTCACACCTTAATCACTATGTATAACCTATATAACCTATATGGAAATTACCATGGAGTTGAGGTAACTTTCTCTTTCTTGTGAATTCAAAAAGATAATTATGATCTCTTTAGAAAATAATGCTTCACAATGTACAACATTATTATTAAGTTATGGAATTGACCAATTCACCTCCTGCTTTCAAAATATTCTTTTGGGACAGTGTGACCATTAATCTTGAAAATATTATACTTACAGTGTTTTTAAAATGTTTCTTCTTCAGGTTAGGGAAGTTTTCAGCCGTAATTTCATCAAGTACATTTTCTACTCATTTCTCTCTTCTCTTTCTAGGACTCTTAAAATATGAATGTTAGTATTCTTGATGTTGTCCTAGAGGTCCCCTATCCTCATTTGATTTTTTGTTTTTTTTCCTCTCTCTCTTCTGACTGGCTAATCCATCTTGTCTCTTCCAGTTTGCTTATGCATTCTTTTTTATTATCTAGTCTGCTGTTACTTCTTTCTAGTGCATTTTTTATTTCAATTATTGTATTTTCAACTATGATTCTTTTTTCATATTTTCTAGTTCTTTGTTGACCTTTTACTGAGTTCAGTAATTTTTTTTTTTTTTAACTCTTGCTTTGAATGCTTTATCGTAAATATCTATTTTACTAGGATTCCCCCCTTTGAGTTTTGTCATTTTCTTTTGTCTGAAACATATGTCTTTGTCTTCTCTTTGTTTGACTTCCTCAGTTTGTCTCTATTAATAAATTAGATGAGACTGTTACCTACCCTAGTCTTGAAATCATGTCCTTGGGTGGGAGCATGCCTATGCAGTTTGCATGTGTTCAAGTGGCTTTGGTGAGAGAGTTGGATCTGAACAGAGCAGATGACAATTCTCCTGTGATACACAGGTAGCCACTGCATGATGCAAAGGAGGGCCTGAGTCGGAGGGTCTATGGCTAGAGCCCAGTTTGAGCCAGGGTTTATCCCAGGCCTGACAGTATTTGCTGACATATCTTGGGTGAGGCCATACCCCAAGGGGATGGGGCAGACACTCTGAGCTGGTTGGGCTTTGCCCCAGCACAATGGAAATTCTTTATTGGGCTGGATTTCAATATCTAAATTTTGAAAACCACAACTTGTCAAAAAGGAGTAAATTTTGAGTTATTTATTTGCATTTTTATAACTAATATGTAGAAATGTAGGGTCTTTATGAAGTGTTAGCAGCAGTTTCTTTATATTACATTTAATTGCTGGCTGTATTCTGAAGTAGAACCAAAAATGAAGTCCTTTTGTATTTATGAAGTATCAGTAAATATTACAGAAATGCCATTAATTATTCTTTAATAATGTCAAATAATATAATTATTAATATTGGAAATTTTGATGTGAATTATAAAAATGATGCTTCATCAATCTTTAATAATTGATAGTATATTATGGAAAATAATCACCACATTATGGCTTTGATATACCCACCTTGATCTGTTTTCTTTATCTATTTATTTTTTACAGTTCTTTTAAAATTAAAAATATTATTTTATTGAAGTATAAAATATTTAAAATATATTTTTGCCAGGTTCCAGGTATACAGCATAGTGATTCAGTATTTTTATAGATTATACTCCATTAAAAGTTACTACAAGTGCAATACAATATATCTTGTAGCTTATCTACATTGTACACAGTGGTTTGTATCTCTTAATCCCATGTTCCTATCATGATCCTCCCTGCTTTCCTCTCTCCACTGGAAATATATTTCATCATCTCATTTCCAGTCCTTGTGTGTCTTTAGCTTTGAACTAAGTTTTGTAGGCAGCATATTGAGAGGTCTTTTTTTTTTTTCTCTCTCAGCCACCCTACATCTTTTGACTGGCATTTAGTCCATTAATAAAGTACTTTTTGATAGGTAGTACTTACTGTCATTTTATTACTTGTTTTCTGGTTATTTTTGTTGTTCTTCACTATTAATTTCTTCTTTTTGTTTCTTCCCTTATGGTTTCATGATTTTCTTCATTAGTTTGCTTGTGTTCCTTTCTTTTTAGTTTTTGTGTATCTATTACATATTTTTGATTTGAGCTTACAGTGGCATTCAGATATATTGACCTATAATTATACCTGCATGTGTGTGTGCATGCGAAGTTTCTTCATTCGTATCCACTCTTTGCGACCCTGTGGACTGTAGCTTGCCAGGCTCCTCTGTGCGTGGAATTCTCCAGGCAAGAATACTGGAGTGGCCATGCCCTCTTTCAGAGGATCTTCCTGACCCAGGGATCAAACCTGCATCTCTTATGTCTCTTGCATTGGCAGGTAAATTCTTTACCACTAGCACCACCTGGTAAGCCCCATAATTATATCTATTTTTTATAAACAAGTAGTAACCTTGTTCAAACACATGCTAACATATCTAGATAAAATCTCCACATTTCATGTTTTTGATATCCTATTTTCACATCTTCATGTTCATCCCTTATCTGTTTATTGTATTTATAATTGCTTTTTGTATTTTTCTTGTCTTTTAATCTTCAGAGTGGTGCATTTAAGTGGTATATCCTCAGTCCTTACTCTATATTTGCCTTTTCTAGTGGTGTTTTCCTTTTCCTATGGAATCCACTTAGATTTTCATATTTAATTTCATAGTTTGCCACTTAGAGAAGACTTTAACGTTTTTTTTAGGGTAGGATAAGTATCAATGAACTCATTTAGTTTTTGGTTGTCTTAGAAGTTCTGTATTTCTCCTTCTATTCTAAATGATGATCTTGCAAGGTAAAGCGTCCTAGGATAAAGGTTTTCCCCTTTCAAGACTTTGAATATATATCATGACACCCTCTTCTGGCCTCCAAAGTTTCTGCAGTTAAATCACCTGATAATCTTATGAGGATAATCTTCTATATGACTCTGCTTTTCTCTTGCTGCCTTTAAGATTCTCTCTTTAATTTTTGCCATTTTAATTATATCATATCTTGGAGTGAGTCTCTTTTTTTTTTTCAACTTTCTGTGCTTCCTATGTCTGTAAATCTGTTTCCTTCTTCAGGTTTGGGAAGTTTTCAACCATCATTTCCTCAACTGCATTTTTGATCCCCTTCTCTCTCTCTGTTTTCCTTCTGTGACCCCTATGATGAGTATGTTCATACACTTAATATTATGCCAGAGATCTTTAAAAATTGTTCTCATTTTTAAGATCTGCTTTTCTTTTTTCTGTTCTGATTGAGTTATTTCCATTATTTTATCTTCCAGTTCATTTATTCATTCTTCTGTATCACTTAATCTGGTATTCATTTCTTGCTAAGAAATGCAGCAAGACTTTCATAATAAATGCAGATACCACTGGAGCAGATCTCTCTCTCCCCTGAATGGGTCCTGCCAGCATGTGCATTTTTTTTTTTTTTTAAGTTCAGCCATTGAATTAGTCATTTTTGATTGATTCATTTTTATATTTTCTATTTTCTTGTTAAAACAGTCACTGTTTACAGTGTTTCCTTTCACTAATTCAGTTAACAGTTTTATTACCAAGTACCAATCTTTTGAATTCTTTATCTGATTAATTTTTAGTTTCGGTGTCATTATTTTTTCCCCGGGTATTCCACTACTCTTTAATTTGAAAGTAATTTCCCTGACGTTTCATGTAGGTTCTTTCTGTGCCTTTATGAATTTAAGTGAAGGAGTTACCTGTTTTGGTCTTGAAAGGGTATTTTGATAAGGGAGCATACTTATACCCATTGCATGTGTCCATTGCCTTTGGTGAGAGAGCTGGATTTGAGGTGGATGAAAGTCATGTCTTTCCTCAAGATGTGCTGGCAACTTACATCTTGGTCGGGAGTGGGGCTGCAGTTGGAGGCAACAGGTGTGAGGCAGTACAACCTCTTGATTTGGCATCCATCACTCCCCTACTAGGGATGGATGACCTGCTTTCAAATTGCTGAAGCAGAAGCTCGAGGGTCAGGCCCAAGCTGAATCTACTCTTTTCAAGGGTTTGTTTGTTTTCCTTTCTCCTCACTGGGAAGTCTACCCCAGAGGAGGGGAGTGCTGAGGCAAGTGGGGCTCTTACGTAAGCAGAAGTTCAGTGGGCTATCTGTGTATGTGCCCACACCTCTGCTCAGGCCCAACCTCAGTTAAGCACAAGTCTCTCATAACTGATAACTACCCCAGCCTCCACGGCCCCTACCCTGTTGGGGAATCACTTAGCAGGGCTGGACCTGTGTAGACTCTCAGAGTGTATCAGGAGGTGAGATGTGATGGAGATGCTTCTGAGATGCCACTTGAGTAAGAACCAACAGTAGCTACCACTGCTTCATTCAGGCTCTGCCCCATGGCTTGGTCACCTGTGGCTCATGACTGAATCTTTTCCTCAAATATGCCCTAGATCCACTGCTGAACTGAGATATTGAGTAAGCAGGCTTAGCATTTTCATTCAGATCAGGCTGAGGTATGCATCAAGGCTTTCATAGTAAATCCAGACACCACTACAGTAAATCTCTGTCTCCCTTGCATGGGTGCTAGCCAGCATGTGCTTGTTCCTCATTAGCAGAGTCTAGGCTTCCCACAGCCTTTCTGTCTGTTCTAACGTTCCTCCAACAAGATAAGGGGGTTTACCTCTCCCACATATGACCGCAGGATATGAGCATCCAGTCTGTGACTGGAACTGCTGATTCCTCAGGGTGTATTTCCACTCATGCAACTTCCTTTTTCTTCTGAGTTTCCCTTCCAGGGGCATAGGTTCTGACACAATTGTTCTTCTGACACAATTGTTCTTCTTTCCATCCTACCCAGTTATGCTTGTATCTTTCTTATAGCCTTGGTAATACAAGAGTCCTTCTGCCAGTTTCCTATTACTTAACAGTGAGAATTATCCCACATGTCAATGAATTTTCATGGGAGAGGTAAGCTCCTTGTCCTCTTACTTCCCCATCTTAATCTTTCCATTTAGTTTAGTTCATATGGTTGATTCTTATTGATGAAGTACCATTGTTGTTCATTTATATCATGCTTTACTGTTTGAAGAGCATGGTGTCTATTGATTAATTCTGGTATAAAAGGTAATTCTATAGGTATCATTCTCCTTATCAGAGATAAAGTAAACTGGGAAAATTCTGCATTTATATAAAAATAATGTGTGGAATACTCATTCTCTAAAAGGTGTATCATAATTTAGTATTCTATCCTGAAGAAATTACTTAAACTCAGACAAATTTCTCAATTTTAACATTTTCTACAGTAGATTCTCAGGAACTTTTAAATCATGTTGAATTTTATGAAGTTACATTAACCTTCTCTAAGAAAGTGCCTGTGTTTCTCTTTCGGGAATTTAAAAACAATTTTAAACAACCCAGTCTCTTTGACCGCTTTAGGTTTTATTTAACACAATCTCCCTGTTTCTTAAAATGCTTCAAATCTTGGTAGAATTATTTGAACTTTGACAATCATGATAGAATGCTTTAACATCCCAATACATTCTAAGTGGTACCTAGCTTTACTTGTGGCAAACAAAACTAAACATTTCATCCTAAAGAATATTGTTGTTTTAAATGTAAATATCAAAACTTGATAAATCTTCAAGTAATTCTAAAAATATGCTTGGCCAGTTTGAATTTTTGCAGTAGACCATTGTTTTTCTCTTTGTTTCTTTTGGGGTGTGATGTAGTGAATACTAACTCTTTGCAAAATATGTTACTATTTTTCTTAAAGAAAAAAATAAGGTATAGTTTCAGCTCTTTATAATATGGGATGTCAAAGGTTGTTGTCTCAGTTAATATGAGACAATTGTTGAAGACATTTGTATATGATTTAACAGGCACTTTTGACAGTGAGTGAATTTGATATAGTTTTGATGTTAATAAATATTTCTTTACTACCTCATTTGTATAAGACACTGAACAGTCTTATATAGTTTTTAATGTATACTTAGAGTACACACACTTATATGGTTTGAGTAGATTGAATGAGAAAATGAATCAATGCCTTCAGCAGCAGAGTACTGAGCATGGAGAAAATAATCGGCAAATATTAACTAACATGAGTCTCATTAGTTATATTACAACATGTTGATCTTTCACTAAACAAATTTCTAATTAGATTAATTATTGTTTCATGTATATAGCTTTGTTAAATATTTTGGGGCATTGTGTCTATATGCTTTTCTAATCCTGCTATTTCTTAATTATCCATTAGTCTTTTTCTTTTCCTTTATTTGCCCTAAAATTTTCAGTCAATTTTTAGTGTTTTCCATTTTTGGCCACTAGTCTCAGTGAAACTTTATATCTAATTCAGTCAAAGACATCTAAAAGTGCAATGCAATTTGACTTTTACGTCCTAAAATTTTCTTTGAATTTTGAAATACAATCTTGTTCAATGTTGAAAATCAATATCTTAAAAGCTGTAGAATTCATAATCTGAGCCCTTGTTCCACGTGGAATTTAGAATGTTACACTACTTAAAGTGAGAAGTTACATACTGGCTAATTTGTGTTACTTGAAGTTGTTGTCAAGTACAACACAGTAAATTGTTAGGCTACCAAAGTAATTAGCCACTGTATTAGGTTTTGCTAGGCTATGGTGCATAGAAGATTAAAAAGCATTTGTGAACAGAATTGAGTCTGCAGCTGCTCTGTAGCAACCCATACAAAATTCACTCACTATCTTGAAAGATTAGGATGGGGTACATGTCTCTGGGGTGAATGCTTTTGAAAAATAATTCACATTCACAGTTCTCCCATATTTAGGAAGCCTGATTTCTCACAACGATCTTTTGAGTGGCAGTACTTGAACTTCCCATTCCAATACTAATGATTAATGTATAAGAGTTGCACAGTTTAATATCATTTTTTTTCTTCCCAAAAGCTTCTTGGATCCTGATTTCAGTAACTGATTTAACATATAAATTGGCCCAAACTTGGCAAAAATCAAGAATTTTTAACAGGGCACAGATGGTGCAGCAGAAAGCAATATCCAGAGATTTGGTGACTCGAGTGCTCTCTAACCCTCCACCAGCTGCTTTAGCTCAAGTGTGAATAAAGACCTTTTAAGAATCAATGAAATTGTGTTATGTTGTGCCTAAGTATTGCCCACCCAACCAAATTGACACCGAAAACAGAAACAACCATATGGTTTTAAGTGTATTAGAGAAAAGTAGGCTGCAGCTTGATACTTAAGATTAAGTATGTTAAAATATTACTGCTGATTTCTTGTGCATTGCATATGTCTAAGAAGCATCTTATATGAAAAAATATACTCAGCTCTGAATCTTTTAGTTTTCTGATTTAAATGTACAAGAAGGTAAAACAGACAACCACTGCCCGAGTCCAGAAGACATCCTACAGATTACTTTAGGAATTGAAACAAAACACAATCAATATATTTTTAATATATTTGGGCCCTAATACAACATGAACGGAAGTGAGCGATTTTTTTTTTAAATATGCAGAGGTGCTTTCTATGGCTTCTTTAGTTTGCAGAAAATGATGACTGATTTTACACACTGATTATCCTTAACATGTGAAATTTGATCCATTTCAGGTAGCCGAAGACCTCCTGGGATGGCTTTCATTTTCAGCAGGTAGTATAAAATAAATGGATCATATTTCTATAAGTATTCATTAAAACTCAAGTGGCTGTAGCTAATACAGAATGTGTTTATAGCTTAGAATATAAAAATACTTAATTTAAACAAGATTTTATATTTTTATGACATTTTATTAATCACAAAGAGTGAACATTTGAAAAGAACTTGTTAAAGTAGTAGGAAATAAAAAAGCATTATTAAATACGACCAAAAATATGAATTGAACCTCTTCAGTAATATGTAAAGAGAATTATTTAAATATCTATACTACACATTAGTATATTTCACTAAAAATTTAAATCTTAAAAATTAAGTGGTTTAAATTACCTGCTTGTCATTATAATTGTGTATATACATGGTGATTTATCATAATTGTATATTTTAAGTGATTTATTGTTGGATATATTTAAGAAAAAAATTCTTGAAATTTGCCCAATTCCAAGTTGGATTATCCTATATGTCACCTGTAGGAGTAAAATAAGAAAATTCTTTAAGTGATTATTTGATATCATATATATTTTATATATTTTTAGTTGAATGCTCTGGTCATGCTTAGCCACTGTCATGTCCAACTATTTGTGACCCCATGGACTGTGGCCCGCCAGGCTTCTCTGTCCATGGAATTCTCCAGGCAAGAATATTGGAATGAGTTTCCATTTCCTTCTCCAGAGGAAGGTCCCGACCCAGGGATCAAACCCAGGTCTCCTGCATTATGGGCAGATTCTTTACCATCTGAGCCACCAGGGACTCCCAGTTGAATGCTCTATTGGAATATAACTGTGAAACCTTAGTATGAACTTTATCTTCAAGTAGAATAGTAAAGAAACATTAAGATAAAGCTGCAGAAATTTGGGAGGAAGTAAAAAATGACAATTTTTCAGTTTGTTTATTTGGGATCTTTACCTTAATTATTTTAGAAGTAACTAAGAAAGATTATGTAATGAAATATTTGGGGCTAGACTAGGTGAGAAAATAGAAGAGACAAAAAGTAGAATTCAATCTCAAATTTTTATTGGAAATTAGACAAGTGAATCAAGAGTTATTTAGGAGGATAAAGAGCGAGATAATAGCTTAAGCGCTAAAGAAAACAGGCTGTCATCTAGGATGCTGATTCATTTGTGTGATTAAAAAAAAAAAGAGGGGCTAAAAAGAAAGCTTAGTCAGCTGCTACAAGGATAGATACTCTTGCAATTTTCATTCACTTTTTAGATATAATCCTACTATCAGACTCAGAGCACATTGACTGAGGTGGGGGTTCTTGAGGAAGACATTGTCCCAATGCCCTTTAATCCTTCCTCAAAGATACCATTGGAAAAAGAGGAATATCAAGCATTTTGCATCTGTTATATACAGAGTCTCACTAGCACTGATCCTGAATTATATAGATATATAGATCCTGTTATAGCCTCCTTATTGGAGGGAGACTTTGGGGTTGAGGTAATACATGTAAATCTGACATAAACATCTCCCATTTGATACAGTAGGTACACAGATCCCATTTGTGTTTATTTACCTTGCACTTTAATGCATAATTAGAATGGACACATACTGGTAGAAGAGTCCTCATGGTGGCTTCCTAACTTGATAGGAATCCTATCCTTTTCTTCCAACTTAATAAATCATGTGATACTTTGTCTTCAGAAAAATTGTTGAAATCTTCAGTGCAATTCTCTTTTAATGATGAAGAGGTTTGTGGTCCCTATTATATAGTCTTCATTTCACCTCTGTCCTCCCTGCTTAAAGAATGACCCAGAATGTAACTCAATAAACTTATTCAAGAGGTATTTTTAGCAGTTTTGTCCTATACGGCATCTTTAGATAAATTTTTAAAGATTTCCACAAATTCTCCATTTGTACCATTCTTCCAAGTGATCAGAGTTACCTGATTTCAGTTTAATTCAATTATATCCCTTCCACCTTGGAAAAGGAAGTGATTTGTTCTTACAAGAATTGACAACTCATCCAACTCTAAATATTTGCAGTAGCAATGGCAAGTCTTATAGGAAATTATATTCACTGACATAGACAGTAACATGATATTGTCTCAGAACAAGATACTTATTTTTGACAAAGGGAGTGTCATAAATGGCACATTATTCCTTCCACATAGCACACTATTAGAAGACAATGGGCCAAAAGGATGACAGGGTGGCCTACTGAAGGTTTTAGGTAAGTTGCCACCTCAGGGAACACATTTTGAGAAATAGCCCCAGAATTGTAGTAAATGAACTTGGTCCGATGCAGATATATAATGTTTAATCTAGAATGGGTATGTTTAGGGGTAAAATGGAAGTAGGATTGGCTAGACTCTCACTCACATTGACTTAGTACTCTAAGTTCTGATGGATAAGACACCTTTCTTTCTAGGTAGAACCCTCCCTCTAAAGAATACAATAAGATTACAGTAAATCTGAAGTAATGAATTCTTTTCTGATCACATTGAACAGTATAAGCTGGTGTATTAGAAGAGAAATGGGCTATACTACTGGCATGGGTAATGAATTCATATTATTATGAGCCAGGTATGGTGTTACACAAAAGGACCTGTCAGCATGTTTAGAACTCTGGTTTACCTGGGAAATATCTCAGTGTTCTCATGCTCCATGATACTCCTAGGTGTGTTTTTGTTGGAGCCATTACTTGTCGAAGATCAAGAACAACAAAGACTCAGACTCTTCTGGGCAAGCACAATGAACTAGAGAAAGAATTGACCCAGAAAATGAGGAGAACCCTAGAAAGTGTTGTGAAGTAGGGAGATAATGAAAATTAGTCAATCAAAGAGTACAATTATCAGGACCTGTTGTAATAGCGCATTGAAAACTCAGTCGCAGAGTAGACTTGTAATGGCACCCATATTGATTCAACAGTAAGGGAGTCCTTGTTTCAGATGTTTATTTTGTTCTGGTTCACACCATTTCTTCTTCAACACTTGTTTTTGCTGAAACTAGGATGCAAAGTTCCATGTAGCACAGCACAAAATTAAAAATAAATAAACAGAAGCCAAATTGACTATAAGTAGTGATGCAGATATCATACACAAATTATTTGAAAACTATTATAAATATAATTATATATTATCATTTGGAATTAATTCAGGATATGTAAAGCTATAGAAATGTTAGATAATATCAGGTAAAAATATGGAGCTGTAAAATTCATAAGAAACAAATAGATACATTCCATTATCTCTCAAAAATAATTAAATGAAAAGACAAACAAACTTAGAGGAGGGAAAAAGAATGTAAAAACAAATTAGCTGACAATTCACAGAAAAATAAAGAGATGGGTATACATATGAAAATATTTTGGACTTCACACATATTTAAGGATATTAATAATAACTAGATTATTTTTATTATCAATTAAATTAGCAAACATTAAAATGACCAATAATAAATTTGTCAAGATAATATGAAAATAATACTATTGATATTTTTGTAAAGTGTTACAATTTTTAAAGCCTATTTGTCTTTATGCTATATAGTAAATTTACATTATTTTTGATGAAGCAGTTCCATTAGGAATTTATTTTGTATAATCATAGGTTGTAAAAAACACAGTCAGAAGTAAAAAAAAAAAAATGCTATGCAAAAAGGCTTATTATTTGTACAAATTAGGACATAAATATCCACCAGTAGAATATAGATTCAATATGAAATGTCATATCTGTGTCATAAGATTATTTATATATGTTAAAATATGAGATCAAGACTTACCTGGTGGCTTAGATGGTAAAGCATCTGCCTACAGTGCGGGAAACCCAGGTTCAATCCCTGGGTCGGAAAGATCCCCTGGAGAAGGAAATGGCAACCCACTAGTATTCTCACCTGGAAAGTCCCATGGACTGAGGAACCTGGTGGGCTACAGTCTATAGGGTCACAAAGAGTCAGACACGACTGAGCGACTTCACCTTCTTTTCTAATACATCCAAACAGAAGTAAAACTTCCCTATTATATATATATATATATATATATATATTTCATTTAGCAGTCTGTGTGTGTGTGTGTACACACACACACAGACTGCTAAATGAAAAAGGATATTCCATGATAGTATGACAACACATGCCTATGTGAAGAACATTTTTGTAAAACATTAGATGAGGTCAATAGAGATTACTTCTGGGGATTGTGGGAGAAGTTTAGATGTTAGGAAGAATCTATACACTTTATAACCTTTTGATTCATCTGAATTTCATATTTTAACTCATTTTACTTTTATTACAAAGTTAGTTTTATTATGTGTACACCCCAAAAAGTCATAATCATCATTAGAAAACATCTCAAAGAATAATTGAACTCTACTTTTCCCAGAGCAACATACAACTGTATAGAAATAAGCACCTGGAGTTCTCAGAGTATGGGTTTCCCTGGTGGCTCAGAGGTTAAAGCATCTGCCTCCAATGCGGAAGACCCGGGTTCGATCCCTGGGTCAGTAGATCCCCTGGAGAAGGAAATGGTAACCCACTCCAGTATTCTTGCCTGGAGAATCCCGTGAATGGAGGAGCCTGGTAGGCTACAGTCCACGGGCTCACAAAGAGTCGGACACGCCTGAGCGACTTCACTTTCACTTTCTCAGAGTACACTAATTAATATATGTGGAACAATCTAATCTGTAATACAGGTTTGATGAGCTTGCCAAGAGGAAAAGAGCTAACGGTAATGAGGAGACACTAACTTGGAGCAAGACAAATAGCGGAAATCACATGCCAGGGAGGAAGATTTTTCCTATGATCCTAGAGATGAATTAGAGTTCATAGGAAACAGAAAGAGTTGTAAGAATATTTGGGCCAATACTGCTGAAGAGCAGCTTTATCATTTGGAAAGGCAGTTGGATACAATTAACTATCTGTACCTTAGTTGCTAACACTGACAGATACATTGAGCTCAATATTATCTTTGTAACTTGTAAATTTTAGCTTTACATTAGAAGACAAGCTCTTTTATTCAATTTAAAATTATAAAATTCCGGCTATCTTCTCTGAGCTATATGATATACCTCTTGTAGCATATTTATGTTACATGTAGTAGTTTGTACCTTTTAACCCCCTACACCTATCTGTCTTCCTCCCTTATCTCTCTCCACTGCTAGCAACTGTTCGTTCATTATATGAGTCTATAATTCTTCCACCACACTTAGAAACGTGTTAAATGCACCAGTGTTTGAAGTAAGAAAGTACACTGGTCAAATTTTATATGAATATTCTGGAAAGATACTTAATATGAAATCTACCCTTGTTAAAAATATTGTAGATATTTTAATATTAAATATTAAATATAAATATAAAATATTTTTATAATAAAATTATTTATAATTATTTATTATAAATAAATATTTATATAAAGTATTTATAAAAATATAAAATATAAAAATATTATAAGACTATATTGTTAACTACAAATAATATTCTGTACAGAAGGTCTCTAGAACTTATGCTACTGAAACCTTATACATGTTGAATAGCAACTCACAATCCCTCCCTTCACCTTAGTAGTTCATGGCAATTACCACACCATGCTCTGCTTCTATGTGTTTGACTATTTTATAAATCTCATATAAGTTATATTACACAGTATTTTTCCTTCTGTGACTTCTTATTTCACTTAATATATTTTCCATCCATGTTTTCACATATGATAGGCTTTCCTTTTTTCTTAAAGTTGAATAATATTCCATTGCATGTATATAACACATTTTTTATCAATTCATTCGTTGATGGACGTCACATCTTGGGTATTGTTAATAATGCTGTGAAGAACATAAATATACAAATATCTCTTCAGGATATTCAATCCTGATTTTAATTCTTTTGGATTAAAAACAGAAGTGAGATTGCTAAATCATGTAGTAACTCATAAGAAAATTGAGGAAACTTCATACTGTTTTTCATAGATGTTGCATAGTTTTGCATTCCTGTGAATAGTGTATAAGGATTCCAATTTTTTCACATCCTCACCAACACTTGTCATTTTTAAAAATAATAGTCATACTAACAAGTGTGAAGTAATAGCTCATGGTATTGATTTGCATTTCTGTGATTATTAGTGATTTTGAGCATCTTTTCATGTATTTATTGGCCATTTGTATGTCTTCGGAGAAATTCTACTCAGGACACTTGCCTACTGCCATTGGGTTGTTACTATTATTATTATTTATATAGAATTAGAGTTCCCTGTGTATTTTGGATATTAAACCTTTAATCAGATTCATGGTTTGTAAATATTTTCTCTCACTGCATAGGTTGCTTTTTTACTCTTTTGTTTCCTTTGCTATGTAGAAGCTTTTTAGTTTGATACAATGCCGCTTATTCATTTTTGCTTGTATTGCCCGTACTTTTGATGTAATACCCATGGAATTATTGCCAAGACAAGTGTCATGAAGCTTTTCTCCTATGTTTTGTTTTAGGAATGGTACAATTTCAGGTATTATGTTCAAGTCTTTAATCCGTTTTGAGTTGATTTGAAAGAATAGTGTAAGATAATGATGCAATTTCATCCTATTGCATGTAGATATCCAGTTTTCCCTAAACCATGTACTGAAAGGATTATTCTTTCCTCATTCTGCATTTTCTGTATCTCTATCAAAGATCAGTTGACCATATATGCATTTTGGGGCTCTCTATTCTGGACTATTGACCTAAATGTCTTTTATTCTAGTACATACTGTTTTATAATGTGGCATAGTAATATATCCTGAAACCAGAAAGTGTGCTGCCTGTAGCTTTGCTGTTCTTTCTCAAGATTGTTTTGACTAATTGAGTTTTTTTGGTTCCATGTAAATTTTAGGATTCTTTTTTCTTTTCTTTTTTTATTTCTATGGGAAAACAAGGTCATTGGTATTTTGATAAAAATTTTGTTGTATCCATGGTGCATTTTGGTAGTATGGATATTTTAGCAATACCAACTCTTCCAATTTATGAATACAGAATGTCTTTCCATTTATTTGATTTTACATTATTTTATTAATCAATGTTTGGTAGTGTTCAGTGTACAAATCTTTTAACAGTTAAATTCATACCTTTGTATATTATTATTTTATCATATTGTAAATTATAGTTTTATTAATTTCATTTTTAGAAAGCTCAGTATTAATTTATAGAAATGGAACTAATATTTGTATTATTTTTCTATCATGCAACTTTAATGAATTTCTTTATTAGTTCTGATAAGTTTTTCTAGTGTCTTTGGGGTTTTCTACATCATGCTATTGGCAAATGGAGAGAGCCTTACTTTTTTCCTATCCAACCTGAGTGCTTTTTATTACTTTTTCTTGCCTAATTTCTTTGATAAGGATTCTAGTTGAATGAAAGTGCTGAGAGTGAGTATTCTTGCCTTATTCTTAAACATTTCCTAAAACGCTTTTAGTTTTTCACTGTTGAGTATATTATTAGTTATTGACTTTTAATATACATGTCCTTTATTAAGTTGGGGTAAAATTCTTCTATAACGAATTTCTTCTTCATGATTTTTCACTTTAATTGATTTCTATATGTTGAAATCATCTTTACCTCAAATCCCACTAGGTCTTGGTATATGATCCTTTTTAAATGCTGCCGAATTCTCTTTGCTACTATTTTGTTTCCTATTTTTGCATGTATGTCTGTTAGGGATATTGGCCTCTATTATTCTTTCCTGCTGTCTCTTATTTGGGCTTTGGTATCTGGGTAAAACTGGCCTCATAGAATGTCTTTGAAAGTGTCCCCTCTTTGTTACTTTATTTATTTATTTTTGGCTGTGCTGGGTGGGTCTTCGTTACTGTAGGCAGGCTGGCTTTCTCTCTTTGTGGTGAACAGGGGTACTTTTTGTTGCAGTGCACAGGCTTCTAATCACAGTGGCTTCTCTTGTCACAGAGCACAGGCTTTGGGGCTCTCTGGCTTCAGCAGTTGTGTTCATGGGTCTAATTGCCCCATGGTATGTGGGGTCCTCTCAGACCACAGATCGACCTGGTGTCCCCTGCATTACAAGGTAGACTCCCAGCCACTGGACTACCAAGCAAGCCCTCCCCTCTTGTGCAGTTTTTTGAAAGAGTTTAATAAGGATTAGTATTAATTATTTAAATGGTTACTAGGATTCGTCAGTGAAGGCCTCTATCTCTGAACTTTTCATTGTTGGTAGGTTTATGATTACTGGTTTAATCTCTCTTAGCCTTTTAGCACTTTTCATATCTTCATGATTCAGGATTGACACGTTATATGTTTCCATCTACTTTTTCTAGATTATCTAGTTTTTTGGTACATGATTGTTAATGGTTCTTTTTTATGTCTTTGGTGGCACTTGTAATGCCTCTTCTTTTATTTCTGAATTTATTTATTGGCATCTTCTCTCCTGCTTCTCTCTCAAATACTTTATTACTTTGCTTGTCATCTTTGTGCAGGGCTCATGCTAATCTTCTGTGTATCATTCTGATTTTACTATGTGTGCTGACGAAGTTAGTATTTCTCTTTTCCTTGGTTAGTCTCGCTAAAAAGGCTTGTTATTTTTATTTTCTCAAAAAATTAGCTCTTAGTTTCATTGATCCTTTCAATTGTCTTTCTAGCTCTGTTTATATTGTTATGCTCTAATCCTTTTATTTCTTTCCCTTCACTAACTTTGGACTAGCTTGTTATTTTTGTTCTCAGTCTGTTTTCCTTCCTGGAGGTGTAAATTAGACTGTATATTTTATTTTTTCTTAATAAAGGCATTTATCACTATAAACTTCCTTCTTAAGACTACTTTTAATGCATCCCTTAAGTTTTAGTATGTTTGTTTTCATTTTAACTTGTCTTGAGATATTTCCTAATTTCTCTTTTGATTTCTTCTGCAACCCATTTGTTGTTCAAGAGTGACTTGTTTAATTTCTATATATTCGTGAATTTACCAGTTTTATGTATGTCAGTTAGGTCCATTGGTCTATGGTGCTTTTCAAGTCTGCCGTTTATTTATTTATTTTTTGGTCTGGATATTATATTCATAATTGAAAGATAATAAAAGTAATAAAATATAATAATAAAGATAATAAATAACAATAAAACTCCTACTATTATTGTATTGGCGTCTCTTTTTCCTTTCAGTTTTGCCAAATTGCTTTGTACATTTAGATGCCATGATGTTGGGAGAATTGTACATACATATTTATAATTGTTGTGCTTTTCCAGTGAATTGATCCTTTTGTTGTTGTTGTTGTTATAGTTACTAAGTCATGTCTGATTCTTTGCTACCCCTATGGACCATAGCCTGCAAGGCTCCTCTATTCATGGGATTTTCCACTCAAGAATACTGGATCGGGTTGGGATCTCCCTGACCCAGGGATCAAACCTGTGTTTCCTGCATCTCCTGCATTGGTAGGCAAGTTCTTTACCACTGAGCCACCAAGGTCATTATATAACATCTTTCTCTATCTCTGTGACAGTGTTTGACTTAAAGTTAAGTTTAGTTTGATATAAGTAATAACAGTCCTGTTTTCTTTTGGTTCCTATTTGCATGGATTACTTTTTTTATCTCTTCAATTTCAGTTCATATGTATTCTTATAACTAAAGACTCTCTTCTGTAAACAGCATATAGTTGGATCTTGAGATTTTTGTTTTGTTTTGCCTAAAAAAATTCTTTCAGATAGTCTGTGTCTTTGTATAGGGGAGTTTGATTCATTAATATTTAAAGTAATTGTTGATAGAGAATGCCTTGCTATTTCCATTTTATTGTTTTCTGTCTGCCTTATAGTATTTGTCCCTTTTTCTTTCTGGCTGTTTTTCTTTGTGTTTCATTGAGTTTTCTGCATTAGTATACTCTCTTTCCATTTTTCTTTTGTGCATATTCTATTGGCATTTTCTGTCTCATTATAATGGGACCTACATAAAACAGTCTATGGTTATAACTTTTTTAAGCTGATAATCTAATGACATACGGTATATAACCTCACTCCACTTGCTTTTTGTCTTTGTCTTTGTTGGTCATTTTATTATAATGTGTCTTGGTATAAATTCCTCTTATTGGTAACCTTTGAGCTCCTGGATTTAGAGATTCATTTCCCCTTTCCAAGATTTGGGAAATTTGGGACCACTGTTTCTTTGAATAACTTCTTACTACATCTTTGTCTTTTGACCCACTATGGCATTCCATAAGTCTCTTTAGCATTTTTCATTCTTTTTTTATTCTGTTTTTGTTGTTGTTAGCTCCTCTTATTGGATAATTTTCAATGTCTTTTCTCTGAGTTTACTGGTCCATTTTTCTGCTTAATATAATCATTGGGAAGCCCCTCTAGTGAATTTTCTAGTTCATTTATTGTGTGTTTCAACTCTATGACATCTGCCAGGTACTTTTTAATATTTTCTATTTCTGCTAATATTCTCAGTTTGTTCATGTGTTGTTCTTCAGACCTCACTGAATATGTTTATGATGGTTATTTTAAGTTTTATTTCAAGTGGCTTATACATCTCCATTTCATGAGGGCCAGTTTCTAAAAATTCATTGTGTTCCTTTGCTTGGAACATATTTTCATGATTTTTTCATTGTCTTTGATTCCTTATATTGGACAATACAGTTGCTTTTCTCATTTTTCTTGTGCTGGTCTTGCACGAGATAAGACCCCAGTCAGAGATTCTGAGCAGCCTTTCAAAACTTCATGCCAGTTCAAACTGTCATATTGTTCTCAGTGGCCCCCCAGGCATCTAGCACTGGGTTTCATCAGTGCTCTAAGACATGACAGAATCCAATAACTGAGAAAACTACCAGAAAAATCAGAGTGTTGGACAAACAAATTTTTTTCCTCCTTTGGAGAATCTGGGGACTGGGTTTCTTTTTGCCTGAGCTAGGGTGTGTGGTGTGGTATGTGTTAGTTTAACAGTTTAAGCAACAGTTTTTGTTCTCAATGGTCCCTAAGATCTAGAGTATCCCTGGTCTAATCAGAGATCAAAAACAGGTGAGACAGAAGTAAGTGCCTCAGGAAGCCCACAGCATCATCATAACGTTGAACCTATGGTCTAGTGCTTTCCTTCCATCCCAAGGAAGAAAGTGGGAACTGGGAGTATCTTTTCAACAGCATGGTGCTGTGCCCTGTTAGGACTAATGATGAAATATTACTGCCAGCTTTGATGTGGCTCAGTCTGTGCTCACCCAGAATTTATAAACCTTTCAGTCAGTTTCTGGATTTCTCCCGAGGGAAACTGTTCTGTGGATCGTCACTAAATATGTGTGTCCATGAGGGGGAAGAAGTTTTCAGGACTTCCTATTTACCTTCTGGCTGATGTCCCAAAATATATTTTATGTCTTAAATATTTTAAAGATCCAAGTAGCATATAGACAGACACAAATTAATATTATTAAAATAATTCAAGAAGTGTTTAAAAGACTTGTACAAAGTACAAGTGAGTGAAAGTGTGAGGAATAGTATTAAGTTGCAGAGTTAATAAGAAGGAGCTGTAGCTCCCTGTAGAGCTGAAGAAATGAAGGAAAGACATGGTTATCAGAACCTGGAAAAAGAGCAGAATGGAGAGGCTAAATAATGTCCTCCCGCCAAAAGATCCACCTTCTAAACACTGGGACCTCTGGACGTTGCTCTGTATGAGGAAAACAAACAAACTTTACATATGCAATTAACTTAAACATCTTGAAATAGGAAGAATATCAAGGATGATAAAGTGGGACCTAAACATTATTACACATTTTATTATAAGAGGGAGGAAAAGGGAGATTTGACACAGAAGAGGGTGAAGTGATATGATTACAAAAGGAGCAGAATCATGCAATGACAAACCAAAGAATGATGGTAGTCATCAACATCTGGACGAGGTTAAAAATGGATTCTCGCAGAGTTTCTGGAGGACACGTGGCTCTGTCAATCCCGTGATTTTGGCCTAGAGATACTGATTTTAGACTTATGACTTAAAACTATGAGGGAATACATTTCTGTATTTTTAAGCTCCCAAATTTATGGTAATTTATGTCATCTGCAGGAAACGAACAGTGTAAAGGGAGGAGAAAATAGAGGATAAAAAGCAGAAAGCTGGAAACAGAGTGGAAACATAATTGACTTTAGAACCAGAAAGATTTGATTTGAATTTCAGATTCCAAACATATCATTTCTGTAATGTAGTTGTTAGCAAGATAGTGGTAGTTTTCAATTAAGCAGTATTTCTTACAGCCTATGGGATGTGCCATGTATATTGTTTAAAGGTATTTCTGGCACTTTTTTTATTGTTAAATAGTAGCCTCTATCGTACAAGACAAATAATAGAAGGCAAAGTAGAAGAGATTTGCATAACAATTACGGAAAGGAGAATTGAAATTATGCCATATGAAGAACTGAAAGAACTGGCACCATATGTTACTAGAAGCAGTGAGTAGAAGCAACAAAACCATAGTAGAAACAAATACATCCACAGTTATAATGACAGATAAGGGGAAATATTCTACAAAAGTGTGCCAGGCATTCAGGAATATGTGTCCAGAATATCAAAACTGACAGAAACAAGTTCACTTGAATGTTGAAACATAGGGGTTTAAAAGATTTTAAAAATTCCTTAGTGTAGATAAGAATTAGTTACTGATCTTATTGTAAGACTGCGGTTTAAAAGTGTGTGAGTATACAGGGCAAGAAACTGGAGGTAAAGTGCTGTGCAGCTTCGGTGTCTTTATCAGTCTGGAGAGTAAGGGTTACGAGAAGGCGCTACTCCATATATATACCTATTTCATATTCTCCTTGACACCATAGTGAACTGAAAGTCGCTCAAATTGTGTCCGACTCTTTGCGACCCCATGGATTGTATAGCCCGTGGAATTCTCCAGGCCAGAATACTGGAGTGCTTATCCTTTCCCTTCTCCAGAGGATCATCCCAACTCAGGAATCGATCGAACCCAGGTCTCCCACATTGCAGGCAGATTTTTTTACCAGCTGAGCCACAAGGAAAACCCCCTTGACACCATAAGTATTCTTTATTTGAGGGAATAGATTCAATATACAGAGTGCTTGAAAAAC
Source organism: Dama dama (assembly GCF_033118175.1). NCBI lineage: Eukaryota > Metazoa > Chordata > Mammalia > Artiodactyla > Cervidae > Dama > Dama dama. The sequence continues at coordinate 41,485,248 of NC_083709.1, read as the reverse complement.
TATGGATGGAGGTTCTTAACATTTTACAGGATGCAGTTATCAAAACGATCCACAAGAAAAGGAAATGCAAAAAAGCAAAATGGTTGTCTGAGGAGGCCTTACAAATAGCTGAGAAAAGAAGGGAAGTAAAAGGCAAGGGAGAAAAGGAAAGAACCCCATTTGAATGCAGAGTTCCAAAGAATAGCAAGGACAAATAAGTGAGCCTTCCTAAGTGAACAATGCAAAGAAATAGAAGAAAACAATAGAATGGGCAAGACTAGAGATCTTTTCAAGAAAATTAGAGATACCAAGGGAAACTTTCATGCAAAAATGGGCATAATAAAAAACAAAATGGCCTGGACCTAACAGAAGCAGATGCTATTAAGAAGAGGTGGTAAGAATACACTGAAAAACTATACAAAAAAGATCTTCATGACCCAGATAACATAGAGGAAGACATGCTGGAATGTGTAAAGTCAAGTGGCGTTAACAAGCATCACTATGAACAAAGTTAGTGATAGCTAATGGTGAACCGTGTAGAATTCTTGGTATCCAAAGAAGATTTAGCTTCTGGACCAGGGATCAGCCTTGATCACTCAAGAGCTTTTGTGTAGCAGAGTTTTATTAAAGTATGAAAAGGGACAGAGAAAGCTTCTGACACAGACACCAGAAGGGGGATGGAGAGTGCCCCCATCGCTAATGTTAGCAAGGGAGCTATATACATTTTTAATTAGATATTACAATAAATCAAAAGAATATCTCAAGTTTGTGAAAGTTTTACCAGACCCACTCCCACAATTTACATTTTAAGCTAACAGGATTCAGTTCAGTTCAGTTTAGCCGCTCAGTCGTGTCTGACTCGTTGCGACCCCATGAACTTCCCTGTCCATCACCAACTCCTGGCGGATACTCAAACTCATGTCTGTTGAGTTGATGATGCCATCCAACCATCTCATCCACTGCCATCCCCTTCTCCTCCCACCTTCAATATTTACCAGCATTGGGGTATTTTCAAATGAGTCAGTTCTTTGTATCAGGTGGCCGAAGTATTGAGGTTTCAGCTTCAGCATCAGTCCTTCCAATGAATATTCAGGACTGATTTCTTTTCAGATTGACTGGTTGGATCTCCTTGCAGTCCAAGGGACTCTCAAGAGTCTTCTCCAACACCACAGTTCAAAAGTATCAATTCTTTGGTGCTCAGCTTTCTTTATAGTCCAATTCTCACATCCATACATGACTCCTGTAAAAACCATAGTTTTGATTAGATGGACCTTTGTTGGCAAAGTAATGTCTCTGCTTTTTAATATGCTGTCTAGGTTGGTCATAGCTTTTCTTCCAAGGAGCAAGCGTCTTTTATTTTCATTGCTGCAGTCACCATCTGCAGTGATTTTGGAGCCCAAAGAAATAAAGTCTGTCACTGTTTCCACTGTTTCCCCATTTATTTGCCATGAAGTTGTCAACTAAAAAATAATGTACAACTTGTGAGTTGTGTGTTAAGTTTTATTTGGGGCAAAATGAGGACTGCAGCCCAGGAGGCAGCATCTCAGATAGCTTTGAGAGACTGATCCAAAGCAGCAGTGGGGGAAAGTCAATATATATGGTTTTGGTGAAGGGGAAGGGGAAGCTCAATACCATGAAACACTCAATTTACGAAAAGATTTTTTGTTAGTCATGAGGATCTGATGTCACCATGAAGGGATTTAGTACTTCTGTAGATATGAGGAGATGCAAGAATTGAGATCATAAAATCTGTTCCTAAAAATATTCAACTATCTAAAGACCTGTCCCACCAGATTACCTGGAGCACAGAGTGTCTCGCTCCACCCTGAACTCCCTCAGAGATTGTTGAAGGTCAACAGCTATAGCAGCATGGGGTTCAGTCTCCATAGAGGCAGATGGCAAATGCCTTTGTTGTTCAGTCATTGGCAATGCTCTTGGTAAGTGCCAATTTGTAGTTGATACGGATCCCTTGTGGTCATAACACCGACCATACTTTGGGGGGCATTTCATGACCATTTTGTCCCTCATTGTTGGGAAGGCTCGTTCCCAGTTCTGAACTAGGTTTTTGTCAATAAGACACTCAATGTGCTATTACTGGACTAGGTCTTAATAGTCAAAGATCTCTGGATACCTGACTTCTAGTTATGGTCCAGGAAAGTACTCCCTCTCATTGCATCTTTCCATACCTAGAGTTACACTATTACAATCGTTGATCATAGCATATACCAAGCTATACATTTGATCAACTGCTTCAAGTCTAGTCATCATTTTTGTTGGAGGCTCAGTCATACACTTGGTAAAACAAGAAATAATAATCTTGTGAAACAAGCAAAATACAAATGGTATAATTAATAACATTAGTGGAATTAAAAGTAAATATTTTAGTCATGAGCCTCTCACCCCAGTTTTTTTTAAAGATTGTCAATGCTAAGGAATGGGTCACTTAAAGCAGAAATCTGATTATTCATGTGGTTCACATGTGTTACATTAAAGGATTTATCAGGTATGAAAATATAGCTTTCAGTTTGAATTATAGCACAGATATCTCCCTGAGATGCTGGAAGGTATCAAGGGCCTTCCAGTTGTGTAGCACTGCCTGTCTCATAGAGATCTCAGAATTCAGTAGGCTAATAGCCCGGTTGCTAACATTTAAAGCTTATGAAAGTTTTTAAGGCCTAGATATGGTCAATTACATCCTCCAACCCCATTTAAGGCGCGCGCGCGCACACACACACACACACACACTGCTAAGTGGTCATACCAGTAGAATACAGATCTTTGACCTATTGGGATCATACCAATGGTATATTGGTTAGAGTTGCCTCTAATTTATTAACATGTGTGACCTTAAATTCATGGGAATCCCAGGCTACACCTTCATATCCATCCCTGTAGATGGGAAGGCCATAGATTAGTGCCAAAAATCCACTGAGTTCCCTACCAATAACTCTCTCTAAGGGTAATAATAGGCATAGTTCATAAACCACCCAGCCTTGTCTCATAACTACCAGCTTGATCATTTTTAGTATGATTTAACCATTCCCAACATAGAGGAGCCTTTAAACCTAAATGACCATAGCCTGGTGTTAACCATGTAGATCCTCCCCATAATTGTGGGAGTTTTCCTTTTAATAGATGAGAAGTTAATTTTTTTTTTATTGAGACTTAGCTCATCACTCAGATTGAGTTTAAATGACCCTAAGAGAAAACTTAAATCTATGGCCAGCATCAGAGCAGGTATTATTAATTGGCCAGGTGAGAGGATCCCATCTAGTAATATCATGAATAGATATAACAGGACTGAACACTCAACTGAAATAAATTTCCTAGTGGGTATACAATCAGAGCCCCAGAGAACAGAAATCCACCTAGAGAACAGGTAATCCAGAAGTACTAGGCATAGGTAATTGGCCACAACCCAACAATTGGTTTGACTTTTAACCTAGCATAGAATCATGTCCATGATAGAAAACATGTGACTAGTAGGCATAGGTCCAAGGAATCAAGAAAATATTATAAATGATCATAAAAGTCAGATCAGCATCTTGGGCAAGCCCTCTACTTCTGATGTCATCTTCTTATCCTAGTGTAGTGTAGTTCCTTCTGTTTAAGCATTGTTTTAAGTGAATTTGAGGTCAGCAGGCCTCTCTATGGACCAGTCCAGCTTAGGGGCTTTTGGAAGCGGGAGTTAACCCAAGAGTCCATTTTCCTTCAATTTCACTGGGCGTAAGCTAGTTAAGAGTACCTGATAGAAAAGTCCTTCCACCCAGGATGGAGACAGTTCCTTAAATTTTCTCTTCTTCCAGTCTTGACTGAAGGTCATGTGTGAGGCATCTGATCTTCATCCAAAGACAGATTACTGAGATAAGCTTCAGAAACAACCCTAGAGTGTCCTTTAATAATTCAATTGAATTTTACATTAATATACCCTAACAGCAAAGAACTATCCAGGAAATGAGTCTTAGTAGATACAGACCTCCATTAACAAACTGGGATTTAACATTCATTGAAACATCTCTTTCTCCCTAAAATCACCATCATTTTTACCAAATATAACCAAATTAAGACCTGTTTGTCATATAGGTGTGGTCTCAATAAACATGGCCTGATTACTTATAGAACTATAATTAATCATAGACTTTTTTGCTTCCCTGAGACTTTTATAGACTCTCAGACAACTTTTAAAATAAAACCTTTCAGGGCTAGGAAACTCATGCCAAAGACTTATCACAGATTTTGCCTAAAAGATCTAAGTAAATTCCTGCCTTCTCAATGTCTCCAAAATTCCTTGAGATTTCTATACCTGTTATTGAGATAATCTTCCTAATTTATCTGATAAAAGTTACTGGAAACTAAGAGATTCCAATATCTGGAGCTTCAGATAGAAAAAATAAATGTTTCAATTTGTTTATAAAATACAATTTTACTAAATTAGTGACATAATTAGTTTGAGGGGAAGGTTTTTTGCTTTTTGTTTTTTCTTATACCTGGAAAACACAGATTCAGATCAGTAATTCTTCAGATAGAAATTCTAAAAGTTATAAACGTATTCACCAGTTCATTCAGTCCTTATGTTAACCTTTGTGAAGTCATCAGGTTTTCTATTAGAATCCTTACCCAGTTTGGTATTTATCCTAAAGTCCTTCTTATAATTCTTGAAGAGATGAAACTTGGTTAGTGCTATGACAATACTTTAATATAGTCACTAGAATTATGCCTGATAACATTTTACCCAAACATATTTAAATTTTAGGAACTCTATACAGTTTCTAGGGCATTTATATTAGTAACATTTACCATACAATATAACCTGACATTTATTACTCACTTGAAAATACCGCCCATGTAGTTCTATATACAAAATGAACCTAATTAGTGTAATATCTCTCTTTGTGATGTTTCAGGGGCCCTCTGAAGCATCCCAAAGTTAGCTAGAAATCATCATTAGAATAATTTAGGAAGCTTTGTCAACAAATAACAAAAAAGGTTTAGGACACTCAGTCAGATAGGATTATAGTCCATTCTGAAACAATAGCTATTCACTTAGCCAAAGTAACAATAAGGGATTTCGGAGGAGATCATTTAAGAGATAAAGAAACTTAAATCTATTGTAAAAGGCAGTTGATTATCTGAAGAAACGGTGTACTCTTAACAGAGAGACGAGCTAAATTCAAGTGTTTGCACCAGCTTACTTTACTTCAAAGGTAAACTTAATTAAATTTATTTTAAACTTTCAGTTCAGTTCAGTTGCTCAGTCATGTCCGACTCTTTGCTACCCCATGAATCGCAGCACACCAGGCCTCCCTGTCCATCACAAACTCCCGGAGTTTACTCAAAGTCATGTCCATCGAGTTGGTGATGCCATCCAGCCATCTCATCCTCTGTCGTCCCTTTCTCCTCCTGCCCCCAATCCCTCCCAGCATCAGGGTCTTCTCCAATGAGTCAACTCTTTGTATGAGGTGGCCAAAGTACTGGAGTTTCAGCTTCAGCATCAGTCCTTCCAATGAACACCCAGGACTGATCTCTTTTAGGATGGACTGGTTGGATCTCTTTGTAGTCCAAGGGACTCTCAAGAGTCTTCTCCAACACCACAATTCAAAAGCATCAATTCTTAGACACTCAGCTTTCCTCACAGTCCAACTCTCACATCCATACATGACCACTGGAAAAACCATAGCCTTGACCAGGCGGACCATTGTTGGCAAAGTAATGTCTCTACTTTTTAGTATGCTATCTAGGTTGATCATAACTTTCCTTCCAAGGAGAAAGCGTCTTTTAATTTCATGGCTGAAATCACCATCTGCAGTGATTTTGGAGCCCCCCAAAAATAAAGTCTGACACTGTTTGCACTGTTTCCCCATCTATTTCCCATGAAGTGATGGGACCAGATGCCATGATCTTAGTTTTCTGAATGTTGAGCTTTAAGCCAACTTTTTCACTCTCCTCTTTCACTTTCATCAAGAGGCTTTTTAGTTCCTCTTCACTTTCTGCCATAAGAGTGGTGTCATCTGCATATCTGAAGTTATTGATATTTCTCCTGGCAGTCTTGATTCCAGCTTGTGCTTCTTCCAGCCCACCGTTTCTCAGATGTACTCTGCATATAAGTTAAATAAGCGGGTGACAATATACAGCCTTGCCATACTCCTTTTCCTATTTGGAACCAGTCTGTTGTTCCATGTCCAGTTCTAGCTATTGCTTCCTGACCTGCATATAGATTTCTCAGGAGGCAGGTCAGGTGGTCTGGTATTCCCATCTCTTTCAGAATTTTCCACAGTTTATTGTGACCCACACAGTCAAAGGCTTTGGCATAGTCAATAAAGTAGAAATAGATGTTTTTCTGGAACTCTCTTGCTTTTTCGATGATACAGCAGATGTTGGCAATTTGATCTCTGGTTCCTCTGCCTTTTCTAAAACCAGCTTCAACATCTGGAAGTTCATGGGTCAGGTATTGCTGAAGCCTGGCTTTGAGCATTATTTTACTAGCGTGTGAGATGAGTGCAATTGTGCGGTAGTTTGAGCATTCTTTGGCATTGCCTTTCTTTGGAATTGGAATGAAAACTGACCTTTTCCAGTCCTGTGGCCACTGCTGAGTTTTCCAAATTTGCTGGCATATTGAGTCCAGCCCTTTCACAGCATCATCTTTCAGGATTTGAATGAGCTCAACTGGAATTCCATCACCTCCACTAGCTTTGCTCATTGTGATGCTTTCTAAGGCTCACTTGACTTCACATTTCAGGATGTCTGGCTCTAGGTGAGTGATCACACCATCGTGATTATCTGGGTTGTGAAGATCTTTTTTGTACAGTTCTTGTGTATTCTTGCCACCTCTTCTTAATATCTTCTGATTCTGTTATGTCCATACCATTTCTGTCCTTTATTGAGCCCATCTTTGCATAAAATATTCCCTTGGTATCTCTAATTTTCTTGAAGAGATCTCTAGTCTCTGTTGTTTTCTGTTTTCTGTTGTTTTCCTCTATTTCTCTGCATTGATCACGGAGGAAGACTTTCTTATCTCTCCTTGCTATTCTTTGGAACTCTGCATTCAAATGGGTATATCTTTCCTTTTCTTCTTTGCTTTTCGCTTCTCTTTTCACAGCTATTTGCAAGGCCTCCTCAAACAGCCATTTTTCTTTTTTGCATTTCTTTTCCATGTGGATGGTCTTGATCCCTGTCTCCTGAACAATGTCATGAACCTCCGTCCATAGTTCATTAGGCACTCTATCAGATCTAGTCCCTTAAATCTATCTCTCACTTCTACTGTATAATCATAAGGGATTTGATTTAGGTCATACCTGAATGGTCTAGTAGTTTTCCCTACTTTCTTCAATTTAAGTCTGAATTTGGCAATAAGGAGTTCATGATCTGAGCTACAGTCAGCTCCCAGTCTTGTTTTTGCTCATTGTGGAGAGCTTCTCCATCTTGGCTGCAAAGAACATAATCAATCTTATATCAGTGTTGACTGTCTGGTGATGTGCATGTGTAGAGCATTCTCTTGTGTTTTTGGAAGAGGGTGTTTGCTATGACCAGTGTGTTCTCTTGGCAAAACTCTATTAGCCTTTGCCCTGCTTCATTCCCTACTCCAATGCCAAGTTTGCCTGTTATTCCAGGTGTTTCTTGACTTCCTACTTTTGCATTCCAGTTCCCTATAATGAAAAGGACATCTTTTTTTTGGGTATTAGTTCTAAAAGGTCTTGTAGGTCTTCATAGACCCTTTTAACTTCACCTTCTTCAGTGTTGATGGTTGGGGCATAGACTTGAATTACAGTGATATTGAATAGTTTGCCTTGGAAACAAACAGAGATCATTCTGTCATTTTTGAGATTGCATCTAAGTACTGCATTTCAGACTCTTTTGTTGACTATGTTGGCTACTCCATTTCTTCTAAGGGATTCCTGCCCACAGTAGTAGACATAATGATCATCTGAATTAAATTCACCCATTCCAGTCCATTTTAGTTTGCTAATTCCTACAATGTCAATATTCACTCTTGCCATCTCCTGTTTGACCACTTCCAATTTGCCTTGATTCATGGACCTAACATTCTGGGTTCCTATGCAATATTGCTCTTTACAGCATCGGACTTTGCTTGTATCACCAGTGACATCCACAACTGGGTATTGTTTTTGCTTTGGCTCCATCCCTTCATTTTTTCTGGAGTTATTTTTCCACTGATCTCCAGTAGCATATTGGGCACCTACCGACCTGTGGAGTTCCTCTTTCAGTATTCTACCATTTTGCTTTTTCATACTGTTCATGGGGTTCTCAAGGCAAGAATACTGAAGTGGTTTGCCATTCCCTTCTCCAGTGGACCACATTCTGTCAGACCTCTCCACCATGACCCGTCCATCTTGGGTGGCCCCACATGGCATGGCTTAGTTTCATTGAGTTAGACAAGGCTGTGGTCCGTGTAATCAGATTGGCAAGTTTTCTGTGATTACGGTTTCAGTGTGTCTGCCCTTTGATGCCCTCTCGCAACACCTACCATCTTACTTGGGTTTCTCTTACCTTGTACGTGGGGTATATCTTCACGGCTGCTCCAGCAAAGCGCACCTGTTGCTCCTTACCTTGGATTAATTCACCCTTTCTGACCTTGAACATCGAGTAGCTCCTCTCGGCCCTCCTGCGCCCACGCAACCTTTGCTCCTTACTGCTTATTTTAAACTTAGTCCTCACCATATACAAAACTCTCTCCTCATGGTTCACTTTTCACAAATCTTATCACTTTCTGTACCCATTACTGTGTTCTTCCATCCTAAAAAGCCACCTGTAAGTCAGGCTTACTTCCTTTTCCCTTCACAAAATGCAATTCCATTCCTTATACCTTCTTTACCAAAAACACACTTCCTACTTTCCTTAAGCAACAAAGAACTGACTTTTATATTAGCATTTTATAGATTGATGAGCATAAATAAAAGTGATAATTTATAAAACCTTTGTTTTCTTAGAGAGAACATTTTAGGATGGCACCAAACATCATTTATTTTTAATCCAAATCTCTTTCGTTTCTCTGTAAGAGAAAAATCAGTGTTTAGTAGTAAATGTTTCAAATTCTTATTTTATTTGGAAATGACCTAGCATTTTAATAGACTTACAACACTCAGTTTAGCACAACCCTTAGAAGTTCAAGTTACCCCAATCAGGATAGACAATTTTAGGCAGACATTCCTAAAGCATAATTATTAGGGTTTTAAAATTCATAATTATTAGAATTATTTATAATTATTAGAATTTGATTTCTGAATTATAATTCATAATTATTAGAATTATTAGTTTCTTAATCTAAATGCTCATATCTCATTTACATTTTTTTAAAAGTTCCTTCACTAGAGATAATTTCCTTGGTGACAAACTTGTAACAGGTATAATAATATTTAACTTTTGTTAAACCTAGGCACAATGAAAATATTCTGCTTAATGTTAATTACTCTTAGATATGCCTACATTATTTAGATCAACAAACAAACATTATTATCAGGTATTTAGTAGTGAATATTTCCTGGTTCATGTAAACCTGAAATTCATTTAGGTTACTTTCTCTTGTATTTATAATTATTTGATTTGTAAGAGCTTACTTTTTTCTTTAAGGCCAATTAGATTAGGACTTATTTACAAACTGATCTCAGCAATCAGCAATATTATCAAAAAAACAAAGACACACACTGAGACGTACACACAGCCAAATAGACACAAGAGATCCTATAGCTTTGTTTTCTAAACTTAGTTATGAATAAAAAAAATGGTTGGAGTAAGATTTTAAAAGGCTTTCTTCCCCTTTTTGTTACTTTTGCTTTCAGGAATTAGATATGGTCTAGATAAGTGATCCAGAGAGCTCTGGTCTAAAGGTATAGGGGGAGTTATTTCCTCATGGGAAGAATTCTTAAGAGAATTTTTTCTTCAAGCTTCCTCTGGAGTCTAAAGAATATTGTGACCACATTGTCTAAAATTGTTTGTTTGTTTGTTTGTTTTTTTGTGACCATAGTTTTATAGCCAAAATTTAGACCAGATAGTACTCAAGTTGGCCCTGATGACATAGGCAGATTGGTCCCAACAGGGATTGTTCCTCTGGGGAAGTAGGGGTCTTAGTTTGATCAGCCCCAGGCTGTTGATTACAGGAGGAAGACCTGGACATATAAGGGAACTTCAGTTCATTTTCCTATCATAAATCAATAAAGATCTATTATTTTTAGGCCATTTTTCTTGTCTTTCGATCATAGCTATAGATTGACCAGTCATTTAAAAAATTTTCCCAAGGGGTTCCCAGGTGGGGTGTGGAACCTTAGAGTGAACAATTCACGTATTAGTTCGAACAGTTTGTACCAGATATCTGTGCACTCAAACCAAACCGAACCAGAACTTCACCAGCCAGGAGTCACACTCCAAATGAAGCAAAGGCAAAGAGATGCCCAGAAATCGAAAGCCAAGTGGCAAGAGTGCCCCCAAAAGATGGTAAAATGATGCCCTAAATCAAAAGCCAAATGGCATAAATGTCAAACGTGACTGCCCAGTTTCACTAGACCTGTGACCTAGCAAAGTCAGTGCTAGCAGCCTTTTTAGTTCTGATAGTTTCAAGCAATTTCTTATTGATTTTCTGTGAAGAAGTTACACTATTATTTCCTCTTTTAGAAGCTTCTAGATATCAGTCAAAGCACAGCCAGCCTTTTCTAATTGTGCACACAAAAATATAAATTTTAGAATATCAAAAGAACCCCAGTTTGGCCATTTTAGGTTGAGATCTCTTTTAGTATGATTTCTTCAATTAACTAGGTACTTGCAAGTATGAGCTCCATATGTATTGTACATGAATCTGGCTAGATTTATAATTATTTAAAATTAGTCAGAGGCTGCTTTTCTGACAACCCTTTATTTCTGTTGAGAGATTCTGTTTCCCATTTTAAGCTGAATTTGTCAGGGATAAAAATCACTAGTGAACTTGTGTAGTAAGCCCATGTGCTGCTTTTGAGCTTAACTCCAGGAATCACCACAAGTCATTTCAGCTCCTCTTATGTGTCTCAGATTCTGCCTCCGGCAATCTAAGACCACTGTGGCTGTTAAGGTCTCTGAATGGCCAGTTCTTATTTGCGACCCCTGGATAAGCAAGTATTTTAATTAATGAGTGGGTTTCCCTATGGGACCACTTCACGGTATGAGGACTAGGCCTCCACCTCTCCTGTAAATTTCTGTCACCTGAGAAAACCGAAACCAGCTGGGTGGAGTCTGGTCCCTTTTCTTCAGAGCAAAGTTCTCATGTATTTTCCTCACTTTTATCCTGACAAATTCTATAAATGCAGTCAAATTGAGGAAAAGTGTCAGATCAGCCTCTTACTTAACCACTCAGCCAAGACCATTCAGTCCCCTACAACGGAGCAACCTTGACATCTTTCAGCTGAGCCCCGGGTATTCCTTGATTTTTTCCCCAGTCGAGCCCCCCTACCCAGTACCATTCCACTGGTTGGGCAATTATCCTGGCATCTTTCAGCCAGCCCCCAACTCAGTATCTTTTGACTAGGTAGAAATTCCTTGATATCTTTCAACCAAGCCCCACTCAGTGTCTAGTCCATGAGTGGGTATGCCCCAGATATTTCACCCGCCCCCACCCCCCCCACCCCCAGTATCTTTCCTACTAGGAGGGTACAGGTAACCTGCTCCTCCGCCAAATAAAACTCAGAGTGTTTTACTCCACCCTGAACTCCCTCAGGGATTGTTGAAGGTCACAGCTATAGCACCAAGGGGTTCAGTCTCCATAGAGGCAGATAGCAAATGCCTTTGTTGTTCAGTCATTGGCAATGCTCTTGGTAAGTGCCAATTTGTAGTTGACAAAGTGAGGGAACCAGTTGCCATGATCTTAGTTTTCTGAATGTTGAGTTTTAAGCCAACTTTTTCACTCTTCTCTTTCACTTTCATCAAGAGGCTCGTTAGTTCTTCTTCACCTTCTGCCATAAGGATGGCGCCATCTGCATATCTGAGTTTATTGATAACAGGTTTAGAACTTAACAATAGAAAGATCCTACCAGACCCACTCCCATAAATATACATTCTAAGATATCAGGATTAGTCCAAAGGTTTTCAGAAAGGAGAAACTGTCCTCAAGCAGGATACATAGTTGTTATATAATCCTTAGTACAGAGTTTAAATTGAGTTGTTTGTTTTGTAATCATCAAAAAAAAAAAAAAACAAAAAAAACACTTATGTGACTAAGACTAAGGAATGGAGAGAGAAAAAAAGATGTTTGTCCTTTCCTCCTCCTTGAGAATTCCAGACCCCTGTCTCCACTTTGAGAGCCTCAGACCCCTTTCTCCTCCTTGGGGACCCCGGACTTCTTATCAACCTGCCTAGGAATTGACTCACTAGTGGAGATGATGGAATTCCAGCTGAGCTATTTCAAACCCTAAAAGACAATGCTGTCATAGTGCTGCCCTCAATATGTCAGAAAATTTGGAAAACAGCAGTGGCCACAGGACTAGAAAAGATCAGTTTTCATTTCAATCACAAATAAAGGCCATTAAATTAAAAGACACTTGCTCCTTGGAAAGAAAGCTATGACAGACTCATTGGAAAAGACCCTGATGCTGGGAAAGATTGAAGGCAGGAGGAGAAGGGGACAATAGAAATAGAATTCGTTGGATGGCATCACCAAGTCAATGGACATGAGTTTGAGCAAGCTCCAGGAGTTGGTGATGGACAGGGAAGCCTGGCAGACTGCAGCCCAGGGGGTCACAAAGAGTCAGACATGACTGAGCAACTAAGCACAGAGTTCAGTTCAGTTCAGTCACTCAGTCGTATCTGACTCTTTGTGACCGCATGGACTGCAGCCCTCCAGGCCCCTCTGTCCATGGAGGTTCTCCAGGCAGAATACAGGTGTAGGTTGCCATGACCTCCTCCAGGGGATCGTCCCAACCCAGGGATCGAACCCAGGTCTCCCACATTGTGGGCAGATTCTTTACCATCTGAGCCAGCAGGGAAGCCCATGACAAACCTAGACAGCATATTAAAAAATAGAGACATCACTTTGCCAACAAAGGTCCATGTAGTCAAAGCTATGGTTTTTCCAGTAGTCATGTACAGATGTGAGAGTTGGACCATAAAGAAATCTAAATGCCAGTGAATCACTACTTTTGAACTGTGGTGCTGGAGAAGACTCTTGAGTCTCTTGGACAGCATGAAGATCAAACCAACCAGTCCTAAAGAAAATCAATCTTGAATATTCAGTGGAAGGACTGATACTGAAGCTGAAGCTCCAATGCTTTGGCCACCTGATGCAAAGAGCCAACTGACTGGAAAACACCTGATGCTGGGAAAGATTGAGGGAAGGAGGAGAAGCAGGTGACAGATGATGAGCTGATTGGCTAACATCATCAACTCAATGGACATGAGTTTGAACATACTCTGGGAAATAGTGAAGGAGATGGAACCCTGATGTGCTGCAATTCATTGTGTCACAAAAAGTTGGACATGATGTAGTGACTGAGCAGCAACAAAGCATGGGGAAATTTGAGAGCTTGCAACTAAAGAAAAAATGTGAATTAAACATAATAAATCTCTTTCAAGCCTACTCTTTGATAAGAGACACATGTCTATTTAAGAAATAGCCCAAGAGAGACAGTGATTGATGGCATAAGAAAAATAAAATCCTTGTCTTAAATTTTCACAGAGAGGTATAGAATTATCTGTGATGAGGTGGTCTGTTAAGAAACAAATTGAGTATTCAAAAAAATTGATAAGATAAAGAAGGAAGAGGAGAAAGAGGAAGAGAAAAAGGGGGGAAAGGAAGGAAGACAAATAATAGAAAGGTATCATGGGAAAGAAGAGGAATTAAGAACTCAAACTAGAGAAAAGAGAGCTGTGACAGTACTTGAAAGAGTGAAGAAAATCAGCCAATTTATAGTCATGAGAGAGCATGACACTTTCAAGCAACAGAAAGTACCTATGGCTGGACTCCATGGGTTATAGAATATAAACAATTTTGGAAATTAGTTAAGAAACATGTTAAATGACCTCTTATGGCATTTTATAGATTTCAGGATGGTTGTTTGAAGTTTGCCAAAATCTACAAGCATTGTTAAAAACACAATATATAAAGAATTATAAATGTAACTTATTATTCTGTAGGCTTACTTAAGGCAACTCTATTTAATCATTGGATAGTGATTTTATTTTTTAAATAAATCTAAGTTTTGTGATTTGTGAGAATATCACTATAGCAAGCAAAATTAGAAATAAAAATCAAATAGTATGATTTGTATATATTTCTCTCATTCTCTGAAAAAGCAAATACTTGTAGATATAATTTTTCCATTTAATGTTTAAAAGGTTATTGTTTTTATTATTAGGTGAACAGAGATGAATTTAATGCATTCAGTTAGAAAACTCATTATTCAACAACTTAGTGCTATTGCTATCATATTAAGTATGCTAATTTATACAATTAACCTTATGTAATTGGTTTAAAGACCTTGTATAACAGGACAGTATATTAGTTCATTGATGGAATAAATGAAGAAACCTTAAATTGAAGTAATTTCATAAAGTACATTATTATTAAAATATATGCTTCCCTTTTGGTTTTCTTTTTATCTTTACCAATATTTAAAGTTAGTACTTAAAGGAAATCAATTCTAAAAAATATAAAATACAAAAGTATTGTTCAGAATCACCAAAGTAAATTTAATTTCTGTCTGATTAGGAAGGAAAATCATTATTCCAGGTAAAACTGGTTTATTTCAGTCACTTCAATTAGAGCCAAAAATTCAATCACATAAGCTTTCAGGACAAGAAAGAACATAAATACAACAATAAAGCAGTATATATTTGCATATGAAAATTAAGGCACCATATGCAATTTTTGTGCTTCATTGCCCAACACATGCTGATGGAGAGGAAAGGAGCTAGTGAAAGACATTAACCCAGTAATAGATTTTAGAAATACTGGCCTGGTGACAGACTACTAGATCAATCAATTCAGCACAGCAAAAGCATTGTGTTCTAAAATAAAGCCAAGGCAATAAACATAGGCAAACCAAAATATAATATATGATTTTAGTCACAAATTTCTGTCAGATCATCCCATAAGTACTTGAGACCCTACATATGCAGAATGGAAAACATTGTCTCTTTTTCAAAAAACCTCAGTCATTTCTAATGTTCTACTTTTCATAAGAGCTACTGTTTAGGGAATTTTAGCTGGGAAACACTGGAATCATAGTCAAATTTTCACTCTGGCTCGTTCTTTACATTCAACTTGTTATTAATTTGCATGTTGTGCTGTTATGTTATGTTGTTATGTTATGTTATGTTATGATGTTTGTTCTGACCTATCCTATCCTATTCCATTCCATCCTATCTTATTTTAGTCTATTCTATTTCAAGTGTATGTTTTAAACCAGCAGTTCCCTAGCCCTGGGCTGTAGAATTGTAGTGGTCTTCGGCCTATTAGAAACTGGGCCACACAGTAGGAGGTGAGTGACAGACTAGCGAGCAAAGCTTCATCTGCTGCTCCACATCACTCCCCATTGCTGGCATTATTGCCTGAACCGTTTCACCTCCCCTGTACCACCATCTCCATCCTTGGAAATATTGTCTTCCATGAACTCTGTTCCTGGTGACAAAAAGGTTGGGGACTGCTGCTTTAAACTGTCATCCTTTCTTTCTCACTTCCATGGTTCTATTTCTAATGTGCTTTAAAATTTAAATATGAATTATAATATTGCTTAAAAATATATTTGTGTCCAGTCGATCCTTATATTTGCTTTCTGAAATACTCTTAACACAAACTTAATTATTTGTGGGGCTTTCAAATCTTCTGCCAAGACACTGAGCTACCTTTGTGGATTCAATTTTTGTTGTTGTTGTTGTTGTTGTTGAGCTCATTCAAACCCCTCCAGACATAGCGTATTACTTTCTACCTCTTGAAAATGGCAACTTCTGTCTTACCTCGTTTTTTGATTTGTGTTTTGTTTGTCTAACATGCTAAGGTATTCTTTACGAACATCCAGTGTGTCTGATGAAGAATTGATTTCTATAACAGATGTTGCACATGGCTCCTAAAATCCATGCATACTTTCCAAGTTTTATTGGACATACAACCTGCCTGCTAGAAACTCTCTTAACTTCCTTTGAAGATTAGTGTGCCACATGACTAAGTTCTAGCTAAAAGGATGTGAACAGAAAAAAAAAAAAAAAAAAAGTATGCAATTTCAGTGTCATGTCTTTAAAAGAAAGCTACTTGCTCTCTGTATCTTTCCACTCCCAACAGTGAAAACTGTAGATGTTATGGTGATAAGCCAGTTTTAACCATGTGATTAAATCAGTTTTCTTGGTAATAGCAGACTTACAAGATAGATAATATCTTGGTCCACTTGTTACTGCTAATACTGACCTGAGTTTCATTGCTGGATAATTTGGCTATTACTGTTAAAGTTATAAAATAAAGATATTACTTAAAGTTATGTGAAGGGAAAAATATCTTATTTAGACACTATAGGTTGAAATCTGTTTATTACATCATATGAATGATTCTCAAGAGTATCTTTTTCTTTCTTTCTTTTTTTGGTGTGTATAATGTTGGAATATTCAAGATGTAATAGTAAATTTTAAGGTCACAAGGCAGAAAACTTTTGCCTTCTTTATCATTGATTTAGTCTCATTTTTACATTTTCTAATGACAGTTCTAAGTTTTAGTCTATGATATTATGCTAGCAGTTATTTATTGCTGCATAACAAATTGTCCAAAAATTAGAATTTTATAGCAACACATTTATTACTTTACAATACTCATAGGGCAGGAATCTGTATGTGGTTTGATGGGTTCTCAGACTCAAGGACTCTTACAAGCCTGCAATCAAAGTGTTATCCAGGATACAGTTATATCAATATTTTATATGATCTAGGATCCTCTTAATATTTGATGTTGATAAGTCCACTCACAGTCATCTGATGGTTGTTGATGGCATCTAATTCTTTGCAGGCTGTTGGGTTGGAGGCTTTAGTTACCTGCTAGCTATTTGCCAGAGGCTGTCATCAATTCATTATAGTATGAACAAGGTAACCTGCTTCCCTGGTGGTTCAGTAGTAAAGAATCCACCTGCAATGCAGGAGATGCAGGTTCCATCCCCGGGTTGGAAGAGTCCCTGGAGAAGGAAATGGCAATTCACTCCAGTATTCTTTCCTGGGAAATCCCATGGATGGAGGAGCTTGGTGAGATATAGTCCTTGGGGTTAGTCAAACATGTCTTAACTACTAAAAAACAAAATAAGGCATCTAAAACATGGCAGTTGGCTTCATAAATTTCAGCAAGTAGGAGTGAGTAGGAGTGGACAACGGAAAGAAAACAAGTGTGAGTAAGAAAAAGTCATAAGGACTTAGTCTTGGAAAGAAACACCATCACATTGGAGTATTCTGTCTGCTAGAAGCAAATCATTAGATCCAGCCCACACTTGAAGGGAAACAATTATAAAAAGGTTTAACTACAAGAAGGTGTACTCATTTGAAGGGCATTTAGGAAGCTGCCTAAGAATGATTTTCTGAAATATTTCTTGAATCTGAGGGTTCCTTTGCCTCCTTCCCATCAATTTTGTTTTCTTATATCCCAGGGAAGGGGAAATGGCCACTCTGAGTAATTATGATGCAAAAAGACTATGTGTTAGTTGCTGAGTCATGTATGACTCTTTGTGATCCCATAGAATGTAGCCCATCAGGCTCCTCTGTCCATGGAATTCTCCAGGCAAGAATAATGGCATGGGCAGCCATTCCCTTCTCCAGGGAAACTTCCCAACCCAGGGATTGAAGCCGGGTCTCCCGCATTACAGGCAGATTCTTTACCATCTGAGCCTATATACAGTGTTCTAATTCTAAAATGTTCAAAGTTATGAATTAAATTTATTAATAAAAATACAATAGACATAAATTTACTTTGATTCTGTATCACAATTAAGCAGCAATTGTATTCCTATAAAAAATCAGGAGCTCTGTTTCTCCAGCCTACTTTGGAGGAATAAATGCCTCAATATCATATTATTATTGACTACACTTAGTTTTCTGCTCTCCCTAAAGATATCGTTTTCAAACAGTGGTCTGTTTATCAATCTTAAATTAATGTTTATTATTTTTATACATTTTGCATACTGAAAATCCATATTTAAGAAAAGTATAAAAACAAATTTTTTAAATGATGCACAATAAAAATATATCTTCATAATTTTGTAAATAGATTTTAGATCTTGTTTTTTAAAAAGTGGGTGTATAAAGACAAAGAAACTTTTCTATTTTCCTATAAGTTTCAGAATGTATCTAAACAGATTAAAAAATACTACTGTATTCTAACACATATATATATGGAATCTAGAAAAATGGTGCTGAAGAATTTGTTTATAGGGCAACAATGGAGAAACAGACATAGAGAATAGACTTATGGACATGGGGAGAGGGGAGGAGAAGGTGAGATGTATGGAAAGAGGAACATGGAAACTTACATTACCATATGAAAAACAGATAGCCAACGGGAATTTGCTGTCTGGCTCAGGAAACTCAAACAGGGGCTCTGTAGCAACCTAGAGGGTGGGATGGGGAGGGAGATGGGAGGGAGGTTCAAAAGGGAGGGGATATATATATATACCTATGGCTGATTCATGTTGAGGTTTGACAGACAACAGCAAAGTTCTGTAAAACAATTATCCTTCAATAAAAAATATATAATTTTTAAGAAATACATATATTAGATATGGGAACAGTTACATGAATATATCTACTCATAAATAAAAACATTCAATTACTTAACCAATCCTAAGATATTTCTGTAGGCCCTTTGATTTCTCTCATTGCATTTCTTTCTCTTCCCTTTGTTTACTTTCTCTTCTTATTCTGCACAGTATTTGGCAATGTTATTCACTCTATATATTCAATTCAAAATGTATTCATGCAAACAAAATCATTTATTCAGCTCCTTGAATCTCTGTCCAGGTCTGATGGATGATTCTGCTTCAACTTTTCCTACCTGTTGCTTGCATGAATTTCTAACATATGGTGTCCTTAAGGAAAAGTTGTACCTATATGGTATCTCATCAACACTTAGAGATCACCTGGTCTTGAATACAAAAAATTAAAAAAACAAAAACAAAGACTAGACTCTATATTGATCTCACTAGTCCTTCCAATGATGACTTTATTTCTTCCATTGTCTTTATAAACAAACTTCTGCATCAAGCAGTCCCAATATGTTACATCCATGTTCTCAACTTCTACTTACTCTTTAACCTCTCTAATCTAGTTTTCATTCATATCACGCCACTGAAAATTCTCTCCCACAGATTACCAATAGGCTCTGTTTTATTAATTTTCCAAGAATGTAGGTGCTGTTTCTGATTTTTCTGTGTTCCTTCAGTGGACTGTTAACCACTGCTTTCTTTTGAATCACTCTTCCCTACACTTTCTTATGGGTTTCCCAGGTGGTGCTAGTGGTAAAAAACCTGCCTGCCAATGCAAGAGACATTAGACATGCAGGTTCAGTCCCTGAGCTGGGAAGATCCCCTGGAGGAGGAAATGGCAACCCACTCTGGAAATCTTACCTAGAAAATCCCATGGATAGAGGAGCCTGCCAGGCTACAGTCCATAGGGTCGCAAAGAGTCGGACACAACTGAAGCAACTTAGCAATAATGTTTTGGTTTAGTGAAAGTCAGAAAATCTCTCCCATTCCTCTCTCCAGCTCCCTGTCCTTTCAACTCTAGTGACTTAGCTAGAGTCACACACACTTTCTTATTCCTGTCCTTAATTTCTGTTCACATGCCAGGCACATCCTCATCCTTCTCTGCTCTAACCTAAGTTTTTGAAACTCTAATTCCTGCTTGTATTTCACCAGTGGATGTCAGAGTGTTCATCACATAACTTCAGAAGAAGTGAGGAAGAACAAATTAACAACATGCTCAGAAAATGGTATCCCTGGAGAATCGCTCTGCTAACAATGTACTATTTCTCAATTGATTATCAAGTCTAAGTCTGAATTGTAATTTTAAAGTATTTTTAAGAATCTTCAAATTTCTCTCTACTTACCAACATTATTTCACCTTGAAACTGACTAACAAAAAGAATTTACTAGTAATAACTTACTAGACTGTTGAATGCCAACATGACTGGTTCCCTTCCTTCTCCACTTAACACATACCTAAAAACCCACTACCAACTTTAAACCCACTATAATTTTCCATGAACATAGTTCCCTATAGCACCATTTTTTATGCAGAACATTTTGGCTACATAAGAAAAGACTAGTGCTTTCCCCTGTCTTGGATGAGCCTAGAGGTAAAATATCAGGATAACAGATTCTGTCTGAGTTTACTAGAGGCACATAATTTTATTATCTCAGACTCAATATTTCTAAATCTAGGTATTTTCACTAAGGATATATTCCAAAGGAAAATATATATTGCAACTATATTTATTATGGTGTGGTCTAGTGTAGACAATCTGAAGCCAAATTGAACATCTGGAAACTGGATTATTATTCCTTAAATATTCATATATCAAATTAATAAAATGTTTCTAGCTATATAAATAGTCATTGTAAAGACTTATATGATCCCAGATAATTATGGGTGAAATAAAAAAGTTTAGTGAAATAATGTACTACACCAATTAAAGTAGGAAGGTGTCTAGAAATTAATTATGGGTACAGCTAATATCTTACAAATCTGTATATGTTTTATATTAAATCCCTATTATAATCAACATACTGTACATTATGAGTAAAAATAGAAAGAAAATAAATTTTAGATATTAGAGGGATGAATATTGAAGATGAAACTAAAGTTTTGCCATTAGGAGCTTCTTTCTTGGGAGCTTCTAATTATTATGTATTTGTTTTTATTATTAAGACCTCAAAAAGAGCATAACTGATCAGGGGGATTGTTTATAAAGGGCTACCAAAACAACGGAGATGAAAATATGTGTTTTGAAGTAAGGGAAAATTAGAGATCCTGATATTAGTATTCTCTTATGGAGTCTTCAGATATGTAGCTACAGAAGGCAAAACAGGGTCATAAGCAATACAAATATCACATTTCCTGCTTAGGCCTGATTATTGATTTTATGTATTTGGTGGCCTAGAGCTAGTAAGAAATGAACTGTATAAAAACATGAGCCCACAAGGAGAATAATCCATATTGTGTGAAATATGTGGGAATATTATCCTATAGAAGGTGCTTGTACAATTTTTTTTTTTTATTTGAGAAGGTGTGTGTGTGTGTGTGTTAGTCATTCAGTCGTGTCTGATGCTTTGTGATTCCATGGACTATAGCCCACCAGACTCCTCTCTCCATGGGATTCTCCAGGCAAGAATACTGGAATGGGTTGCCATTTCTTTCTCTGGATTTGAGAAGATAGCAATGTAAATAATTCTTAATTAGATTAACAGTGTCAAATTGGTAATCAGAAAGGCACAGAGAAACCCCTAAGATATCATGGAAGTAACCTTAGCATGAAACACTTGCTACTCTTAGGACTGATGGGACAAAGGAAGTGGTTTGTGTCATTAAAATTTAGGAGCTTGGAGAAAGGGGCCTGCACAACTGAAACTCTGAGCTCTGAGGGGTGGGGCATGGCCATTTACCACAGGTGTGTGTGAGTTTGAAGATAACCATGCCTTTGAAGATGAGGTGCCAGCCCAAGGTGCTGGTGTCCCTGAGAGGAACGATGGTGCTTGTGACTCCTGTAAAAAGCTGCAAACTATTAATAGATTCAACTGATGTTACTGTCATATAACTGCTGCTGCTGTGGTGAAGATACATGATTGCTAAAGAAACAGGAGGCAAACAGGAAACAAGGCTTCCCTCCCTCTTCCAGTTTCTCTGTCTTTCTCAAATGGCTATTATTGGAAGAACCTGAAAGGGAACAAGACAGAAGAACAGGAATGTGGTGTGGAAAGTTCTATCTGCATCACTGTAAAAACAAATCGCTGAGAGACAGATGCTTATCAACTGGTACCAAAGGAGTCACTTGAAATCACTGGTCACAAGAAAGTCTTATTGGTGAGAATGTGTATACATTGAGTCATTTATGGATTCATTTGACATTGATTACATGAAAAGCAAATTTTGAGTCTTCATATATAAGTAATATAACATATGGCCCTTGATCTTGCTGTTCATGTTTGAGATGCCAGTTGTCTCACTGTTTCCACAATTCACTAAACCCAGGGAAGGAGACTCGAGGAGCTGTAGGAACTGCAGACTTGTTTATTCCCTCCTGGCTAGCACAGCAACCATAACACAGCTTCTCTCTTGGCTGACAGCAGCTGTAGTAGCAGCCATACCATAACCATGATGTAGCCACAACATAACCACAACATAATCTCATATAACATAATCATGATGTTGCTCCAGTGTTGCCCCAATGCAGGAGCAGCCAGGGCTTTCATGGTGAAGCATACAGACGTACCACACCAAGTAGCCTGTGACCAAGCAAGTATCTCATGACTTGCATGCACAGTGCTGTAAATGATCTAAGCTCTTTCATTGTCATTATTTACAAAACAGGAGGTGAGAGAGCCTGAATAGTCCATCTTGGCTAATTTGTTCTCTCCCCACACTCCCCAAAATCCACATGATTATTATTTAGTACTAAGTTTTATCCTGGGTTCTGTGTTAAATCCAAATAGTTTGGGTATGTATCAGGTAGTCTGACATTATTAATAATAACATCACATTTTACTTTTAGAAGTGTTCTAATTCAGGTGATAAATCATATTGTTACTGAACACATACCTTACAATTAAATAGACATGTCCAATAGCCATTAATTTGTGTTTTACCAGCAACATACATAAGGAATGTGCTGTGCTGTGCTTAGTCGCTCAGTCTTGTATAACTTTTTGTGACCCTATGTACTGTCGTTGAAGTTCCAATACTTTGGCTACCTGATGTGTAGAGATGATTTATTAGAAAAGACCCTGATCCTGGGAGAGATTGAAGGCAGGAGAAGAAGGGGACAACAGAAGATGAGTTGGTTGGATGGCATCACTGACTCAATGGACATGAGTTTGAGCAAGCTCCAAGAGATAGTGGTAGGACAGGGATGTCTGGTGTGCTGCAGTCCATGGGGCCGCAAAGAGTCAGACATGACTGAACAACAACAACGACAATGGACCATAGCCCACCAGGCTCCTCTGTCCATGGGGGTTCTCCAGGCAAGAATACTGGAGTGGGTTGCCATACCTTCCAGCAGGGGATCTTCCCAACCCAGGGATTGAACCCAGGTATCCCACACTGCAGGTGGATTCTTTACCATCTGAGCCACCCAGGAAACCCAAGAATACTGGAGTGGGTAGCCTATCCCTTCTCCAGGGGAACTTTCCGACCCAGGAATCAAACTGGGATCTCCTGCATTGCAGGTGAATTCTTTACCAGCTGAGCTACCCGGGAAGCAAATATAAGGAATAGTAGTGATAAAATTGAGGGAACACACAACTATGTTAGTTAGATAGTATAGATGATATGAAAGGAAACATTCTAAAGGGAGGAGCTGTTTAAGTTGGGTGTTAGAAGATTAGTAAAAGTTTATCATCATCATGATGCAAATAAGGACACTTGAGATAGCAGAGGCAGCAGAGAACATGTGGGGAATTCATAAAGTTCTAATCAAGGCTTTAGCAAGTCTTGGAATCAATTAGCAAGTTTATATGTGACCATAAACAACCTATCAAAAGTATCCATTGCTGACTCTGAATCTACACAGACACTTCAACTAGGAATAGTCCAATAATGAACTTGTGGTTATCAGGGGCAAGAATGGGAAAAAGGAAGGGTTAGGGAGTTTGGGATGGGCATGAACACATTGCTATAGTTAAAATGGATAACCAACAAGGACCTCCTATATAGTACATGGAACTCTGCTTAGTGTTATGTGGCAGCCTGGATGGTAGGGTGGTTTGAGGGAGGTTGGATACATGTATATGTATGGCTGAGTCCCTTCACTTTTCACCTGAAATGATCACAGCATTTTTTGTTAATCAGCTATACTGCAGTACAAAATAAAATGTTGAAAAGTAATTTGATAAATGGAGAGATATATGATACTGGAAAAAAAAGAATAGTCAAATATTGATGATGCTAAGAGCATTGCGGACATAGTCTCACTTAAAATTGAGAAAAATAAAATCAGGGATACTTCTAGTTTTTTACTATTTCAAATATAGCTTCTATAACATTTATGTACATACTTTTGCTTGAACATAGATCTTCATTTCTCTGGAAAAAAAATTCCTAAGCAGTATAATTACTGGTTTGGAGATATATCATTTTCAGTGGAGTATTTTAGCTGTTCTGCTTACATATCTTTGTCTTTTCAACACTTGAATAAATGCCATAATCCTGTATTTGCACTTGGCAGGGTATGAAAATGACCAATGTGCATATGTGCATGCATGAGTGTCTCTGTGTGTCTGTATAGTAATGTCACTCAGAGGAAGTGGTTGGCTAAAGAGGTCACGGTTACAAAATAAAAGAGATAAAGATAAACCTCCCAAAACTTGCTTTGTCAGTCTTTACAGCTCTAAGCATTTGGTGAGTAGATGTTAATAGGAAATTTGCTATTTAATAAAATATGTCCAAGGAAAGCACTGCACGTTTTTTCATGGATTTGAGAAATTGTCTGTCTTCCCTTATTAAAGGATGTGTTTGCTTCTTTTACACAAGTATAAATAAGTACAGTGATTTTTAGACATATTAGAGATATCCATCTGGGTATCTTTTCGGAGAGAAACACACTGGGGAACTGAAAAATGCTACACATCACTGAGCGGTAACATGTAATTATTACTGGTGGGGAAAGCCATCCAAGTGGGTCAGCTTTTAGGTAATGCTGCTGTTTCTCCTGTCAAACTATCTACTTGTCATTTTCATAGCTACTGATGGATGCCTCCATTTATGAGAAGTTTCTGAAAGCATTATTCCTTTGGAGGACAGGGATTAGTATAAGGGTTTGAAAATACATTATCTGAATATATGGACCAGAGGAGCACTTTTAATTCCTGGCTCTTTTGTAGGAAGTAAAATATTTGGTAAATTGAGTTCTGTGTAACAATCTCCCAGAGACCAATAAAAGCAGACGTATGCAATTACTGAAACTGGCTTCAGTCTCATCAACACTTAAAAAAAATAAAACAATAAAAGCCCTCAGCTGAAGCCTGAGCATTTATCCTATTCATCTGATATTGTATTTCAGTTTTATTATTTTTAAGGAATTTCTCCATGTAATCTTTCTGTTGAAGGTTATATTTTGATTTTTCCTAGAGAAAAAGCTGTGCATAATATTAACTGAATATCTATCAATCACTCAGAACATCAAAAGTAGCCATTTTTAAGAAAGACGAAACAGTCATTTTGTTAAATTTTTGCTAAAGTTTAATATAAGTATATATGATATATTCCTTTAGTTTTTACATTAAGCAAATACAATGAAACATTATTATGGGGTAATTTATCAGATAACTTGGCTAATAGAAATAATTGTACTTTAAAAACTCTTGGTATAAATGAAACTCATATACTCTTTGGTATAAGAATACTATTTACTTGAGAAGTATATCTCTGAATATGGTATCACCGGTATATTTAGGTATTTTAAAAACTAATTTCCATAAGAAATTGTCACTGCAATATAATTTTTTTCTAAAAAGTTAGTATTCTAAAATCCACTACATAGTCAATAAATGGTTCAGTACAACAGTTGAAAACACGTTTCAAAAAGACCACACTGAAACTCAACATTTATTTTTAGTTTTTCTTGTTAAGAATTGAGAAGTTCAATTCTCCCTTCACTGAAAATTCTTTAAAAGAGTAAATTACAGATATCTCCCAACACAATGTATATAACTCATAGCAGTCTCATGACCACATACTCTTGATACATACTCATACCACATCTCATGATAGATTTTAATAACCACCTACTGTGTTGTCCATTATTCTCTCCCTGACAGATATGATTGTATGTATTATCTTACATTCAGGAGTCTATGTAGTGATATTGACTAGGAAAAAATGAAACAATTATTAATAAAAGCATGATATTGGATTTTAGTGTTAAATTTATCATTAATAGTAAATAATTTGTAACATATCACAGAGTTGATCATGACATGCCTGCATCATAACTCAACAGATGAAAAATGAAAAATATTATTTTTTAAAAAAAGTAGTGACACATATAATAATTGTGGTGAATACAAAAGAGCTTGCTTTAGATATAAAAATGCACTGTGCAAAACTTGTTATGAGTTCCTTGCCAAACTTTTAAGTTATGCATTTCTATTTCCACAATTATATTTTTAAATTATAACTTAATAGAAATTACACATAAAATGGGTGTATTTTTTCATTGTTAACATTATGATTAGAGAGAAGATAAGTGGGGAAGATCATCTTTATTGCACTGAGAAGTTTAATTTATAAAGTAAAAATACACTTCCCTTATCAAACAGAGAAATTCAAAAATTAAAAGAAGATGGATTTACAAACAGAAATATTTAAGATTAAATACAAGGCTCATAGCTGTATATACTAGATACCCTGATACTCAACCTCATACAAGTTCTCTCTTCTCTATGAAGTTTTACCATCTTTTATGATCATTTCTTCCTTTGAGCTCCTATAAATCCTAACATCTGTGTCTTTCATTAGGTAATTACTCTTTTACTGCATTATAATAAACCGTACTGCCATCATCAACTAATATATTTTTTTCTTTTTTGTTTACTAAATGACATTTCCCTCAGGTAGTCCATGTGTGCGTGCTAAGTCATTTCAGTGGTGTCTGACTCTCTCTGACCCCATGGACTCTGGCCTGCCAGGTTCGTCTGTCCATGGGATTCTCCAGGCAAGAATACTGGAGGGGGTTGCCATGCCCTCCTCCAGGGGATCTTCCTGACCCAGGAATCTAACCCATGTCTCTTAAGGCTCCTGCATTGGCAGATGGGTTCTTTACCACTAGCGCCACCTGAAAAGCCCTAGGGTCGTTCATTCAGTTGCTCAGTTGTCTGACTCTGTGACCCCATGGACTGCAGCACGCCAAGCTTCCCTGTCCATCACCAATTCCTGGAGTTTGCTCAAACTTATGTCCATTGAGTCCGGGATGCCAGCCAACCATCTCATCTTCTATTGTCCCCTTCTCCCAGCATCAGGGTCTTTTCCAGTGAGCCAGTTCTTTGCGTCAAGTGGCCAAAGTATTGGAGTTTCAGCTTCAGCATCAGTCCTTCCAATGACTATTCAGAACTGATTTCCTTTAAGATTGATTGGTTTGATCTCCCTGCAGTCCAGGGGACACTCAAGAGTGTTCTCCAACACCATAGTTCAAAAGCATCAATTCTTCAGCACCCAGCTTTCTTTATAGTCCAAGTTCATAAACCTCTGCAAATCAGAGGTAATTTGTTATATATATATATATATATATTTTTTTTTTTTTTTTTTTTTTGCCCATCAGCATATAAAGCTACGGCGAAGGCAATGGCAACCCACTCCAGTACTCTTGCCTGGAAACTCCCATGGATGGAGGAGCCTAGTAGGCTGCCGTCTATGGGGTCGCACAGAGTTGGACACCACTGAAGCGACTTAACAGTAGCAGCAGCAGCATATAAAGCTAAGCTATCTTGTTGTTTAATGGTTTTAAATTAGAGACAGGTGTGGCCTCCTAGCAATGCCATGCTTTTTCTTTTTTCAGGATTTCAGTCTCTTCATAGCTGCACATATTGTACCAGTAAAAAGTAATTGCTTTAATGGTCTGTTAGCAATGTGATGGTGAAGTGTTTGACGGAGGGGAATGTTCTACAGTTCTGTGATTAGAAATCAGTCTTTTAGTGAAGTTATGCCCCTGGAATTTGAATTTCACGATAATTTCTCTGTTATCTTTTCCCCCTCCCATTTTGTGAGACAGGATATGTAGAGGTGGTTGGAGACGGGTATTTCCCGTCTTCCATATAGAAGGCTAGTACCATCTTTAGCTCATTATTTCCCTTCCCTGATTCAGTTAGGCTCTGATGATAACCAGCTGATTATGGCCCTCTTAACTAGTTTCTTCTGTAGTCAGCCTTTGTTAACTTATTGACTGGGGGATTTTTGCAGAAACTAATGCCTGTGGCCTGCAAATTTTGTTTTGGACAGCCCAAAATCAATTCTATTAATTCTCTAATACTTTGCAGGTTATTACATTCAATAGTTAAAACTGACACACCTGTAAAGTTTTCTCCAGCACCATGAGTTTGATTTTCACTTTCAGATAAGAATTAATCACTAAGGTTTTTTTGTTGGTCTAAATTCATATTGCCTGAATCAGAACTATATTCTGAAAAGCTGTCATTTTTTGAGATACTAAATGTCATTTGGACAATCAAAGAAAGTATCTGCATAAACTTCACTGAAAAATTATCCTTCATTCAAAATTGCATAATGCGTTTTTTAAAGTGTTATGGTAAGAAAGTTGTGTTTATAAGATACACAAGGTTGGAACAAAAACCTAACGGAAAAAATTATGAATGATAAGAACAATCATAAAGGTGTGAAGTCGCTCAGTTGTGTCCGACTCTTTGTGACCCCATGGACTGTAGCCCACAAGGCTCCTCTGTCCACGGAATTTTCCAGGCAAGAGTACTGGAGTGGGTTGCTATTTCCTTCTCCAGGGGATCTTCCCAAGCCAGGGATCGAACCCGGATCGCCGGCAAACACTTTACCGTCTGAGCCGCCAGGAAAGCCCAATTTCACACAGTAATGTTAATTGTATCACTTAAAAAAAAAAAAAAAAAGTATTGATATGTCTCTGGTCAGTAATGGGTTAAACACCCCGGAGTATTTCAAATGGTTCATATTCTTCTCTTCCTGCCAGAGACAGGAGGTGTTTTATTCTGAGATATTTACTGTTAGAAATTGGTTGAGCTCATGGGAGCAAATCTGACAGTATTGTGCTCCCCTCTCTGTCTGAGTCTTCCTAGAGTTTTTAGCTCCCCAAGATGTCCGCACTGAACCTCCAACAACTCATCAGTTACAGTTCAAGGTTTTCCTTTCCCAGCACTGGTTTCCAGGGCAGTTTCTACTTGGGAATTTGTGCTGAAGTAAGTTTTTATTTGTACATCTCTCCAATCTTGGAAGCAGTAGTTTCTCCTGTGTCCCAGCCTTTCTCATGGATATAAGAATTGTTGATTTTTCAGGCTGTTCAACTTTTTACTAACAAGAAAGCAGGGGCAACTTTCAAACTGTTGAATACAGAAATGGAAGCCAGAAGTCTAGGGTTTCTTTCTGAGATGATAAAAATTGACTGTATGATGGTGTACATATCTGTGAAAATAGTAAAAACTAAAAACTACTGAATTAATCAAGTTACAATGATGAATTTTATGGCATGTTAACTATCTCAATAATGCTTTTTTTTAAAAAGGAGAGTATGAATGTATTTTTGTTTGAAACTCCTTTTTTTTTACCCTATGAGACTTAACAAATAACTGTAAAAAGTAATAGTAAATCTTTTTCATGGAGTCACAATGTAAACAGATATAATTGGTGATATAACAAAAAAGGAGGATGGAACAGAAGTATATAAAGTGAAAGTTTTTGCATCCTCTTGAAATTAAGTTATTAATGTGAACTATAATCTTTTAAATTAAAATCAATGGTAATCCTTAGTGCAGTACTTAAAAAAACTCAAAATATGTATTTAAACAAACAACAAGACACTTAAAATGCCACATTATATCTATTTAACACAAAAGAAGGAGGAACTGTGGGACAAAAAAGGCATAAGCTGTGTGAAAAAGCCAAATTATATAAAGTAATAAAACAATTCATTGTTGTATTTGTAACACAAAAATTATGTACAACAATAAGAGACAAAAAAGGAAGGCAGAAAAAAAAAAAGGAAAGCAGGAGAAGGCTATAAAGGAGAAATAATTGTATGCAATTATAATTATACATAATTATATTGTAATTATTTTTATGCAGGAATTAGCATAAATAAGTATATTTTGGCAAAATAAGTTGTATACTATGAGCACTGGAGCAAACACAAATATGTTAAGTTAAAACATATATAGTGAAAAATAATCTTAAAGGAATGACATTGTTGTCCTTGATGTATTCACTTAAGGAAAAATCATATATTAAAAGAGCAAAAGAAAAAATATTAGATATATAATAAAACAAAATGTAACATGGCAGATGGGTATAGCTATATCTAGATTGTTATCCTAGTTGGAAAACAACTTCACTAACCAATGTACAGTGATTGTGTAAAGTCTCTTTTGCCTTTATTTTAAATACTTCATACATTTCCAAAGTTACTCATGTTTGCATTTCCCCCAATCCCTTAGAAAGACTGATTCATGAATTTCTAAAGCAGATATTTTTTTCTGCATTCCATCCTGCACTTATTAAATTACCCTGTCTGTGTATTTAAGTTCCATGGATTTTGAAACAATTCAAAATCATGTATAGCCACCATTATGCTATATTAAACAGGATAATTTCATTGACCTGAAAATCCCCTTTACTTCATCTTTTCAGACCTCTCCTCCTCCTCTTCTGGTATCTCTGATAACTACTCATTATTTCACTATCTCTGTAGTTTGACCTTTTCTAGAATGTTATAAAACTGGAATAATATGTCACAAAGCATTTTCAGACTATTCTATTTTAGTAATATGAATTTACTCTATATATTTTGTATATTTATAGTGTATATGTATATTTTAATCACAGAATAATATTGTCATATAGATTAATGTAGCATGTTTATCCATTCACCTATTAAAGAGCCTCTGGATTTTTTCCAGCATTGGTGATTAAGAAAAAAGGTACTTGTAAGCATTTGCATGCTGGTCTTTCTTTGGACATAGATAACAAATCAGTTGAATAAATACATAAGAGTATGATTAGATTGTTGTACAGTAAGAATGTAAAGAATCCACCTGAAATGCAAGAGACCTTGGTTTGATTCCTGGGTTGGAAAGATGCCTGGAGTTGTGATAGGCTACCCACTCCAGTATTCTTGGGCTTCCCTGGTGGCTCAGACAGGAAAGAATCTGCCTGCAATGTGGGAAAACTGGGTTTCATCCCTGGGAGGGAAAGGTCCCCTAGAGGAGGGCATGGCAACCCACTGCAGTATTCTTGCCTGGAGAATCCCCATGGGCAGAGGAGCCTGGTGGCCTACGACAGTCTGTGGGGTCACAAAGAGTTGACCACAATGGAGCAACTAAGTACAGCACAGCAAGAATCAGTTTCATTTCATAAGAGACAGTCAGACATGCTTCCAAAATGGTTGTTCCATTCTACAAATGAAAGTTCTTTTTGCTTTGCATTCTTGCTCACAGTTGATATTGGCAATATTTGCAATTTAGACATTGTTATAGATATATGAGATATAGAATGAACTCTGTTTCCAAGGCAAGCCATACAACATCACGGTAATCAAAGTCTATGCCCTGACCAGCAATGCTGAAGAAGCTGAAGTTGAACGGTTCTATGAAGACCTACAAGACCTTCTAGAACTAACACCCCCAAAAATGTCCTTTTCATTATAGAGGACTGGAATGCAAAAGTAGGAAGTCAAGAAACACCTGGAGTAACAGGCAAATTTGGCCTTGGAGTACAGAATGAAGCAGGGCAAAGGCTAATAGAGGTCTGCCAAGAGAATGCACAGGTCATAGCAAACACCCTCTTCCAACAACACAAGAGAATACTCTACACATGGACATCACCAGATGGTCAACACCAAAATCAGATTGATTATATTCTTTGCAACCACAGATGGATAGGAGACAGCAAAAACAAGACCAGGAACTGACTGTGGCTCAGATCATGAGCTCCTTATTGCCAAATTCAGACTTGAAAAAGGAGGGAAAACCACTAGGCCATTCAGGTATGACCTAAATCAATCCTTTATGACTATACAGTGGAAGTGAGAAATAGATTTAAGGGACTAGATCTGATAGACAGAGTGCCTGATGAACTATGGACGGATGTTCATGACATTGTACAGGAGACAAGGAGCAAGATCATCCCCAAGAAAAAGAAATGCAACAAAGCAAAATGGCTGTCTGAGGAGGCCTTACAAATAGCTGTGAAAAGAAGAGAAGCCAAAAGTAAAGGAGAAAAGGAATGATATACCCCTTTGAATAGCAGAGTTCCAAGGGATAGCAAGGTGAGATAAGAAAGCCTTCCTCAGTGATCAGTGCAAAGAAATAGAGGAAAACAATAGAATGGGGAAGACTATAGATCTCTTCAAGAAAATCAGAGATACCAAGGGAATATTTCATGCAAAGATGGGCTCAATAAAGGACAGAAATGGTATGGATCTAACAGAAGCAGAAGATATTAAGAAAAGGTGGAAAGAATACATGGAAGAACTAAATAAAAAAGATCATCACGACCCAGATAATCAGGATGGTGTGATCACTCACCTAGAGCCACACATCCTGGAATGTGAAGTCAAGTGGGCCTTAGGAAGCATCACTACAAACAAAGCTAGTGGAGGTGATGGAATTCCAGTTGAGCTATTTCAAATCATAAAAAAAGATATTGTGAAAGTGCTCCACTCAATATACCAACAAATTTGGAAAACTCAGTAGTGGCCACAGGGATGGAAAATGTCAGTTTTAATTCCAATCCCTAAGAAAGGCAATGCCAAAGGATGCTCAAACTATGGCACAACTGCACACATCTCACACGCTAGCAAAGTAATACTCAAAATTCTCCAAGCCAGCCTTCAACAATACGTGAACTTCAACAATACGTCAACAATCGCTGGATCATCAAAAAAAAAAAAGAGCATTCCAGAAAAACATCTATTTCTGCTTTATTGACTATGCCAAAGCCTTTGACTGTGTGGATCACAATAAACTGGAAAATTCTTCAAGAGATGGGAATACCAGACCACTTGACCTGACTCTTGAGAAATCTGTATGTAGGTCAGGAAGCATCAGTTAGAACTGGCATGGAACATCAGACTGGTTTAAATTAGGAAAGGAGTACATCAAGGCTGTATATTGTCACCATGCATATTTAACTTATATGCAGAATACATCATGAGAAACACTGGGCTGGATGAAGCTCAGACTGGAATAAAGATTGCTGTGAGAAATATCAATAACCTCAGATATGCAGATGACACCACACTTATGGCAGAAAGTGAAGAAGAACTAAAGGGTCTCTTGATGCAAGTGAAAGAGGAGAGTGAAAAAGTTGGCTTAAAGCTCAACATTCAGAAACCTAAAATCATGACATCCGGTTCCATCACTTCCTGGCAAATAGATGGAGAAACAGTGGAAACAGTGGCAGATTTTAATTTCTTGGGCTCCAAAATCACTGCAGATGGTGACTGCAGCCATGAAATTAAAAGACACTTACTCCTTGGAAGGAAAGTTATGATTAACCTAGACAGCATGTTAAAAAGCAGAGACATTACTTTGCCAACAAAGGTCCATCTAGTCAAGGCTATGGTTTTTCCAGTGGTCATGTAAGGATGTGAGAGTTGTACTATAAAGAAAGCTGAGCACCAAGGAATTGATGCTTTTGAACTCTGGCATTGGAGAAGAGTCTTGAGAGTCTCTCGGACTGCAAGGAAATCCAACCAGTCCATCGTAAAGGAAATCAGTCCTGAATGTTCATTGGAAGGACTGATGTTGAAGCTGAAACTCCAATACTTTGGCCACCTGATACGAAGTACTGACTCACTGGAAAGACCCTGATGCTGGGAAAGATTGAAGGCAGGAGGAGAAGGGGATGGCAGAGGATGAGATGGTTGGATGGCATCACCCACTCAATGGAGATGAGTTTGTGTAAACTCTGGGAGTGGTGATGGACAGGGAGGCCTGGAGTGCTGCCGTCCATGGGGTCGCAAAAAGTCGGACATGACGAGCGTCTGAACTGAACTGATAGATGTATGAAAGTGAAAGAATGTGAAAGTTGCTCAGTCAGGTCTAACTCTTTGCGACCCCATATAATCCATAGAATTCTCCAGGCCAGAATACGGGAATGGGAAACCTTTTCCTTCTCCAGGGTATCTTCCCAACCTAGGGATTGAACTCAGGTCTCACGCATTGCAGGAGGATTCTTTACCAGCTGAGCCACAAGGGAAGCCCAATTATACTGGAGTGGGTAACCTATCCCTTCTGCAGCAGATCTTCCTAACCCAGAAATCAAATTGGGGTCTCCTGCATTGTAGGCAGATTCTTTACCAATGGAGATATCAGGGAAGCTATGGATATATAGTGGCATCATATTTTATATTTTCTAAATGGCAAATAATTTTGAACATATTTTCATATACATTTTTTTATCTTATTTGATGTCTTGACTTTTTGGATAGTTTTCTCATTTTAAAATTGGATTTTCTGATCTCCTAATGTTGAGCTTTAAGTGTTCTTTGTATATTTTGGATATGATTCCTTTATCAGATATGTTCATGGTTTTGTTTGCAAATATTTTCCTTCAATCATGTCTTTTCATTATCTTAATATTATTTTTGTAGAGCAGAAGCTTTTCATTTAATGAAATTCAACTTATCTTTTTCTTTTAATGAATCATGTTTTTGGTTTTGAATGCTTAAAAATCTTTGCCAAACCCAAGACAATAAAGACATTCCCCTGTATTTTCTTCTAGAAGTTAAAAAAAAAGTTTTGCATTTAAGCTTATGATGAGTAATTTTGAGTTACTATCATGAAAAGTGTAGGTGTATGTCCACATCATTTTTTTCCCATAAATAGCCCAATTATCCCAGCACCTTTTGTTGAAAAGAATATCCTATTTCCCTTAAATTACCTTTGCTCCTTTGATCAATACTAGTTGACTATATTTGTGTTGGTGTATCTCTGGATGTACATTCTGTTCCATTTAACTTATGTGTCCATTCTCTTGCCAATATCATTCTGTGTTGTTTATTGTAGCTTTAGAGTTAACTTCGATGTTGAATTGAGTGAGTTCTTTGAATTTCCTTGTCTACTTTAGTTTTGTGTTGTCTTTTCCTTCTTTGTATAAACTTGAAAATCATTTTATAGATATCTACTGAGCAGCATGCTGGGATTTTGATTTAGATTGCCTTGGAATACATGCATCAAAATGGAAAGATTTTCCTAAGTTTCCTAGTGTATCAGTTCAGTTCAGTTGCTCAGTAGTGTCCGATTCTTTGCGATCCCATGAATCACAGCACGCCAGGCCTCCCTGTCCATAACAAACTCCCGAAGTTTACTCAAACTCATGCCCATCGAGTCAGTGATGCCATCCAGCCATCTCATCCTCTGTCGTCCCTTTCTCCTCCTGCCCCCAATCCCTCCCAAGCATCAGGGTCTTCTCCAATGAGGCAACTCTTCGCATGAGGTGGCCAAAGTATTGGAGTTTCAGCTTCAACATCAGACCTTCCAATGAACACCCAGGAATTATCTCCTTCAGGATGGACTGGTTGGATCTCCTTGCAGTCCAAGGAACTCTCAAGAGTCTTCTCCAACACCACAGTTCAAAAGCATCAATTTTTCGGCACTCAGCTTTCTTCACAGTCCAACTCTCACATCCATACATGACCACTGGAAAAACCATAGCCTTGACTAGATGGACCTTTGTTGGCAAAGTAATGTCTCTGCTTTTTAATATGCCTTCTAGGTTGGTCATAACTTTCCTTCTAAGGAGTAAGCATCTTTTAATTTCATGGCTGCAGTCACCATCTGCAGTGATTTTGGAGCCCAAGAAAATAAAGTCTGACACTGTTTCCACACTCTCCCCATCTATTTTCCATGAAGTGATGAGACCAGATGCCATGATCTTAGTTTTCTGAATGTTGAGCTTTAAGCCAACTTTTTCACTCTCCTCTTTCACTTTCATCAAGAGGCTTTTCAGTTCCTCTTCACTTTCTGCTCTAAGGGTGGTGTCATCTGCATATCTGAGGTTATTGATATTTCTCCCTGCAATCTAGATTCCAGCTTATGCTTCTTCCAACCCAGCATTTCTCATGATGTACTCTGCATATAAGTTAAATAAGCAGGGTGACGATATACAGCCTTGACATACTTCTTTTCCTATTTGGAACCAGTCTGTTGTTTCATGTCTAGTTCTAACAGTTGCTTCTTGACCTGCATCCTAGTGCATAAGTACAGAATATCCCTCCATTTATTTAGGTCTTATTTAGTTTCTTTTATCTGTTTTATATTTTTCTAACAATACATGCATATATTTTTCTATTTCCATACTTAAATACTGGGTTGGCCTAAAGGTTAGTTCATTTTTTTTTTTTTTTCCATAATATGGTTCTGGCAGTGCTTAGTTGTCTTAAACTTCATTTGAAACAATTTTGTTAGATTGAATTGTGACAGCTGTCATATTAGTGTGCATGAAGAACAACTTACAAAACTGGTGAATTTTCACTTAGCCTTTTTAATATTGAAGGTGGCAGAAAAAAACATTTTCTATGTTAGGCTTTATCATTTTAAGAAAGGTAAAAATGCAACTCAAATGCAAATGATTACATATTGGGAGAAAAGACACAATAAAATAATTGATAAAATAATCAATGAAAGCAAATCGTGATAAATAAAATAAACATGGTTACATGATAGACTTATTTGAAAAGGGACTATTAACTTGAATAGGGCTTCCCAGGCAGCTCGGTGGTAAAGAATCCACCTGTCAGTGCATGAGATACAGGAGATGTGGGTTTGGTCAGGAAGGATCCCTGGAGGTGGAAGTGACAACCCACTTCAATATCCTTGCCTGGAAAATCCCATGAACAGAGCAGCCTGACGAGCTGCAGTTCATGGGATCACAAAAGAGTTGGACACAACTTAGTGACTAAACAGCAGTTTGCTTGAGTGGTTTTAATAAAACCTGTTTGTGAAAGTAGTTTATTGAGTAGAAACCTGAGGTGTGAGAAGGATCCAGTTAAACAGAGTACTGGAAGAAGAGTACTCTACTGTAGTCTCAGTTCTCCCCTAATTTGGGATTGAGAGAGAGAATTCAGTTTTCACCCAGGTATGCAATAAACCATAATCCCATACAGATGACGTATCAGCCAGGGTTATTTGCAAGAGTTAACAAAGAGCAGGCTTCCCAGGTGGTTCAGCGGTAAAGAGACAGCCTGTAATGCAGAACTGCAATGCAGATTCCATCCCTGAGCTGGGAAGATCCCCTGGAGAAGGAAATGGTAGTTCACTCCATTATTCTTGTCTGAGAAATCCCTTGGACAGAAAAGCCTGGTGGCCTACAGTCCATGAGATCACAAAAGAGTTGGCTACAACTGAGTGACTAAGCAACAACAACATTTCATTTTAGGTGCCATGTTGAATCTTATTGTCTTTATTTTCAAAATCCAGTTGTTAATTATTGTTATAGAGAAAAGCAATTAAATTTTGTACAGTAACCTTGTATATTGCAAATTTGTTATAATCACATATTATTTTCAGGAGTTTTTTGTTGTTGATTCTTTAGGATTTTTTTAAATTTATACATGATACATCATCTATAAGCAATTTTATTCCTTTTTATCCTTTATTTTATTTTCTCATCTAAAGTGTATTGCCTAACACTTACAGTATGACATTGAAAAGCACTAGTGAGTGAAGATATACTTGCCTGTTCTTTTTTTCTTTTTTTTTCTTTAAAAAAAAAGTATTTATTCTTAATTGGAGGATAATCACTTTATAATACTGAATTGGTTTCTGCCATAGATCAACATGGATTAGCCATAGGTATACATAAGTCTCCTCCCTCTTGAATCTTCCTCCCACCCCGACGCTGCCCCACCCCTCCAGGCTGTCACAGAGCGCTGGGTTTTAGCTTCCTGCTTCATACAGCAAATTCACACTGGCTATCTATTTTACTTATGGTAATGTATATGTTTCCATGTTACTCTCTCAATTTGTCCCACCCTCTTCTTCCCCGACTGTGTCCACAAGTCTGTTCTCTATGCCTGCATCTCAATTGTTGCCCTTCAAATATATTCATCAGGCCATCTTTCCAGATTCCAGATATACACGCTAATATGTGATATTTGTTTTTCTCTTTCTGACTTACTTCACTCTGTATAATAGGCTCTAGGTTCATCCAGCGCATTAGAACTGACTCATATGTGTTCCTTTTTATGGCTGAGTAATATTCTATTATATGTATGTACCACAGCTTTTGTCAAGGATTTTTACATTGTTCACAAGAAATACAGGCAGTAGTAGTTGATTTTTTTGTAAATATTTTAATTTTGAAGGTATCACTGACCTACAGTATGTTAATTCCAGGTGTATAGCAATGTGGTTCACTTTGAATATATATATATATCTATGTATATTCATTTTTTTTAGATTATTGTATAATATAGGTCATCATGAATATTCAGTAGATTTCCCTGGGCTGTATAGTAGGTTCTTGTTATCTATTTTTTTTTAATATATTCTCCAGTATTCTGGCCTGAAGAATTTCATGGATTGTATAGTCCATGGGGTTGCAAAGAGTCAGACAGGACTGAGTGACTTTCACTCTTTCACTTTCACCACTCTTGATAATATCTTTATCTGGTATTGGTATTAGGGTAATGCTGGCATCACAGGATAAGTTTCCAAGTATTCCCTCAACTTCTATCTCTGGAAGAGATTTTAAAGCATTGTTAACTTATTTTTATTAAACATATATGGGAATACACCAGTGAAACCATCTGAAACTAATGGTTTCTTTTTTTCAGAACACCAATTACTTGCATTTTTTAAAAAATTATTATTTTATGAAAACTTGACATGAGATCTACACTTTTAACAACTTTTATATTATACCTAAAATTTTTTTCCTTTTTTTGTGTGTGTTTGTGTGTGCTGTTGCCTATGTTTGGTGTGGTATTTATGAATCATTACCAAGACAAATGCCATGAAATTTTCTCCTATTTTTTGTTCAAGAATTTTACAATTTTGGTATTATGTTCAAGTCCTTTAATCCACTCAAGTTGTTTTTTCTGTACATTGTAAGATGGTGGTTCAGTTTTATTCTCTTGTATGTAGATATCTGGTTTTCACAACACCATTTATTGAAGGGACTATCCTTTCTCTGTACTGTTGAAGCTACCTTTGTTTAAGATTAATTGACTGTATATGCATGGAATTATTTGAGGGTTGTTTATTTAGCTTCATCAATCTAGATGTTTCTCTTTATGCCAGTACCATACTATTTCACTTATGTGGTTTTGTAACTTATTCTGAAATTAGGAAGTATGATGTCTCTAGCTTTGTTCTAATTTCCCCAAATAGTTTTGGGTACTAAGTATCTTTTTGGTTCTATATTAGTTTTAGTATTTGTTTTAATTCCTGTAAAATATGACATTGTGATTTTGACAGGGATTGCGTTGAAACTGGATAAGTTTGGTAGAATGAAGATTTTAGTTGTATGGTTTCTTGTATGGACACAAGATTCCTTTCCAATTTTTTTGCATCTTTATTTCATTAATGTTATGAGTCTTCATCATATAAATCTTGTACCTCTTAAATTATTCCTATGTGTTATTTTTAATGGGATTGTTTTCTTAATTTCCTTTTCATTTTGTTTTAGTGTGTACCAATGCAACCAATTTTTAAATGTTGACTTATATACTGCAACTGGACTGAATTCCTATATTAGTCCTAACAATTGTTATATGTGAAATCTTCAGGGTTTTATAGATATAAGATCATATTACCTATAAACAGATAATTTTATTCCTTCCTCTGGTTTAGATGCCTTTCATTTTTGATTTGAAAGATTGCTTAGGACTTCCTATGCTTTAGTCTTGCCAATATCACTCTGCCAGCAAAGTGTTGATGTTTAATTCAATTCTTAGTAGGTATAATGAATAGGTGGTCTTCCCAGGTAGCTTAGTGGTAAAGAATCTACCTGCCTGTACAGGAACCACGGGAGAAACAGATTTGATCCCTGGGTTGGGAAGATCCTCTGGAGAAGGAAATGGTAACCCATTCCAGTACACTTGCCTGGAAAATCCCATGGACAGAGGAGATATGTGGGCTACAATCCATATAGTCACAAAGAGTCAAAGAAAACTGAGTGACTGAGCATGCAAGCATGGATGTAAAATGAATAGGTATACTCATATGATCTATTTTTCCTCATGATATTTGATAATTTGTGTCTTAAAAGGAATTATTCCATTTTAGTTATCAAGTCTATAGGCATTGAGTTGTTCAAAGTATTCTGAATTTTTTAAAAAATGTGATGAATAGTTAAGCTTCCTCTTTCATATCCAATATGACATTTGTCTTTTTTCATTTTATCTTAGTTAACCTGACTGGGATTTTATCAATTTTGAGAATCTTTTCAAAAATCTAGCTTTTGGATTTGAATATTTTTTTCTTTTTCACCCTTTTTTTATTCTCAATTTCATTGAATATTGTAATAGCATTTCTTTTCTTCTTGCTTTGCAATTAAATTGTTCTTTTTCAAGTTTCTGAAATTGAAAATTTAGAGTATTTATTTTAATCTCTCTTATTTTCTAAGATATAAATTTAATTCTATAAATATCCCTGTACCTCTTGTTCCTACTCTATCTCACGAATTTTGACGTGTTGTAATTTAATTTTTGTTATTTTCAATGTAACTTTAAAAATTCTCTTGAGAATTCTTGATATTTTATTTAGACGTATGCTATTTACTTTCTCAAATATTTTTGGATTTTCCAGCTATCTTTTTGCCAATAATTTTTAGTTTATTTCCATCGTTATCTGGAACATAATTATTGTTTTTTTTTTTTTTTTTTTGCCATTGTGTGTTGTATGGCTCAGAATGTGATCTTTCTTGGTGCAGGTTACATGTAAGCTTGAGAAGAATCTGTATTCTACCGAAGGTGGGTATAGTGTTTGTACATGTTGATTAGAAAAAGAAGAATGATTGTGATATTTAGATCAATTATATCCTTTCTGATTTTTCTACTCCCTTTTGATTTCAGTTTGGGAAATTTCTATTGACATATTCAAACTTACTCTTTCCTTGGTTAAAGTTTGTAATATTTTAATCAGTTATTTAAATTTAAATTTAATTTATACAAAAATAAAATCTATATTATATATATGATTTTTGTTCTGATACTTACTTTGTCTTTTCAGGCTCTGTGTGTGTGTGTGTGTCTGCCTTTTAGAACACTTTGTAATTCTTTTGTGAACACTGTTTTGGTTTTGAACTATTAAACCTGTGCAAAAGCCATAGAGTACATACTACTTTGTCTGTGTGTCCATATTGGAATGATTAAAATTGAATTGTATGTGCTTATGTGCTTGACAGAAGAAAGAATAAAAATTCAAAAACATATAATAATACATTTCAAATGGTTTAAGAGATTATATCCAAAAATTTTCTTATTTTTTCACATTGTTATTCTACAACAAAAGTACTCTTTTATTTCCCCAAGTTGCATGCACATTACTTCATTTGATCCTTAACTAAAGAAACAGCAATGGATTCCAGCACCAGTTGAAAAAAGGTTTCAGTTAGACTTGTTACAAGCAAGAATGCCAGTCTCCATTGTAACACATTCTTAAGCAAATCTTACAGCTAATTTTGATTATAAATTATTTTTACTTGGTTTCTTCATTTTGAAATCTAGCTAATTCTTATCTGAATCATGATTTTAATTGTAATTGTCTATTTTTTGTCTTACTCTGATACTCTTCATATATATGGAAGAATAAATTAATTATCTGCTATACATTCAACTAGGAACTGGAAAGTACCATTTTATTTTAAGGATTCCCCATGCTCCTGTAGCTTTCCTAAAACATTTTTATTTTCACATTTGCAATGAACCTTACCTTAGTGGGCCACTCAGTAGTTGTTTTAAATAGACATAGGCATACATGCACACATGCACACACATGCATACATACAAGGAAACAGTATGGCTGAAAACAGGGAAAGCAGAGTAGAAGAAATTACATTGATGTATCATTTATATTAGAGTCAAATAATTTTTAAGGTCTCAGTGCTCCTTTAGGGTTTTACTACACAAAACCATGGTAATATTGTTAATGTTAATGATATAATTTAGTCACTAACAAATGTGTAAACAAGTTCAGCATACTTCTTGAGAAATGAAGTAATGTACAGCTAATTCTACATCAAATTGTTCTTTTCTGTGTATTTTGTACTCCATCTTATTCAAAAAAAATAAGCAACTAATAATAGTACTTAAAATTTAAGATACCCTAAATTAAAGTAAGAAAACATTATTGAAAACTGTAACTGATAAAATCTAAATTTAGAAACTAAATTTATGTGTCAAGTATAATAATCAAAACTCTTTATGTATTCATCTATCAACCTATTTATTTAAATATTTATATTCTTACTTATTTAATTTTATTTCACATTTTTTGTTTCCTACTGTAAAAGGATGTTTTTAAGGTCAATTAAGCTATTTGATATAGTTTTTTTAAGATAGAAAATTGTTAGTTAATTGATAACATTAGATAAATATTTATTAGGGAACTTAGATTTGAGGCTTCAGTAGAGCATGCTGCTGCTACTGTTTAGTCACTAAGTCATGTTTGACTCTGTGACCCCATGGACTGTA
This sequence comes from Dama dama, assembly GCF_033118175.1. Lineage (NCBI taxonomy): Eukaryota > Metazoa > Chordata > Mammalia > Artiodactyla > Cervidae > Dama > Dama dama. The sequence continues at coordinate 41,442,734 of NC_083709.1, read as the reverse complement.
GCCTGCCAGAAAATGAATAAACATCTATATCTATATTGCTCAACAATGTGCTTGTATGTGTATATTATTACTGGTTTCATTGATATATACTAATGCAAAGATATTCCTTTCAAAGAGACATTCCTCTTAATATAATTTACTTTTGAAATAAAACAGCATTTTCTCTCTGTTCTATAGATGTACCCCGATTATTAAAATGCAAGAAAAGTTTGTAAGTGAGTGTTACAATTTATTTTAAACTGAATTGAAAATTTCTCTATGATATGATAATGATACTTAATTTCTCTTATCTACTTTATTTTTTTTTTTATTTAGTTGGAGGCTAATTACTTCACAACATTTCAGTGGGTTTTGTCATACATTGATATGAATCAGCCATAGAGTTACACGTATTCCCCATCCCGATCCCCCCTCCCACCTCCCTCTCCACCCGATTCCTCTGGGTCTTCCCAGTGCACCAGGCCCGAGCACTTGTCTCATGCATCCCACCTGGGCTGGTGATCTGTTTCACCATAGATAATATACATGCTGTTCTTTCGAAACATCCCACCCTCACCTTCTTATCTACTTTAAAATGATGCATTTCTTTTTACATTATGAGTGAATCTTTTTTCCTCCAAATTCTTTGTATAAATTATGGCATACTCATACATAAAGTATCTATACTTAATTTGTAATCTATGCTAATATTTTAAAACTGTGGTTTAATACTTAAGGCTTTGCTGAATCAGGAGGAATTTGTTGAGAGGAAGGCTGGTCAGTGAAATTTCTTGTTTGTTTTCTAAAAGATGAGCTAAGTGGCTTGAAAATATAGAACACTCCTAAGAGTTCAGAGAATCCTTAATTCATCTCTCTAGTGTACCATGAATCTCTTCTTTGAGCAGGTTAATTTCTTTTATCAAACAAGGGTTCACATAATGGATAGCACTGGTATAAAATAATGACCATGTTGTGATGGATATTTCTGAGCTCAGGAGTCCTCTCAGTGATGAGGAATGGAGAGACCTAGCATAATACAAGAGCATAACACAGACAGACTTTAAAGAGATAATTTCCATTCAGCTTTGAGAATGATTTGGGCCTTTGTTAAGGTACAATATCCCTTAGTGATGTAAGCTTTAAAAAGGGTTAATGCTGCTGCTGCTGCTGCTAAGTCGCTTCAGTTGTGTCCAACTCTGTGCGACCCCATAGATGGCAGCTCACCAGGCTCCTCTGTCCCTGGAATTCTTCAGGCAAGAATACTGGAGTGGGCTGCCATTTCCTTCTGAATAGATGTTAAGAAATCTTTCTTAAACACATCAGCATGAATCCTGCATCAAGATCTACAATCTTTCTTTTCCAGATCTGTGAACATTTTCCCCACTAAAAGGTTGCTTTTCTCAGCTTGTGTGCATATGAATGTTAGCATATGAGGAAAGAAAAAAGAGGAAAACTCAGATACAGATATAAGGATTTAGCCTAGTTTTGTGATGTGATGTCACTTTGTCTTTGATTTCTGTCTCTGCTTTGGCCTTAAACTTCATTTACAGTATCTATGGTTAAGTCTCTAAACTTTTAAAACCTCAATTCTTAACAACAATAACAGCGAAAGAAGAGTCAGTGCTGACCTTCAGTGATTGGGGTAATGAATTTTCAGGCTTTAAAATTAATATACTCTCTCACAAGAGATGAATTTCTAGTGCTTTGGTCAGGTCAATATTACCAGGAATAAAAAAGCTTTCTAATGGTAAATTTATTTCAGGATATCTGCTCCCAATGCAAGCTCAAATATGAGAGAAAAGGACATTGTGACTCTTCCTATTGACTCACTGGCTTCTCTCAAGTCATACACTTTCTAAAGCAGGAGAAACTTGTCAAGTTGATCCATAGTCCATACTTGGCTCACTTCTAAGGTGCTATTAGGAACAAGAAAATTACTCTTAGCTCAAAGACAGACAGGAACCAACAAGAATGTGAATCAAACCCACAGAGTATTGAAAGACAACTAGGGTTTTGGATCAGTGGTTTAGAGAATAATGGTCATCTCCATGGTTGCCAATTTGGACAAATTGTAGCCTTTTTCAGCAGGGATGCAAAATGAAATGCTGAATGTTTCCATCTTTTCATCAGGAAAAAAAAAAAAAGGAGGAAAAAAAACCTGAGTTGTGGCTATAAACACTTTCCTATTAGAAATGCCATTTAGCTTTACTGACTGAGCAGTAAGAAAATCCCTTCAGATATGTTTGCTCCAGGCTGGAAAAGGGAGGAGATGTATTTACAGGTGCTTACTTTCTGAAGGTCATTTAAATTGTCCAGATTATGGTAAAAATTATTTTGAAGACATGGCTTACTTGCAAGTTATATATTTGAATGAAATACTTTTAAGATGAAGCAATGATTACAGACATGCAATTGGTTCATTAAAGCACTTGTCTGAGGGAATTAAAACCTAAAATAATTAAATGGTGTGGATGTACTGAAAACATGAAAAAATAATCGATGTTCTCAGAAAATCAAGGTGAAGAAACTATCTTTAAATGATAAAACAATTGATAATGTCCCAAAGTTGTCAGAATAGAAATTGCCTTTCCTCAGGATCAGAGTGAGGTATCAAATCTCCAGAAACTTGCATTCTGAACACAAAGGTCTACATTAATCAATACCTGTTGTGGGACCAAAAACTCCCAGGTAAGAATCCCCGAAAAGCAGAACCAAATAGCTACTTATACCTGTGGAGTGTTTCAGTTTATCATATGTTGTGCTAAAACCCTTTACATCTGCCAGAGTCATGGAAGGAGGGAGCCCTGAATGTGTGTACTTTAGAATGTAGTCAAACACTAACAGATCTGAAGGGAGAAATTGATAATAATAGCAAATAGTGTATAGGTGCTCAGTTGCTCAATTGTAGCCTACTCTTTCTAACCCTATGGACGGTAGTCTGCTATGTTCCTCTGTCCATGGGAATCTCCAGGCAAGAATACTGGAGTGGGGGTGCTACCTCCTCCTCCAGAGAATCTTCCTGACCCAGGGATTTGAACCTGCTACTACTGCATTAGCAGACATATTCTTTACGAATGAGCCACCTGGGAAGCCCCCAAAGAGTAGGGGACTTCAATACTCCCATTTCAACCTTGGATAGATCATCTATATAGAAAATAAAAAAAATGAAGTTAGATTTGAACCATACTTTAGACCAGATGGATCTGCCAGAACTCCATAGAACATTCCATCTAAAAGCAGCAGAATACACATTCTTCTCAAGAGTACATGGGACATTCTTCAGAAAAGATAATATGTTGGGCCATAAATAAAGTAAGAAGCCTGTGATTATGTCAAGTATCTTTTCCAATTAAAATGGTATGAAATTATAAATCAATAATAGGAAGAAAATTGGAAAATTCACCAATATGTGGAAATTAAGCAATGCATTCCTAAAAAAGCAATCAATTAAGGATGAAATCAGAAGAGAAATTTTTAAAAGTCTTGAAACAAAAATTAAAGCACAACAGAAAAAATCAAAATCAGTCTAAGCAGGAAGTTTAGAGGGATAAGCGCCGGCATTGACAAGAAAGAAGAGCTAAAAAAAAAAGCACTTAATTTTACACAGCAACATACTATAAGCAAAGAACAAACTAAGCCCGAAATTGGGAGTCCCTAGGTGGCGCTAGTGGTAAAGAACCTGCCTGCTCGTGCTGGAGACAACAAGAGATGCGGTTCCATCCCTGGGTCTGGAAGGTTCCCTGGAGGAGGAAAAGGCATCAATCACACGCCAGAAATTCCACTGACAGAGGAGCCTAGTGGGCTTCAGTCCATGCGGCCGCAAAGAGTCGGACATGACTGAGCGCGCGCGCGCACACACACACACACACACACACACACACACACACACACACACACACACACACACACACACACACACACACACACACACACACACACCCTGAAATTAGCAGAAGGGAGGAAATAACAAAGAACAGAGAAGATATAAATGGAATACAGACACCCCCCCCCCCCCACACACACACCAAAAATAATCAATGTAACTAAGAGTTGTTGTTGTTTTTTCCTTTAAAGACAAAACATACAAACTTGTAGACCACCTACCCAAGACAAAAAGAGGATTCAAATAAATAAAATCACAAGTGAATAAAGATTAACGCTGACATGACTGAAATGTAAAGTTCCTCGAAAAATTAAAACCAAAACTGCAGTATGTTTCATTAATCCCCTTTCTAGCAATTTAGATGTATATATATAAGACTTCCCTCCCATGTCTATTGCAGTATTATTTATAATAGCTAAGAAAGGGAAAGAACCTAAGGGAAAGTTCTTCATCTCTAAGGAGGGTTTCCTGTCATTTGCAACAATATGCTTGGAACTTGAGGGCATAATGCTAAGTGAAATAAGACAGAGGAAGATAGTTACTGTTTGGTCTCATTCAAATGTGGAATCTCAAAAATGAGCTTATAGAGACACAATAGAATGGTGGTTGAAAAGGGCTGGTGCTTGGAGAAAATCTGTAGAAGTTGGTCAAAGGGTATAAACTTCCAGTTATAAGGCAAATCAGTTTTGAGGATTTAAGTACATTATGGTGATTGTAGTTAGTAATACAGTGTTATATACTGGAACTTGCTACAAGTAGTTCTTCAGTGTTTCCATCATAAAAAAAGAAGTGGTAATTATGTGATGCAAGGGAGATGTTAGCTAATGCTCTGGTGGTAATCGTTTTGTGTTATATAAGTATTCAGAATCAACACTTTGTATACATAAAACTTGTACAATGTTATTTATCAATTATATATCAAATCTGGAAAAGGTTTGAAATAGAAAGTAAGAAAAATAAATACATTTCTAAAAGGAAAAAGCACATTTCCTTGTCTCTTCCCTTAATCTGTTATATCTTTGCTAATAGCAAATCTTAGTAGACACATATCTGTACTTACGTGTATATATTTATATGTACACAATATATATGTACACATTTATTTCTACATTAAAATAAAAGCAAAGCACATATCATTTTGTATTCCTTAAATAATCAAATGCACAATTTACTTCCAACTCTTCCAGCACACAAACTGTATTTAGAAAAGGAACATATTATAAGCAACACAGAGGAAGAGCTAACATTTTATAACTCCAAGTCAAAATTTGAATTTAATGGGAAAAAGACATCTTCAAAATCAATGAAAAATAACCTATTGATATCTCTTCTAAGACAATAAGGTTAACATAGATTTATAATTTCTCTTTTTTACCTGTTTTTTTTTTTTTCAATTATTTTTATTAGTTGGAGGCTAATTGCCTCGCAACATTGCAGTGGGTTTTGTCATACATTGACATGAATCAGCCATGGAGTCACATGTATTCCCCATCCCGATCCCCTCTTCTACCTCCCCCCCACCCATTTCCCCTGGGTCCTCCCAGTGCACCTGGCCCGAGCACGTGTCTCATGCATCCCACCTGGGCCGGTGGTCTGTTTCACCATAGATAATATACATGCTGTTCTCTCGAAACATCCCACCCTCGCCTTCTCCCACAGAGTCCAAAAGTCTGTTCTGTACATCTGTGTCTCTTTTTCTGTTTTGCATATAGGGCTATCATTACCATCTTTCTAAATTCCATATATATGTGTTAGTATGCTGTAATGATCTTTATTTTTCTGGCTTACTTCACTCTGTATAATGGGCTCCAGTTTCATCCATCTCATTAGAACTGATTCAAATGAATTCTTTTTAACGGCTGAGTAATATTCCATGGTGTATATGTACCACAGCTTCCTTAAGAAAGATTGCAGAATTGCCAGCTGGAAATTACCAAGTAAACTGGTGTTTTGTTTCTCATCATATCAAGTTCATGAGAAAGTTGAAAAATAATACTTTAATACTTTGAAAAGTGAACATGAATGTCGCTTGGTAGTGTCCGACTCTTTGTGACCCCATGGAGTATATAGTCCATGGAATTCTCCAGGCCAGAGTACTGGAGTGTGTAGCCTTTCCATTCTCCAGGGAATCTTCCCAACACAGGGATTGAACCCAGGTTTCCCGAATTGTGGGCAGATTTTTTACCAGCTGAACTATGAAGGAAGCCCATTTGATAGTTTTTCCTTAGACATTTAGGACCACACATTCAGGATAAAAAATGTAAATATCAGGTTTCAATAAATTGCTTAATACTATTTCTTATTAATTTCTTCAGCTGTTCCTGGTTCATGTGTTGTGTTTGGCTGTGTTGAAAGGAATGAAAATAATTATTACTATGATTTCCTCAGAGGTACCCAGATTAAGAAATTTATGATATATAAATTTTAGCCTATCATTGATTTTTAAAATATGTTAAACGTTCCACTTACTCTTCTTCCTGTTAGTTCATAGTGAAGGCAATAAATACGATTGTGAAAAGAAGGTAGAGCATATTTTATATCATATCTATACAAACATAAAATGTAATCTTATTCAGTTGGATGATGTATGGTTACTAATAGTAAATAACAAATTGAAAATGAGATTAAATTAAATTTCATTCAATAACTATAAAACATTCTGTATCATTTATCAGAATAAACATGTTGTCTATCATGTCCTTGGAACTATGCTATTCATTTGGTATAGAGTCATGAAAAAAAATGCTGTCCTTGGCCTCACAAAATATGCATTTTAATAAAGGATATGGATAGCAAGCAAATAAATATATAGATTAAATTGTGTCCATTTAGCAAAGGAGCAGAACAGTGTGCTTTGAGAGAGTATAATGAATTGTTGAATATGGGAATTAGGAGAGGATCTCTGAGGAGTAGCGTTGAAACAAATTTGAAAGATGAAAAGAAGGAAACTAGTGAGTAAAGAGGCAATAAGGATAGCATAAGAGAAGCTTGAGATCATTAGAATATTTTCTGGAATTCCTGTGGTATTGAAAGATGGAAATGGCAAAGAAGAATGAAAAAAATAAGATTATAAGTCTTAGAAAGATATATTTTCAAATACGTTATTCCATAGGAAGTAGTTAGAGAAGGCAATGGCAACCCACTCCAGTACTCTTGCCTGGAAAATCCCATGGACAGAGGAGCCTGGTAGGCTACAGTCCATGAGGTCACGAAGAGTTGGACACGACTGAGCGACTTCACTTTCACTTTTCACTTTCATGCATTGGAGAAGGAAATGGCAACCCACTCCAGTATTCTTGCCTGGAGAATCCCAGGGACAGGGGAGCCTGGTGGGCTGCCGTCTATGGGGTCGCACAGAGTCAGACACGACTGAAGTGACTTAGCAGCAGCAGCAGCAGGAAGTTAAGACTAGAAACTCAGGGGAATACATAATAAAGCATAACAGATTTTTCAAAGTGCATAGCTGTCTCAAAAAGAGGGAATGAAGGCTTAAAGAATAAGAAAAGAATAAATAAAGGAAATAAGGAAGAGGGGGAATAAAAGAAGGGAAGGAAGATATGAAAAAAGGGTATGGAACTAGAGGTACAGCTTTAGAGTTTATGCACACAATTCCACATTCATTTTATTTGCCTAAAATCATAGTACTCTGTGTAAACTTCAAAAAATGTCAAGAAGAACTGGAAGAGGAGGAAATGAGCTTGATTATTAGTTGGTACATCCTGCCACAATTACCTGTTGCATCCTAGTTTAAAGTATTCATATATTCTCAGAGAGAGACATCTCTATAGCTGTTTGTCTCTAATTTTTCACCATAAATCCAATGCCATTTTCTCATATGTGTTTGGCTGACTAAGCCCTTTTTGTTTATTTTTCATCATTTTTTATATACTGATGTATACATATTTATATGTACGTTATCTCTGTTCTATATATATCATGTATAATGCATATGTAAACATAAATACATGATTTATTTTCATGTATTTTTACATTAAAAAAGACCCTGAAAGTTAGTGGCTTAAAGCCAAAATATTTTATCACTCATGGCTTTTCATGTTAACAGGGCTCAAATACATGATCTTCCCTGGTGTTTCCTAAGCCTATTTCAGTCAATAGTTACTGGACTTGAAATCCTCTGAAGGCTCACTTGTGCTGGTTATCTTTGCTCACATGTCTAGTTCTTCAACTGAAATGGCTAGAAAACTAGCAAGTTAGTAAAATGCTGATTACACTTTCTCTTCATAAGCCCTCTCCCCAGGGCTATTTTGGGCTCACTCAACATGTTGCTTTCTTGTGTTGGGCTTCCTACCTAGTAACCACCTTCCTCAATGGCCTAGAGAGAAGCTGGAAGGTGTCTCATGACCTAGACTCAGAACTCTCAGAATATGAGTTCTTCCACAAACTTTTGGTCGAGAAAGTCACTAAATCCAAACTACATTTAAAGGAAGGGCAAACACAATTCACCTCTATTTGTGAGAAGCAGCATTTTGATATAGAAAAGGAAGAGATCCATGGTAATCCTCTTTGGAGGAGGAGGAGGAGCTCCTCCTATTGGAGGAGCTTTTGCAGCATGTAGAACTCAAAATTTGTATGTATGTTGTTTGTTTATAGTCTTCCACTATGTTGTAAGCTTTAGAGAGCAGGGGTGTGTTTTCCCCAGTGACTTGCAGAGTGTTTTATGTTGAATGACTTCTTTAAAATACCTATTTAATAGGTGCATATCAGTATAGCAATAAAACATTAGTTATTATCAGTGAACATATTTCAAAGAAATGTCAAGAGAATCAGAAAGAAAAAGTGGTGAAAGAGATAAGACAAGGAGAAAATTATGTTTCCAAAGTGTTAAATGTCTTTCTTCACCACATGAACAATTTAGAGAAATTTCAGACTTTTAATGTGAATGTGTTTTTCAATATCTTTGTACTAAGCAGCAGCAATAACTCATTCAACTACCTGTAGTAATTTAGCTTTAATAGGATATCTTAACTCAAGTTTCAAAAAAAAAAAAAAGAAACATTAAAATCATCACAACAAACTAACTCAGTTATTCATAGCAATCATATGGAGAAAAGATAGATTTTTGGACTAAGACATCAAAAGTTGCTAGAAAGTTACAGAGGAATAATCACAAAGAAATGAAAGCCACAATTCTTATTAAGTGACAGACTGTGAATTTGTACATATGTATCAATAGCTCCTAAAAATTTGCATGCATTGATAAGGTCTTATAAAGATAATTTTAAGAACATCTTCACTGTGATAACATAATAAGTCAAATAATCACTTTCAAGCCCATTTAATTTAAATAAATGTACACATGTTAGAAAACATGGCAACAAATATGTTGTATAATTAATATAAACTATAATACCATGCTATATTTTATGAAATTTTGATAGTATAGATTTTAACACACTTATAAATTGGTTTTATTTATAGAGAAAGAGATGATAATACAGAAAAATATATTTCTCTCTAAATTGTAAATATATGAACTCTACCAAGCAGTACACATTCTAGTGTTTGTACTGTGAAAACTTTTGAAATAATTTTGCAATTCAGAAATACAATATTATACAAATCTTAACTTTAATTGTATCCAACAGGCTTTTCAGATATTTGATATTATAAGTGTTTTATTTTTCCAGAATCTGATATATCAAAGCATTTTTCAGAGGAAAAGAATTGTATAATCACAAAAGGAAATATATTAAATTTAAAAATAAATTCATATATGTAAAGATGAATTTGCATATTGTGACTGTATTTCAAACATTAACATTCACTAATCTTAAAAACAATTTAATTAAAACTATTGTTGTTCTGTTGCAAAGTCATCTGAATCTTTGCTACCCCATGGATTGCAGCACTCCAAGATTCCCTGTCCTTCACTCTCTCCCAGAGTTTGCTCAAACTCATATCCATTGAGTCAGTGATGTCATCCAACCATCTTATCCTGTCTGGTGCTTCTCCTCCTGCCCTCAACCTTTCCCAGTATCAGGGTCTTTCCAGTGAGTCAGTACTTCATATCAGGTGGCCAAAGTATTAGAGTTTCAGCTTCATCATCAGTCTTTCCAATGTATTTTCCTTCAATGTATTTTCAGTCCAATCAATGTATTGATTTCCTTTATGATTGAATAGTTTGTCCTCCTTGCTGTCCAAGGGACTCTGAAGAGTCTTTGTCTGTCAGTTTTACTTTTTCTGTACAGGCTACCTCTCCATGATTTTGCATTTACATAATGGAGACTTTTCTCTACCATAGACACCACTCACATACATATATATGAACATGTACACTAGCCTCCAATCAGCCTCCAGACATCTACAGAGATTTAATCAATTGTGACCTTGAGAGGCTACACGTATAAAAGTATAATTATAGCTGGTGACGAACACATATATGGTTAACCTGGAATGTTCTGGAAGAGAAGAGGAAGGGAGGGACCTGTAGGAAAGACTGACACTCAGAAATAATCAGAATGATAGTTTGAATTCCAGCAGTATTAATTATAGGTAAATGACCTTGGGAAGGTTGTTCAACTCCATATATAAACACATATATGTATGTGTTAAACACACACACACACACATACATACACACACACACACACACACACACACACACATATCTCCTAGATTTATTTTTAGGTTTATCTAAAATCACTTAGGAAATTTCCTGGCATGTATAAAGTATATGCTCAGTCACTCAGTCATGTCCTATTTTTTTGCAACTCCATTGACTGTAGCCCAACAGGCTCAGATATATATGTAGATTCTAAAGTGTATGTTGTGTGTGCTAAGTTGCTTCAGTCATGTCCAACTCTTTGTGACTCTATGAACATAGCCTTCCAGGCTCCTTTATCCATGGGGTTCTCCAGGCAAGAATACAGGAGTGGATTGCCATTTCTTCCTCCGAGGGATCTTTCTGATCTGGGAATCAAACCCACATCTTCTGTATTAGCAGGTACTTCTTTTCCACTGAGCCACCTGGGAAGCCCTGGCATGTAAAATTATTAGGTAAATATTAATTATCTATCTTTATCCGAAGAAAGTAAGCATGCCTGGTAAAAGTAGAAGAGATGGTGAATAAAAAGTAGTGTAAGCAATTCTAGTGAAAATGCAAGTTTGAATGCAAGCTTGAATACAATGAAAGTAAAACTCTGATTAAGGGAGCAAAGGACACTAGAGTATGGCCAAAATACAGAAGTGGAAGATTACAAAGACACCAGAAAATGTAGTAAATGAATAAACACTCTCATCCCACCTTTACCCTCAAATATCACTTTGGGTATGAAAGACATAAACAAGCCTCAGTAAAAATGCTGTTCCAATGTAATCTATATGAAGAGTCTATAAATTTGCAGAGAATTATTGGTTGCAAAAGGAAAGTGAGTGTCAGCTTCATCCTTTTGGAAGAAGAGACCTATTTATTTATTTTTTATTAGTATTATAGCTACTAGACCATCATGCTGTTTGTCTTATCTGCAGTGTCCTTTCTGGCCTTGCGATTCAGGCAAATGTAAATCAAAAGCCTTTAGAGTTATGGATCCTGATGATTCACAAGGTAATCTTGCAAACACAGCAGGGAAATATACGATTTGCAAATTGCTTAACTGACATCTCTGCTATTATCCTAAAATATTGTTGCAGTAGAACTCATTTTATAATATTTCAGCTTGATTATATTTTAAAACTTTACCTTTCTCAAGATAAATATATTGCCTCCTATTTGCATATTTTTGTTTTTTTTTAAATGGTATATGTATTGAAGTGCAGGGTATTTTATTTCCAGATGACCAAAAGTTCTCCTTCTCTCGTGAGTTATTCCTACATCGGTTAAACTTCTCCTATAGAATTATTTTCTAATCCCTTTGCACTGGACTTTCTTACAGTTACAAATTATGATTGAGTTTGCCTATAGATTAACATTACAACACTGCTAAAGATTTTCAATTTTGAATTATGTCTATTGAACACAGAATTCATCTTTGGAACTTTCAAATGATGATAATATTTTTAACTAGAGCATTTTTCATCAATCTAATATACTTTCCCTACAGTAGGCATTTAAATGTACTTACCAATATTATACAAGGCTCTTTTCACTCAAGTACTTCATTCTGCAAAATGTAACTATAGGGCTATAGGCAAAATAGGCAAAAATGTAAATATAGGGCTATATTCTCACAGACTTTTAATAATTAAACCTAGTATTAATAGTGATGGTCATGGTAATTTCAATGCAGACATATACCTGTTTTAATACATGTTTAAAGAATAAAATTAAAATTGTTTTCATCTATTAGAAAATATTCTGTCCATCTACATCTTGTCAAGTAGATATTCATGGTTTAAGTGGATAGATACTGTTCAGAGTACTAGACTAGAAAGAAGATGATTCAATTATAAATCATGTAATCTCTTACACAAGAAAAGGATAGATTAGCGCAATTATCTCTAAGAACACTGCTATTTTAACTATTTAATGGTGATACTTTAAATCTCATTTATGGATGAATAAGCAAGATTGTATAAATATTAAAGTGTAAGTATTTAAAACTGTAGGTATGTGTTTTAAATCCTATAAAGTAAAAATTAAATAACAAAAATAAGAATGTAAGTGGTAAGGAGAAAATGTTCCCTTGATGTAGAGACTTTATTTCTTTGAAGGAAAAGATTAATTTAAAATAAGAAATTCTCTTTCTCTGCAGACATTCAACCAAATTTAATTCAGATTTTGTCTGCGCAAAGAAACCACCTTGATCAACTCATCATTTGGAAGTGACATTAATGTGAATTAGTATTGAAAAAAGAAGGGCGACAAAGGACTTAAATCATATATTCAGAATAAACCAAAGTTATATATCTTAACATTAATCTAGGAATTTTATAGGGAAGTATATAGGAAGGGAAACCATGTTAGAAAACAGCAATGTAAGAGAAATGAGTTTTCTTGATCACCTAGCATATAAAGTCATTTACCAACATGAAACAAACAGATATTTCTTTGGAAGAGAGGACAAAGACAGACAGAGAGGGAGAGAGAGCGAGAGATAATTCTTTATGTAGAATAAGTAGTAATTCTCTCTGGCTAGTCTTCTAGCAATAATGTATCATGTCAATCACAAATTGAAAGATAAACATTAATTTACTCTTATAAGTACTTTTTGGAGGATATTGTCTTAGAAACTATCTGTACAGAATGGATTACATCCAAGTTTTCTGTATTTGACAATATTTCATATATTTATGATGTTTTGAATTCTAAGATTCATTGTTCCCTTCTGCTTGGGTTTATAGTACTAAGATTCAGTTTTAACTAATACATAAACAAATTCCTTTGTTCTCTTTTTCTGAAATTTTCCGATCCTTGGCAATACAGCACATCAAAATAGAAATTGATTCTAAAGAAGCTGCAACAAATGTAATATATATTTATACCTCAGGGAAGAGTTTCTGAATGTAGAAAATTTGAAGATCATTTTCTTTTCAAGTATTAATTATATATTACATGTAATTTTTATGAATCTGCCCTCCTATACACATACACATTTTTAGTGTAGTTTTTACAAATAACACACTTGAACACATTCCTTCATCTGTGTAAAAACAAGGAAATTTGTGATGATAAATAGTATGTGTGCTTAGTTGCTCAGTCATATCTGGCTCTTTGAGACCCCATGGATTGTTAAACTGAAAGGTTCCTCTGTCCATGGGATTTTCCAGGCAAGAAGACTAGAATGGGTTGCCATTTCCTCCTCCAGAGGATCTTCCTGACCCAGGGATCAAGCCCATACCTCCTGCATTGGCAGGCAGATTCTTTACCACTGAGCCATATAGGACTTTAATTATGAAGTTAAATATAATGAAACATATCAATAAGCAAAATTTATATACAAATGTTTATAATATCCAATTAAGGTCTGAGCTTAGGGAACTTAAGTACTTTCCCTAAGTAGTGCAGAATAATAATTATGATGTGGCCTACAGCAGTGGTCCCCAATCTTTTTGGCACCAGGGACCTGTTTTGTTGAAGACAGTTTGTCCAGGGACTAGGTGTGGGGGAATAGTTTCAGGATGATTCAAGCACATCACACTTATGTGCACTTTATTTCTATTTTTATCATAACAGCTCCACCTCAAATAATCAGGCATTGGGTCCCAGAGATTGGGGACCCCTGGCCTAGAGTTCTTCAAAATATACATTATCATCATTATTAAGAAGGCTCTCATTTGCTCATAAAATATGTATGTATAAGTATGAGAAGTGAGAGGCAAGAAATGGGTGTTCTGCAATTTCATACTTCTTTCTGAAGCTTCCTGTCAACAATTAAGTGTAAATGGATAGAAATAAAGTTTTATTTCTTCATCAACAAAGCCCAGAAAGAAGACACAATTTTAAAAAGTAAAGATATTTAAAAACAGAAAAGTAATATGTTGTTCATTCTATTAATCCATATTCTTTGCAGTTTTAGTTGATTCATGCTCTCTACAATTTGCCTTTTGGTACTTTACCTAGCAACAGAAAATCTTGACTTAGTGAAATGTGTTAAAATGTTAATATCTCAATGGCACCATCCAACAATGCCCTTAATTGGAACCCTATGGGAAGTCTAAATAGGAATATATTGAGGAAGCAGAATGAGAAAACTACAGAAGAGAAAAGCTAAAAGAGGCAAAGGTTAGATTTACTGAATAAAGGCAGGACCTGGTGAATAGAGGAATAAACAATGGGACATGTGGACAAGAATTCAAATTTATGTGTACATAAGTTGCTGAATTACAGCATAGTATATTGATAAATTTGAGCCCAACTTGAGAAAAGAGATGATTTCTTTTGTGCATGCCCAGCAGTCATGTAATATAACTTCCAATTGATTATGTATATATTATATATAACTTCCAACTTATTATATATATATATCAGAGAAGGCAATGGCACCTACTCCAGTACTCTTGCCTGGAAAATCCTATGGATGGAGGAGCCTGGTGGGCTAGAGTCCATGGGGTGGCTAAGAGTCAGACAAGACTCAGAGACTTCACTTTCACTTTTCACTTTCATGCACTGGAGAAGGAAATGGCAACCCACTCCAGTGTTCTTGCCTGGAGAATCCCAGGGATGGGGAGCCTGGTGGGCTGCCATCGATGGGGTCGCATAGAGTCGGACACGACTGAAGCGACTTAGCAGCATATATATATATATATACATATATATATATATATAAGTTCAGTTCAGTTCAGTCACACAGTTGTGTCGACTCTTTGCGACCCCATGAATGGCAGGACGCCAGGCCTCCCTGTCCATCACCAACTTCCGGAGTTTACTCAAACTCATGTCCATTGAGTCAGTAATGTCATCCAGCCATCTCATCCTCTGTCATCCCCATCTCCTGCCACCAATCCCTCCCAGCATCATGGACTTTTCCAATGAGTCAGCTCTTCACATGAGGTGGCCAAAGTATTGGAGTTTCAGCTTCAGCATCAGTCCTTTCAATGAACAGCCAGGACTGATCTCCTTTAGAATGGACTGGTTGGATCTCCTTGCAGTCCAAGGGACTCTCAAGAGTCTTCTCCAACACCACAGTTCAAAAGCATCAATTTTTCAGCGCTCAGCTTTCTTCACAGTCCAACTCTCACATCCATACATGACGAGTGGAAAAACCATAGCCTTGACTAGACGGACCTTTGGTGGCAAAGTACTGTCTCTGCTTTTTAATATGCTGTCTAGTATGGTCATAACTTTCCTTCCAAGGAGCAAGCGTCTTTTAATTTCATGGCTGAAATCACCATCTGCAGTGATTTTGGAGCCCCCCAAAAATAAAGTCTGACACTGTTTCCACTGTTTCCCCATCTATTTGCCATGAAGTGATGGGACCAGATGCCATGATCTTAGTTTTCTGAATGTTGAGCTATAAGCCAACTTTTTCACTCTCCTCTTTCACTTTCATCAAGAGGCTTTTTAGTTCCTCTTCACTCTCTGCCTTAAGGGTGGTGTCATCTGCATATCTGAGGTTATTGATATTTCTCCCGGCAATCTTGATTCCAGCTTGTGCTTCTTCCAGCCCAGCATTTCTCATGATGTACTCTGCATATAAGTTGAATAAGCAGGGTGACAATATACAGCCTTGATGTATTCCTTTTCCTATTTGGAACCAGTCTGTTGTTCCATGTCCAGTTCTAACTGTTGCTTCCTGATCTGCATATAGGTTTCTCAAGAGACAGGTCAGGTGGTCTGGTATTCCCATTTCTTTCAGAATTTTCCACAGTTTATTGTGATCCACACAGTCAAACGCTTTGGCATAGTCAATAAAGCAGAAATAGATGTTTTTCTGGAACTCTCTTGCTTTTTCGATGATCCAGCGGATGTTGGCAATTTGATCTCTGGTTCCTCTGCCTTTTCTAAAACCAGCTTGCACATTTGGAAGTTCACGGTTCACATACTGCTGAAGCCTGGCTTGGAGAATTTTGAGCATTACTCTGCTAACATGTGAGATGAGTGCAATTTTGCGGTAGTCTGAGCATTCTTTGGGATTGCCTTTCTTTGGGATTGGAATGAAAACTGACCTTTTCCAGTCCTGTGGTCACTGCTGAGTTTTCCAAATTTGCTGGCATATTGAGTGCAGCACCTTCACAGCATCATCTTTCAGAATTTGAAATAGCTCCACTGGAATTCCATCACCTCCATTAGCTTTGTTCATAGTGATGCTTTCTAAGGCCCTCTTGACTTCACATTTCAGGATGTCTGGCTCTATGTGAGTATTCACACCATCGTGATTATCTGGGTCATGAAGATCTTTTTTGTACAGTTCTGTGTATTCTTGCCACCTCTTCTTAATATCTTCTGCTTCTGTTAGGTCCATACCATTTCTGTCCTTTATCAAACCTATCTTTGCATGGAATGTTCTCTTGGTATCTCTAATTTTCTTGAAGAGATCTCTGGTCTTTCCCATTCTGTTGTTTTCCTCAATTTCTTTGCATTGATCCCTGAGGAAAGCTTTCTTATCTCTCCTTGCTATTCTTTGGAACTCTGCATTCAAATGGGAATATCTTTCCTTTTCTACTTTACTTTTCACTTCTCTTTTCACAGCTATTTGTAAGGCCTCCTCAGAGAACCATTTTGCCTTTTTGCATTTCTTTTCCATGGGTTTGGTCTTGCTCCCTGACTCCTGTACAATGTCACGAACCTCCGTCCATAGTTCATCAAGCACTCTGTCTATCAGATCTAGTCCCTTAAATCTATTTCTCACTTCCACTGTTTAGTCATAAGGGATTTGATTTAGGTCATATCTGAATGGTCTAGTGGTTTTCCCTGCTTTCTTCAATTTAAGTCTGAATTTGGCAATAAGGAGTTCAGGATCTGAGCCACAGTCAGCTCCCGGTCTTGTTTTTGCTGACTGTATAGAACTTCTCCATCTTTGGCTGCAAAGAATATAATCAACGTGATTTCAGTGTTGACCATCTGGTGATGTCCATGTGTAGGGTCTTCTCTTGTGTTGTTGGAAGAGGGTGTTTGCTATGACCAATCCGTTCTCTTGCCAAAACTCTATTAGCTTTTGCCCTGTTTCATTCCGTATTCCGAGGCCAAATTTGCCTGTTGCTCCAGGTGTTTCTTGACTTCCTAATTTTGCATTCCAGTCCCTTATAATGAAAAGAACATCTTTATTCAGTGTTAGTTCTAAAAGGTCTCGTAGGTCTTTATAGATCCGTTCAACTTCAGCTTCTTCAGCGTTACTGGTTGGGGCATAGACTTGGATTACCGTGATATTGAATGGTTTGCCTTGGAAATGAACAGAGATCATTCTGTCATTTTTGAGATTGCATCCAATTACTGCATTTCGGATTCTTTTGTTGACCGTTCATTAAAGACTCTTTTGGCTTAAAGGATTTCCAATTTCCAACCTCACACCTACCATTTGGGTTCTAAAAGAGACTGACTTATCTATCCTTTCAAGGTGGTAATTTCTGGAAGTTTTCTGTTCCCTTGCATGTATCTACTTCTCCCTTCAACACATCTCTTTCTTAAATTACTTTATAAAATTTTGTAGGTATGAGCTATTTTGATCCTTCCTAGCCCTTTGCTAGCAAGAGCAGCTAACTAATTAATAGGCATATAGTCTACCTTCAACATGTCACAGGAGGCAGTATTTACAAACGTGTTTCTACTATATTATATTCCTGACTGCAGTGCAAATGTCTTGCCATCCAAATGCTAAGTGAATGATATTTGCACTTTCCTTATTTTTTTGTACTGATGCTTGCATTGATCAGAGTAATTAATTCCACCTGTTGTTTTGGAAGCATAAACACCTCACTGGCTTAACAAAATTTTGCTTTCCTGTACATCAGAATCAAATATAGGTAACTGGGGTTGACTCGGTAGATGTTCTCTGTTTCATGTAGTCATTCAAAGATGCAGAATCACTAAAAGAGACACTTCCATACCCCAGAACCTTCAAATTATCTATCTTCTCCATGTATCTGGATGACAAGGGCAAAGACGGATGGTGAGAATTGTGGGAGAGGTTTTAGGGGCCAGGCCTTGAAGTAGAAAATATTGTTTTTGGCACTATTTCATTGAACAGTCTTGGTCACATAACTCCTACTTGATTTGAAGATAAAAACTTTCTGTATTCTGAGGAGGAAATTGAAATATTTAGCTCAATTAATAACATTGTCTCTAGCTCATGAGCAGATCTAAAAGTAGATATGTAAAGTGTCTTTAAAATATAAGTCACTGTAACTCAGGATATCAACTAAGTCTAAATTTTAAGCCAGTCACTGACATTTGGTGAATAATAGGATACCAGAAATTTTTTTTCTTAATTGTCTGTATTTTCACAACTAGCAATCCCTGATGACTCCAATTCTACCAATTAAATTATATGCGCAGTAATAAACAGCTATGGAACAGCCAGTGAAGTTACTCAGTCATGTCTGGTTCCCTGGACTGTAGCCTACAAGGCTCCTCCATCCATGAAATTTTCCAGGCAAGAGTACTGGAGTGGGTTGCCATTTCCTTCTCCAGGGGATCGTTTCAACCCAGGGATGGAACCCAGGTCTCCTGCATTGCAGGCAAATGTTTTACCATCTGAGCCACCAGGAAGGCAATCAACATAAACAGCTATAATATATAATAAAATATTTTATTTAAAATATATACTATATAATTCATTGAGGAATAGACCAACAGAAGAAAACAAAAATAAGAAATAATATTCTTTGAAAATAATAAATACATAAACTGTGATAGAAATAACTAAACATTTCCATTTCACTTTCATTATACTATAAATCAAGAAAAATATTGAATTAGAAACCAATGGCTTTATTAATAAGTTGTTAACAACATGAATTAGTAGACATTTTAAATTTTGGTGTCAAAATTTGCTGCAAAATTTTAAAATACTCCTCTCCCCTAATTTTTTTCAAAGCTTTCTGCTAACTTTTACCACCATTTCTGTTAACAAGATAAATCAGTTGATTCAGTTCAGTTGCTCAGTTGTGTCCAACTCTTTGTGATGCAAAAGAATGCAGCACCCCAGGCTTCCCTGTCCATCACTAACTCCTGGAGAGTGCTCAAACTCATGTCCATTGAGTAGGTGATGCCATCCAACCACCTCATCTTCTGTTGTCCCCCTCTCCTCCTGCCTTCAATTTTTCCCAGCATCAGGGTCCTTTCCAATGAGTCAGTTCTTCACATCAGATAGCCAACATATTGGACTTTCAGCTTCAGCATCAATCCTTCCAATGAATATTCAGGACTGGTTTCCATTAGGATTGACTGGTTGGATTTCCTTGTAGTCCAAAGGACTCTCAAGAGTCTACTCCAACACCACAATTCAAAGCATCAATTCTTTCACACTCAGCTTTCTTTATGGTCCAATTCTCACATCCTTACATGACTACTGGAAATCCATAGCTCTGACTAGAAAAACCTTTGTCAACAGAGTAATGTCTCTGCTTTTTAATATGCTGTCTAGGTTAGTCATAGTTTCATAGTTTTTTTGTTTGTTTGTTTTAAGACAAACACACTTTAATTGACAGTATACAAGTTTCCAAAATATATTTTTGTAAGAAAATGGGAGGGGTGTTCGGGATGGGGAATACATGTTAATCCATGACTGATTCATGTCAATGTATGGCAAAAACCACAATATTGTAAAGTAATTAGCCTCCAACTAATAAAAATAAATGGAAAAAAAAGAAAGAAAATGGCAATAAATAATAATCTTTACAAATAAGTTTTCAGTCAATTCCAGTATACTTTAGACCCCTGTCCACTAACACACAGTTCCCCCAGTCTCCTGAGCAAACTCTTTAACAACTGTTAAACAACTCTGTTAGAGTCACAGCTTTTATTCTAATTAAAAAAGCAAGCATCTTTTAATTTCATGGCTGCAGTCACCAACTGCAGTGATTTTGGAGCCCAAGAAAATAATGTCTGTCACTGTTTCCATTATTTTGCCATCGATTTGCCATGAAGTGATGGGACCGGATGCCATGATCTTAGTTTTCTGAATGTTGAGTTTTAAGCCAGCTTTTTCACTCCTCTTTAACTTTCATCAAGAAAATCTTTAGTTCCTCTTCACTTTCTGCCATAAAGGTGGTATCACTGGGGTATCTGAGATTAATATTTTTCCTGGCAATCTTGATTCAAGCTTGTGCTTCATCCAGTCTGGCATTTTGCATAAGGTACTCTGCATGTAAGTTAAATAAGCAAGGTGACAGTATACAGCCTTGATGTCCTCCTTTCCCAATTTGGAACCAGTCTGATGCTCCATGTCCGGTTTTCATTGTTGCTTTGTCACCTGCATACAGGTTTCTCCGGAGGCAGTGAAGGTGGTCTGGTATTCCCAACTCTGGAAGAATTTTCCAGTTTATTGTGATCCACACAAAGGCTTTGGCATAATCAATAAAACAAAAGTAGATGTTTTTGTGGAATTCCATTGCTTTTTCTATGATCCAAAAGATGTTGGAAATTTGATCTCTGGTTCCTCTGCCTTTTCTAAATCTGGTGTGAACATCAGGAAATTCCCTGTTCACTATATATTTTTTTTTTTTTTTGGATTTTCTCCCAGTACTTTATTTTATTTTATTTTATCTTTTTTTTTTTTTTTTTATTAGTTGGAGGCTAATTACTTCACAACATTTCAGTGGGTTTTGTCATACATTGATATGAATCAGCCATGGATTTACACGTATTCCCCATCCCGATCCCCCCTCCCACCTCCCTCTCCACCCGATTCCTCTGGGTCTTCCCAGTGCACCAGGCCCGAGCACTTGTCTCATGCATCCCACCTGGGCTGGTGATCTGTTTCACCATAGATAGTATACATGCTGTTCTTTCGAAACATCCCACCCTCACATTCTCCCACAGAGTTCAAAAGTCTGTTCTGTATTTCTGTGTCTCTTTTTCTGTTTTGCATATAGGGTTATCGTTACCATCTTTCTAAATTCCATATATATGTGTTAGTATGCTGTAATGTTCTTTATCTTTCTGGCTTCTGTTCACTATTGTTGAAGCCTGGCTTGGAGAATTTTGAGCATTACTTTGCTAGTGTGTGAGATGACTGCAGTTGTGCAGTAGTTTGAGCATTCTTTGGCATTGACCTTCTTTGGGATTGGAATGAAAATTGACCTGTTCCAGTCCTGTGACCACTGCTGAGTTTTCCAAATTTGCTGGCATATTGAATGCAGCACCTTCACAGCATCATCTTTTAGGATTTGAAACAGCTCAACTGGAATTCCATCACCTCCACTAGCTTTGTTTGTAGTGATGCTTCCTAAGGCCCACTTCATTTCACATTCCAGGATGTGGCTCTAGTTGAGTGATCATACCATTGTGATCATCCGGGTCATGAAGGTCTTTTTTGTATAGTGCTTTTGTGTATTCTTGCAACCTCTTCTTAAAATCTTCTGCTTTTGTCAGGTCCATGCCATTTTTGTCCTTTATTGTGCCCATCTTTGCATGAAAGTTTCCCTTGGTATGGCTCATTTTCTTGAAGAAATCCCTTTCCCATTCTATTCTTTTCCTCTATTTGTTTGCACTGATCACTGAGGAAGCCTTTCTTATCTCTCCTTGCTGTTCTTTGGAACTCTGCATTTGAATGGGTATATCTTTCCTTTTCTCCTTTGCCTTTCACTTCTCTTCTTTCCTCAGCTATTTGTAAGGCCTCCTCAGACAACCATTTTGCCTTTTTGCATTTGTTTTTCTTGGAGATGGTCTTGATCACTGTCTCCTATACAATGTCACGCACCTCTGTCCATAGTTCTTCAGGTGCTCTATCAGATCTAATCCCTTGAATCTATTCGTTACTTCCACTGTATAATTGTAAGGGATTTGATTTAGGTCATATCTGAATGGTCTAGTGGTTTTCTCTGCTTTCTTCCATTTAAGTCTGAATTTGTCAATAAGAAGTTCATGACCTGAGCCACAGTCAGCTCCCAGTCTTGTTTTTGCTGACTGTATAGAGCTTCTCTATCTTTGGCTGCAAAGGATATAATCAGTCTGATTTTGGTATTGACCATTTGGTGATGTCCATGTGTAGAGTTTTCTCTTGGCCTTCAAGTACAAAATGAAGCAGGGCAAAGGCTCAGAGTTTTGCCAAGAGAATGCAGTGGTCATAGCAACCACCCTCTTCCAACAACAAGATAAATAAAGCAATAATAATGGATACACAAAATGTGAAGAATTGTTAAAACCAAACTATAAAGTGTATGTACCTGATATAAGGTGAACTTTCTGTAAATACTGAATATATGAATTTAGAAATTCAAATTCTTTGAAAGCACTCATTTTTAAATTATTGTAAAACAAGTCTGTACATCATCCTGCTGAAGATGATTATTGTGAGGGATATAAAACTGGTAGAATGCTAAATGAATGATAGCAAGAGGGTTTAACTTTAGAAGATACTATAAATCATAGAAAGAATATACATATGGTACATGTAAACTAAGATCCTTAAGTAGGAAAATTTTAGGAAAGAGTGACAAGGAACTCACATTTAAAAGAGGCTTGAAAAAGAAAACTCAAAGGGCAAGGAAATGAAGAAGCAAAAAGAAAGTCTCAAATAAATACGTAAAGTTGCATAGATAGAGAAAAAGCATGTATCGATGTATATAGAAAAAAAGTTAAAATGCATAAAATATCAGAAGATTTTTTTAAAATAAAGTGAAAGCATGAATTTTGATTGAAAAATAAAGAAGTTAGATAAATAAGATAAACTAAAAGACTAATTTATCTTCTCAACTACGCCAAATCCATGATATCAAAAATAAATAAATAAATAATATTATTAAATGAAAAGAACTGTGAAATAGAATCAGACATGTAAGAACAAAGTGAATAAGGAAATAATTTGTAATCTTGTTAGACAAAAGAGGAGCTTCCATTGTGGCTCAGATGGTAATGACTGTGCCTGCAATACAGGACGCCTGGGACAAGGGAATAACAACCCACTCCAATATTCCTGCAAGGGGAATCCCATGGACAGACGAGTTTTGTGCTCTCCTAATAAAGACATTTTAGAGTTTTATTAGATGTGCATTTAGTCAGAGTTGTCCAAGTAAACAGAACCAACAGAATGAAAGTTTTATATATATATATATAATGTATATAATTATGTATATAATTATGTATAAATATATATATAATTAAATATATGTTTATTTAATATATATTTAATATATTTATAATATATTAATTTATAAATTTAATAAATATATATTTAATAAATAATTAAATTAATAAGTATAAATATACATTATTACTATATGTTAATATATGATATTATATTAATATTAATATAATAATTATATTATAAATATTAATATATGTTATATGTATATATAATAAATATAAAATAAATAATATAAATATTGATATTGATATAAAATTGATCACTGAGGAAGGCTTTCTTATCTCTCCTTGCTATTCTTTGGAACTCTGCATTCAAATGGGAATATCTTTCCTTTTCTACTTTACTTTTCACTTCTCCTCTTTTCACAGCTATTTGTAAGGCCTCCTCAGAGAACCATTTTGCCCTTTTGCATTTCTTTTCCATGGGGGTGCTCTTGCTTCCTGCCTCCAGTACAATGTCACGAACCTCCGTCCATAGTTCATCAGGCACTCTGTCTATCAGATCTAGTCCCTTAAATCTATTTCTCACTTCCACTGTTTAGTCATAAGGGATTTGATTTAGGTCATACCTGAATGGTCTAGTGGTTTTCCCTACTTTATTCAATTTAAGTCTGAATTTGGCAATAAGGAGTTCATGAATAGAGCCACTGTCAGCTCCTTGTCTTGTTTTTGCTGACTGTATAGAGCTTTTCTATCATTGGCTGCAAAGAATATAATCAACGTGATTTCAGTGTTGACCATCTGGTGATGTCCATGTGTAGAGTCTTCTCTTGTGTTGTTGGAAGAGGGTGTTTGCTATGACCAGTGCATTCTCTTTACAAAACTCTATTAGCCTTTGCCCTGCTTCATTCTGTACTCCACGGCCAAGTTTGCCTGTTACTACAGGTGTTTCTTGACTTCATACTTTTGCATTCCAGTCCCTTATAATGAAAAGGACGTCTTTTTTGGGTGTTAGTTCTAAAAGGTCTTGTAGGTCTTCATAGAACCATTCAACTTCAGCTTCTTCAGCATTACTGGTCGGGGCATAGGCTTGGATTACCGTGATATTGAATTGTTTGCCTTGGAAACGAACAGAGACCATTCTGTCATTTTTGAGACTGCATCCAAGTACTGCATTCCAGACTCTTTTGTTGACTATGTTGGCTACTCCATTTCTTCTATGGGATTCATGCCCACAGTAGTAGACATAATGGTCATCTGAGTTAAATTCACCCATTCCAGTCCATCTTAGTTCGCTGATTCCTAGAATTTTGACATTCACTCTTGCCATCTCCTGTTTGACCACTTCCAATTTGCCTTGATTCATGGACCTAACATTCTAGATTCCTATGCAATATTGCTCTTTGCAGCATCGGACCTTGCTTCTATCACCAGCCACATCCACAACTGGGTATTGTTTTTGCTTTGGCTCCATTCCTTCATTCTTTCTGGAGCTATTTCTCCACTGATCTCCATGGTGTGGTTTTAGTCTGAAGGCCTGAAGATTTGAGATGCAGGAAAAACTAATTCAGTTCATTCTGTAGAAGTTAAAAAAAATGTGTTTATTTATTTAAAAAAATTTGGAGGCAGTCATGCAGGAAAAGGTTCCTCTTATTTGGGGGAAGATTAATCTTTTTTTCTATTCATGCTTTAAATGATTAGATGGAGCCCACCCACATTTGGGAGGGAAATCTGCTTATTCAGTCTATTGATTTCCGTGTTAAACTCATCCAAAAAAACCCTCACAGAAATCCCCAGAGTAGTGTTTGACCAAACCTCTGTAATCTATAATCTAATCAAGTTGATATATGAAATTAATCATCACAGATAGAAAGTAGGCAAACTAAATGTTTTATAAAACACAACCTGAGGATACCGTAACCAAAACCATATTCAAATGAAGACTACTAAGAAGATGGAAGCTGTCTGAATGTCTTAGAACCCAGGGTTATTTACTTGGGTAATAGATGAGCAGGCAGTGGTTTTCATGGGCGCCAATGGCTTTCAGTTCAGTTCAGTTCAGTTGATGAGTCGCGTCTGACTCTGCGACCCCATGAATCGCAGCACACCAGGCCTCCCTGTCCATCACAAACTCCCGGAGTTTACTCAAACTCATGCCCATCGAGTCGGTGATGCCATCCAGCCATCTCATCCTCTGTCATCCCCTTCTCCTCCTGCCCCCAATCCCTCCCAGCATCAGGGTCTACTCCAGTGAGTCAGTTCTTGCAATGAGGTGGCCAAAGTATTGGAGTTTCAGCTTCAGCATCAGTCCTTGCAATGAACACCCAGGACTGATCTCCTTTAGGATGGACTGGTTGGATCTCCTTGCAGTCCAAGGGACTCTCAAGAGTCTTCTCCAACACCACAGTTCAAAAGCATCAATTTTTCGGCACTCAACTTTCTTCACAGTCCAACTTTCACATCCCTACATGACCACTGGAAAAACCATAGCCTTAACTGGATGGACCTTTGTTGGCAAAGTAATGTCTCTGCTTTTTAATATGCTATCAAGGTTGGTCATAACTTTCCTTCCAAGGAGTAAGCGTCTTTTAATTTCATGGCTGCAGTCACCATCTGCAGTGATTTTGGAGCCAAAAAAAAATAAAGTCTGACACTGTTTCCACTGTCTCCCCATCTATTTCCCATGAGGTGATGGGACCAGATGCCATGATCTTAGTTTTCTGAATGTTGAGCTGTAAGCCAACTTTTTCACCCTCCTCTTTCACTTTCATCAAGAGGCTTTTTAGTTCCTCTTCACTTTCTGCCATAGGGTGGTGTCATCTGCATATCTGAGGTTATTGATATTTCTCCCGGCAATCTTGATTCCAGCTTGTGCTTCTTCCAGTCCAGCGTTTCTCACGATGTACTCTGCATATAAGTTAAATAAGCAGGGTGACAATATACAGCCTTGAAGTACTCTTTTTCCTATTTGGAACCAGTCTGTTGTCCCAAGTCCAGTTCTAACTAGGGGCTAAAGCAGAAAATGTTAATGCCTGAGGCAGAGGTCAGGGTATTATCATACCTCAGTTTACTGACTTAAGTAGAATAGATATCCCCACACCCAAAAGGCACAGTGCTGGATGCCATATTTCCACCTTGTTAAGGATCACAAGAACCAGGCAACAAAGATCTTGGTGAATGAGCTTTCTTACGTATGAAGTTCCCATGTGAAAATTAGCAAATTTGTGAGGAATATTCCCACGGTGAGAAATATATTCTAAACTTAAAAATGCGTGTAAAACAAATCATGAAGCAAATAATACAATATTTAGGATAACTGTAATTAATACATTTATAAAGCATGAGTAAAAAGGTAATACATGAAAAATACATCAGGAGGATTCAACGTATGTTGAACATGATCTAGAATGAACAGCAAATGCAGTAGAGAAAACAAATACATTGTGTAGAAGCAAAATTTATAAAGATGAAAAATGTTCATCTTGAAAAGACATTCAAAGCTATAAGCAAAATGAATCATAGAAAATCCAGTTCTAAAAATTTTATAATAAAAAATTCTGAATGTCATGGGTGAAGTTTTTTTTTTTTTCTTTGCTTTAAAAATGCCAGTGAATATACAGATATCTCAGAACTTAACCAGGAGTTCAGTAAGGAGGATGAATACAGTATAAAGAAAGAGGCCATAATATTGTTCCCAAATAACATGATTTATCTGTATAAATACATTTTCACAACATTCATCTGAAAACTAAAAGATTTTGTAATAGCTAACATTCTGAAAAAAATGTGGTCTGTTTAAATATATCCTACATGCTAATTGTTATGAATTAGTTGGTAAACTATTATTTGCTAATTACAACTAATACTCATAGTAATATTTATTCATTCTTAAAGTTCTTTATATCTTCTTTTAGGAATTAGAAACTTGTAGAGAGAGTGCATGAAATATGGCCTAATGCTGTGATATCAAAAAATGAAGAAATAAGTGACAGCATTAGATATTGACTATCAAAGACAGCAGCATAATCAAGTCATGATAGGTAGGTCAGAGGGATGATCCTAAATTTGACAGAGGAGAGAGGAGAGATGCTGAGCTTTGTAAAAACATTTTGCAATTATTTAAACAAATTTCGAGCCATATTTTCTATAAATGAAAATTACCAACTGTGAAAACAGAACAGAGATATTTTAAAGAACAGAGATGAGGTGGATGAACCTAAAGCCTGTTAAACAGAGTGAAGTACGAAAGAGAAAAATATATATTGTGTATTAACACATGTATATGAAATCTAGAAAACTGGTACTGATGAACCTATTTGTAGGGCAGAAATAGAGACACAGATGTAGAGAATGGACTCGTGGAAACAGCAGGGGAACAAAAGTGTGGAACGAATTGAGAAAGTAGCATTGACAAATATACACTACCATGTGTAAAACAGATAGCTAGTGGGAAGCTATATAGCACAGGGAACCCAGCCTGGCTCTCTATGATGACCTAGAGAGATGGGATGGTGGAGTGGGAGGGAGATCCCATAAGGAAGGGGTAACATTATTAAATACTTAATAGTAGATTAATAGAATAGTCTCTTCTCGAAATTGCAACAATAGTAAAGAACGTTTTAAAGCTGTTGAAAAAAATAGGAACATTGCTAAGACAATTATTCACAAAACTATTAAAGGTTTTTGATTGGACCTGAAACTATGATTAAAGAAAACACTGAGCAACTAGATTATTCTCATAAAAGAGCTGGTGGCAACAAATTGACAAATGATATAGCACTTCCCTTGGTTATTTACAGTAACACATAATTTACAGCTTAGTTTGCATTTTACATCAGTTTCAGAATTGCTTAGGTTAATTCAACCTGCTTATATTCACAAAACTCAAAAGATCATGATTCACATGGCTAATGTAAAAATTTGCAAATAGAGATATATGTACATATTGGCTATATGTTATTCTAGCATGTCCCCCTAGAAAATACAGAGGGATATAAGTTACTAGTATGATGCACAATGAACTTGCAGTTACTATGACAGATATGACAATATCAAGGTTTGATGTCTAGTTCTTCCATCTGAACAATTGGCATATATTTGTCACCAGTCTCCTCTTTGAGTTAAAGCACAACTTGCTTTGATAGTATGGACAGTATCACAGTTCTTATTATTACCTCTGTTTCTTTATATGCACCTCCAAGAAGCATTTCTTCCAAACCATATCCCTTTCTCTTCACACATGCTAGGAGTTTCAGTCTAGGCCTGTGTAATATTGTACCCACTAGACACACATGGCAAGTGAGCACTTATAATGGGGCTAATGCATCTGAGGAAGTGAGTTTTTAATATTATTTAACTTTAATCAATTTAGACTTTAAAGCTGAAGCATATTAAATATTTCTGTATCATGCAATATAAAATATTTCTGTGTCATGCAAGACATTTTATTGTAGTTTGCTAGTTGGTGAAAATCTCATTCTAGCATTATGTATAAACATAAACCTTTCATCTATTCTGTGCCATTGGATTGATTTAATTTGAATGATTTTCTTGGCATAAACATAACATGATTATGTGCCTATTTGAATGTGTTATACAGATAAAACAATATACAGTTATCTTTTTAAGTCATAATTGGTAATTAACTTAAAATAGTTATAATTTTAACATAAATTATCTCAGGTTAAAATTAAGTATGGACAATTTTTAAAATTTAAAATGAAGGCATATATTTGATTCAGTATTACTTGGAGATGCACAAACTAGTGCTATGATTGGAATACCTCAACAAGATATGAATTACATGTTAGAATGAATGGCAATTTTCAACTTTTTGCAGCAGAGTAAAACAAAAAGATGTTTATTGCCTGTGTGAAAAAAAAAGAGTTTTAAAGACAATAAAGTGGGGAATGTGATGAGACCTTGGCTGTACATACATAGCACATTTGATAAGATGTTTCCTCTAAATAGTTAAAACATAATATCTGAGATTAATCACTTGATGTTACAATTTAAACATCCACCAAAAATATTTTAAACTTTTTTTTAAACAGAATCTAAGCTTGTAGGTTTGACAAGCTTTAAAGTAGCTTAAATTCTTGAAAAAATAATGAAAAAAACTACAAATAATGATTATTTTGGTTAGAAATTTTGTGAGAAGCTAGTGAAATAAAAAAAAAAATTAAAGATATTTTACAGTCACAATCTTCACTTAAGCTACCAAACAATTAGTTCTAGAATATATGACCTTTTAAAAATCTGTAAATTCATATAACTTTCTAAACACATCAAAGATCAATTTATTCAATCCTGAAGCTCAATTCCAGAAAAATAAATGACCCAATCAAAAAATGGGCCAAAGAACTAAACAGACATTTCTCCAAAGAAGACATACAGATGGCTAACAAACACATGAAAAGATGCTCAACATCACTCATTATCTGAGAAATGCAAATCAAAACCACAATGAGGTACCATTACACGCCAGTCAGGATGGCTGCTATACAAAAGTCTACAAGCAATAAATGCTGGAGAGGGTGTGGAGAAAAGGGAACCCTCTTACACTGTTGGTGGGAATGCAAACTAGTACAGCCACTATGGAGAACAGTGTGGAGATTCCTTAAAAAACTGGAAGTAGAACTGCCATATGACCCAGCAATCCCACTTCTGGGCATACACACTGAGGAAACCAGATCTGAAAGAGACACGTGCACCCCAATGTTCATCGCAGCACTGTTTATAATAGCCAGGACATGGAAGCAACCTAGATGCCCATCAGCAGACGAATGGATAAGGAAGCTGTGGTACATATAGACCATGGAATATTACTCAGCCATTAAAAAGAATTCATTTGAATCAGTTCTAATGAGATGGATGAAACTGGAGCCCATTATACAGAGTGAAGTAAGCCAGAAAGATAAAGAACATTACAGCATACTAACACATATATATGGAATTTAGAAAGATGGTAATGATAACCCTATATGCAAAACAGAAAAAGAGACACAGATGTACAGAACAGACTTTTAGACTCTGTGGGAGAAGGCGAGGGTGGGATGTTTCAAGAGAACAGCATGCATATTATCTATAGTGAAAGAGATCACCAGCCCAGGTGGGATGCATAAGACAAGTGCTCGGGCCTGGTGCACTGGGAAGACCCAGAGGAATCGGGTGGAGAGGGAGGTGGGAGCGGGGATCATGATGGGGAATACATGTAACTCCATGGCTGATTCATGTCAATGTATGACAAAACCCACTGCAATGTTGTGAAGTATTTAGCCTCCAACTAATAAAAATAAATGAAAAAAAAAAAAGAAAAAAAAAAGATCGATTTATTCAAATTTTGAAAAGTGTTAAGTACGTTCTATAGCTTTAGGTGAATATTGCAACATAAGAGATAATGTGAAATTATGACATTTGTTGTGTTTTGTGTCTAATGACTTTTAAGTTTAATTGTAAACAAGTTATTGAATTCAGTAAAAACAGTAATATTGAACTCTTGCACAGACTTCTTTTTAAATTTACATTTATCACAGAATATCAGCTAAATGTGAAAACACTTAGTTGCTATTTCAATGAACTGTACTCCAGTCATATAAGATATTAATTTTGATTGATTGGAATTTTAAAACAAAACTGCTTTTTCTCTTATTGATTTTCTCCACTCTACTAAGTATTGAAAATATTTCCATTTAGTTTTCTGGAGTAGATTCTGTGGAAAATGTCATGGTTTTAACAGTTGTTAAAACCATTCAGTAGTGAATAATTTACACAATTGATGAAAGACTAAAAGATATTGAATTCAATGAATGAATTCACTTAGTTCTTTTCCAATGCTCCTTGGTGGTAATATAACTGTTTTACACAAATTTAATCTATTATTAATCAAAATTCAAGATTATCTGAATTTTAAAAATGCTTTGTTTTCCTCCCTTGCTGACCTGTGAATAAATTCTTCAGTACCATTTGTCTAGATTCCGTATATGTGCCTTAGAATACAATATTTATCTTTCTCTTTCTGACTCACTTCACTCTGTATAATAGGTTCTAGGTTCATCCACTTCATCAGAACTGACTCAAAAGTGTTCCTTTTTATGGCTGAGTAATATTCCATTGTGTATATGTACCACACTTCTTTATCCATTTATCTGTCAATGGACATCTAAGTTGCTTCCGTGTTCTAGCTATTGTAAATTCTGCTACAATGAGAAATGGGATGCATGTGTCTTTTTCAATTTTGGTTTGCCTTGGAGTGGGATTGCTGAGTCATATGGTGGTTTTATTTCTGGCTTTTATTTCAGTATTGGAAGATTGAACTTTTCATTATCCATTTTATTGTTATATAGCCTCTTGTTCATAATAGTCTCTTGTACTCCTTTGTATTTCTGCATTGTCTGTTGTAACCTCTTCTTTTTCATTTCTAATATTGTTGATTTGATTCTTCCTTTTTTCTTGATGAGTTTGGCTAAAGGCTTGTCAATTTTGTTTATCTTCTCAAAGAAGCAACTTTTAGTTTTATTAATCTTTACTATTGTTTCTTTCATTTCTTTTTCATTTATTTCTGCTTGGATATTTTCTACTAATTTTGGGTTTTTGTTGTTGTTGTTCTTCTTCTTCTTCTTTTTCCAGTTATTTTAGGTGTAAAGTTAAGCTGTCTATTCGATTTTTTTTCTTGTTTCTTGAGGTAGTACTATATTGCTATAAATTTCTCTCTTAGGACTGCTTTTGCTACATCCCATAGGTTTTGAGCTGTCGTGTTTTCATTGCAATTTGTTTCTAGAAATGTTTTTATTTCCCTTTTGATTTATTCAGTAACCTGTTGGTTATTTAGAAATGTATTGTTTAATCTCCATGTGTTTGTGTTTCTTGCAGTTTTCTTCTTGTAATTGATATCTAGTCTCATAGTGTTGTGGTCAGAGAGGATGCTTGATATAATTTCAATTTTGTTAAATTTACTGAGGTTTGATTTGTGACCCAAGATGTGGTCTATCCTAGAGAATGTTCCGTGCGCATCGGAGAATAAGGTGTATTCTTCTGCATTTTGATGGAATGTCCTGAAGATATCAATGAGATACATCTCATCTAATGTATCATTTCAAACTTTCCTTTCCTTATTAATTTTCTGTTTTGATGATCTGTCCATTGGTGTGAGTGGGGTGTTAAAGTTTCCTACTATTATTGTGTTACTGTCAATTTCTCCTTTTATGTCTGTAAGTGTTTGTCTTATGTATTGAGGTACTCCTATGTTGGGTGCATAGATATTTACAATTGTTATGGCTTCCCCTTGGATTGATCCCTTGATCATTACGTAGTTTCCTTCCTTATCTCTTGTAATCTTCTTTATGTTAAGGTCTGTTTTGTCTGATATGAAGATTGCTACTGCAGCTTTCTTTTGCTAACCATTTGCATGGAATATATTTTTCTATCCTCTCACGTTCAGTCTATATGTGTCTTGAGGTCTAAAGTGGGTTTCTTGTAGACAGCATATATATTGATCTTGTTTTTTGTATCCATTCAGCCAGCCTGTGTCTTTTGGTTAGAACATTCAATCCATTTACATTTAAAATAATTATTGATATGTATATTCCTATGGCCATTTTCTTAATTGCTTGGGGTTGATTTTCTTGATCTTTTTTCTTTTCTTGTATTTCTTGACTATGTAAGTCTGTTTAACATTTGTTGTAAAGCTGATTTGGTGGTACTGAATTCTCTTAATTTTTATTTGCCTGAAAGCTTTTGATTTCTCCATCAGTTTTGAGTGAGATCCTTGTCAGGTACAGTAATCTTGATTGTAGATTTTTCCCTTTCAGTATTTTAAATATATCGTGCCATTCCCTTCTGGCCGGCAGATTTTCTGCTGAAAGATCAGCTGTTAAATGTATGGATTTTCCCTTGTATGTCACTTCTTGCTTCTCCCTTGCTGCTTTTAATATTCTTTTTGTGTGTTAGTCTTTGTTAGTTTGATTAGTATGTGTCTTGGTGTGTTTCTCCTTGGGTTTATCCTGTATGGGACTCTTTGTGTCTCTTGGACTTGATACTATTTCCTTTTCCATGTTGGGGAAATTTTCAGCTATAATGTCTTCAAAATTTTTCTCATACCCTTTATTTTTCTCTTCTTTTTCTGGGACCCCTATTATTTGAATGTTGGTGCATTTGATATTGTCCCAGAGGTCTCTGAGACTGTCCTCTGTTCTTTTCATTCTTTTTACTTTATTCTGCTCTTCAGAAGTTATTTCCACCATTTTATCTTCCAGCTCACTGATTTATTCTTCTGCTTTAGATATTCTGCTGTCAATTCCTTCTAGAGCATTTTTAATTTCAATAATTGTGTTATTTGTCTCTGCATGTTTATTCTTTAATTCTTCTAGGTCTTTGTTAATTGATTCTTGCATTTTCTCCATTTTGCTTTCAAGGTCTTTCATCATCTTTACTATCATTATCTGAATTCTTTTTCAGGTAGTTTGCCTATTTCCTCTTCATTTATTTGAACTTCTGTGTTTCTAGTTTGCTCCCTCATTTGTGTAGTATTTCTCTGCTTTTTTTTTTTTTAAACTTTGTGTTTGAGGTCTCCTTTTCCCAGGCTTCAAGGTTGAATTTCTTCCTTTTGGTTTCTGCCCTCTAAGGTTGGTCCAGTGGTTTGTGTAAGCTTCTTATAGTGTGAGATTTGTGCTGAGTTTTTGTTTATTTGTTTGTTCTTCCTCTGATGGGCAAGGCTGAGTGAGGTGGTAATCCTGTCTACTAATGATTTGTTTGTTTGTTTATTTTGTTTGTTGTTTAGAGGTGACATCCTGCACAGGGTGATATTGGTGGTTGGGTGAGGCCAGGTCTTATGTTACAGTGATTTCCACTGTGTAAGTTTTCACTATTTGATACTCCCTAGCGTTTCAATTTGGGGCTTTCCTGGCGGCTCAGAGGATAAAGCGTCTGCCTGCAATGTGGGAGACCCTGGTTCAATCCCTGGTTTGGGAAGATCCCCTGGAGAAGGAAATGGCAACCTACTCCAGTATTCTTGCCTGGAGAATCCCACGGACAGAGGAGCCTGGCGGGCTACAGTCCACGGGGTTGCAAAGAGTCGGACGTGACTGAGCGACTTCACCATACTGCACTGTCATTGTAGCGTTTCAATTCAGGATTCTCTGAGTTTTAAAAATGATTGATAAAAATGTATTTAATCAAAGACAGTAAGTGTCCTCATTGTTTATATTCTCTCACAAATGCTGCACTGAAAATGTCAGAATTAACTTAAAGCTATAAGGGGGAAAAAGGCTTATTTGTGACCTAGTTAGGTAAAAGGATTTCTGTTAAGAACAATTTTAACTTGATGCACACCAATAATGGTGATTTTAAATATTATATTACATATCTAAATAGAGATTTTAATTTTTATCACCAATACTATATGAGTTGGCTGCAAAAAAATAAAAGATTTAAGGGAATATTTTGATATTGATAAACTTAAAACTGCTTTTCAATTTATGCATCACACTTGAATTTGGCATTAATAGTACTGAATTCATCCAAAAGTTAGATGATTTACCTATTTACAGTTGCAATTTTGAAATTGATTTGTTTTTAAAAATGAAGTGATTCATTCTTGAGTAGATGAATGAGTTAGTATGTTAGTGTTGGATCAGATATTAAATTAAACAATTTTTGGTCTTCTGTCCAATTATTGAAAATTTTAGATTTTTTGAGAAAAACTTGTTATATATGTCTCCTTTTTCTACTTTATTTTCTATAAAAGCTGAAGACAAGAAAATGTAAGTGCAAAATAGTAACTTATCTAGGAGATTATTATGGGAAAAAGCTTGTGAAATATCTCATTAATAATTTCTATTGGCTACATATTAAAATAGTATTTTGATATAATTTAACATATATTACCAAGATGAATTCAACTTGATTTAAATGTTTTGACTACAATAAATTTTAAATTATACATGTATCTCTCATTACCTTTCTATTAGAAAATACTTATTTATCAGAAAATAAGAAAAGTCTGCCTTGCTTCAAATATACTGTCTCAAGAGATGACATATCCTTTATGTATTTTCATTTATGCCTTTTGTAACCTAACACATCTAAAGATTTACTGTCTAAATATTCTCAGTTCATGCAGAAGCTCATTAAATATCTGTCCCCAGTAATCTATATAAACTTTTATGTAAAGATATATATAGAGTTACATCTCTGTAAATCTGTATAGTTTCTCTATATATATGTACTACCCACTTTACAAGATATTTTAGACATATAAATATAGCACTTTCAAATTTTAGAGAAATTCCTGCTTTTCTATTAGCATATAGTAAGCAAAAATTCTGTTGTTCTAATTAAGTATGCCTTTATGATTTTACAGTCCTTAATTTTACTCCTCATTCTTCATGTGTGGACTGAAAGTCACCCAATTAATGTTTAATGTATTAAAAACATTTTGTTATCCTTTTGTTAAATTAAGGTACCTATAAGCAAACACCTGGTTCCCCAGATGAAAATATAAGCAAATAACAGAACACAAATTAGGTACCATTAAAATGTTCTCATAAGGCTGTAGGATGTTAGGGTCTAAAACTGTATGTATCCTGCTATTGACCTCAGTTTTCCTAAGAAAGCACATCTCGAAAAAGAGAACATGGATAGTATCATAATTTCTACTTCCCTGAGGAGAAAATAGCTGCAATATTAAGGAGCATTCATATAAACAAAGTGTGAACTGCACAAATTACTTAATGTGCCTCCATTTTGTTTACCTGAGTTCAATGATAACGGACTGATTTTTTCTTTCACTAAAACTCCTGCCCAAGACTTAAGGACTTGTTCAGTTGAATTGCTATAAATCGTTACAATGACATAGGAGAAAGAAAATAAATATCCCAAATTCAAAATTAATACCTTAAGTTATTAAGGCTAATATCTAAAAGTTAGATGCCAAGTGAATAATTACAGCAAGATCATTGTGTGTGACAGCAACCTTGGTGATCAGCTACAGTTTGAGAGTCAGAATGATGATAGAATATCATAGTCCCTTTATAAAAGAATGGGAAAGCTAAAAGCTTCCTGGTGCAGCTGATTGGTTTCAGTTTCTGACAGGGAAATCTTTATCTCCTAATTGAATTCAAATTGACTTTTCAGCAATGATATTTCTGAGTTGATGATTAAGATTCTGGAAGGCGCCCAAAAAGTAAAGAGCACATGTAATAAAACAACTTACTATTATATCTTAATGCAGTAGTTTTCTTCTGATAACCTTTTCACTGAGAATTGTATGATCACTTTGATCATTTAATAACTAGTGGTTGTTACTAGCCCATCTGTAATCTACAATGTAAAAAATTATATTCACTTGTCATTTATCTGATCCTATTCCCACTCACTTATCTCAAGACTCACTTTCAAATGAGTACTGTATAGAAAGCTGATAGAGAACAAAGAAAATTCATTTTGTAGTTGTATTAGAGCTTGGGAATTTCCTAAAAAGCTTAACATTTGTAAGTGTAGGCTATAGTTACAGCTGTCTGCTACAAAGTAAGAGTTAGGATATCCATCAATACAATGTTCAATACTCTAGGCACTGCCAAATTCTACTAACAAATGTTTTGAGAAATTAATAGAGCAAAACTAAATAAAATCAAATTGTGCCTATCTAAAACAGATACAATAATTTGATGTATCACGGGTTTTATTTAAGTCAAACCTCCTGAGTGTAGAGAACAGAATTCACTGTATATGGTAAGAATGAATAAAGCCAAGTCCAAATAGGTATGATGATTTTGGAGTTTGAATGGTAATCTGGAGGCACACTTGATGGGGAGGAGGAAATCATCTGCTAGTACTGTTGGGGTTGGGGATCCATTGAGATTTCCCCAACCAATTTAAACTTGGCCTAAAATATACCCATAATATGCAAGAGTGAGGGATACAAGGCACTAAAAATAAAGTGACATTAATACATCAGCTGATCTCTTAGATAAAAATAAATGTAGCCATCTGTTGCTTCTGTAGATTCTGTTAGCATAGTGATGTCTTGATCAATGATGCAAATGATGCAAATATAGTGAACACATGCAGTTCCCAATTCACTTGAGAGTCACAAAGTTTTGTCATCAGTTTGGTGTACAAATTTGGACTAAGTATTTTCTCCTTGGTTTCCTCTATCAAAATCTTGAAGTAGTATTGCACAAAATAGCAACTTCTTGGTGTAAATACATGTCAAGACAGTGTTTGCTATGATAATAAGGACGATAAAGAAAAAGAGTCTTTGTTAAGACTAACATTTAGGGCATTTACATGTAAGGAAGAGCACAATTGATGCTTATTGTAGCTGATTGTAATTTCTGATATATTCAGGAAAGCAACTGTTGTCTTCTTATACCTGCTTATGTCAAGAAATCCAACCAGACAACCAAACTAAAAAGCCTAAAACATGTTAGTCACTCAGTCGTGTCTCACTCTGTAGCCCACCAGGCTCCTCTGTCCAGGCAAAAATACTGGAGTGGGTTGCCATGCCCTTCTCCAGGAGATCTTCCTCACTGAGGGATCAATCTTGGGTCTCCTCCATCACAGGAAGATTCTTCACTGTCTGAACCACCAGGGTCTAGGTATACCACTTGACCCTAACTAACAATTCTTGGAAGACAGACAGGGGAGGACAGGGACAAATATTACTGGAATCTCATTACTTTTCTAACAGATATTCTTTCTTATTATGTGTGCTAAGTCACTTCAGTCATTTCCAACTTTTGCAACACTATGTATCATAGCCCACCAGGCTCCTCTGTGCATGGGATTCTCCAGGCAAGAATACTGGAGTGAGTTGCCATGCCCTCCTCCAGGGGATCTTCCTAACCCAGGGATCAAAACTGCTGACACTGTAAAGTCCACTTATTAGTAGGTAGTAAGAAGACTGTAGGGCTTCCCTAGTTGCTCAGATGGTAAATAATCTGCCTACAGTGAAGGAGAACTAGGTTCAATCCCTGGGTCAAGAAGATTCCCCTGGAGAAGGGAAGAGCTATCCATGCCAGTGTTCTTGCCTGGAGAATTCCATGGACAGGGGAGCCTCGTGGTCTGCAATCCATGAAGTCACAAAGAGTGGCAACTCAGCAACTAATATATTCACTTTCATTTTCAAGAAGACCATAAATATAAATCATTAATTTTAAATGGTGAGCTTTGGGCAAGAAGCCAAGTGAATTTGGAGAGAAGAAAATTCAGGACAAGGGCAATAGTTAAGAGTTGTGCTCAAAGATATGGTAGCCATTAACCACATGTAGCAATGGAGCACTTGAAATGTGGCTAGTAGAGCTGAATGTATAAATTTTTAATCTAATGTATGCAGAGTACATCATGAGAAACACTGGGCTGGAAGAAGCACAAGCTGAAATCAAGATTCCCAGGAGAAATATCAATAACCTCAGATATGCAGATCACACCACCCTTATGGCAGAAAGTGAAGAGGAACTAAAAAGCCTCTTGATGAAAGTGAAAGAGGAGAGTGAAAAAGTTGGCTTAAAGCTTAACATTCAGAAAACCAAGATCATGGCATCTAGTTCCATCACTTCATGGGAAATAGATGGGGAAACAGTGGAAACAATGGCTGACTTTATTTATTTTTTTTTTTGGCTCCAAAATCACTGCAGACGGTGATTGCAGTCATGAAATTAAAAGATGCTTACTCCTTGGAAGGAAAGTTATGACCAACCTAGACAGCATATTAAAAAGCAGAGACATTACTTTGCCAACAAAGGTCCATCTTGTCAAGGTTATGGCTTTTCCAGTGGTCATGTATGAATGTGAGAGTTGGACTGTGAAGAAAGCTGAGCACCGAAGAATTGATGCTTTTGAACTGTGGTGTTGGAGAAGACTCTTGAGAGCCCCTTGGACTGCAATGAGATCTAGCCAGTCCATCCTAAAGGAGATCAGTCCTGGGTGTTCTTTGAAAGGACTGATGCTGAAGCTGAAACTCCAGTACTTTGGCCACCTCATGTTGACTCATTGGGAAAGACCCTGATGTTGGGAGGGACTGGAGGCAGGAGGAGAAGGGGATGACAGAGGATGAGATGCCTGGATGGCATCACCGACTTGATGGACATGAGTTTGAGTAGACTCTGGGAGTTGGTGAT
The DNA here is from genome assembly GCF_033118175.1 of Dama dama. NCBI lineage: Eukaryota > Metazoa > Chordata > Mammalia > Artiodactyla > Cervidae > Dama > Dama dama. The sequence continues at coordinate 41,403,172 of NC_083709.1, read as the reverse complement.
GGACAGGGAGGCCTGGCATGCTGCAATTCATGGGGTCGCAAAGAGTCAGACACTACTGAGTGACTGAACTGAACTGAATCTAATGTATTTATAATTACAATTAAATTATGAAAACTGATACTTGATTTGCTTATTCACAAAACTTTAATTATATTTAGTACAATTTGGTTATGTAAATCTGCTTTTCAACTGTAAATTTTATAAGATGCATATAGTTCAAATGTTACCAAAAAATTTTAGAATATAAATTGTGATATGCTATGGTAGAGTACATACCTGATTTCAAATTTAGTATAATAACAAAAATATTACATTAATAATTTTATTTGCTTAGAGGTGGAAATTATAATATTTTATTTTTAATTTAGGTATAACTGATTTTAAGTGATAATGTTTTAAATATATTAGGCTAAATAATATATTATTAAAATTATTTTTACATATTTCCTATGACTTTGTGACATGGACTGGATGCAAGGAAGATGTGAGAAAATTACACTTTAGAGTTAAATGAGATGTTCACATATGAATAGTGAGTTTGGCAGCTTATGCACATGAAGATGGACTTACACTATAGGCATGGGTAGGTAGAAAATTTAATGGAGAGATGGAGAAAACAGCAAACCTGGAAGGACACTTCGGTTGGTGAGATGAATCAGTCTATGAGAGCATTAATGCAAGGATAGATATTTCAGTCAAGCAATTTCTCACCCTGATATACTTTCCCTCCTAGTTTTGCAAGAAAGCAACAGGGGATTAGAGGTTGGTAATATACATGTCATCTATTTTTGTATACTCTCATGGTAGTCAGATACTAGGACTCTACTGAAGTAGAATACAAAAGTGAACCTAAACAAGCTGAGATCGATGCCAGCTTTCTTCCAACCTGAGTAATGAGGGAAAAACATATGGTTTGGGATACTGGGCATTAGAGTAATTAAAGATAAATTTGATATAATTAAAATCATGACCCATCTCTAGTCTAGATTAAGTTTCATATAAATTGAAACTATATGATAACCTCTTCAACTTAACCACCCCAAACTAAAAACACTTTGTCATCTCAGGAAATAGACATTTACAGAATAAAATATTATGGTCCAGGCTTCTCAGTTCATTCTTATAAAATGTCTGGAATGCAGTTTTAAAACACACACACACACACACACACACAAGGAACCAGGTGAATATGTCTAAAACTCAAGAGAAAACACATTATCTTATATGTTTAGGAGATTCAGGTATTTTAATTACAAGTCTTTAGAAACAAGTTTTAAAGAGTTTAAGTATTTTTAAGAACAATTTTCCTATCACTGTCCTTGTTGTTCAGTTACTAAGTCCAAAAAAAGTTGCTAAGACTTTTTGTGACCCCCCAAGTACTGTAGCATGCCAGGCTTCCCTATCTTTCACTATCTTCCAGAGTTTGCTCAAACTGATGTCTGTTGAGTCAGTGATGCTATCAACCATCTCATCCTCTGCCTCTCTCTCCTTTTGCCTTCAGTTTTTCCCAGCATCAGAGTCTTTTCAGTGAGTTGGATCTTCCTATCAGGTGGCCAAAGTACTGGAGATTCAGCATTAACATCATTCCTTCCAATGAATATTTAGGGTTGATTTCCTTTAGGATTGACTGGTTTGATCTCCTTGCAGTCCAAGGGATTCTCAAGAATCTTCTCCAGCACTACAGTTCAGATTTTCCAGGCTAGGATTTTCCAGACAAGAATACTGGAGTGGGATGCTATTTCCTCCTCCAGAGGATCTTCCCAACCCAGTTATTGAACCCACATCTCTTGTATTTCCTGCATTGGCAGGTGGAATCTTTATCAGTAGCACCACCTGGGAAGCCCCTATCACTGTCCTTATTCAAACCAAATAAAGTATCCATATTTTCACTCTAAGAAAGCACACATAGCTCACTAAACTATTAGGGTATTAAGAACTGAAATGGAAATGCAGGGAGACTAAGATGATCACTGACAATAACAAGCAAAAGGGAGGGGATATATGTACTACCTATGACAGATTTATGTTGAGGTTGACAGAAAATAACAAAGTTCTGTAAAGTAATTAAACTTCAATTTAAAAAAATAAATTTTAAAAAAGATAAGTGCAAAAAAAATCCACAACCTTTAAGTAACTCTAATTTTTCATAAAATTGTATTTAGAAACTTTTACTAGCAAAAAAAAAATTGAAGTAGAATTCCTTTGTGTATGTATGTGGTATCTCTCAAAGATACTTAAAGAGAAAATAGTTCTAAACTTACATCAACCTTAACTTCTTCTCTTCCTTTCTCCTTTTCTCTATCCCTGCTAATCACCTCCAGCTAATTCAGAAAATTTTACTAAAAACAGCTTTCAAATATTCCAATTTTTAGCCTCCCAATTTCTCTATGACTTCAGTTTATCAGCTGTAGTTTTTTGTTTTTTTTTTTTTTTAATTTGGACATAATGACTTAGCCTTTTTTTATTTCTTTCTGTCAATATTGCAAATTCCTTGAAAGAAAGGATAGCATGGAATTTACCTAACAAAGAAAAATTTCCCTATTTCAAATACTAGGCTCTTTTTCTGGGGAGGTAATTATTCCAATGTGTTTCAGTTCAGTTTAATCGCTCAGTCATGTCTGACTCTTTACGAACCCTATGGACTACAGCACACCAGTCTTCCCTGTCCATCACCAACTGCTGGAGCTTGCTCAAACTCATGTCCATCAAATTGGTGATATCATCCAATCAACTCATCCTCTGTGGTCCCCTTCTCCTCCTGCCTCCAATCTTTCCCAGCATCAGGGTCTTTTCCAATGAATCAATTCTTTGCATCAGGAGGCCAAAGTATTGGAACTTCAGCTCAATACTCTCAATACTTTCAGCGTGTACCCTACCATTACCAGCGAGGCATTTTGTGTTTACCATCCATGTTGGAAATCAAGTTTCTAGACTTATATTGTACATACTCACATTCATACACTTGTCATATTTGACTTTTGAAATTTCACCAAATTAATGTTTTGAATAACCTTGCATATAGTGTAATACACATTGTATGTCATACATTGATATATATATACATATATATGTATACATATGTATATGTATACAGAGGTTGGTTATATTTATCAAGATTTTATATGTTCCATATTCAGTTCTAAGATTTTTATATATACAGTTATTTAGTATTTATAATAATATGAAGTACTACTTATTGATGTTGTTTTTGCACATGAGAAAACTGAGACTCAGAGAGATCAAAGTTCATTAGTACTTATGTGAGAGAGCCAGAGAAGAAATAAGGAAATTCTGATAACTGCTTAGTCTAGCATGTAAGACACTGAGCCCTAGGTATGAGTCTTAGTTTTTTATTTTCTTCATATATGATAATGTTTACTTTAATATTAAAAACAAATGTTACCAAGTTTGTCTTATGAGAAATAAGCAGCTAAATTGTCCTGGAAAATATTAATTGAGAATGATAAAAATGAGATAAAGTAAAGGAATATAGGTAGTACTTTTTAAAAGAAGTACAAATTAATTAGAAAGAATTAGTAATTCTATATTAACCATTTTAATCTATATTAAGGATTTTTTACACATTTTGTTTGCATCCTACACATTCAACTATTTTCTATATTTGCTAGGGAAAGAGATGTGCATGCTGTATACAGGTATTAAACTGAAGCATTAATTGTTACATTTTCTGCATAAATTACAAGGAGGTTTTATCTAAACTTGTTGACCTTCCTTTCTGTTATCATAATCATTTTGTATTTCTTTCCACCTATTTCACTTAGTAAGGAACTACAAATATAAATTGCTTCCAACCTAATGAAAATTAGGTTGGAGCTCTCTTTCCAGTTCCCCTCCCTTAATCATGCACAGTTGCTATGAAATGACAACTGTTCTGAAATTATTTTTTCAAGGATATATAGGATGGTGGTTTAAAAATTGACTTAGGGATTAATGAAATCCATTGTAAAACATGCTCAGAAAATTTTAGTCCATGTATGAATCTCATTTTCTATTTATAACCCTTAAAAACTGAAATATATTAAACATTAATTATGAAAGTTGTATATATATATACTCATACAAATCAACATATATCCATATTATGTACCTGTTAAGCATACATTCAGTTTAAATAAAGTGGGTAAAAGACAACATCCACATATTCAAAAATAAAAGTTGACCTCTATATTTGAACAACCCTAGCATGCCTGTTTGTCATGGCTTCTTCTCTTTCTTTCTCCTCCAGGATAATTTCTGAGCTTTTGTTAACTATTTAATGGTTTTTAAAAGTTTGCCGCATTCATACGAATCCTTTTTTAAAAAAATAATTGTATTTTTTATTTATTTTTGTCTGTGCTGGGTCTTTGTTGCTGAGCACTGTATTTCTCTGGCTGCGGGGAGTAGGTCTACTCTCTTGTGGTGTGCAGGCTTCTCACTGTGGTGGCTGTCTTCTTGCAGAGCACAGGCTCTAGGGCACTCGGGGTTCAGTAGTTGTGGTACATAGACTTAGTTGCCCTAAGGCACGTGGGATCTTCCTGGATCACGGATTGAGCACATGTCCCCTGCATTAGCTGGAGGACTCTTAACCACTGGACCACCAAGGAAGTCCCCATATGAATCCTTAAGATATTGTTTTATTTTTTATATAAATAGGATAGCATTATATATATATTTTTCTACAGTTAATATTCCTCCTCTGCTTTTGTGTTTTAAAAACGTTGTGTTTTTAAGTTTCATATTTGTGGATATGTCTGTGTATATTTCATTTGTTTTCATTGTTGTATAAAATTCCTTTATATTAGTACAGCAAATGATAGATCCTATTGCTCATGGAAACTTGAGTTACTTCCAGTGTTTGCTATCTTGAAGAATGCTGCCAGGCTTCCCCAGCAGTCCAATGGTTAAGACTCCACCTTCTAATGCAGGGGGCGAGGGTTTGATTCCCTGGTCAAGAAACTGAGGTCCCACATGCTGTGGGGTATAGCCAAAATTAATAGCAACAAAAAGAATGCTGCAATAATCTCTCATCGTATGACTCTCCCACAGTTTGGTTATCTGGTCTCTGTTGATGTACATTGGTGGTGTTTCAGTTTGATAATATTACAAATCATGATGCTGTGAACATTCATGTAGGAGTCTTTGTGGACTCATGTATTTTCTCATATATTCTCTTTTATTGTGTAAATACCTAAGAGTAGATGTTTGGGTCATGTGTTAAGTGAAAATGTTTATAAGAAATGCCCAACTTTTTTTTTTTTTTTGTTCAAGGAAACGACCAAGTTTGCATTTCCACCAGCACTATATCTGAGTTCCAACTGCTCTATATCCTGGCCAGTATTTGGTGCTAAATCATTGTTACTGTAACCTTCCCACTGTGCGCACAGTAGAATCATAATACGGATATGAGGAGCTGTTTCCAAGGGACTCATGTTGCTCATCCTTTCATGTTTATTTATTGCTTACTCTTAGATATTCTTCATGAAGTGTCCAAATATTTACCATATTTTGTGAACTTTTTTTGTCTTCTTAACATTGAGCTTTAACAGTAATTTATATATTTTGAGTAAAAGCTTTTATCTGACACATTTGGCAAATATTTACTTCCATTTGTGACTTGGATATTGATTGGGATTGCATTGAACACAGTTTAAGCATCAGTTCAGTTCAGTTGCTCAGTCATGTTCGACTCTTTGCGAACCCCGGGGACTGCAGCATGACAGTCTTCCCTGTGCATCACCAGCTCCTGGCGCTTGCTCAAACTCATGTCCATAGAGTCAGGGATGCATACAACTCTCTCATCCCGTGTCGTCCCCTTCTCCTCCTGCCTTCAATCTTTCCCAGCATCAGGGTCTTTTCTAATGAGTCTGTTCTTCCCATCAGGTGGCTGAAGTATTGGAGCTTCAGTCCTTCCAATGAATATTCAGGGTTGATTTCCTTTAGGATTGACTGGTTTGATCTCCTTGCAGTCCAAGGGCCTCTCAATAGCCTTCTCCAACACCACAGTTCAAAAGCATCAATTCTTCAGCCCTCAGCTTTCTTTATGTTCCAACTCTCATATCCACACATGATTACTAGAAAAACCATAGCTTTGACTACATGGACCTTTGTCGGCAAAGTAATGCTTCTGCTTGTTAATATGCTGTCTAGGTTGGTCATAGCTTTTCTTCCAAGGAGAAAGCTTCTTTTAGGTATATTTATCATGAAAATTGACTAGACATCCTACATATCATATATTGTACTATCTAGAAGCAGTGCTTCCTGAAAGAGTGCCAGAATGGCCTGATGAATTTAAAACTGATGATCCAGCTTGGAAGGATTCTGCAACACTTAGGTGCCATCCTCCAAGGCATAGTATATGCACTGAATCACACATCATTATTTTGTCTTCAGTAGGAAAACTGTATGGGTCCAGAAAACAGTTTGCCTCACTTACTATCACTCTCAGTGACGCAGGATAAATTGTGTTTGATTGATAGTATTATATGCTTGTGAACGCTCTTCAAACTAGACATGATTATAAGAAATCTTGGAATTACTTATATGCTTGATTGACTTTTATGAGCAAAATCCTCACCAACCCACAGGGAAGATATACATTTAGGGAGAAATAAATCTTAGTTTTATTTGGCCACTGAGAGTTTTGAATAATTTGTTACCACAACATAACCTGTGTGTTATACAGTCTGATAATACATGCACTTGGCAATTGCCTACAAATAAATGAATGAATGAAAGGATATGAATGAGTGAATAATGATGACTGAAATAGAGTGGAATGTCTCCTTTCTGAAGTTTTTTTATACTGTATTTATATGTGTTTATGGTAAGTTTATCATATTCTTCACACAAATTCTAATCATGCTTGCTTTCTAGTTTTCATATTTTTTCTCTCATCCAATATTGCTAGACTAAAATCTAAGAAAAAAATCAACACTAAGATTTTTTTTTTAGGAATATATCTCTGCATCCTTTTCCTATATTTATTACTCCATATTATGAATGTAATATGATATTATATTTAAGCAAGTTTGCAGCACCAAGATCTAGATTTATTTCTTTTAGATAAGTTCTATTAAATACATTTATTATAATAAGTAATTAAAAGTCACAAAATATTCAACATGTTTATTTTTGAAGTATCTTAAAAAAGTTTTCCCTACATAATATATTTAAGTCATTATTGGTATGGTTTGCTAAGTAGCACTTGTTTGGATATAATTTTAATACACTGATGGCTTTCTTGTCTTACTAAGTTACACCTATAGATGATATAGCTAATGAGGTGTCATACTATAATTTTACTAGATGTGTAAAGCTAAAACTGCTGCATGACTTGTAAGTAGACATTTTAAAAAAATCTTGGATATTCCAATCAATAGGTATATTAATATATTATTTTCAAAGTAAATATATCCATTCAAGTGTACATTGGCTGAAGTTTCCATTTTGATTAACAATTAAATGAACTTTGAAATAAAACCTCTAGGTGTATTTACATAACTGAGAACAAGCCCATCAAACCCCTGTTTGGAAGATCAGCAGATGAAGCACACAAGTCATTAAAATGCTAAGATTCCAAGTAAATTTAGTATATTTGTGTATAATAACCATTAAATTTGTATTTTTCATTTTAAATAAATTTCATCTGCTATCACAGGAAGAAAATGCAAGAAATGTTAATCCTATAAATTAAATAAATAGATATTGAGGTATTTGACCCAAACAGAAAAGAGACTTTATGTATTTATGCAGACACAGGGTGAATTAGGGGAAAATAATTACTTAGATAGTTATAAAATGTTACTGTAGGAGGATATTGGAACTATTTCCACTGATATCAAACCATATATCAAATCATTTGATTTAAATTTAATCAACTTATCAAATATGTTCAAGTTTAGATATATAACCTCAGTGCATCATTCCAACTGCACCACAGCCTGTTGTTGTTCAGTTGCTAAGTTGTGTCCAACTCTGCAACCCCGTGAACTTGCAGCATGTCAGGCTTCCCTGTCCTTCACAATCTGCTGAAGTTTGCTCAAACCCATGTCCACTGAGTTAGTGATGCCATCCAACCATCTCATCTTCTGTTGTCCCTTTCTCCCGCCTTCAGTCTTTCCCAGCATCAGGGTCTTTTATATCAAATTATCTCTTTGCGTCAGGTGGCCAAAGTATTGGAGGTTCATCTTCAGCAGCAGTCCTTCCAATGAATATTCAGGGTTGATTTCCTTTAGAATGGACTGGCTTTACTTCCTTGCAGTCCAAGAGACTCTCAAGGGTCTTCTCCAGCACCACAGTTTGAAAGTACTGCAGCCATCCTCTCCTAATTTATCCCGTGCTCACCAATATCAGAATGTTGAATTTTCTACATCTTATTCATATCCTAAGGAAAATATTTTTCCATTTTACAATGTGAAGAACATTATAAAATTTTCCCCCAACCAGATAACTACCATTTAATGTTTCTTTCTTTTTTTTTTTTCCACACTCAGAATTATCTAACATTAGTTCAATTCAGTTCAGTCTCTCGGTTGTGTTTGACTACTTGGGACCCCATGGACTGCAGCATGCCGGGCCTCCCGGTCCATCATCAACTCCCAGAGTTTACCCAAACCCATGTCCATTGAGTCGGTGATGCCATCCAGACATCTCATCCTCTGTCGTCCCCTTCTCCTCCTGCCCTCAATCTTTCCCAGCATCAGGGTCTTTTCAAATAAGTCAGCTCTTCACACCAGGTGACCAAAGTATTGGAGTTTCAGCTTCAACATCAGTCCCTCCAATGAACATTCAGAACCGATCTCCTTTAGGATGGACTGGTTGGATCTCCTTGCAGTCCAAGGGACTCTCAAGACTCCTCCAACACCACAAATCAAAAGTATCAATTCTTTGGAACTCAGCTTTCTTTGTAGTCCAACTCTCACATTCATACATGACTACTGGAAAAACCACAGCCTTGACTAGATGGACCTTTGTTGGCAAAATAGTGTCTCTGCTTTCAGTATGCTGCTTAGGTTGGTCATAACTTTCCTTCTCAGGAGTAAGTGTCTTTTAATTTCATGGCTGCAGTCACCATCTGCAGTGATTTTGGAGCCCCCCAAAATAAAGTCAGCCACTGTTTCCACTGTTTCCCCATCTATTTTCCATCTATTTCCCCTTCTAAGTGATGGGACTGGATGCCATGATCTTAGTTTTCTGAATGTTGAGCTTTAAGCCAACTTTTTCACTTTTTAGTTCCTCTTCACTTTCTGCCATAAGAGTGGTGTCATCTGCATATCTGAGGTTATTGATATTTCTCCCAGCAATCTTTATTCCAGCTTATGCTTCATCCAGCCCAGCATTTCTCATGATGTACTCTGTATATAAGTTAAATACGCAGGATGACCATATACAGCCTTGGCACACTCCTTTCCCAATGTGGAACCAGTCTGTTGTTCCATGTCCAGTTCTAACTGTTGCTTCCTGACCTGCATACAGGGTTCTCAAGAGGCAGGTCAGGTGGTCTGGTATTCCCATCTATTAAAGAATTTTCCACAGTTTACTGTAATCCACACAGTCAAAGGCTTTGGCATAGTCATTAAAGCAGAAATAGATGTTTTTCAGGAACTCTTGCTTTTTCGATGATCCAGTGGATGTTGGCAGTTTGATCTCTGTTTCCTCTGCCTTTTCTAAAACCAGCATGAACATCTGAAAGTTCATGGTCCACATGTTGTTGAAGCCTGGTTTGGAGAATTTTGAGCATTACTTTGCTAGTGAGTGAGATGAGTGCAATTGTGCAGTAGGTTGAGCATTCTCTGTCATTGCCTTTCTTAGGGACTGGAATGAAAAATGACCTTTTCCAGTCCTGTGGCCACTGCTGAGTTTTCCAAATTTGTTGCCATATTGATTGCAGCACTTTCACAGCATCATCTTTCAGGATTTATAATAGCTCAATTGGAATTCCATCACCTCCGCTAGCTTTGTTTATAGTGATGCTTCCCAAGGCCCACTTTACTTCACATTCCAGGATGTATTATCTTTATAGCATGTCAGAAAGAGGACATGTATGATGAGATCATAACCTAGTGGGTAGCATGTATACAACACATAGAGGATAGTAAAATATATAATCTATTTTTTATTTTTATTTTTTTAATTGAAAGATAGCCGTTTTACAGAATTTTGTTGTTTTCTGTCAAACCTCAACATGAGTCAGCCATAGGTGTACATCTATCCCCTCCCTGTTGAACCTCCCTCCCATCTCTCTCCCCATCCCACCCCTCTAAGTTGCTACAGAGCCCCTGTTTGAGTTTCCTCAGACATACAGCAAATTCCTGTTGGCTATCTATTTTACATATGGTAATGTAACTGTCCATGTTATTCTCTCCAAATATCTCACCCTCTCCCTGTGTCCATAAGTCTGTTCTCTATGTCTGAGAAAAGACATACTCTTTTAATTAGTAATTCCTATAGTGAAGTAACATGGAATGAAAGCTTAGATAGGAGATGAAAACTAAAACAGAGGAGCATTAACACCAACGTAAGTAGGCAGCTTTCTCTCTTCTGTTCTGAGTTTTCTCATCTCATCCATTAAAATGGAGTGGATAAAGATAACTGGTTTTTTATGAATAAAACAGAATGGTCAAAGAATTGGTGACATAAACAAATACGACATAACCAAAGAACATCAGGTAGAGAATGGCAATTTGTTTAGAAGTAATCAGTGATAAAGTAAATGAAGTATTGCATCAAAATAAAGCTCATTTAATCAGATACTTTTATAGTCAGGAGAATTCCTGAAGGTTTATTGGTTGAGCACCCTTCTGACATTTGGCTCTCCATAGAAGTCCTCATTGGTTTGCAATGAATAAAAAAGGTAGGGAGGCACAAAGAGCCACACAATAAAAACTGGCTGGAAAATAACAGATCCTGAGATCAGTCTGTTTATTAACACCACTAGAAAGGCTTCTATTTAAGCTTACTGCAGTATGTTAGGTGCCCTGGAAAGAGTCTTAGAAGTGAGAGGTTTAAAATGAGTCTGACTGGGAAAACCCAGAGGGATGGGATGGGGAGGGAGGTGGGAACAGGGATCAGGATGGGGAACACATGTAAATCCATGGCTGATTCATGTCAAAGTATGGCATAAACCACTACAATATTGTAAAGTAATTAGCCTCCAACTAATAAAAATAAATGAAAAAATTAAAAATATAATAAATAATTAAAATGCAAAAATAAAAAATAAATAAAACGAGTCTTTGAGATGGAGTTTGTCTGCAGCACATTTATTAAGAAGTTCCCTGGGGATCCATACCTGTATCAGGAAGTGGAAGGAAGCAGAATTGAGCAGGAGGGTGAGTTGAAGCAAAATTCAAGGAGTGCTCAGCATCTCCATCTCTCTAGTGCAGATGGTTTTCAGTGCTTCCCACCATTATTGTATATTTCAGATTCCTCTCAGCCTCATTTAGCATACCTTCTGGCCTTAGTGTTTTACCTGGTCACTTGACCCACAGAGTCTAAATCCTACTCATCATGTTCTTCTCTGGCAAGAAATCCTTTTCTTGTCTTTATTGTCACAATTGTACCAGTCATTTTTGATAGGTGGCCCCAAATTAATTAGGTACTAAAATATAGTAATACATCATTGTTCCACTAGTTCACAGCAGCATAGTCAGTTCCCTATGCCACCAAACTAACTCCTGTTTTTGCCTGTTGGTCCCTTGGCATGGGAGCCTCAAGTATCTAAAAAAACAGTTAAAGATTATGATCCAATGGATCTCCTACTGTGGGACCCTGTCAGAAGTGTCCCCCTTTGGGAAAAAATATCCTCAAGAGGGCACATGTTGCCTTACAGAGGTGAAGTCTCTGCATCATCTCCAAGTAAGGGGGTATGGCTCCAGCAGCAATAGAGAAAGATAAATTAATTTTGAAGGCTGATAGTTCAGAATAACTTTGCTAAACATTTTTGAGGGTTCATTACAAACTGTATTATCCCACAAGGAATGGGTCTATTCTCTCTCAGCCAAGGGACTGAATTTGCCAAAGGAGACATACTTTTGTTGGGTGCTTATTGTCCTTTGGGTTATAGAAACTGACCATTCAAGTCCTGAGACTGTTTGTCAGCTTTCTCTGCCCTCCAGCTACAGGGAGTATGAGCTGCTTTCTACACCTTTTGCAGTTGTTCTTGACAATAATTGGGAATTGATCACTCAAATATATTTTAATCTTTTCCCAAACTTTCCTGAACTTAGTAATAGACTACCAATTCTTTGCCTTTATTGTTACTGTTTCTCACAACTTTTAAATGCCTGTTAAATGCATGAGCTAATGTTCCCCCTTTCATCTGTATGTTAGCCTTATTCAACATACCAATAGTTTTAACAGTTGGTTTGTCATTTTATGTAAGGTACTGTGTGTGCTGACCTACCACCAATGATAGGGTCTTCAGTGGCAGTCAATAGCTGAGTGATCTAATTCCAAAATGTCATCATAGTGCCTGATTTATCAAACAAGTGTTATAAGCTAATTTCCCCAGGAAGGTGACTCTAAAACTGAGTGGGATACGCAGGTTGTTTATTATTAATAATGAGAACATTTGGGATCAACACCTATTGAAGGGAGAGGAAGGAGAGATAATTGGGAAGACAGTTGTCTTGCTAATCTTTCTTAGATCCTTGGAATAAGACTAGCTCTTCAGAGTTAGCCTGAGTTTGGTCCTTTATGGTCAGTTCTTTATATTTCTGACTCATGTGGATATTAGAGGTGAACCAGCCCGGGAAGGAATATGCCTTTGAGCCAGCATGAGGCAATCTCCCAAAATCCCTGTGAGTCGGCTTCCTGCCATCAGTACTCTCAACAGCTGCAGCCATTAGCCCTTCATTTGCAAGATTTGAAAGATATCTATGTGGTACACTGCAGAATCTACTACATTGGCCATCAATAAAATTATTATTGTTTTCAGACATATGGAGAGCTATTCATTGACATTAAACATTTACATCAATAGTTTGTACTATAAAATTTGCTAGTAGTTTTTACATACCAATTTTAGACAACAATATAAACCTTTAAGATTTGAAAACTTCTCTTAGGAAACTCAAGAAAAGAGATTTATATTGCCCCAGTCACGTATAGGTGAGACTTAAATGGTACTGTTTCCTGACTCTAAAGTTTGAATATTAGTAGATTAATAAGATGATTAACTAGTCAATACAAATAATAAGTTTTGACTTCCTACTATGAGTCAAACACTATTCTAGGCTGTAGTAATGAATAAAACAGACAAACATGTCTGTCTTCATGGAACTTGCTCAGTGAGGAGGCAGACAGTTTTAAAATATACAATTAAATTCATTGGGATGTAATTGTAAGTTGTATGGAGGAAAAGGGAACACAGAAAAAGGAGGAAGGAACGTTTGATGAACATGTAAGAATGTGTTCTAAATTTATGCAATAGTGTAGGAGTTATAGTAGTTTTAATTTTACTAATGAGAAAAGTGAGGCAAAAAAGTATTAATTAACTAAATTGCTTAAGTTCACATAGATAAGTGGTAAAGTTAATACTCAAACCCGGATAATTTTGGCTTTAACATTCTAGCTCTTAACTTTATACAACTACTGTAAATATTGGACAGAATGAATTTAGAATAATCATGAATGTTATAAATATTACTTCAGAGAAAGTGAACAATAATCTTTGAGTTTCTGGTGCTATCGAGGTTAATGCCTCTGTACATGTTAATACCAATAAAGCAGCAATTCTGTTACTGCTTTATATAAAAAGATATTTATTCTTTCTGTTATAGGGTAAGCTATATAGAGTATGCACCGTATTTGTAATATATTGGGTGTAAACATTGAGATATGTGTTTTGTATAGCATGTATATATATGTATGTGCGTGTGTGTGTGTATGTGATGTCTGTATCTGTATGTTTCTGTGCATATATGATTGGTGGAAGAAGAGAGAAATATGAGATCCCAAAATATAGAGTATAAAGAAGTATCACAATTGCTATATTGCACAAAAAGAGGAACTGTGGATTACTTCCTGAAAATTAAAGTATTAGAAATAGAGAAGTGGACTGTTTATGATTATTGATGATTCTTCATACTGTAGAAATTATTTCAAATAATCTAATGAAGCTAGTTTCTTAATTGTCATTTCTATTTGTATCTGTGTTTGTTACAACCTCTGTACAGTTTGTGTCTGTGTTAGATTTAGCTCTTTTGTGTGGTATAAAAATAAGTAAAAGTGGAATAATTCACAAAAGAAGGTCTCATGAGGACTTTTTAAATGATACAATTTAAAAAATGTTTCTGGATAGTCATAAAGTATTGATGAAAGAAAAAGGTATTGCTAAATAACACCTCTACCACCTTCCAGCTTATGTGGAAGCATATACAGATTCGCTGAATAAATGAAAGTGTTTAACCAGAATGTGCCCAAATCAAAATGAAGATCACTATCCAGTTAAACAGGGGAAAAATATATTTTTTACCATACTACATAAAAATTCAATTTATGTTATGTGTTGTTCTGAATATGTACTATTTCACTATCTTTTTTGACACTTCTGGTTAATAGATTACAATCAATAATTTAACTTTTCTATATATAGCTTTATATACTGTTACTGCATAAAATAGAAAAATATTTTTCAAGACTCTTTTTTTAAAAATGAAGTATAATTTTGATTTGAAATAGAATGAACACTTGTCTCGCACGAGACAAGTGCTCCGGCCTGGTGCACTGGGAAGACCCAGAGGAATCGGGTGGAGAGGGAGGTGGGAGGGGGGATCGGGATTGGGAATACATGTAAATCCATGGCTGATTCATATCAATGTATGACAAAACCCACTGGGAAAAAAAAAAATAATAATAATAAAAAAAAAAAAAAAGAAATAGAATGAACAAAACCCTGTAACCTGTGCCAATGTTTAATTGCATGCTATATAATTTTTCCAACATATTTTTATTATACATTTAGTGTTTTTCCCAGTTTTTTTTGATATATCAGAAACAATTGTTGATTTGATAGTTATATATTATAAAATTATTACTAACTTACTTTTAACTAACACTTCGATCATGTCACATAATTATCACATGTTTTCCTGTGATGAAAACATTTAAGACATACTCTCTTAGGAACTTTCAATAATATAATACAACATTGTTATCTATAATCACAATACTGTACATTAGATCCCTAGAACTTACTCATCTTCAAACTGTGAGTTTGTACTCTTTGCCTTGCACCTCCCCATTTCTCCCAAAGGCCAACCCAGGGGAATCATCATTCTAGTCTGTTTCTCTGGGTTCAGCATTTTTTAGATTCCCTACATAAGTATTCAAATATGCAGTATTTGTCTTTCTGTATCTGACATTGCACTCAGAATTATGCCCTCAGGGTCCATTCATGATGTCAAAAAGGGTAGGATTTTCTTCTTATGACTGAATAATATTCTGTTGTGTACATGTATGTACATATGCATCACAATTACTTTACCTATTGTTCAGTTCAGTTCAGTCGCTCAGTCATGTCCGACTCTTTGCGACCCCATGGACCGCAGCACACCAGGCCTTCCTGTCCATCACCAACTCCTGGAGTCCACCCAAACCCATGTCCACTGAGTCAGTGATGCCATCCAACCATCTCATTCTCTGTCGTTTCCTTCTCCTCCTGCCCTCAATCTTTCCCAGCATCAGGGTCTTTTCAAATAAGTCAGCTCTTCACATCAGGTGGCCAAAGTATTGGAATTTCAGCTTCAGCATCAGTCCTTCCAATGAACACCCAGGACTGATCTCCTTTAGGATGGACCGGTTGGATCTCCTTGCAGTCCAAGGGACTCTCAAGAGTCTTCTCCAACACCACAGTTCAAAAGCATCAATTCTTTGGTGCTCAGCTTTCTTAATAGTCCAACTTTCACATCCATACATGACCACTGGAAAAACCATAGCCTTGACTAGATGGACCTTTTTGGCAAAGTAATGTCTCTGCTTTTTAATATGTTGTCTAGGTTGGTCATAACTTTCCTTCCAAGGAGTAAGCGTCTTTTAATTTCATGGCTGCAATCACCATCTGCAGTGATTTTGGAGCCCCCAAAAATAAAGTCTGACACTGTTTCCCCATGTATTTGCCATGAAGTGATGGGACCAGATGCCATGATCTTAGTTCTCTGAATGTTGAGCTTTAAGCCAACTTTGTCAGTCTCCTCTTTCACTTTCATCAAGAGGCTCTATAGTTTCTTCGCTTTCTGCCATAAGGGTGGTGTCATCTGCATATCTGAGGTTATTGATATTTCTCCCAACAATCTTGACTCCAGCTTGTGCTTCCTCCAGCCCACCATTTCTCGTGATATACTCTGCACATTAGTTAAATAAATTCATCTGTTAGAGGAACCTTAGATTGTATCTATATATTTACTATCAATAATGCTGCAGTCATCATGAGAGTCCAGGTATTTCTATGATGTCTTATTTTCATTTCACACAGGAATTTTGTTTTTAATTTTTAAAGAAACTTTCATAATATTTTACATAGTGTCTGTACCAATTTATACCCCCATCAACAATGAAAAAGGATTCCATTTACTTCACATCACTACTAACATGTATATCTTGTTTTTTTGATCATAACCATCTTAATGGGTGTGAGGTGATATCTCATTGTATTTTGATTTGCATTTTCCCGATTCCTTTGCTCTTTTGTTTTTAATTATATATATCTTTTTCTTTTTGGTATTGAGTTGTACGAGCTCTTTATGTATTTTGGATATTAACTTCTTATCAGATAGAAGGTTTGCAAATATTTTCTGCCATTACAGAAGTTTCATTTCGTTTGCCTTTTATTTTGTTGGGTATTGTTGTTGCTGTGCTTTTTAATTTGATATGGTCCTACTTACTGATTTTTGCTTTTGTTGCTTGTGCTTAGGTGTCATATTCAAAAAACTGTTGCCCAGACAAATGTCAAAAAACTACTTCTAGGAGTTTTCTGGCTTTAAGTCTTATGTGTAAGTCTATTCCATTTTGTTTTACTTTTTGTGAGTGGTGTGAGATAAGGGTTCAATTTTATTTTCATCCTGTGGTAATCTAATTCCTATATCATTTTTGAAGAGACTATACTTTCCCCATCGAGCATTTTTGGCTCCCTTGTAAAATTTGGGCTCTCCATTTTGCTCCATTGGTTTTATTGTTCATTTTTAGGCCACTGTGTTTTGATTTCTATGGCTTTGTAATGAATTAGAAATTAAGAAGTGCAACATCAGCTTTAACTTCATCCTCAGGATTTCTTTTGCTATTTGGGGGTCTTTTGTGGACCCATATACATTTTAGGATTGCTTTTCCTATCTCTGTGAAAAATGACATTGGGATTTTGGTAGAATTATTCAATCTGTAAATGGCTTTGAGTAGTATGGGCATTTCAGCAATATTATTTCTTCTAATCTAGGAACATAGTTTTCCATTTGTTTATGTCTTCTTCATTTTCTTTTATTTAAGTCTTGTAGTTTCAGACGGTACAGATATACACTATCTTGGTCAAATTTGTTGTTTTTTTGTTGTTTTCTTGTTGTTGTTTCTTTTCTGATGTTTAGTTGTTAAGATGCAGAAATAGCACAAATTTCTGTATGTTGATTTTTATATCCTGCAACATTACTGAATTTGGTGATTATCTGCATCATTTTGTTGTTGTTGTTGTTGTTGAGTCTTTAGGATTTTCACTATATAAGATCATATAATCTGCAAAGAGTTTTAATTTTTTCTTTCCTATCTGGATAACTTTTATTTCTTTATCTTGCTTTTTTGCTCTAGCTAAAACATAGCACATAAATATTGTGTTGAATAAGAGTGGTAATAGTGGACACCTTTGTCCTGTTCTTCATCTTAGAGGAAAAGCTTTTAACCTTTTACCATGGAGTATTATGTTACTGTGTGTTTGCCATATATGACGTTTATCAAGTTGAGGTATATTCCTTCTGTATCTAAACTGTTGTATTTTGTCAAATGCTTTTTATGAATCTATCAAAATAGTAATATGATTTTTAACTTTCATTCTCTTAATGAGATTTATCACATTTATTGATTTGCATATGTTTAACCATTCTTGCACCTGAGGGATAAATCCCATTTAAACATGGTGTGTGATCCTTTTAATGTGCTGTTGACTTCTGTTTTGCTTCTTTCAAGATCTTCCCTTATTCTTATATCCAATAATTTTACTATTAATCTGAAACTTGTTATTCTTTTGTAAAGTTTAAAAAGTTTAGTCAAGATATCTATAAACATTGCTTTCTTTCCTACTTCTTCCTATTTCTTTCTAGGTGTATTATGCACATTAGAATTTCTCTTGTGTTCTATGTAACTCTCATGGCTTTTACTGTATTTATCTCTAAATACATCATTATATTTGCCTGGAAAATTCCACTGACATATAATGCTGATGCCAGTACAAAATAGATAACTTAAAAAACAAACAAAACTGTAAAATCATGATTTCCAGTGACTCCCAATGTTTTCTACTATATTTTCTTGCTTAGTGATGGATAACTTTATTTTCAAAATTAAAGTTTACATAATATTATGAAAATGTGACATTTGAAGGAACATGCAATGTTATCAATCAATAGGTTTGAAGGCTTTACTGAAGAGATGATATCTAGCCTGCATGTCAGATGATAGACATATTTTTGCAAAATTGATTAATATATATATATAATATCAGAGACATTGAGCTACATTAGTATTTTTGAAAGTAGTAAGCAATGAGAGAAAGAATAGGGAATGTTACTGAAAGTTTAGTATGTGGATGAATTTCTAGTGGCTTTATATAACATATAAAGAATTTTGTAATTTACTCTGTATTTAGCAGGGACTCATCAAATAATTTTGAAGGAAAAATGGGCATAGCTTTTTGTTTTTCTGTACATGATGGTCTAGTACTTTATTACTATAGTTCATAAGTCAAGTAATGAAGGATTTAGCTAGAAGAGTGAAGTGAACAGCACGGCTAGTTATAAGCAAAAAATAGAGGTATACTGGGGGAGTATCTACTGTGACTCAGTATTTTATGTCTGAGTTATTGGTAAGACAGTCATACCATTAATTAAATAAGAAGCAAAAAAGACGAAAACTTGAAGGGAGAAGAAATTGAGTTTTAATTTGAACATGTAGAATTTTTATTGGTGTTAAGTGGTGATTTCAAGCGGGTTTTTGGAAAAGCAGATCTGAAGAAGTTAAAAAAGGAAACTTTCTGTGATGATCAACTCACCACTAATGTTTGAATGGCTACATAGAGTTACCACGGGTAGAAAAACTAGACAGACATTATTTAATATTGGAAAAAATATCAGAAGATATGAAACCCTATAATGTAGATATCATCAATCATGTTGGCATGTATCATTAATAATAATTTGAAAAATATGTGAAGCTAATTATTATAAAAACATAAACACATCATCCTAAAAAACATTAAAATTTTCATTAAAAAATAAAACCAGTAATTTATTAGATTAAAGTAATATTTCCATAGCTTAGCAGTTCTACTCTTTTGATCATAACATTACTGCCTGTTAAAACTGTTATTAAAAATCTACCAGGGGATGACTTAGTTGCTGCATAAACTATTTTAACTTGCCTATTTTGTCCTTTACATATGTAGATATATCTACTTTGTGAACTGCAATTATGATATGATATGATATATCATTTTTCTAACAAATCATTGTCATTTAGTAACATTTCCCTTACATTGTCAAATTTCCAATTATTCTGTCGTACTTAAAACATGTTCTTTATAGTTTTATTTTAATTTAGGAATTTAGAATGATGGTGTCAAAAATTCAGGCCCTAATTTCTATAAGATTCAATACTCATCTGAACTTGGAATTTTGCTATTTGGGAATGCTATACTGTAATGTTTATGTTTGATGTTAATTTTAACAATTCCATAAGACACGTATTATTATCTATCATTGTTTTTCAAAGTAGAATTCAAAGAACTCTGCATTTAGCACTCAGATCTGCTTGTTCCATAGGCTAGATTAAAGATGAAATACCACTGGCCAAAATGTTGCATTATTTAAATTTCCCATCATTTGGATTTGAAAGTATGATTCTATTTCCTTCAAATATAGGAAAGGAAAATTCTTGTTTAAAAACTATCTGGGATATTCAAAAGTCTCTACATCCTGATTTTTGAGTGTCATATTAAGCAGGTAATATAGTACTACTTGCAATTTTTAGTTTTAAGTATGTGATTTTCCTATAATGAAACCCTGGAAACAAAAATTCCACCTGACTTGTTTCAGGCAGTTATAATGGCTCTTTCCTTACCCTCTTTATACATTTTGTGATATATATAATGTTTTCTGAATTACTTTTTGGCAGGTAACATGGAAGCTAATTCTGTATTATGCAGCTATTTCTAAATATAACTTTATCAGCAAGTGATTTTAGCATTTAAAAAAAAATTTTGAACCATGTTGCTGAAGAAAAATTTTATTTTTGCTTATGTTCATTAAGTTGGTAATTTTCGTCACTATATCCAAAATATTAAACCATTCAATGATTGCTCAGAAATGACTATCTATTTTTTTTAATTTATTTTTTGTTGAAAGATACTTGGTTTACAGAATTTTGTTGTTTTCTAAGTCATATTTTATTGATATGAACAGGATTTAATTGAATTATGTAATTAAGTAATAAAATGTTTCATCTAAATTAAACTGGCTTGCGTGCAAACCCAAAAGAACCTTGGTAAGTCAACAGTTGGTACAGATGTAATGAGTAGCCTATTAGCATATGCATTTGCCAGTATGTTTTACAAGTAGGGTTGAGGCTATTAATTAATTTCTAAAATCAGTTTGATGGAAATCACTTATGAGAGTTTGTATATAATTTCTGATCTTATCAATGGTTCATTAAAATTAGTAGCTTCAAGCTCCTTCAGAGAATTAAAAGGAAACCATGGAAGCATAATGTGTTAGTAGAACAAAGGGGTTAAGCAGTGAATTACTGGTGTCATAAATATCCCTAGTGGCAGCATCCCAACGTTAAGGATTCCAGTTTCCTATGGCCTGTTAAGCATAGGCTGCAGCAAACAGAAAAAAAAAAAAAAAAGGAGGTGATAGTGAGGGGCATCTGCTTCCTTAACAATTTGGCTCAAATAGTACTTAATGCCTCATTGTTAGGGAAATAAAGCATCTCTTGAGTGATAAATATCTGCATGTGTACTTGGAGGTGGCAGGTATATTATTGTTCTGCATTTCTATTGGCTACGCCAGTGAACATGAGGGGAGTGTTATTAATAAATGCATTTAATTTTTGCATTGTTAACAACACCCTGCCGATCTTTATCTGGGCACATAGAAAGCCAAGTTTATTATTTCTTGCATACCAACTATAAAGAAAATAAAAAATTCTAATATCTTAATTCATTTTGTTTGTTTGTAAATGCCAATGACTGGTTGGATGATATGCACTCCTAAAATAACACCTTATAGTTCACCTTGTGATAAATGCTTTCTATAAATTTGCTTGGTTTAAATGAATAAGACTGCCTTCCTATTGCTCTCATTCTCAGTGAATTGACTGTTTGTTTATTTCAGTCTCAGCAGAGGTATAATGTAACCTTTGAAATAATGGAACCTCCCCTACTGTCAGAGAATACAAATAGTCACCTTCTCTTTCAGGGGAAACAACTACTTTTCTTTTAAAAATATATTTCAATCTCTTTTCAAAACAATTTTATTAATATAACTGTGATATTCCCAAATAAAAATACTCATTTTTTTATTGTTGCAGAAGAGAAGTTAGTTTTATAATAATGAAGGTGTAAAAATCAAATTGCTCCCCTTCTTTGTTTTCTTTTTTTTTAACCTTTTATTTTGTATTGGGGGATAGCTGATTAACAGTATTATGACAGTTTCATGTAAACTGAGAAGGGATTCAACCATACACATACATGTATCCATTCTCCCCTAAACTGCACTCCCATCCATGCTGCCACATAACATGGACAGAGTTCCATGTGCTGTACAGTAGCTTCTTGTTGGGTATTTTAAATACAGCAGTGTATACAGGCAACCATGAGTTTGTTCTCTAAGTCTGTGAGTCTCTTTCTATTTTGAAACTAAGTTAATTGGTATCATTTGTTTTTAGATGCCACATAAAAGTGAAGTCATAAAACGTCTTCTCTGACTTACTTCACTCAGTATAGCAATCTCCCGCTTCTTTGTTTTTTACCATTAAAAAAAAAATATATATATACATATATATATGTGTGTGTGTGTGTGTGTGTGTATACACATAGGTACAAATCATCACCTAAGACACAGTCTCAAATTCTAAAGTCTAATTATACTTGTGTATCTAATGAGTAAACCTATTGGTCTAAATCAGGGTGTAAAGATGTATTTAAAAACAAACAAATAAATATTTAAACTTCATACATCATATGATTGTTATTTATAAGAAAAAAGAGCTTATGTAGATATTTAATTTTTCACAGTATTTTCTTAGTTAAGAGGCATATATTAGGTTGGTGAAAAAGTAATTGCGATTTCAGACCGATAATTTTAAATCATTATAACTAGTCTCAAACACATCTTTATTAATCAAATTAGGAACCATTATAATCAACACATTTTTGTCAACAAGAAATAAGTTTTATTCCTGTAGCATAAAAATCCATGTTTGGGCTTCAACAAACTCTTGGAAAGAATTTTCCTATTCCTTCTGGTTATGGAAGCATTTTCCCTGCAAAAAGTTTTTAAGGTGCTTAAAGAAGTGGTAATCGGTTGGTGAAAGGTCAAGTGAATACGGCAGATGAGGCAAAACTTCTTAGCCCAAATCATTCAACTTCTGGAGCGTTTATCGTGTGACATGCAATAGGGCATTGTCATGAAGAAGAACCAGGCCCATTCTGTTTACCAATGCTGGCTGCAGGCATGGCAGTCTTCAGTGCATCTCATCAATTTGCTGAGCATACTTCTAAGATGTAATGATTTCACCAGGATTCAGAAGCTATAGTGAATCAGATGGGCGGCAGACCACCAAACAGTGATCATAACCTGTTTTTGGTGCAAGTTTGGCTTTGGGAAGTGTTTGGAGCTTCTTATTTGGCCCAACCACTGAGCTGGTCATCACTGGTTGTTGTATGAAATCCACTTTTTGTCACACGTTACAATCTGATTGAGACATGGTTCGTTGTTATTGCATAGAATAAGAGAAGACACACTTCAAAAAGACAGGTTTTTTTGATTTGTGGTCAGCTCATGAGGCACTCACTTATCAAGATTTTTCAGCTTTCCAATTTGCTTCAAATGCCAACCAACCATAGAATGGTCAGGTTGAGTTCTTTGGCAACTTCTTATGCAATTGCTAGAGGGTCAGCTTCAAAGACTGCTCTCGGTTGGTCATTGTCAACTTCCCATGGCCAACCACTGCACTCCTCATCTTCAGGGCTCTTTTTTCCTTTGCAAAACTTGTTGAACTTCCACTGTGCTGTACAGTTGTTAGAAGTTCCTAGGCCAAATGCACTGTTGATGCTGCAAGTTGTCTAGGCTGCTTTACAACACATTTTGAACTCAAATAAGGAAATAGCTTGAATTTGCTTTTTGTCTAACATCATTTCCCTAGTCTTATAAATATGAAATAAAGAGCAAGTAATTCAGTTCAGTTCAGTCACTCAGTCATGTCTGACTCTTTGCAACCCCATGAATCGCAGCATGCCAGGCCTCCCTGTCCATCACCAACTCCTGGAATTTACTCAAACTCATGTCCATTGAGTTGGTGATGCCATCCAGCCATCTTATCCTCTGTCTACCCCTTCTCCTCCTGCCTCCAGTCCCTTCAAGCATCAGGGTCTTTTCCAATGAGTCAGCTTTTCACATGAGGTGGCCAAAGTACTGGAGTTTCAGCTTCAGCATCAGTCTTTCCAATGAACAACCAGGACTGATCTCTTTTAGGATGGACTGGTTGGATCTCCTTGCAGTCCAAGGGACTCTCAAGAGTCTTCTCCAACACCACAGTTCAAAAGCATCAATTTTTCGGCACTCAGCTTTCTTCACAGTCCAACTATCACATCCGACCACTGGAAAAACCATAGCCTTGACTCAAAAGAGCTTTATTGGCAAAGTAATGCAAGTAATCAGTCATTAGCAAAAAAGCATAAAGCAAGATGTGCAATAGTCTGATGTATGACATAACCACATTTATTTAAGAATGTATTCCAATATCAAATGGCAAATTTCAACAGTGCAAAACTGCAATTACTTTTGTACCAACCTAGATGCAAAAAATCAATTGATCTTATCTGAACTTTGTTTCAGTTGTTTTCAGTTGGATAGTAAACAGCATTAATTTAAATATTGATCCTGGCTAAGGCCCTATTTCTTGCAAACACTGGCAAAATAAAGGACAGAAATGGTATGGACATAAGAGAATCAGAAAATATTAAGAAGAGGTGGCAAGAATACACAGAAGAACTGTACAAAAAGATCTTAATGACTCGGATAACCATGATGGTGTGGTCACTCACCTAGAGCCAAATATCTTGGAGTGTGAAGTCAAGTCAGCCTTGGGAAGCATTACAATGAACAAAGCTAGTGGAGGTGATGGAATTCCAGCTGAGCTATTTCAAATCCTAAGAAATGATGCTGTCAAAATACTGCACTCAATATACCAGCAAATTTGGAATACTCAGCAGTGGTCACAGAACTGGAAAAGGTCAGTTTTCATTCCAACCCCAAAGAAAGGCAATGCCAAAGAATGCTCAAACTACTGCACAGTTGTACTCATTTCACATGCTAGCAAGGTCTTGCTCAAAATCCTCCAAGCTGGGTTTCAACAGTATGTGAACCAAGAACTCCCAGATGTACAACCTGGATTAAGAAAAGGCAGAGGAACCAGAGATCAAATTGCCAACATCCATTGGATCATAGAAGAAATAAGATAATTCCAGGAAAACATCTTTCCTGCTTCATTGACCATGCCTTTGACTGTGTGGATCACAACAAACTGTGGAAAAGTCTTAAAGAGATGGAAATACCAGACCACCTTACCTGCTTCCTGAGAAATCTGTATGCGGGTCAAGAAGCAACAGTTAGAACCAGACATGAAGCAACAGACTGGTTCCAAATTGCAAAAGGAGTACGTCAGTATTGTCATCCTGCTTATTTAACTTATATGCAGAGAACATCATGCGAAATGCTAGGCTGGATGAAGCTCAAGCTGGAATCAAGATTTCTGGGAGAAATATCAATAACCTCAGATATGCAGATGACACCATCCTCATGTTATAAAGCAAAGAGGAACTAAAGAGCCTATTGATGAAGATGAAAGAGGAGAGTGAAAAAGCTGGCTTAAAACTCAGCATTCAAAAAATGAATGGCGTCCTGTCCCATTACTTCATGACAAACAGATGCAGAAACACTGGAAACAGTGAAAGATTTTATTTTCTTAGGCTCCTAAATCAGTGCCGATGGTGACTGTAGCCACAAAATTAAAAGACACTTGCTCCTTGGAAGAAAAGTTATGATCAACCTAGACAGCATATTAAAAAGCAGAGACATTACTTTGCTGAAAAATGTCCATTAAGTCAAAGCTATGGTTTTTCCAGTAATCAAGTAGGGCTGTGAGAGTTGAACCAAAAAGAAGGCTGAGTGCCAGATAATCAATGCTTTTGAACTGTGGTGCTGGAGAAGACTCTTGAGAGTTCCTTGGACTGCATGAAGATCAAACTAGTCAATCCTAAAGGAAATCAGTCCTGAATATTCATTGGAAGGATGCTGAAGCTCCAGTACTGTGGCCACCTGATACAAAGAGCTGACTCATTGGAAAAGACCCTGATGCTGGGAAAGACTGAGGACAGGAGGAGAAGGGGATGACAGAGATCCAGATGGTTAGATGACATCACCAACAATAGACATGACTTTGAGCAAGCTTTGGGCGATGGTGAAGGACAGGGAGACCTGGTGTGCTGCAGTCTGTGGAGTTGCAAAGAGTCAGATGCAACTGAGCAACAGAACAACAACAAAGGCCCCAGTGGACTGAAATAAAATCATAAGATTGTTAAGGATTCCAGAATTTATAGAGATTAATATACTATTGTTGAGTCCCTTCCAGGACTTCCAAGAATCCTCACTTGGTGACTAGCTACTTGGAAGACTGATTACAATCTAAACTGAGAGCCTATATAGCTTGTAGTAATGGCTATGACCCAATAGTAGGGGTCAGCACACTTTTTCTTTAAAGTGCCACATTGTTAACAGCAATTAGTAAACAAATATTTTAGGTTCTGTAAGTCACACAGATTGTGTGACTTTCTTTCTTTCATGTGCATGCTAAGTTGCTTCAGTCATGTTCAACTCTTTGCAACACTATGGACTGTAACCTGCAAGCTTCTCTGACCAAAGGATTCTCCAGGCAAAAATACTGGAGTGGGTTGCCATTTCCTCCTCCAGAAGATCTTCCCAACCCAAGGATCAAGCTCACATCTCTTTACGTCTCCTGCTTTGGCAGGGGGTTCTTTACCTCTAGTGATACCTGGTAAGCCAAAGGAAAGTGTTAGTCATTCAATCTTGTCTGACTCTCTGCAACCCCATGGACTATAGTCTGCCAGACTCCTCTGTCCATGTGATTCTCCAGGCAATAATACTGAAGCCATTCCCTTCTAGAGGGGACCTTCCCAACCCAGGAATTGAACCTGAGTCTCCCACATTGAGGGCAGATTCTTTACTGTCTGAGCCATCAGGGAAGCCCTGTTTAGTCTTCTTTATTTACAACCCATGAAAGATGAAAAGCCCATTATTAGTTATCTGGCTATAAAAAAAAAAAAAAAAAAAAAACCCAAAATGAAAACAACAACAACAAACAAACCAGGCAGTGGGACAGATTTGTTCTCCTAAACAGTCGTTTTCCCACCCCTAACCTGTAGGAACATAGATGAGAAAAACACAGGTAGCAAAGATGATTTCAGAAATACCACAAAGCTGGATTAATAAAGAATATTATAAAATAATTCAAACCCTAGGGCTGATAATTGCTAGAAAGAAGGGAAAGTTTGAATGCATCCTTTTGGATAATGTTAACAAGATTTAAGATTTCCAGCAAAACATCTAAAAGACTGTGTAAGGGGAAATAAGAGAGGGCATGAAAGATAATCTAAGGTCTTTAATTTTGACTTGATGTTATAAAGAGAATTAAACCTATTCTCTGAAAAGAACTTATATTGGTACCATCAATTCTGGTAACAGCAGCTAGGTCAGATGGAGGTTTATCACATCCAAAATTTCTGAATGATATTTTATGAGCTTATTATAAACCAAGGAGTGGGGTGCAATTTTAATAGAAAAAGGGAATTAAATTTGCTGGATTAATTAAATAATTCTTCACCAAAGAAGGACTAGAGATGGGCATTAAAATACTTTTTAAAACATTTATGAAGAAAACCTCTGTAGACAGCTACAGTTCATGTAGCCTCTATCTGTATTTATTCATTTCCAGATAAATAGGATGAGATGGCTAGATGGCATCACAAATGCAATGGACATGAACTTGGGCAAACTTTAGGAGATGGTGAGAGACAGGGAAGCCTGGAGTGCTGCAGTCCATGGGGTTGCAGAGTCAGGCACGACTGGGCAACTGAAGAACAACAACAAGGATATAGCAGCAAGAGGTCAAGACATAGTAATCCAGGCAAAGGGAGACTTGAGCAGAAGCAGAACATGCTCTTCACAAAAAGTATTGATGAGGGGCTTTGATATCTTGGGGAAAATATGAGGCAACCTGGGTCTCATCTTTCTGGGATCATAAGCAGATGGAAGATTAAAGGAAAGGAGTGGGGAGAATTCCCTTTTCTTTTCACATTTACTCTTCCTGTATTCAAGGTCAAGAACTCACCATGTTCTTTGAAGTGTATATGTCCAGACCAGTTATATCAAATAAGACAAATTTCTTTGTGTTGCTCTTGGTGGGCTCTTGACCAGCAGCATTTGTCTACTCCACCTGAGAGATCCTTACTACCTGACCATAAAAAGGACAGATAATACTGCAGTTGACAAAGTCAAATACCTCCTTGTTTCTGAGAACAACTAGTAAAGACTTAGCTCCCACCTCTGTGACCTGGAGCCAGGAAAGGAAAGAGTGCTCATACTTCTTGGGACCATAATGTAGACTGTACATCTTTACTTCTGAGTCCCTCCAGACCCAGTTCCGTTATACTAGCTAACCACTTCCTCTATACCTGGGTTGTCTTCTTTCTTCCTTCCCTACCACAGCCCCAGCATCTTTTATCTGTCTTTCTAAGAAAAGGAGTAGGTCAAGGCTGTATATTGTTACCGTGCTTATTTAACTTGTATGCAGAGTACATCATGAGAAATGCTGGGCTGGAGGAAGCACAAGCTGGAATCAAGATTGCTGGGAGAAATATCAATAACCTCAGATATGCAGATGACACCACCCTTATGGCAGAAAGTGAAGAACTAAAGAGACTCTTGATGAAAGTGAAAGAGGAGACTGACAAAGTTGGCTTAAAGATTAACATTCAGAAAACTAAGATCATGGCATCCAGTCTCATCACTTCATGGCAAATAGATGGGGAAACAGTGTCAGACTTTATTTTTGGGGGCTCCAAAATCACTGCAGATGGTGATTGCAGCCATGAAATTAAAAGACGCTTACTCCTTGGAAGGAAAGTTATGACCAACCTAGACAGCATATTAAAAAGCAGAGACATTACATTGCTCACACAGGCTCGTCTAGTCAAGGCTATGGTTTTTCCAGTGGTCATGTATGGATGTGAAAGTTGGACTATTAAGAAAGCTGAGCACCAAAGAATTGATGCTTTTGAACTGTGGTGTTGGAGAAGACTTCTTGAGAGTCCCTTGGACTGCAATGAGATCTAGCCAGTCCATCCTGAAGGAGATCAGTCCTGGGTGTTCATTGGAAGGACTGATGCTGAAGCTGAAACTCCAATACTTTGGCCACCTAATGCGAAGAGCTGACTCATTTGAAAAGACCCTGATGCTGGGAAAGATTGAGGGCAGGAGGAGAAGGAAACGACAGAGAATGAGATGGTTGGATGGCATCACCGACTCAATGGTCATGGGTTTGGGTGGACTCCAGGAGTTGGTAATGGACAGGGAGGCCTGGTGTGCTGCGATTCATGGGTCGCAAAGAGTTGGACACGACTGAGCGACTGAACTGAACTGAACTAATGGAAGCACAATCTGGATTTTTTCTCTATTCTCCTATAAATTTATTGTTCATGGTATAGCATTTAGCTTTAGATTCTCATGCTCTGCTGATTCCCAAATACTCTTCTTTCAAATGTATGTCCTTTAGGCCTCAATACTGAGAATTTATCCACAATTCAAAACCAACCTATACTCTTTACTCTTCTTCCATGCCTTATTATAATAACAAACTTACACTGGTGGCAATGCTCATAGAAAGTCCTTGTTGCTTCTTAAGAGAGAGGAGTAGAAGATAGGAAGAATAAAGACAGGAGAAATTGTGTTGGAAAATACCACAAACAATTTATGTGAAAATATTTTCATGAGACATACATTAAATAATAATGAGTCACACAGTTTGACTCTCTTGTTAAGTATATGTAGAGGTACATATACAGCTCAACCTGGAATCCTTAATTGAGGCTATGAAATAAAAATCCTTGTTAAAAATTAATCTCCACTTGTTAATAGGGCTTCCCTGGTGGCTCAGAGAGTAAAGAGTCTGTCTGCAATGTGGGATACCCAGGTTTGATCCCTGGGTTGGGAAGATCCTCTAGAGAAGGAAATGGCAACCCAGTCCAGTATTCTTGCTTAGAGAATTCCATAGACAGAGGAAGCTGGTGGGCTACAGTCTATAGGGTCACAAAGAGTCAGACATGACTGAGATTTCAAGTCACATTCTTTAATAGGTAGTAGAGAACTGTTAAACGTTTGCAAAGTGGTCAAGATCCGCAGTTTTGACTAAACACAGAAAAATTTAAGAGAGAAAGTTGACTGGATTGCCAGGGGAGGAAAGGTAGAAATGATGACACATGCTCCCTGAACTGTAAGAGGCCCATTTGCTACCAGTTGCCCCAGTATAACTATTTACTCACTTTTAAAAAATAAGTCAGTGTAAATGATAGTTTGGGGCCATCCTAATTAAGGAAGTATTAAAATGATTGACAGCACATTATAGGGAGCTAGGACTGAGAATGCAATGTTAAGAACAAATATAAAGAAAGCTGTGGAGCACTTGATTGCCACAACAAAACTCTGAGACTTTTCTTATGAATATGGACACTGCCCTTTCCGGTTTATGGGATACAGAATGGCAGAATACATTCCAGGTGTGTGTATGTCTGTGTGTGTTTTCAAATAACTTAGATTTCACTTACACTACAGTACAATGCATTTAAAGTCAAATTTCTGTTCTACCATACTTTCCTCATTTTTGTTCCTTGAATTTTAAAAACTATTCCTATCATGTCCAAAAATGCAATAATTATTTCTCAAAAACAAATCAGAAGGAATTTCTCCAGGGAAGACATCCCTGACCTCTCTCAAAATAGAATTGATAGCACCTTCTTCTTGTGATCTCTGTACCTAACACATTCTCTAATCATTACGCTTCTGCCATTATTCTATAATTTGCTTCTTTCTGTATCTCTAAAATATATTAGATGTCTTAATAGAACAGATGCTTTCCTGTTCATCCCAGTTTTCTAAGTGACTGGCAATATGTCTGACCCACACATTTATTGAAATGAATTCAAGCTAATGGAATGGATTTGTGAATTTTCATACTGAGTAGTCAACCAATGGGAAAATAAAATCTGATTAACTCTAAATCCATGAAGTTGGAATTCTCTATTGTTTCCAGTAAGGCTCTCTTCTGAGATTATAGGTTAAATTATCTATCAGGATATGCAGACTATTACAGTAGTAGTCTCAGGTATTTTTAACTATGAAGAAAAACATCATTTTATATTGACTTTAAGCATTCTTAAATGATCCAATTATTTTTATAATCAATTTACTTGCAAACCTTACCATATCTACATGATTCTTATTTAGCCAAACAAGACACCAAGGCATGCTTTTCATTGCAGTTTGCCTTATTCTAGGTATTGCATATGTTTCCATAGATTTAAACTAATTTTAACCTACAGAATTTTTAAAGGCAATTTTTAAAAATAAATAATTTCTCATCAATCTGATTTCTAAGAGCCTTTGTCATACATGAATCTGGACAAGGCAAAAAACTGAGAAAGCCATTTTTTTTTTTTTTTTTTTAGATTTGCTAAATAAACCTATAAACTGTTGCATATTATTTTGTTATAGAAGTATACAAATTATAAAATGGATTCTTCAATTATCTCAGTATGATTTGATTTAAAAATTCCCTAAAGTTACCTTCATATTCACTTGACTCTTGTAATCTTGAGCTCCTCCCCCAAATTATTTTTCTTCTTTCATGTTTATAACTTTGTACAGTTTTAGAGATATATAATTTTCCCAATCTATTTTATAAGATTTTTAGTGAAATTCTGAGAGGAAAAATGGATGTTAGAAAAATATGCTTCATCTGTATTCTGAGGATATTAATATGCAATTCCCCCCCTTTTTTTAATTTCTAGGTGTTTTAGTTTCTAATTGTGACCTGTAATTTACTTTTAAATTTTCTTTTTCCTTTTATACATCTCTTAGGATGCCTTACAAAGAATGGTATAGATGCTCAATATATCTGAACATTTTTCTGAAGAACAAATATTAAATTAATCTGCACTCAGGTTGATTAGTTTCTTCAACTGCAAAGTAATTTCAAGGGACATAATGTGGCTCAATACTGTGTATGAGCTTAAAAAAATAGAAAAATTTGTATTTTTTCTAAAGTTATACCAAAGAAATATAAAAGTTTCGATTAGTTTTTTCTAGATTCACTAAATTGCTACTTGGTTTCTGTAATATTACTGGATATATAAATCATAAATATACAGAAATTGTTGTTCTTATTTTAAAGGCATCCTTTCCCAATTAGCATAGTAATAAGCCTCATATTTTGTCAAGTTTATATACTGCTGCTCTTAACCTTCTTGGTTATTTCACCATTGAGTTCAATGGCTAACCAGGCTTTATTTTTGTTTATATATATAAGCACAGGATTAGCTAATATCTTGTGCTGATAGCTGAGAAAAGAGTTTACAGGTTTAGATTGGATTTTTCATCACTTACTGTAACAAATTTCCATTAATGGAATGGACCAAATTGAAGTTAAAATAATACAATGACATAAAGCTTATGTATAATGGCATTAAATGGAAGGCAAATAAATGATTGTGGGAAGGCAATCACTTTATATATTTTATGAGATTTTGTTACTACAAATAGATGTAGGTGTCAGATGTAATTTAAAACCCAATATTCTTTCTGAACCATTTATTACTACTTCATGGGCCAGTCATTTCAAATTATTGACAATAAGTTTTTAAAACCAGGTTGGTGTCCAGAACTTAGTGAAAGCTGTGATGTAATAATACATTGGGAATACCTCAAGTTCCACTCTTTTCTTAGACACTTTCTGCCTTTTCCAAGATGTATGGTGCTATATAGTATCACAATGAGAAAGACAGGAGTCCAGTGATGTGTATTAATTTATATTTTTGAACCATGATGCCACCACCAAGAGAAAGATACATTCAAGAGAAAGGATGAAAATATGTGTCACCTGCTGAATTTCTAAGAAATAATGTTTTTAAAACTCTTTGGATGACTGATATGGTAGTTATCAGACTGTACTTGCCAGGACTTCACTGAGCAGTGTGTGTGGTGGTAGAGAGGGCTTGGGATTAGGCCAAATACTTACTCCTATTGATATAAAATAAGCAACCCCAACTTAGTGACATAAAATAATGGTCAATTTATTATACCCAGATTCTGTGACTCAGGAATTCAGGTAGAACCAAATGGAACAGCTTGTCTCTGCTGTACGTATTTGAATCCTCAGCCAAAAGAATTCAATAAGTTGCAGATGATGTGAATGTTTGGGAACAGAAATTATTGGAACAATATTTCACTCATATGTCTGGTAAATGGGTTGTAATGATACAAAGGCTGGTCTCACCTGAATCTGTCAACCAGCATGCCTACCCATGGCCTATCTGTGTGGCTTGGGTGTTTCACATTATGACAGCTGGGTTCTGAAAGGGTGCATTCTAAACATAGAGGTTCCAAGAGAATCAGATAGACTGTGTAGCATTTTTTCTTTTTTACCTATTCTCAGAAGTCACATAGTGCCAGGCATGCTGTACCAAACTGGTCCAAGCAGCATTAGAATTCCTAGATCAAGCAAAAGATATAAAGCTTACCGTTAATTGTGAAGAGTCTCTGATACATGACTTATTTTTCTTAATTGGCATGGAGAGATGAGGGTTAATTGAGAAAGAAAAGATTAGGTAAAGTGTACTATCCTGATAAGGAGAGTCATGAAAAGGCAAATGCTAAGCACTAAAAAGCTAAGGAAAAACCTTAGCATGTAGAGTAGATTTATAATTTTTATTGTAAAATAAGATAATCATAAATCAGTATGGGCTAAAAAGCAGGTTGTGTAAATTCGAGTGTGAAACATATGAATAATGAAAAAATAAACAAAATGGGCAGAA
Organism: Dama dama; assembly: GCF_033118175.1. Lineage (NCBI taxonomy): Eukaryota > Metazoa > Chordata > Mammalia > Artiodactyla > Cervidae > Dama > Dama dama. Next base: position 41,369,535 of record NC_083709.1, on the reverse strand, counting down.
AGAAATGTACAGATGGTCAATACAAGATTGAACATTTAGGAAAGAAGATCCAGGTAAACTTTTCCGCAAGTGAATATATGTCTGTCCTATGTTTACAAATTTAGTGTTCTCTTCCTTATACTTTAAAGATAGCTGTGCAAATTATGCCTTTAAAAATACATGTCTAAATACAATATATTTACAAAGCCTTTATTGCAGAATCACGGATCAATTGCTACATTGCTAAGATAAGTTGTGTTGGAAATGTTGGGATTGTGCTATTCTAAAATTAACTAACAGAGGTAAACATGAATGTGAACTTTAAAAATCTATTCACATATGGGAAAATACTAGCAGGGCCGTTACATATTGGATGAGTGAGTGAGTGAGTGAGTGATTGAAGTCGCTCAGTCATGTCCAATTCTTTGCGACCCCATGGACTGTAGCCTACCAGGCTCCTCTGTCTATGAGATTTCCCAGCAAGAATACTGGAGTGGTTTGCCATTTTCTTCTCCAAGGAATAGTGCCTGGCAATTCTATTTTATTCAGAAATAATATTGAGCACTTGTTAATTACAAGGCATTAAGAAAAGACCTAGCAAGAATAAGACAAATACAGCCACATGCAAGCATATACACTCATCCTACACACAAACAATTTGCAATTTTACCAGATTTAACAAAAAATATACATGCACACTGAAAATCTGTAATATATATCTAATAAATAATTATTATTAGACTGTATGCAGTCTGAAGTCAGGCAGGTTGATTCCTCCAGTTCCATTCTTCTTTCTCAAGATTACTTTGGCTATTCGAGGTTTTTTTTATTTCCATACAAATTGTGAAATTATTTGTTCTAGTTCTGTGAAAAATACCGTTGGTAGCTTAATAGGGATTGCATTGAATCTATAGATTGCTTTGGGTAGTATAGCCATTTGACAATATTGATTCTTCCAATCCATGTACACTGTATGTTTCTCCATCTGTTTGTGTCCTCTTTGATTTCTTTCATCAGTGTTTTATAGTTTTCTATGTATAGGTCTTTTGTTTCTTTAGGTAGATATACTCCTAAGTATTTTATTCTTTTTGTTGCAATGGTGAATGGTATTGTTTCCTTAATTTCTCTTTCTGTTTTCTCATTGTTAGTGTATAGGAATGCAAGGGATTTCTGTGTGTTAATTTTATATCCTGCAACTTTACTATATTCATTGATTAGCTCTAGTAATTTTCTGATAGAGTCTTTAGGGTTTTCTATGTAGAGGATCATGTCATCTGCAAACAGCGAGAGTTTCACTTCTTCTTTTCCTATCTGGATTCCTCTTACTTCTTTTTCTGCTCTGATTGCTGTGGCCAAAACTTCCAAAATTATGTTGAATAGTAGTGGTGAGAGTGGGCACCCTTGTCTTTTTTCTGATTTTAGGGGAAATGCTTTCAATTTTTCACCATTGAGGGTAACAGTCATCAAGAGTATGGTACTGGCGCAAAGACAGAAATATAGATCAATGGAACAGAATAGAAAGCCCTGAGATAAATCCAAGAACCTATGGACACCTTATCTTCTACAAAGGAGGCAAGGATATACAATGGAAAAAAGACAACCTCTTTAACAAGTGGTGCTGGGAAAACTGGTCAACCACTTGTAAAAGAATGAAACTAGAACATTTTCTAACACCATACACAAAAAATAAACTCAAAATGATTTAAAATCTAAATGTAAGACCAGAAACTATAAAACTCCTAGAGGAGAACATAGGCAAAACACTCTCCGACATAAATCACAGCAGGATCCTCTATGACCCACCTCCCAGAATATTGGAAATAAAAGCAAAAATAAACAAATGGGACCTAATGAAACTTAAAAGCTTTTGCACAACAAAGGAAACTATAAGCAAGGTGAAAAGACAGCCCTCAGATTGGGAGAAAATAATAGCAAACGAAGCAACAGACAAAGGATTAATCTCAAAAATATACAAGCAACTCCTGCAGCTCAATTCCAGAAAAATAAATGACCCAATCAAAAAATGAGCCAAAGATCTAAACAGACATTGCTCCAAAGAAGACATACAGATGGCTAACAAACACATAAAAAGATGCTCAACATCACTCATTATCTGAGAAATGCAAATCAAAACCACAATGAGGTACCATTACATGCCAGTCAGGATGGCTGCTATCCAAAAGTCTACAAGCAATAAATGCTGGAGAGGGTGTGGAGAAAAGGGAACCCTCTTACACTGTTGGTGGGAATGCAAACTAGTACAGGCACTATGGAGAACAGTGTGGAGATTCCTTAAAAAACTGGAAATAGAACTGCCATATGACCCAGCAATCCCACTTCTGGGCATACACACTGAGGAAACCAGATCTGAAAGAGACACATGCACCCCAGTGTTCATCGCAGCACTGTTTATAATAGCCAGGACATGGAAGCAACCTAGATGCCCATCAGCAGATGAATGGATAAGGAAGCTGTGGTACATATAGACCATGAAATATTACTCAGCCACTAAAAAGAATTCATTTGAATCAGTTCTAATGAGAAGGATGAAACTGGAGCCCATTATACAGAGTGAAGTAAGCCAGAAAGATAAAGAACATTACAGCATACTAACACATATATATGGGATTTAGAAAGATGGTAATGATAACCCTATATTCAAAACAGAAAAAGAGACACAGATGTACAGAACAGAATTTTGGACTCTGTGGGAGAAGGCAAGGGTGGGATGTTTAGAGAGAACAGCATTGAAACATGTATATTATCTATGGTGAAACAGATCACCAGCCCAGGTTGGATGCATGAGACAAGTGCTTGGGCCTGGTGCACTGGGAAGACCCAGAGGAATCGGGTGGAGAGGGAGGTGGGAGGGGGAATCAGGACGGGGAAGACATGTAAGTCCATGGTTGATTCATGTCAATGTATGCCAAAAACCACTACAATATTGTAAAGTAATTAGCCTCCAACTAATAAAAATAAATGAAAAAAATAAATAAAAAGGCATTGCAACATTCTTTAGAGGGTATATCACTACTTTACTCTCTCATTTCCACAACATAAAGTCTGTTTTAATAAATGATATATGTACTATGGGTATGCACATATAGAGTCAAAGTTACACATAAATAATTATTACTATCCTTCTAAATATTTTGATCAGCTGGCTTCATTTTCTCAATGTAATTAATAATTGGCTAAACTAGGGAGAAATAAGGAAGGAGGTCGAGTATCGGACAATATATTGTGCAAACAGTTGCACCAATTGTTTCACCAATCTTTATTTTTTAGTAACTGTTAGAACAAAAGTTCCTCTCTAGCACATGTTAGTCACCACATGTTACTGAAGTCCTCCTGCAGTTGTGCTGTACCATAGACTTTTAAAGGTTAGAAGGAAATGGGTGGGCAGAGAATATGCCAAGAAGTCTTTTTTTTAATTACTCCATTATTAAAAAAAAAAAAAAAATGTGTAAACCCTCATTGGTATATGCTTGTTTGGAAAATAACCACCCTGTATTCTTGGCTAGTAAATATCACAACTTCTTTTTGAGAGTTCTGTTGTTTTGACATTTTGAGTTAAATTTCATATGATACAGCCAAACTATGCAAACTATTCAATTAAATATAACTTTATGAGTATAATTTAGTACCTCAATTCAGGGTTAAGTATAATGATACTATGTCACTTCTGTGACTGCTTTCCTGACAATTTGAAAAGAAGTGTAGTATTTCCAACTTAAAGGTGAGAAAAATCTGTGTTTTAATTCCATCATCACTGCCTATTTATCATTGAAACTGAAGGAAAATTACTTGGCCTCTTTAATCCTCCCTTTCCTTTTCTGTAAAATGAGTATTATAATGTTTTCAATCTCAGAAAGCCACTTTCAGAGGAAATAAAAGACTAAATGCGCACTCAGTTCTGCTCTACAAGGAGACAAATTGACCAGAGGCCCTCATCTGCTGCCCTCTGAATGCTCATGGTGCTTGTTGAATGCCATGATTCCCAAAGGCTGCTCCAAATAATATGTAAGAACAAAAAGTGTTCAAGCCAAGGTTAACTTACTCCTAAGGGAAGCAATAATCAAGAATCGATCCTTCATTGGAGACTGTGACCGGGAGATTCCCATGGGCCTGGGCAAACCTGTCTTAGAACTGTGCTGCAGTATAAGATCCTTCATGTTCAAGCTTCCTCCTTTTCTCTCTCCTCCATAGTGACTGCTCTGTCCTGCAATCTGAAAAAACAAAACAAAAACCCTATCCTTCTCCTTACCCTAATGGGGTAAGGGAAGGAGCAGAATCCATGTCTCACAGTGAATCTATTAACCCTTAATCAGTCAGATTTGCTCTTCTGCAAATCCAAATAAATAAGTCATAAACCACAGCATATGGCACACAGTAATCAAGCATTCTGTAAAATGTTCTTAATAACATTACAGGAAGAGATACCATATGAAACAGGAAAAAAAAAAAAAAAAACAACTAAGCAATGTATAAAGCAAATAAAGCGAATTTTTATTTTCTCTACACAAAATTTTTAAATTCTCATTGTTTAGTCGCTCAGTCATGTCTGACTCTTTGTGATCCAAATGGACTGCAGCACAGTAGACTTCCCTATCTCCCACAGTTTGCTCAAACTCATGTCCATTGAGTCAAAAATGCCACTCAACCATCTCATCCTCTGTCATCCCCTTCTCCTCCTGTACTCAATCTTTCCCAGCCATCAGGGTCTTTTCCTATGAATCAGCTCCTCACATCAGGTGGCCAAAGTATTGTTTCTTCAATATCAACATCAGCCTTTCCAGTGAATATTCAGGGTTGATTTCCTTTACGATGGACTGGTTGGATCGCCTTGCAGTTCAAGGGACTTTTCAAGAGTCTTCTCCAGCCCTACAGTTCAAAAGCATCAATTCTACAGCCCTCAGCTGTCGTTATGGTCCGACTCTCACATCCGTACATGACTACTGGAAAAAAACATAGCTTTGACTAGACAAACCTTTGTTGGCAAAGGGATGTCTTTGCTTTTTAATACTCTGCCTAGTTTCATCATAGCTTTTCTTCCCAGGAGAAAGCATCTTTGAATTTCATGGTTGTAGTCAGCATTCAGAGTGATTTTGGAACTCAAGAAAATAACATCTGTCACTGTCTCATTTCTTCCTCATCTATTTGCCATGAAGTGATGGGACAGGATGCCATGATCTTTCTTTTTTGGCATGTTGAGTTTTAAGCCAACTTTTTCACTCTCCTCTTTCACCTTCATCAAGAAGCTCTTTAGTTCCTCTTCCCTTTCTGCCATAAGGGTGGTGTCATCTGCATGTCTGAGATTATTGGTATTTCTCCTGGCAATCTTGATTCCAGCTTGAGCTTTGTCCAGACCAGCATTTTGCATGATGTACTCTGCATATAAGTTAAATAAGTAGAGTGACAATATATAGCCTTGTCATACTTCTTTCCCAATTTTGATCTAGTCCATTGTTCCATGTTTGGCTCTAACTATTTCTTCTTGACCTGCATACAGATTTCTCACGAGTCAGGTAAGGTGGTTGGTATTCCAATCTTTTGAAGAATTTTCCAGTTTGTTGTGATCCACATAGTCAAAGGCTTTAGCATAGTCAATTAAGCAGAAGTAGGTGTTTTTCTGGAATTCCTTTACTGTTTCTATGATCCAATGGATGTTGGCAATTGGATCTCTGGTTCCTCTGCCTTTTGTAAATCCAGCTTGTACATCTGGAAGTTTTTGGTCATGTACTGTTGAAGTCTAGCTTGAAGGATTATACTCTCATACATAAAATCTAAATTTTTTTTATATATTTTTCATTGTAACAAAATAATCAGTGCATTTTACTTCTATGTAGATTTTCTCCAACACCTTCTCTATTCACTCTTTATCTTCTCCTATTTCATGCACATATATTTCAATAATCCTAATCATATTTTTTACCTAAAATAGTTAGTTAAAAACTTCAGAACTTAGCTTTGCTCTGTGTAGGTTATTGTGAAGGTATGGGGGTCATATGAAAGGGATATATGAGAAAAACAGAAAGAAAGAAAAGAAATGAAACATTTAAGGCACTTTGAGTTAAAAACAAGTGACAAAGGAAAATCTAAAGTGTTCTGCCTTTAGAAGAGGAAATACTACATAAATTGTTGAAATTGCAGTGTCGAACACCAGACCTTCTCTACCAAGATGGGGTCCAGAGCGTCGTCTGAAGCAGAGGAAATAATAACATTGACAAATTCATAGAGGCATCATGGATCACAAAACACCTGAGAATGCGAAGTGAATCTTGTGGTTGGAGCTAGCATGATACAGATGGAGGTGGCACGGCAAGAGATGAGGCAGGATTTGTTGAAAGAGGTCAAATTATGACCTCTATTATCACCAGCGTGCCATGTTTTTATTATCTGAAACAGCTATTATTTCAAAGGATTAAGGAGATTTATGGATATCTCTTATTTTAAAAAATAGTATTAAATATTTCTTAGTTGTTTACTTAATACAACCTTAACTTTCTACTCACCATTTTGAAATATGTAGGCAGTGATTTCAGATATGTAATTTAGCAAGACAAAATTTAAAAAACCCATTTAGTTTTTTACCTGTTCTGCATGTCAGGATTCTGCAACTAGTTTGGTTAATATAGCATGTTTTTCCTTCATTCCAAGTGTTGCTGAAAATTATTCTTTGAAATGTACAAAAACATGCACCATGATCAAAGTTTAATATTTTACCTGAGGAATTTGAGATTTATGAATAAGACATTCTTTGAAAATGTAGTTGTCCCCGCTAGTCAGTGTAAGGAAAAAATATTCATTCTTGCTGCAGTGTAATATTATTAGAATACTCCCTGACAAAACCATCTAAAAAAAATGCTGTTGTATTCAAAACTGAATAGAACTCACAGCTTTGCCTGTATATTCTGTTCATATGGTTACCATATAGAGAACAGTCACTCAGCCCTAGTCCAGAAAAGAGAAAGAGACCAATCTCAAATTCCTAATGTCCAGAGCTTGAAATACTCGTGACTAGCACTTTTGGGTCAATGATAATTGCAGACTTAAGGTCAATTATATTTGCAAAATTTAAAACTCTAATAATAGGATAATAGGGTAGTTAGGGCACTTGTTTAATCATGTCAATTTATTTTTAATCCTTAAAACAACTTTCACAAACTGGAACAAGTTTCTTTCCAAGCCAGGTTGTATTTGTGTACAAACACTTTTTCACTACTTGAGCCAGTTTTATTTTATTCAGCATTAGAGCCAGATTCTTATAGAAAATATTACATTTCTTTAGAACTTTTAAAAAGGCATTCATAAGTTAAAAATATTAAGATCAAAACATTTTCAATCTAGAAAGGAGGCATATAGCTCTCATCTATTGCTCCTGTTGTGGAATTGTTTCATAATGAATCAGGAAACAGTCCTTTTAAAGTAAGTCATTTGAACATACTTCAAAAGTATAAATTATGTATTTCTCATTAGTAATTTGATAACTTCTAAAGGTATAAAGCATAATATTAGCCAGAAAAGTATTTGAAATTTCTCATTTTTTTCCAATCATATTCAAGTTTATTTTTTCCCAATAGGACTTTTAGTAAAAATGTGGAATGATTTAATTCTAAGTGGACTCCAGTGAATTTATTTCAACACTGTGTTGGTTTTTTAGGAGACTTATACAAGGTTAAGATTCCCCAAAAAATAAATATGGAAACTATTTTAATGCAAATATATTAAAATGTGTGAATAATTCATCAATCCATTTCCTGTGCACTATAATAAACCTACTTAATATTATATTGTTGAATTATAAATACCATCAGTCATTTGAAAAATATATTAATTATCAATGCATGACCCTAGGACACATCCTGCTATGTATTTTCTCTTTCCTCTTTATATATGTACCTGCACTATAAGACTAAGTTTTTCACCTTAACATTTTCATTACATAAAGCTCTTCATATAAAAATGTCCATATTTTAACTTGCCAAAATCCACAATAATACAGGCAAGACATAAATGTCTAGAGAAAGTTTTTAAAGGAGATACCATCTTTAAAAACTTATTTACAGGAAAATTATATGCATAAATATGTTTATCCCCTTCTTTGACCTCTTAATATGATTTTTTATTACATTTCTATTATCAGTTTTGGAGTAAACATCTATAGAACTTACGAAGACATGAAAGTTAAAAGAGATGTCATATTTAGACAAAGTGTTCTATGTTTTTTATTTATTGTTAGTTTGTTTTTGTCCCCCTTCACATGATCTCCTTTATGATCAATTTATCAATTTCTACAAATAGGTTAACCAGAATTTTGAGCAAGATTGCTTTTGTAAAGTTATTTAGGAAATATTGTCATCTTAACACTTATTCTTCCAAATTATGAAAATGGGATACCTTTCCAAGAAAATGGGATACCTTTCCACTTATTCACATCTTTAATTCCTAATTTTCAGTGCACAGGTCTTGCAGTTCTTTTGCTAAATGTATCTCTAGCTTTTTGTTTTGTTTAATAATTGTATTGCACATGGAGTTGTTTTCAGATTGTACAGAAATAGACATGATCCTGTTTCTGCAAACTTCCTTTATATTTAAGGGAGGCTGGCTGGATATAGAATTCTTAGTTGGTAGCCTTTATTTTTTTCAGCACTTTGAATATGTTTTTCTACTGTCTTTTGGCCTCAATAGTCACTGATAAAGAGTCAACTCTTAATTATGTTGAGATTGCCTTGATAATGTTTTCCCTTCTTTCAAGACTGTCTCTTGTCTTTGGTATTTGACAGTTTGTCTATGATAATATGGTTATGTTTATATCTTTGAGCTTATTGTACCTGGAGTTTGTTAAGGGTTTTAGACGTGCTAATTAACACTTCCTTTCAATTTTTTTTTCAACTATTCCTTTGCATTTTTTTTGACTCTAATTTCTGATATTTCTGGTATAATTAGTAGTTCCTCACAGTTCTTTAAGGTTATGTTCATTTTTCTTAACTCTTTTCTTTACCTCAGACAGGATAATTTCAATTGAGTTTTTTCCATGTTTGCTAATTATTTTTCTTCTATCAGTTCTAATTTGCTTCTTAGTTTTTAATTTCACTTATTGAATTTTTCAACTCCAGTGTTTCTATTTAGTTTTGAATAGTTTATTTACCTTTATGATAGGCTTTATTTTGTGAGCCCTTTTTTAGAACTTTAGGAATTTTTTTTTTTTAGTTGAACATATTTATGACTGACTTAAAGTTGTCTTTCAAGTCCTATATCGAGGTCACCTTAGAGACAGTTGTTATTGCCTGTTTGTCTCCTCCATGTATACAGGGCAATACTTTCTCTCTTTTTTCTTATCTCATTTTTTATTGTATGTGGGACATTTTAAATATATACTTAAAAATTTTTATTTTATAATGGAGTGTAGTTGATTAACAATGCTGTATTGGTGTCAGGTATATAGCAAAGTGATTCAGTTGTACCTGTATCTATTCTTTTTCAAATTCTTTTCCCATTTTAATACTAAAATGAGGTGAATCTGGGCATCAGATCTTTCTCCTCTTAGGGTTTGTTTTAGTTGCTCTTTATTATTACATCTTGTTATGTTTCTTTTTCTCTGTAAAATGACTTTCTTGAACTAATTCCCTAAAAATATCTTTTCTTGGTTGTGGATGGTTAGTATAATTGGTTCACTTAGTGGTTACTGAACGTTTGAATAGGGATTTTCTTAAATTTTTCAACTGATACATCTTCCACACTTTGCTGAAGGGCTTTGAATGTGTTTTAGGGGATAGCTTTAGTGTTTGCCCAATTTATAACTCTGCCTCAGCCTTTATGTTCTTGTTATAAAATGTCTTAAGGTCAGCTGGAAACATTAAGGTCTCTTTATACATTTCCTGTTCATTCAAAAAGTTCTATGTATGTTTATGGTCGTTTAGATTCCCAGGCATATTCCTTTGAATATTCAAGATTTCCAAAAACCCTATTTACATCCATTTTTACTGTATTTTCCTTTCATGCTTTTCAGCAAGCCTCTTGTTTGCCCAAATGAGTACTGCCATCTCAGGCACCCGTGATGTTAAACAATTGCCACTATTTTTTTCTATAAATACCCTGAAATTACTTTTTCTTACTGAAGAAGTTTTGGTTCAGATAAAATATATACAAGCCCTGTGAATCAGACTTGCCTATAGAGTCTTCAGGAATGTGGAATAGTAACAGTTCCTGAGAATGGATTACTTTTGGTGAGCTATAAATTAATTCTATTCTCCACTATTCTGGTAGTCTTCTGATTTTCATAGCTATGGAGGTTACAGGCTGCTGATTTTTATGTCTGCTGCAGGACTGAAAAAAATAGAATCTATAAAGAGAGCTATGGGAATAGTACAAGATAAAATGTCACAAAAGTTACTATTCTTACAAAAAGTTAGCTGTTTTGCTAAATAAACACTCCTCAATTGTGGTGAACATTCATTAATTTCCAATTTGAAGAGGTTGTTTTTGAAATTTTGTCAGTGTTCCTGTCACTTTATTGAGGATCAGATTTCTAGAGGATTTTTTGGTTGTTGTTTTATTTGTTTGTTTGTTTAATCCACCATTCTGGAAGAACTTGCCCCTTCACTCTGATTTTTATGAAAAGAATATATAAAAACCTTAGATATGTTTCTAGCTCTCTACCTCTATGTTAGCCAAGTGAATGTGGAAGGCAAAAAAAAGCATGTAATTTGCTACATGATTATTATACTAAACTATATCGTTACTTTCAAGTGACATGTTACCACTCAAAAATAGAGAACTGTTGAATCTCAAATAGTGTCAACATTTGTATAAAAACTTCAGTTTTTCAGAATACATAATACTTTGATCCCATTTCTATATATCCTATGATTCTCCTATAAATATTTAATATACCATCATGCTTAGGCTGTATGATATTTAAATTTGACTACCTACCCTGTATATGTATTTATTTATTTTTTAAATTTTTTTTCATTTATTTTTATTAGTTGGAGGCTAATTACTTTACAATATTGTAGTGGTTTTTGGCATACATTGATATGAATCAGCCATGGATTTACATGTATTCCCCATCCCGATCCCCCCTCCCACCTCCCTCTCTACCCGATCCCTCTGGGTCTTCCCAGTGCACCAGGACCAAGCACTTGTCTCATGCATCCAACCTGGGCTGGTGATCTGTTTCACCCTAGATAATATACATGTTTTGATGCTGTTCTCTCTAAACATCCCACCCTCGCCTTCTCCCACAGAGTCCAAAATTCTGTTCTGTACATCTGTGTCTCTTTTTCTGTTTTGAATATAGGGTTATCATTACCATCTTTCTAAATCCCATATATATGTGTTAGTATGCTGTAATGTTCTTTATCTTTCTGGCTTACTTCAGTCTGTATAATAGGCTCCAGTTTCATCCATCTCATTAGAACTGATTCAAATGAATTCTTTTTAATGGCTGAGTAGTATTTCATGGTCTATATGTACCACAGCTTCCTTATCCATTCATCTGCTGATGGGCATCTAGGTTGCTTCCATGTCCTGGCTATTATAAACAGTGCTGCGATGAACACTGGGGTGCATGTGTCTCTTTCAGATCTGGTTTCCTCAGTGTGTATGCCCAGAAGTGGGATTGCTGGGTCATATGGCAGTTCTATTTCCAGTTTTTTAAGGAATCTCCACACTGTTCTCCATAGTGCCTGTACTAGTTTGCATTCCCACCAACAGTGTAAGAGGGTTCCCTTTTCTCCACACCCTCTCCAGCATTTATTGCTTGTAGACTTTTGGATAGCAGCCATCCTGACTGGCATGTAATAGTACCTCATTGTGGTTTTGATTTGCATTTCTCTGGTAATGAGTGATGTTGAGCATCTTTTTATGTGTTTGTTAGCCATCTGTATGTCTTCTTTGGAGCAATGTCTGTTTAGATCTTTGGCTCATTTTTTGATTGGGTCATTTATTTTTCTGGAATTGAGCTGCAGGAGTTGCTTGTATATTTTTGAGATTAATCCTTTGTCTGTTGCTTCGTTTGCTATTATTTTCTCCCAATCTGAGGGCTGTCTTTTCACCTTGCTTATAGTTTCCTTTGTTGTGCAAAAGCTTTTAAGTTTCATTAGGTCCCATTTGTTTATTTTTGCTTTTATTTCCAATATTCTGGGAGGTGGGTCATAGAGGATCCTGCTGTGATTTATGTCGGAGAGTGTTTTGCCTATGTTCTCCTCTAGGAGTTTTATAGTTTCTGGTCTTACATTTAGATTTTAAATCATTTTGAGTTTATTTTTTGTGTATGGTGTTAGAAAATGTTCTAGTTTCATTCTTTTACAAGTGGTTGACCAGTTTTCCCAGCACCACTTGTTAAAGAGGTTGTCTTTTTTCCATTGTATATCCTTGCCTCCTTTGTAGAAGATAAGGTGTCCATAGGTTCTTGGATTTATCTCAGGGCTTTCTATTCTGTTCCATTGATCTATATTTCCGTCTTTGTGCCAGTACCATACTTTCTTGATGGCTGTGGCTTTGGAGTAGAGTCTGAAGTCAGGCAGGTGGATTCCTACAGTTCCATTCTTCTTTCTCAAGATTACTTTGGCTATTCGAGGTTTTTCGTATTTCCATATAAATTGTGAAATTATTTGTTCTAGTTCTGTGAGAAATACCATTGGTAGCTTGATAGGGATTGCATTAAATCTATAGATTGCTTTGGGTAGTATAGCCATTTGACAATATTGATTCTTCCAATCCATGAACAAGGTATATTCCTCCATCTGTTCGTGTCCTCTTTGATTTCTTTCATCAGTGTTTTATAGTTTTCTATGTATAGGTCTTTTGTTTCTTTAGGTAGATATACTCCTAAGTATTTTATTCTTTTTGTTGCAATGGTGAATGGTATTGTTTCCTTAATTTCTCTTTCTGTTTTCTCATTGTTAGTGTATAGGAATGCAAGGGATTTCTGTGTGTTAATTTTATATCCTGCTATATTTTATATCCTGCTATGTTCATTGATTAGCTCTAGTAATTTTCTGGTAGAGTCTTTAGGGTTTTCTATGTAGAGGATCATGTCATCTGTGAACAGTGAGTGTTTCACTTCTTCTTTCCCTATCTGGATTCCTTTTACTCCTTTTTCTGCTCTGACTGCTGTTGCAAAATCTTCCAAAACTATGTTGAATAGTAGTGGTGAGAGTGGACACCCTTGTCTTGTTCCTGATTTCAGGGGAAATGCTTTCAATTTTTTACCATTGAGGGTAATGCTTGCTGTGGGTTTGTCATATATAGCTTTTATTATGTTGAGGTATGTTCCTTCTATTCCTGCTTTCTGGAGGGTTTTAATCATAAATGGATGTTGAATTTTGTCAAAGGCTTTTACTGCATCTATTGAGATAAGCATATGGTTTTATCTTTCAATTTGTTAATGTGGTGTATTACATTGATTGATTTGCAGATATTAAAGAATCCTTGCATTCCTGGGATAAAGCCCACTTGGTCATGATGTATGATTTTTTAATATGTTGTTGGATTCTGTTTGCTAGAATTTTGTTAATGATTTTTGCATCTATGTTCATCAGTGATATTTGCCTGTAGTTTTCTTTTTTTGTGGAATCTTTGTCTGGTTTTGGAATTAGGGTGATGGTGGCCTCATAGAATGAGTTTGGAAGTTTACTTTCTTCTGCAATTTTCTGGAAGAGTTTGAGTAAGATAGGTGTTAGCTCTTCTCTACATTTTTAGTGGAGTTCAGCTGTGAAGCCGTCTGGACCTGAGCTTTTGTTTCCTGGAAGATTTCTGATTACAGTTTCGATTTCCTTGCTTGTGATGGGTAGGTTAAGATCTTCCATTTCTTTCTGGTTCAGTTTTGGAAAGTTATACTTTTCTAAGAATTTGTCCATTTCTTCCAAGTTGTCCATTTTATTGGCATAGAGCTGCTGGTAGTAGTCTCTTATGATCCTTTGTATTTCAGTGTTGTCTATTGTGATCTCTCCATTTTCATTTCTAATTTTGTTAATTTGGTTCCTCTCCCTTTGTTTCTTAATGAGTCTTGCTAACAGTTTGTCAATTTTGCTTATTTTTTCAAAAAACCAGCTTTTAGCTTTGTTGATTTTTGCTATGGTCTCTTTAGTTTCTTTTGCATTTATTTCTGCCCTAATTTTTAAGATTTCTTTCCTTCTACTAACCCTGGGGTTCTTCATTTCTTCCTTCTCTAGTTGCTTTAGGTGTAGAGTTAGGTTATTTATTTGACTTTTTTCTTGTTTCTTGAGGTAAGCCTGTAATGCTATGAACCTTCCCCTTAGCACTGCTTTTACAGTGTCCCATAGGTTTTGGGTTGTTGTGTTTTCATTTTCTTTCATTTCTATCCATATTTTGATTTCTTTTTTGATTTCTTCTCTGATTTGTTGGTTATTCAGAAGCATGTTATTTAGCCTCCATATGTTTGAATTTTTAATAATTTTTTCCTGTAATTGAGATCTAATCTTACTGCACTGTTGTCAGAAAAGATGACTGGAATGATTTCAATTTTTTTGGATTTACCAAGACTAGATTTATGGCCAAGGATGTGATCTATTCTGGAGAAGGTTCCGTGTGCACTTGAGAAAAAGGTGAAGTTGATTGTTTTGGGGTGAAATGTCCTATAGATATCAATTAGGTCTAGCTGGTCCATTGTGTCATTTAAAGTTTGTGTTTCCCTGTTAATTTGCTGTTTAGTTGATCTATCCATAGTTGTGAATGGGGTGTTAAAGTCTCCCACTATTATTGTGTTACTATTAATTTCCTCTTTCATACTCGTTAGCATTTGCCTTACATATTGTGGTGCTCCTATGTTGGGTGCATATATATTTATAATTCTTCTTGGATTGATCCTTTGATAATTATGTAGTGTCCTTCTTTGTCTCTTTTCACAGGCTTTATTTTAAAGTCTATTTTATCTGATATGAGTATTGTGACTCCTGCTTTATTTTGGTCTCCATTTGCGTGAAATATTTTTTTTCCAGCCCTTCACTTTTAGTCTTGATGTGTCCCTTGTTTTAAAGTGGGTCTCTCGTAGACAGCATATATAGGGGTCTTGTTTTTGTATCCATTCAGCCAATCTTTGTCTTTTGGTTGGGGCATTCAACCCATTTACATTTAAGGTAATTATTGATAGGTATGGTCCCATTGCCGTTTACTTTGTTGTTTTGGGTTCACGTTTATACAACCTTTCTGTGTTTCCTGTCTAGAGAAGATCCTTTAGCATTTGTTGAAGAGCTGGTTTGGTGGTGCTGAATTCTCTCAGCTTTTGCTTATCTGTAAAGCTTTTGAATTCTCCTTCATATCTGAATGAGATCCTTGCTGGGTACAGTAATCTAGGTTGTAGGTTATTCCCCTTCATTACTTGAAGTATATCCTGCCATTCCCTTCTGGCCTGAAAGGTTTCTATTGATAGATCAGCTGTTATCCTTATGGGACTCCCTTTGTGTGTTATTTGTTGTTTCTCCCTTGTTGCTTTTATATTTGTTCTTTGTGTTTGATCTTTGTTAATTTTATTAATATGTGTCTTGGGGTATTTCGCCTTGGGTTTATCCTGTTTGGGACTCTCTGGGTTTCTTGGACTTTGGTGGCTATTTCCTTCCCCATTTTAGGGAAGTTTTCAGCTATTATCTCCTTGAGTATTTTCTCATGGCCTTTCTTTTTGTCTTCTTCTTCTGGGACTCCTATGATTCGAATGTTGGGGCGTTTCACAGTGTCCCAGAGGTCCCTGAGGTTGTCCTCATTTCTTTTAGTTCTTTTTTCTTTTTTCCTCTCTGCTTCATTTATTTCCACCATTTTATCTTCTACCTCACTTATCCTATCTTCTGTCTCCGTTATTCTACTGTTGGTTCCCTCCAGAGTGTTTTTTATCTCACTTATTGCATTATTCATTTTTAACTGACTCTTTTTTATTTCTTCTAGGTCCTTATTTAAACATTTCTTTCATCTTCTCAACCTTTGTCTCCAGGCTATTTATCTGAAACTCCATTTTGTTTTCAAGATTTTGGATCATTTTTATTATCATTATTCTAAATTCTTTTTCAGGTAGATTCCCTATCTCCTCCTCTTTTGTTTGACTTGGTGGGCATTTTTCATGTTCCTTTACCTGTAGGGTATTTCTCTGCCTTTTCATCTTGTTTAGATTGCTGTGTCTGGAGTGGGCTTTCTGTATTCTGGTGGTCTGTGGTTCCTTTTTATTGTGGAGATTTCACCCAGTGGGTGGGGTTGGACAATTGGCTTGTCAAGGTTTCCTGTTTAGGGAAGCTTGCATCAGTGTTCTGGTGCATGGAACTTGATTTCTTCTCTCTGGAGTCCAATGGAGTGTCCAGTAATGAGTTTTGAGATGGGCCTATGTGTTAGGTGTGACTTTGGGCAGACTGTATATTGACGCTCAGTGCTATGTTCCTGCGTTGCTGGAGAATTTACGTGGTATGTCTTACTCTGGAACTTATTGGCTCTTGGGTGGTGGTTGGTTTCAGTGTAGGTATGGAGGCTTTTGGATGGTCTCTTATTACTTAATGTTCCATTTAGTCAGGAGTTTTCTGGTGTTCTCAGGTTTTGGGCTTAAGTCTCCTTCCTCTGGATTTCAGTTTTATTCTTCCAGTAGTCTCAAGACTTCTCCAACTATACAGCACTGATAATAAAACTTCTAGGTTAATGGCAAAACGATTCTCCACCGTGAGGGACACCCAGAGAGGTTCACAGAGTTACATGAAGAAGAGGAGAGGGAGGAGGGAGATAGAGATGAGCAGGAGGAGAAAAAGGCGGACTCAAGAGGAGAGAGACAGATCTACGTAGTTCTCTGTTCCCAAAGTGTTCTCCGTAGCCCCGACACCCACAGAGATTCACAGAATTGGATCAGGAAGAGAAGGGGAAGGGAGGAAATAGAGATGTTCTGAGGTAGAAAACGGAGAGTCAAAAGTGGGAGAGAGTAATCAACACACTCCTGAGTGAAAACGGATACTGAATATTGGATTCTTAAATGTCCAAAATTTATATCAAATACTGAAAAACAAAGATTAAAAATCTAGAGTAGAGGTTAGATTCTTAAAAATACAATATTAAAAACAAAAATGAAAACACAAAAAAACTTAGAAATATATATGAAGTTCGGTTTGAAAATACGGCTTCTCCTTTTTTTTTTTTTTTTGCAAGGTTATAGTGAAATGAAAATGAAAATTAAGAAGTAATAGAGGAGTAATAGCAGACTTTAAAAGAAAATAAGAGAAAAATAAAACAGGAAAAAAAATTTCCTAATTAAAAAAAATAGCAAAAACATATGAAAATGAAAGTTAAGGAGTAATGGGGGAGTAATAAGGAATTTTATAAGAAAATAAAAGAGAAAAAATAAAAAAAGAAAAGAAAAAAATTTTTTTAATTAAAAAAAAAAAAGTAAAAATATATCTAGGAATTTCTCTGGAGCTGTTGTGGTCAGTGTGGGTTCGGTTCAGTTTCAGATAGCTCCTCATTCCAGCTTACACTTCTCAATATCTATAGGCCCCTTCCAGTGTAGTCGGTGTTATCTACAGGGATTTCAATCTGTTGCATGGGTCCCTTCTGAAGCGGTTCCCTTTGTTTTTTTGGCTTCTGTTTGCAGGTCTCTTCAGTGTCTAATTTCCGCCCTGACATAGGCGGGCGGAGGTGGTATCTTGTTTAGGTTCGCTTGTTCAGTCATGCTGCGGGGAGGGAGGGGCGCTGCAGACAAATGTCACTGGTGCGTGTGGGGAGCACTCGCAGTGTTCCGGTCACACTGGGTTTGCCCCCACTCATGGGTGTGTGCTCTCCCCGTCTACACTGCTTAGGCTCCCAGCTTCTCTATATGGAGCGGGCTCTGCGTTGCGTGCGGTTCCAGTTTTCGGGTATTCCACAAAAGCACAGATTCGGTTGGGCCTGCGTTTTGTGCCTTCTCCGGCCAAAGCAGCTCAGGCAGCCAGGAGCTTGACGGGTGCACTCTCCCCAGGTGCGGTGCGCCTTCTCCCCTCCGCAGTCCCAGCCTCAGTTTCTGTGCGCGCCAGTCGGGTGCGAGCGGCTTGTGTCTATTCTTGGGAGCTGGCCTCTAGCTGCGACCCTCCCAGCGGATGTCGACCATCCAGAATCTCAGGAAGTCTTTGGTTAGAAACTGGAGGCCTGTTTACAGTTTGGTAGGGGGTATCATCTCTGGGGCCGAGTGTGCCGCTTTCCCCTCCTCCCTGCCTCCTGCCTCCGGCGGGGATGAGCTGGTCCACAGCCGGCTAGCTCTTCTCTGGAATTGCTCAGTCCCTTTGTTATGCGAATGGCCGGCAGTGTGTTCCAGCTGGTTAATTTTCTCTCTTTCTCTTGCTTTCCCACAGTTTAAGTTGCGGTCTCATGTTAGCACCCTCTGATTGCTCTCAGGGCCTTCAGGCCCGGTCCTAACCCTAAGCAATGCCGCCCGCTCCTCTCCGTTCCGCCCCCCCTTGCTGGTGGCGGATGCGGGCATCTGGGGTACTTTTCTGCTGGGAGTTGCTCTTAGGCATGTAATCTGTGAGTTTTATTTATTTTTCCTCCCAGTTAGGTTGCCCTCCAAGATTCGAAAACTTCCCCCAGACCCGCCCGTGAGAGGGTTTCCTGATGTTTGGAAATTTCCTCTATTATGACTCCCTTCCCGGGATGGGTCTCCATCCCTAGCTCTTTTGTCTCTCTTTTTATCTTTTATGTTTTGTCCTCCCTCCTTTTGAAGACAATGGGCTTCTTTTCTGGGCACCTGGTGTCTTCTGCTAGCGGTCAGAAGTTGTTTTGTGAAGTTTGCTCAGCGTTCAAATGTTCTTTTGATGAATTTGTAGGGGAGAAAGTGGTCTCCCCATCCTATTCCTCTGCCATCTTGGCTCCTCCTCCCCCACAATGCCTTTTTAGAGAGGTGATATGTTGTAGAAGATAGAATACCAATGATAATGGTCAATATGCAAGTTT
Source organism: Dama dama (assembly GCF_033118175.1). Lineage (NCBI taxonomy): Eukaryota > Metazoa > Chordata > Mammalia > Artiodactyla > Cervidae > Dama > Dama dama. Next base: position 41,350,644 of record NC_083709.1, on the reverse strand, counting down.
TACCAAGTGTAACACTGTTCTGAATCATTGCCACCAAAGTTAACTCATTTAATCCTATGAAAGATATGATATCTTTGTCGCCATCATATAGACAGAAAACTCAAGAGACTCGGAATTCATGTTCTATGTGCAAAATCCTAAATTGCATTAGCGTCAAGATTTGAACCCAGGCAGACAACCATACAGGAAAGGACTTTTTGATTAATGGGAAGATACTCCCTCACAATACTCATTTCAACATAGTCATTCCCACTGTGTTAATCTATAATGCCTTAAATTTGTCTCATATAGTAAAGATAGAACAAAGGAAATTCAGTTTTTCTGCAAAGACTATAGAAAGCTACCTTAGTAAAATAGCACCTTATGCATTTTCTACTACCTAGATTTTATTTTTCTTTTTATATATTAGCAATTAGGAGCAGAAATAACCAGGACAGTGGAAACATATTTGCTGAATTCAGGGGAGTTGAGCTAGGAGGCATTTTCTTAAATCACTGAAGTTTAACAAGTTGTAGACAAAGAAAAATGACAGCTCCCTCAGTTAGAACACTAATGCTGATCCAGAAAGAGGCCTGTCCTGCATGTTTATTGTGAAAAGCAGAAATGAGAGATAAAAGACTGATAGAAGAAAAGTGAGGGCAAAAGAAGAAAAAAAGGATCCAGGAAATTGTTGGAGAAATTATCTACATGTTCTTTCAGAGGATGGACCATTAAACCAATGAGAAAAAAATCAACATACTTGCACAGTAATTGTCAAAATTAAAGAGGAAAGAATCTCACCTGTATAAGTAATACCATGCAATATTAAATACTTCAATTTAGTGAACATTGTTTAGCACTTAGTAGGTTCTGACTGTTTGGGATTTGTGACTTCCTCTGGTTATCTTAACAAAGCCATTTGATAAATAATGCATGCATGCTAAGTTGTTTCAGTCATGTCTGACTCTGTGATGCCATGGACCATAGTCCACAAGGTTCTTCTGTCCATGGGATTCTCCAGGCAAGAATACTACAGTGGGTTGCCATTTCCTCCTCCAGGGATCTTCCCAACCCGGGGATCAAACCTGAGTCTCCTGTGGCTTCTGCCTTGCAGGCTGATTGTGTACCACTGAGCCACCAGGGAAGCCCATTGATAAATTGCCTTTTCTTTATCTGTCGTCTTAATCATAAATAAAGAAAACAGGCTTAGGGAATTTATTTTATTTGCTCAATATTAAATATCTACTAATTAATGGAATTGGAATTGGAATCTTTGTCCTCCAACTCAAGCCTTACAGAAACTCAAATTTCTACTGAGCTACATTTTTTCAAAAACCTAAATCCAGTGACATTTCTAGAAGATAAGAATTAGTTCATTATTCTCTATATTATTAGCTGGATACTGATTCCCTGAAACCTTATCTAATTTATACCTTGAGTTTGTGTGGCCAGCTGCTGTTCTCAAATGAACAATTTCCATCACCTAAGCCCACTTAACATGTGTAACTTTCCATGGGAAGTTTAGCTCCAGGTTTGGATAATAATGCCTTTTTGAAATATTCCTATACAAATTGTTTGTAGCTTGTTGCCTTGGGCTGTCAGAATAACTTACAACACATGTGACACCTTTGCTCTTTATTCTATTGGTAATTTTTAATAATTTATCTTAGTGTCATTTCTTACCCTGGTGTAGCTTCTATTGAAAAATGCATAAAAGGAGCAAGCCAATGTTGCTTATATTTGTGGCTTAGATAATCAACTTGGTCTAGAACAAAAGGGATTGAGTAAATTTACTTTACACCACAGAGAGTATAAACTCAAATTTGATTTTGATAAAAATCAAAGTTAATATTGAGATGATATCATGCATAAGCTCTTACTATGTTCTGATGGGAAGACAATTGTTCTTGGGAGCCTTACATGTCATCATCTGTCCATCACTATAGTACACATTTAGGGTTTTGCAGGCTGGCAATTAGTACAATCATTTGTTGCCTCTGGCTTCGCTATTTTCAGTGTCACTCTATCATACATTTTTTTTTTTCTAGCTGTTTCAGTCAGACTCTTACATCTGACAGGTTTTCAGTCAGTTCAGGACAATGAGCTCTCAGCTAGTGTGGCAGAGATGAAATGATCTTTTTTAACTTGTTTAAAACTACCAAACCCAGAATTTTTCTAGGTCAAATTAGTGATGCAGTAGGCTATTCCTAAAACTAATTTATATCTCAGTTTTATGGAACAACTTACCATTTTAAAAATAAGTTGATATATTGTCATTTTCACAACAACTTTATAGGATTGGGGAATGCAGTTATTGTTCTCAGTATTTTTTGCAGAAAAAGAAGTGCAACAAAGGTAGTTTGTAGAAAACCATAAAATTCTTAAGTGGCAGTGTCGAACTTGAACCAGGTGATTTTCTTGCTTCTATATCATAATTACTCATAATAATTTTTGAATGATGCATGTATTTTCTACCCTGATTCCAGCAGGCTTCAATAAACATGTAGATACTTGGTACACTGATTCATTCAACTTTTCTATGATAATGACTCCTTACATACTTGCTGTATCAATGACCTATAGACATAATTGTAATATCATGACTTGTATTTTGCTCCTTTTCCCTTAGATTATTTTAAGTTATTAATCAAACACCTTGGCTTTGCTGGTAGCTTACATATTCACTGACTCTCAAGTTTTAAAATCAAATCTATTAAATTTATGTATACTTCCAGAAACACAAATATACATTCATTGGATAATTGAAGTTATAACTAAGGCAGAAATTTTTAGCTGAGAAAAGCAATTAATCATAAGAATAGAAATTATTACCTAGATCATGGTTTCTCCTTCATTTAATGTATCAGAAAGCACAAAGTTTTTAGTCATAAATAAAGAAAACTCATTAATCTGTTTCCTAATCTGGATTGGTTTCCCTTAGTGAAAGGTCTAATTTGTATTTTTTTTTAATGAAATGATTTTTTTCAAAATGCATTTTCAATACTCTGTTATGTACTATAATTGGAATTAGAGTAACAAAACACTAGAGTTCTGAAGCTGACTAGCTTCAATGAATAGATAAGAATGAGTTGAAATTAGCTCATCAATTGCTTGTATGTAAATGATTTCTAGAGTGCTTAGACACCTGAAAATGGTCCTTCTATTCTTTTCAGTCATTTCAATATTCTCTTCACAAGTATTAATTTTCCTACCAACCCCTTCATTATAGATAAGTCAAAGCTCAAGCCATTTTATTACAATTTAGTAAATGCCCTAAATGGATTATTGTGAAGTATGAATTGGTGAAATTCAAATTAATGAGTGGACAATCATAACTAAAGATAAATATCTATTTAGCTTTACCACCATCATCAGAAGTTTTAGGACTTCATGGCTTTGTTACTACACTTTGCAGACACTATACAATTTTTAAATGTATTGTAATTCTTATACAACTAATACTCATAACTATGTAAGTACTATAATATGATTTTCAGAGGCATTTATAAAATTTAGAAAATTATTTATGTTATATGGTTCTATAGAAGTAATGTGATACGGTGTGCCGAGGACAGGCTTAAAATTCAAGGTATCTAAGTTTAAATCCTAAGTTATCTTTTGAACAATTCACTAAATCCTTTCAAACTTCAGTACCTTCATCTGAAAACCTGTGGTATTAATATTTGCAAAAACAATGCAGTACTAATACCAATATTAGACTTTGAGAACTGGCTGATAAACACAAATATACAACAAACACTCTGAAGGTGTAAATTACCACACAAAAATGACTCTAATAGGGAATTTTAGCTCGCCTATGCAGCTTGTATGTGAACATGCTCAGTTGCTTGGTCATATCTGACTCTTTGAGATGCCATGGATTGTAGCCTGCCAGGCTCCTCTGTCCAAGGAATTTTCCAGACAAGAATATTGGATCAGGATGCCATTTCCTACTCCAGGGGATCTTCTTGACCCAGGGATCAAGCTCATGTCATCTGAGTCCATCGCATTGATAGGCAGATTCTTTACTACTGAGGCACCTGGGAAACCCCCTATGCAGTTACACAGCATGAAAATCACTTCCATAGATTTGCTCCGTTTGACGTCAACACCACAGATCCAGTGCAATAAACTGGATATGAAAGACAGAAACCCTGAATCCTGAATTACTAGTCCACATGGCAAATCCTTTCCTTCTTGCTTAAAATAATCACTGATCTGACATTTTTTTCCTTAGGAAGTGATTGCTTGCTTTGGTTTGTTATAGTTTCACTACATAAGTATAAGCTTTAAGCACCATGGTTTTGGTGTGACAGTTTTGAATTGAATATGAATGGAATAATATAGTGTATTTTCAATGTGTTTGATTTCTTTTGTTCAACATTGCATTTATGGGATTAATAATGTAACCAGTGAGATATTTGATTTTAAATTTACCAGCTTACAGTATCCTTTTTATTTGTCCTGTTTTATGATTCTTTTGACTTGATTAATTTTATTATTCATTTTTCCCTTTTGTTTAGATATTATACAGTCTTTTCCTATTAATTGCTCATTAGGCTAAGAATTTTTCCATGCAAGCTAGACTTATCAAAGTTGATATTACTTGGATATTTTACTCCCTTCCATGTATTTATTTATGTGGCTCAGATGGTAAAGAATCTGCCTGTAATGCAGGAAACCTGGGTTCAATTCCTGGGTCAGGAAGAGCTCCTGGAGAAGGCAATGGAAACACATTCCAATATTCTTGCCTGGAAAATTTCATGGACAGAGAAGCCTGGTGGGCTACAGTCCATGCGGTCGCAAAGAGTCCAACACTACTGAGCAATTAGCATATATATTTATAAACACTTTAGATGAGTTTAATCTAAACTGAAAACTACCTTAGCTAGGCCTTTAAGAAACAGATCCTCAGATTAGGTATTTTCTCTTGGTGATGCATTAAAGAAGCACTTCCAAGAGAAACAGCAAAGTATAGGAAATTAAAAGAAAGAGGGGGAAAGTCTCACATAGTACCTCTGGAGTTTAAGCAATGCTTCAGTTTTTTCCTGACCCATGACAAAGGAAATAGGTTTTTTTGTTTTGTTTTTTGCTTTTTTGCTCCAGGGACCAGAAGTTTTGGCTAAGGATTTCAGGAATGTGAGATGGGTGGCTAACAGAAACAGAGGGTGTGGGGGTGGTAGAGAAAAGTATATGGGGAACTAAACGGCATGAATCATTGTTGGCTTCATGCCTCCCCTCAATTTAAATGCTATTTTCCCTGTTTAATAAAATTCTAGTCTGTTTTGAACCCTACAATGCGTTACTATTATAGTTATATCGCCTATGTTAGTTTAGATTGAGATTTATATAATAAAATATACTTAAAAAATTAAGACCATTTTTAAGAGTAGTTTAAGGTTCATATCAAAATCAAGGGGAAATTGCAGAGATGTCTCATACATCTCCTTCCCTAAAACATGATGTGTATGGTGTGTAGTTGCTAAGTTGTGTCAGCTTTTTGTGACCCCATGAACTGTAGCCCACCAGGCTCCTCTGTTCATGGGATTTCCCAGGCAAGAATACTAGAGTGGGTTGCCATTTCCTTCTCCAGGGAATTAACCTGACTCAGGGATGGAACCTGCGCCTCCTGCTTTACAGTCTTTCCAACTATCAACGTCCCCCACCAGAATGGTACATTTTTCAAGACTGTTGAGCCTACATTGAAAAATCAGTCACCTGAAGTCTATACTTTATATTAAAGCACTGTGGTTGACTCTTGGTGTTGTACCTTTGGGAGTTTGGACAAACATGGTGACATGCATCCTCCATTGTAATGTCATACAAATTATTTTCACTGACCTAAATAAATCTCTTGCTACATATGTTCATAATTTATGGAAGGCTATTTCTGGGCTCTCTAATCTATTCTATTGATCTATTTGGGTATTTTTTTGCTAATACCACACTATCTTGATTACTGGATGTATGTGTATGTGTGTGTGTGTGTGTGCATGCACTTGTGACTCAGTCATGTCCAACTCTTTGCGATCCCACGGACTATAGCCTGCCAGGCTTCTCTCTCTATGAAATATTTCAGGTGAGAATACTGGAGTGGATTGCCATTTCCTAATCCAGTGTATATTCCCTACTATCTTGATTACTGTAATATAGGACAAATGTCAGACAGTATATGTCCTCCATACTTTGTTCTTCAAAATCATGTTAGATATTCTGGGTATTTTGCCTCTCCATATAAACTTTAGAATGAGTTGATCAATATCCATAAAATAACCTTCTGGGATTTTTAATGGAAATGCATTGAATCTATAGATCAACTTGGGAAGAATTGACAACTTGACTATTAGGAGCCTTCATAACCATGAACATGGAATCTCTCATCATTTATTTAGTTCTTTGATTGCATTCACCAGAATTTTATAGTTTTCCTGATAGAAATTTTGTATATATTTTGTTAGATTTTTACCTAAGCATTTCATTTTTGAAAGGTGCTAATGTAGGTATTTTGTTTTTAATTTCAAATTCCACTTGTGTATTATTGATGTAAAGAAAACAACTGATTTCTATACATTAAACTTGAGTCTTGAAGCCTTGTTAAGATAATATTTTAGTTCTGGAATATTTTTCATGAATTCTTTTGGATTGTCTATATATGGGCATGTCATCTGCAAACAAAGACAGTCTTGTCCCAAAAATGTACAATTTTTTTTTTTTTTTAATTTCCTTGCCTTATTGCATTAGAAAGGGCATTTGGTATGGCAATAAAGGACAGTGGTGACATGGGCCATCCTTGCTATGTTCCTGATCTTAGTGAGAAAGGTTAAGTTGTAGATATTCTTTATCAATTTAAAGGAGTTCCCTTCTATTCCTAGTTTACTGAAAGTGGTAATCAAGAATGTGTGTTGGATTTTCAAATGCATTTTTTTCTATTTATTGATATAATTGAATTATCTTTTTCAACCTTTTGATATGATGGATTTTATTAATTGATTTTCAAGTGTTGAATCATCCTTCTTTACTTGATTTAAATCCTACTTGGTCATGTGTATAATTCTTTGTATATACTGTTAGATTCAACTCACTATTATTTTCTTTAGGATTTTTGCATCTATGTTCATGAGATACATTGATCTGAATTTTTCTTTTCTTGTAGTATCTTTGGCCAATTTTGGTATTAGGCTAATGCTGACCTCAGAGAATGAGTTAAGAAATATTTCTTCTGTTTCTATCCTCTGAAAGAGATTGTAGAAAATTTGTATAATTTTCCCCTAAATTCTTGTTAAAATTCACCACTGAACCCTTCTGGGCCTGGGGTTTTCTGTTTTGGATTGTTATTAATTATTGATTCAATATCATTAAGGTATAGGCATATTCCAATTGTCTGTTTCTTCATACATGAGTATTGGCAGATTGGATCTTTCAAGTAATCAGTCCATTTCTTAAAGGTTATCAAATCTGTGGATATAAAGTTATTTATATAATCCCTTTGTTATAACTTTATTGTCCATGGGCTCTGTTTTAATGTCCTCTCTTTCATCTCTAATCTGATTAATCTGTGTCCTCTTTTTCTCATAACCTGGCTATAGGTTTACCAGGTTCATAGATCTTTTCAACAAACTAAGTTTTAGTTTTTTTTATTTTTCTCTATTGATTTCCTGTTTTCAATTTCATTGATTTCTGCTCTTATCATAAATATATATAATTGATTTTTTTTCAGTTATATGTTTTCAATGTTAGAAATTTTTCTCCAAGTACTGCTTTCACTGCATCCCACAAATATTGGTAATTGTGTTTTGATTTTCATTTTATTTAAAATGTTAAAATTTCTCTTGTGTTTGCTTGTTTGTTCCATGTGTATATAGATACTTGTTATTTAATCTCTACATATTTGATGATTTTCCAGTTATCTTTCTGTTACTAACTTCTAATTAAATTCTACTGTGGTCTTAGAGCAGATATTGTGTCACATTTATGATTTTAAATTTGTTGAAGTGTGTTTTATGGGCCAGAATTTGGTCTATCTTGATGAATGTGTACATTTTTATTTCTTCTGCTCTTCATTCCTTCCTGCATCTCCAAACTAGCAACTGAGATTGCTTTCTTTCTTCCTGCAGAAAAGAAAGTGCTAAGTATGAACTTTGTGACAGGTTTGCTATTGCTGGATCTTATCAGGATTTATTTGTCTAGCAATGTCTTTTTTCACAATAATTTTTATTTAGTATTTTGTGTTCTGTTTAGAATTTGAGGTTGGCAAATATTTTCAGTGCACACATTGAAATATTCTCCTGCTACCTTGGTTCTATTTTACTGATAGAAATCGTCTATGATCCTAATGGCTGCTAACTGTTATTAACTTAAACGCAATCTGTTTTAAGATTTATTTTTATGTTTGTTTTTATTTGGGTTCAGATGATGTCCTTGGCTATGAATTTCTTTTCATTTACCTTTTTTGAGATTCATCTACCTTCTTGAATCTACAGATTCTTTTTTATCAGAGGAAATTCTCATGAATTTTTAAAAATATTATTTCTACTACATCTTCTCTCATCCCCATTCACTTCAATTAACTTTATGCTATATACTCTCTACATTTGCCATGTCTCTTCTCTCTTCATAATTTTACAATCTTTTGTCTCACTTGGAAGCTGTATTTTTGTTCTAATGCTGTTATTGGTCCCACTTGTTGAGTTTTTAATCTTTGTTATTGTGTATTCCATTTCTAGTTGTTCCTTTTGCAAATCTACAATGTCCTAATTATATTTTTCAATCCCTTGATGACATTTCAAAAGTTTAACTTTTCTCCCTAATAGAAAGAATGTCCTTCTACCACATGGAATATCAATGGCCTTGTATCTGTTGTCAATTATTTCTACTGGTTCTCAGTCACAGTGATTTGCATTGTCCTATAACTGGAATATCTTAAATGTGAAATAGATACTTTAGAGATTTTTGTGACATAATTTGAGAACTAGAAGAGGATTACATTATCTCAGAGAGAATTTTCTTTTGCTTCTACAGCCCTGTAAAGGAACTAACAATCGAAAATCACTCTAAACCGATTTCACAAGCTGAAATTTTCTCTGCCACAAAGATGACTTGAGGCTAGGATTCCATATCTGAAAAACCTAGTTTAATTTTGATTCATGTTTACTCCTAGGGAACAGCTGTGCAGTGTAGGGAACATATGTAATTAAGTAAAAGCAGAGAACTGCTTATCAGATTCCCAATGTTTTAGTGAACCTGAATTTTAACTTTCCTTTTTGTCTCAAGGCTTTCAAAATTGCTTCACAACCTCTTAGCCCAGAACAAAAGCAACTTTGAATGCTAGCTTCAACTTTTGAGTTTTGTTTTGTCCTGGGTCTTGATATATACATATAAAATTTTAATTATGTGTATTGTTGCAAGTTAACTTTTATGCGGGGCAACATGAGGACTGCAGCCCAGGAGACGGCACTTCAGAAACTCTGAGAAACTGTGCCAAAGAGGTAGAGGGGAAGAACAGTATATACGTAATTTTGGTAAAGAAGAAATACATGCAATCAAACACGTTTATTTTTCAGAAAGTTCCAGTTGTTCTTGTGACGTTTCTGCTAGTCACAAGAAACAGTCATCACCGTGAAGGATTTTAGTGCTTTTCTAGATATGAAGAGATATAAGAATTGGGCTCATAAAAACAGCTCCTGAAAATATCTAACTATCTGAAGACCTGTCCTGCCGATTTTCTGGGTGAGAGTGCCTCATTTCTGATCTCCTCCCTGAACACTTTTAGGGGAGTGTTGGAGGTCAGCAGCTGCAGCAGCACATGATTTAATCCTTGTAGAGGTAGATGGCAAGCACCCATGACAAGTGCCAATTTGTGGTTGACAGTATCTATATTTTATATGCATGATTTATATATTTAAATGTATACATTATAAATATATATTTATATTCACATGTATAGTAACAGCATTTGTCATTTTTACAGGAGGAGTATTGTTCTAAATTACTTGTGTATTCATTATTGACTGCCTTGCATTTTATACTTAAGTTCATTTTTTAATAATTCTCAGAAGGCTGGCATAAGCCTTTGCAAATAGTACTATAAGCAGTGCTTTAAAACTTTTTTTTTTTTAAGGAAAGCAACTCAATATTTTACTGTAAGTAACTTGCCTATACAAATGCTTTATGGTTATAACCACTGTCATCATTCAAAGGGCCTTACATTTTGAGGAGTAAATACTATTAATACATGGACCTAAGAGTGTCACCTTAACAGATTTTTTTTAGGGCATTAAAATAATGCATAGATTGTTCAATGCATAAGTGACTAAATACATTACCTCCAGCATGAGAACATGACTTGACTGACTGAAGGGACATTGAGCCTCTGGATATTGACTTTTTCCAATGGAAAAAATAAAAAGATGAAAAGAAAGTATTTTGAAAATAGAACACAGTTCTTAAAAAAGGGAATTCAAACTGAAGAGTCATTGAAAGCTGTTCTTTGTACTTTGCCATTCTGGCAGATATCTAGTATATAAAGAAAGTCATGGGTAAACAAATTGTACATTTAAAAAATGTAGGATTTTATAGTATTCTTAAGATCATAAGGTCAATTCTGAACTAATTATAACATAATTGGAAGGGTAATATTACATGCTCATAAAATCAAAATGCTTGCTGCTAATTTATCAAGAATTATGAGTTTTATGCCTATTGACATCTATTAAATGTATTCCTTGTGATGAGCAAAGGAAAATAAGCATTACTATTAGGATTCATAACACTAAGCATGCACTGAAAGGACCTTGTTCAAGGGTTATTTTAAGGTAGTACATGACATATTAATGCAAAGTGATAAACTTTATTTAATTTATATAAGTATATATATAAATTTATATATATATAGTTTATAAATTTGTAATTATACAACTCAATGTTCTGGTCCTGCTTTTAACCTTCTTACAAACACTGTTTAAATCTACTTTATATTTTCCCTTGAGGCTTAAGGCATTTTTATGAGGAAATAATGATATCAAAAGTACAAATCATTTTATAATCAACAATCTAAAATAACTCTTTACATTTTAAAATCAATGAATTTATGCATCCATTCTTCCATCAGTACCCTATTTCATTCCCAAAACCTTCCTCTGAAGTTGTTTGAGCTTGCTACTTATTGTATCATTTCACCAATTATGCTTTTAAATTATATTCTAACATACAGCGTGAATCTACAAATAATATATGTTATAGTTTCCTATGCTTTTAAAATAAGTTGGCATAGTTATATTTCAACTTTATTTTTTCACCCATATCAGTTGTTTTTGAGATCTAATTATGTTAAATGTATACTCTATTTGCTCCCTTATTTTATTTTTCTAAAATAAATATTTTAGCATTCCTAGTGCTTAATAGTTCAAATAACTTGGTAATACTTTTTTATTATAATTCTTCTCAAGTACATGTGTAAATGGGTATAGACTTAGAGGTAGACTTGCCTGATGTATCATATGAAACTTATCAGTTTTACTAGAAATTGTCAAATGGTACTTCAGATTGTTGTGCAGGTTTATTCCACTGCTATTTAAGTGAGCTAACACAATGCATTGCCTTTTTTGAAGTTTCTACTTTCCTCAGAGTAAGAGATCATATGCCTCTAAATAGTCTTGTCTCTAGAAAATGATATAGCTGTACCAATAATTAGTGAAAACAACCAGGAATGATGGACAGAAACAATGACATTTTCAATGTATATATCCTGGAAAAATAGAAATCCTGACTCCAAAAAATATAATAAATCAAGAAAACAGGTATTTAATCAGAACACTGAAACCATTTTTCATCTTTCCTATATTTCCCTAATTGTGTTATGTGTTATATTTAGATGGGTATTGAAACTGGGAGAATTACAGTTAGTAATAAAACCACTTTGGGAAATATACCTGAATCTGAATTGCAGGCAGCCTGTGGAGTGAGGGAGATTCTAGGATGGGAAGAGCCAGAAGCAGAGTGAAAATCAGGTAATTAATTTCCATGAGTGGATAGGAAGTACTTTCCATTTCCTAGGGTAAGATAGAGGAGAGGTAGTAGATGGTAATAGGACCTTAGGCCAGATGGAAATGACTCACTGCTTTAGAATGAGACAGCCACACACTTTAGTAGAGACAGTAGCACTGATGCTGATGAGAAGTAGCCCTGTTTTCTGAGTCTTTCAGTAACAAGGGCATACATGCACACAAACACACACATCAACTCACAAATGATAAAACAAGCAGTGATAATTTAAAAAGAAGGGACTTGTGTGTACAACTGTCTTGCAAGTCTTTTCCAGAAGTAGCAAACAAATAAAAAATATTCATAAAGTCAGATATCTGTATAGTGGTAGTTTAAGGGGATATGTATGCTGCCTGAAGGAAATCAGGATATAAGAGGCTGAGGGAGGTACCACATGACTGTCCTAATGAAGGTACAGTACCAGATAAGAGAAAGATGATGCTAATGATCTAGTATGTAGCGAATGTTTCTGACCTGCCAATTGATGTCTTTATATATTTTTTCTCAATCCTGTAAAAAGCTATAATGTAGGTATAAATATCATTCCCATTTTAAAGATAAGAAAATTGAGGTAAAAGTTAAATTGTTTGTTCAAGGCCACACAGTCATATCAGTTGAAGATGAAATTTGGAACTATGTTTCATGACTGTAGAGGTTGAACTTTTAAGCATAATACAATGTAAGCTATTATTTAATAAGGATCTATTTTCTCACTTTTTTCAGGAAGTTAGAGCCAGGGAGAAACGGGGTATAGTGATACAATGGGTATGCACTGTAGGACACCTAGAACATTTTATTAGTTTACCAAGGAATATGAGTCTACTGTCTAAATATATGTGGACTGAAGTTTTTACAGTACTCAGTATTTGTTGAATAAATGTTATCAAAGTATATAATTATTCTCATAATTTTATCAACATATATATTGACACTTTAATTCTTTTTTTATTTGATAAATGCATGAAATTCTGTGTGTTTTCTGGATTCACACTCTGAGTCCCAGTAATTTCTTTATGTCTGTAGTACAGTTGTCCAGACAGCTATTGTAAGAAAGCTTATATATGGGGTGTTTTGGGATGGAGGATACTTTTTTATAGATGCTTAAATTGCTCTGACCTTTTAAATGAATCTCTACCCTTTTAAAAAGAACCAGAGAAATCCTATCAGAAGGATTCTCAAAATCTTATGTGAAGCAATTAATTTTGCATCATTGTACTCCACAATATATTATTAGCAGTCATTTCCCACAAAAACTCTGTCAGTATGAATGAAAGAGAATTTTGCTATAAGCCTACATTCTCTCTATCCAATAGAATTTCTGACTCAGCAGAATAGAGATGAATTTACTAGTAAATGTTCTTGAATAAGGAATAGTCTCTCCATAAAAATGTCAATGTGTTGAGTTTCTATGACATTGTTGATGTCTATTTTTCAAGTGCTAGAATGTTCATTTGAACCTTGTTAATCTTTAAGAAAATTCAATAAAACAGACAATAACCACATACCTTGTTATTTCACTAGAGAATCCCTTAAAAGAGCATCTTTCTGTGTGCAAGATCAATTGTAAGTTGTTACATAAACTTTTTAAAATTCTAACTTGGTGGCATAAAAAAAAACATTTAACTATTTTCACTTCCTTACCTCCATGGGAATTTCCTCTTTGCTAGAAGACTGGGCTTTTGTTCAAAACATTTTAAATCTGAGAAGAGTTGCTAATCAATTTTCAACACTTTCCTGAAAAGAGAAGGGTCACAAAAAAATCCATACACAAATTATTCTCACTTGTGGAACAGTTCCTGCTATGGCTAGCATGTTCCACAGTCATTGATGCTACTTAGTCAAACTGAATTGACCCTGGAAAGTTTTAAAAGAAGGTATCAGATGCTTTCCCAGATTATCTCAGGTTCCTAGTCTGGGATTCTTCCAATTCTGCCTGTGAGAACAAGAACAGAAGGATGGAGTGATAAAAGAATGATTTAGAAAAATAAGAAATTCAGGCAGGAAATAGTAATGTAACTTGAAATTTCCTGGAAAGTCTAGGAGGAAAAGAAATCTTGAAAAATGCATTCTGTTCCTAGGGGTTTCTCATCCCTCTTTTTAAAAGTCCACAGTCCTGTGCTTAAAAAAAAAAAAAAAAGAAAAATCTATTGAAGACATTTTGAAAATGTCAATTACAGTTTTGTATCATCTGTTCTTTCCAGGGACAGAGTAGATAAATTAATTATTCATGATGAGCTACATTTCACTTTCTCTAATCTGAAGGGCATATTCACTGGTGGTTGAGAAAATAATTCTTAGAACTTGAAAGGAGTGTTTATTCTTAAATGTAGTATACACTTCAGCATCCATCTGCAATCTTGAAACAAAATGGTAATTTCTTGCAACAGACAAATCTTAACATCTAACAGAAAGATATGAGCAGATAAAGGACTTCAATTATTGAAGTTTCAAGATGAATAAGAACTGTGACTGCTCTTAAGTGGCCTAGAGGTAGATGATAATATTTCAATCACAAGGATATCAATGAAAAAGAAAAGGAAAGATAGAACCCATTAAAAGACTGCTTGAGGTAGTATATATTGCTTACCATGGAAATGAAAGATAAAAAATATAACAGAGAACTCCAGGCCAGTGAACTTGTCACAAAAACAAGTAGAAAAGACTTACTAACTTTCTAACAGTTATAATGGGAAAAAAAGAGAGCAGACATTTTGCAAAAGGGAATAAGAGTTGTTATATATTTGCCAGATCTTACAAGGAAAAGAGATCAAGGTCATAGTATTACAACTTTAAGGCTGGCTTAGTAATGTTCATGAATCAAACATTTCCTATAACTAGAAGGCATAGAGTTTTATAACTTTCAAATGCATTTTAAAATATAGCTTTTGTAACTGCCCCCCCCCCATTAAAAAAGTTCTCAGGCATCAGATTTATGGCTTAAAATTAGGACTGTATGCATTTATATTTCTTCTCTTGCAAACTATCTCACTGAAATAGTGTTAATTATGTACAAGGGGGAATAAATATATTACACTGAACTGATAACAGAAAGGGAGCTGGGTTATTTGGGACCAACAGCAGATATGTTTCTTAAGAAGAGAGTAGGGGAGATATAAAAGGAAAGGGGATAAGTCAGAATGGAGAACATTACAGCTAAAATATACACTGAATAAGGCAACCCCAAAAGTAGCTATTTTCGTATTGGCAAATCCCTGAGAATAATTAGGTCCTGAACCATAGCTGGCAGGAGGAAGCTGTGATTTATTAATAACTTTAAGAAACTTGTGAATCTTGTATGGAAGAGAGATCCCGATAGTCTCCCATTCCAGACAGTATAATATTACATAGGAAATCATACTCAAAAATAATATCTGTTCTCTGAAAAACTGAATCATCTTTAAATGGAATGCAAAAGATAGCTTAGAATGTTTAATGCATTTTTTCAGGGATAGAATCAAAATAATGGCTGGCACATAAATTTGAAATGAATTTCTAGAGTACAAAGAAAAGAAAAAAATGAAAAGATGGGGATATCAGAAAAGTTAAAAGACACAGGGAATCAGTCCAGCATAAACTATATCCAGATAACAGATACTCTGTAAAAATAAAATAGAAAAAAAAATAACATAATGGAGAGACAAAAGGTGAAACTAAACAAAAATAATATTAAACACTTTTAATAAATGCATAATCTATAGAGATATGTTCATACTGAGTGTAAAACAGAACGTCCACATCTAGAAATATTCTTGTAGAGTCTCATTACATCATAAGTATAGGTACAATTCTTAAAATTGTTAGAAATAAAGATTCATTTTATAAAAAGAAATATAAATTGAACTGGTTTCCCATTTTATCAGTGGCTCTGGATGCTCAAGAGTAGGTAGAGCAGCCATCTAAAACCCATTAGGTTGTATGTCCTTGAACAAGTATTTAATCTCTTTCCAGTTTAAGAGAGAGGAATCCATTTGACCTTGAACTCTGGAATGGCAAACTTGGAAAAGGGAAAGAGGCAAAATGGCAAAGGGAAAAGAGGTTTCTGAAAGGAAACAAGACCAATCATATTAGAATGATAAAAAAATTAAAATAACTATGCCAACTACCAACAAAATACCATGGAAAAGAAGCAGAATGCTCTCCTTATTGAGATACTTAAAAAGTAGAAATAAGTGCCAATTATGGTTCTATATTGTATGGGAAGCATAGTAACACATCTTTGGAAAGAATTGGGTGAGAGCCAAGATGTGTGAGCGAGGGATCAGAGAACAAAATTTAGGTTTTGTGTGAATCTATGAATTTAAGTTAGCCTGTTGGAAAATTTCCCAAATACAGAAAATCTGCATCACAATTGCAATCAAGCCCAGAAAGTGAATAATTTATCTATATGCCTAATTTGTTTCATTTTGATTTAAATCTTTCTGGACAAAATCACTGTCTGAAATAAAGTAATATAAAAAGCCACTTTCCAGGTGCCATGGGTTAGTCACTTTGGAAAGTGATATAGTCTGTTAAAATGATTTCCCTCCCTCTGTAATAGCCCAGGAATATTATAGGACCCAAAGTAGGAGTTAAACAAGTAGTCAACAATTAAATTAACATGATAACTTTTTTTTTAATTTGGTATTTCAGAACCATTTTAAGTACCAACAACAGATGACTTGATTTATAAAACCTAAAGTAAATATTTCATACTTGACATTATAAATGTCACAATATTGCAAGTAAAGGCTAAAAAGACACAGAGATAAAATAGTATTTAGTAAAGGAGCATAAATTTCCTATTCTTACATAAACAAAAAAGTTGTGACCTCTATCTGATCCTAAAAGAATAGAAATTTAAGTATGTCTATAGAAAGGAAAATAGCAACTAGAATAACTAAAAATGAACATCTAATTAAGAAAACTATGAGAAGCATAATTTTGGATGCCATGTAAGAGAGTTAAGCATAATTTCTCTAGATGTTGAACTAAAATATATTCTGCCTAAATTTAATAATTAGGAGCTGACAAATAACATTTTTTTAAAACTAATAAAAAGGTGATATTTAGATGATTGACAACCAAAGACTTTATAAGTGTTCATTTTGGGGCAGGCCTAATCATTGAGGAGCCCAGGGCAAGAACACACACAAATTTAAGTATTTTAAATTTACTAAATTAATATAAAATTAATTAAATTAATATAAAATATTAAATAAGATAGAATCTAGTTTGTAGACTGTTATAACTTCATAACAAACAAAAATGGGTAAAAGTCTTATTTCTATATAGCTGAAATTAAGCAATTTACCATTTATCGTATACATCTCAGTTGAATTGGTGATATTCAATGAACAATAAAATAAATATTCTTCATGAATTATATATTTACTTCATGAATTGTATATTTACTTCCTAAAATTTGTCTGAATTATTTAGCAGAAGATTAATTTTGTTACTTCAATCAAGAGTTAAATGCATAACTAGAGTTCTACTGTGAGTAATGTCAAATTAAACAACCTTTTTTGAGTCTTTGTAGTTTTGATGTAATATTTTTAAATACTTATTTTAATTAGGAGAAGTTCCAGAGGTAGCAACATCTGTTATCAGTTACATTTTAAAGTGATACTTCTAAGCTAAAATGAAATTTACCATTATCTTGAAACATTGCAACACGCACCTGATCCAGCTTCTAAGGAGATGCAACTTAAGACAGCGCCCAATGTAGTAAATTATCATGGATAAATTTGATATTTTAATTTTATGTTAAACAATATTTTCATACCATATATCATAATTTCTCCTTCTTCTTAAAGTGGTGTCTGCCTAGATCCATCAAGGAAGGTAAAGAATAATAATTTTTCCATTTCACAACTGTCACATCTGGACCAACGGGATACAAATGCAAGAGGGCTATAAACTCTTTAAGATTTCAGTTCATGTTTATTAGATATGGTTGACAATAGTGTTCTAAATAGTGAGTACTTCTGAAACAACTAAAGGGGACATGAGAGATATAAAAAAGAATGGCCTCTATAAGACATGGAATCATGCTTAAAATTGAGTACATTAAACAAAGTGCCACTTAAGATATTTTCCCTAATAAATAGGTGATAATTTCAGAATTCTGATATAATAACTGAGATAATAAGGAATATGCAGAAAAATGCCATGTAATCTTAGAATGCACAAAGAATACTGTAATGTTTTACTACCTTCAGTTCAATTCAGTTCAGTCGCTCAGTCGTGTCCAACTCTTTGAGACCCCATGAAGCACAGCACGCCAGGCCTCCCTGTCCATCACCAACTCCCAGAGTTTACTCAAACTCATGTCCACCGAGTTGGTGATGCAATCCAGCCATCTCATCCTCTGTCATCCGCTTCTCCTCCTGCCCCCAATCCTGCCCAGCATCAGGGTCTTTTCAAATGAGTCAGCTCTTCGCATCAGGTGGCCAAAGTATTGGAGTTTCAGCATCAGTCCTTCCAATGAACACCCAGGGCTGATCTCCTTTAGGATGGACTGGCTAGATCTCATTGCAGTCCAAAGGACTCTCAAGAATCTTCTCCAACACCATAATTCAAAAGCATCCATTTTTTGGCGTTCAGCTTTCTTCACAGTCCAACTCTCACATCCATACACAACCACTGGAAAAACCATAGCCTTGATTAGACAGGCCTTTGTTGGCAAAGTAATGTCTCTGCTTTTTAATATGCTGTCTAGGTTGTTCATAACTTTCCTTCCAAGGAGTAAGTGTCTTTTAATTTCATGGCGGCAGTCACCCTCTGCAGTGATTTTGGAGCCCAAGAAAATAAAGTCTGACACTGTTTCCACTGTTTCCCCATCTATTTCCCATGAAGTGATGGGACCAGATGCCATGATCTTAGTTTTCTGAATGTTAAGCTTTAAGCCAACTTTTTCAGTCTCCTCTTTCACTTTCATCAAGAGGCTTTTTAGTTCTTCTTCACTTTCTGCCATAAGGGTGGTGTGATCTGCATATCTGAGGTTATTGATATTTCTCCCGGCAATCTTGATTCCGGCTTGTGCTTCTTCCAGCCGTGTTTCTCATGATGTACTCTGCATATAAGCTAAATAAGCAGGGTAACAATATACAGCCTTGACATACTCCTTTTCCTATTTACTACCTTAGTTTAAAATTAAAAAGGATTAGATTCAATTTGTGTTTTGAAAAATAAATTTGGCTCTTTTTCACATACATTTGAATTACACTGGATTTTCAGAAGATTGTGGTTAAAGAAAAGAGTAGTAGATTCGAAGTTTGGAAACTTGGTGTCATGTCCCAACTTCCTAATGGACTTGAATGATTTTAGGCAAATCAACTCAATGTGTGTAAAAAGCAACTAAGAAGTACCTACTCCCCTATCTCCTCCAGCCCTGTCTTGCTACTTCCTTGTGTGTGAACGGGTGGGTGATTGTATTATATGGAAATGTATCAGAGTTACCAGAAGCTCCCAAGTAGAAATAGTGATATAGAACATGTCTGCCAATGCAGGACACATAAGAGACACAGGTTTAATCCCTGGATCAGGAAGATTCCCTGGAGGAGGGCATGGCAACTCACTCTAGTATTCTTGCCAGGAGAATCCTATGGACAGAGAAGCCTGGTGGCTACAGTCTGTACAGTCACAAAGAATCCCACACGACTGAAGCAACTTAGCATGCCCACACCCATCAGATTGGCTACAAAATTTGTGTTACGAAAATCATGAATCATGATTCAGATGTTTTTTCTGCATCGGGAAATGCATATTTTTTATTAAAAAAAAAACAAAACAAATGAAAATGGCAGTAATTTTTGACCATATATAACCTAACATCACTGGTTCACACATTCTCCCTGCCACCATGAAGTTCTTAGACTTTAGGACCACTGTCAACTGTGTTTTGACAATAATAATATATATTAAAAGATCTGTCAACTCTCAAGAAATATGCTATCATAAATTCTCTCTTAAATCTATTATATGAAACTGCTGCTGCTGCTGCTGCTAAGTCACTTCAGTCGTGTCCAACTTTGTGCAACCCCACAGACGGCAGCCCACCAGGGTCCCCCATCCCTGGGATTCTCCAGGCAAGAACACTGGAGTGGGTTGCCATTTCCTTATCCAATGCGTGAAAGTGAAAAGTGAAAGTGA
Organism: Dama dama; assembly: GCF_033118175.1. Taxonomy (NCBI): domain Eukaryota; kingdom Metazoa; phylum Chordata; class Mammalia; order Artiodactyla; family Cervidae; genus Dama; species Dama dama. The sequence goes on along the minus strand of NC_083709.1, from coordinate 41,330,493 downwards.
AGTCGCTCAGTCGAGTCTGACTCTTCACGACCCCATGGACTGTAGCCTACCAGGCTCCTCCGTCCATGGGATTTTCCAGGCAAGAGTACTGGATTGGGTTGCCATTGCCTTCTCCGTTATATGAAACTACTTTTCAGTTATCTCAGTTTTTGTTTTTTTTTTTCTAACAGGTTAGAAACATATTCTTCTTCCATGTAGTATCTTTAATCTACCTCTTACAGACTCTCTTGGTTATGGTTTCCTTCAAAATAGTTAGTTAAAGCATGAAAAATGTTCTTTACAAAAAGGTTTGAGTATAATACAGTAAATTAAATATTGAAATACTTCAACTCTTTGAGAATGTTTAAGATAATCAAGTATGCCTCAGAGGTAAGATCTGAATAAATAAATCTTAGAATAGATTTGATTAAGAAAGAGAAGACATATACTTTTGCAAGTCTTTCATTAGGTCTAAAATTCAGTACATTTCTGCAAAAGTTTCTCTGCTGCAAGTATATTTCAATTAGATTAGTATATAAGTGGGAAAAAATGGCTTGAATCACAAATGTTAAAAAAAAAAAAAGGAATTTTTGCCCATTGAAACCATTCAAGTTGACAGAAAGTCATTCTCATTTGTATTGGTTTGATGACAATAAAACAGTGATATTTATTGGTCTTAAGTCCAATATGTCCAGTGCTATTTTAAATTATTCTCTAATACTGAGATTATTGCCTTAAGAAGTGCATTATTTTTGTCAAGAAACTTTCAAGTAAGTCAGTACAATATGCATTTTTCTGCAAAAAGAAGGCTTTCTAAGGGCCTTAACTTCTATAAAAGAGTAACTTAAATACTAAGGGAATACTTTCATTATTGCATCTAAAAGAATATTGTTTGTCATGAATTTAAATATCCTAGGATATAGGTTGAGTAAGTCATTCTTGACTACTTTTGTAAATTTTAGAATTTAGCTCATGTGCTCTTGTAAACTTTGTATTATAAGTTTTAAAAAAGCTCAATATTGGAGTCCACGTTGTTTTAGAATGTGTTTTGTGTTTTTCCAAATGATAGTCATGCCAACCACATTTAGCACCCTTGATTTCAACCATTTAAGGTGGGAAGCATTTACTGTGGGAAGCACTCCCCATTTCAAAGTCCATGAAAATTAATATTGGTTATGACATATAAAATATACCTTCAGTTGGACTGTTGTCATTTGCACACTATCACAGGGTGAAAATCCATCCAGCTGCTTTTGCAAGACACAGTAAACATTGGATTTTGTAAGGAAACTACTCTGGCATTTTCTGTTGATTAAGTGTTTTGCACTTAATATTCATTTAAGCCTTAACCACAAACCCTAATTGCATGATCCTCTGTAACTTTATAGGAGGAGAGATTATCTTAGAGAGGGTATGCATTCATTATCTTACCAAAGTTTATATATCTAAAATTTTGCATAAAATGCATATAAATTACAATTTTTACTTCTCCCCCATTATACCACACTCCCCCATTATACCACAAGTGCACAATACTTGTATTAGTCATAAAAGTGTAAAATTAGAAATACTTCACCTAATATACCTCAAGTTTTTAGTGGAGCAAGTGTATTTTAATCCCCCACTAGTAAGTATTGTTTGCTGCCTTCCTTAGTGTATACAAGCAGAGAAAACTTCTGGAATATTTTAGTAACAATAATCATTGCTTAAGTAACTCAGGTGGTGCTAGCAGTCAAGAACCCACCTGCCAACCCAGGAGACATAAGAAACGCGGGTTCAATCCCTGGATCAGGAAGATCCCCTGGAGAAGGAAGTGGCAACCCACTACAGTGTTCTTGTCTGGAGCATTCCATGGTCAGAGAAACCTGTCAGGCCACAGTCTTTCCATAGTGTTGCAAAGAGTTGAACATGACTGAAGCAACTTTGCACACATGCATGCAAGTAACTTAAAGTTCAAATTGTCTCTCTCTAATGGAATGGAATCTTCCCACATATTGTCTAAATAAAATATATCAGATTATAGATAAATTATAGTTATTTACATATGACTACTGAACATGTCCAAATAGATAGCTCATGAACAACTTAAATCCTTGATAGGCATGAACACGTACCACATTCTCTTTCCTTTCAGTCATTGTCCTTGTATTAAATGCATACCTGGCACCTAACCGAATGGCTCCAAACTAGTGCCCATTCAATATGATCAGGGTTCATGTCATAGTAGTTGTGAAATATTTTGAATATAACCTTTAAGGATTCTATTAAGGAAAGCACTACAAAATTTAAAACACACACTTCAAAAATTTGAAGTTTTCTTTTATCCATTCAAATGAGTTGCCAATTCTTCAAATATTTCATGTCAGTAAATCAGGATTCTGACATTTTCTCTTCACTTTTATTATTTGTTTCCAGGATTCATTATTTAATAACTGATTGACAACAGACTCAACTAGTGTTACTATTTCTCTTTTTTTCTCTTTAGCCTTTCTTATATACTTCTTCAAATTAATATTGTGAAGTAAAGTCCTTTACTGAGAAATCTTTTATTATTGTTCATGATTATTCAAAATATGTCATCCAATATTTTTATCTTAAAGATTTGCATTTTTTATAATGTAAGCCCTAAATGTATTTCAATTATTATTCATTATTACACTTCCATATCTCTTCATCAATTGAGAAATAATGGATATGCTCCAAAATGGAACTTATTTAATGTATATAAGTTGATTGGTTTGAACATATGTGTGCATACATGAAACTATCACTATAATCAAACCTCCAAAATTTTCTCTCTGTCCATTTTGTTGTATTGAGAAGACAGCATGAGACTTATCCTCTTAAATTTTTAAGTACACAATACAATATTGTTGACTTTAGGTATTATGCTGTGCTGCAGATATCTAGAACTAATTCTTATTGCATAACTGAAGCGTTATACCAATTGAAAAACAACTCCCTGTTTTCCCTCTCTGCTGGCACTGGCAACTACCATTCTACTTTCTGTTCTATGAGAATTCATTGCACTTAGCATAATGTCCTCCAGGTTCATCCACACTGTCACATAGAACATAATTCTCATGTTTTTAAAGGCTAATAATATTCCTTAGTATGTGTATGTATATATACTGTTCTCTACTCATTCATCAAGGGACATTTGAGTTATTTTCATAACTTAACTAGTTTGAGCAGTGTTGCAATTAACATGAGAGTGCAAACATTCAAGATTCTGACCTCAATCCTTTCAGATAAATGTTTAGAGGGAGGATTGCTGGGTAATGTGTAATTCTGTGTAAATTTTTTTGAAACCTCCAAGTTGCTTTCCATAGAAGCTGTGTAATTTTACATTCCCACTAACATTAAAAAGAGCTACAGTTTTTCCACATCCTTACTAGCCCTTGTTATCTCTTTCTTTTTTTCCATAATAGCATATTGTGACTAAGTGTGAGGTAACATCTCACTTTTGTTTTAATATGCATTTCCATAATTATTAGTGATGTTGGACATCTTTTCATATACCTGTTGCCGATCCATATTTATTCTTTGAGGCGATGCCTATTCAAGTTCTTGGCTCTGGTAAAACCTGGTTACTTGTTTTGTCTTGCTTTTGGAATTGCATTTTAGGAACTCCCTATCTTACATATTTTGGAAATTGACCCTATATCAGTTATATGACTTCCAAATCTTATCTCTCATTCCGTAGGTTGTTTATCTGTTTTGCTGATTGTCTTCTCCACTGTACAGAAACTTTTTGGTTTAATGTAGTCCCTCTTGTCAATTTTTGGTTTTGTTACTTGTGCTTTGGTGTCATATCTAAGAAATCATTGCCAAGACCAACATCAAAAAGCATTTCTCCTTCATTTTATTCTAGGAGTTTTACAGTTCAAGTCATGTATTTCTATCTTTAATCCATTTTGAGCTTATTTTTGTATATGGGATATAATAAGGTTCATTCTTTTGCCTGTGCATAACTAGTCTTCCCAGCACCATTTATTGAAGAGCTGTCTTTTCTCCATTGTGTATTCTTGGTATACCATGGAAGACCAGTTGACCATATATCTGCTGGTTGAATTCTGGGTTAAAATACATGATTATTCAGGTGCATTTTTACGTAGCAAAATTTCACAACTCAGTCGCTGAGTAAGTCAACAAGTAGCTCTGAGTACAAAGCTTAATTTTAGGAATTTTAAAATAATATTTAGTGTCATCAGTTCAGTTCAATTCACATTCAATTATATACATAAGTTACATGAAGACTGGCAGAATATTATCCAATAATGATCAGACCTAATGCATAGAATACTATAATTTATTATGAGAAAATTAACATATCAGGCTCTTTATAAGCTTGAAATCCTGCAATTAATGTTTTCTTTACTTGTGAATTTTTATTCTAAAGAGTTTGAAAAGAGGTTCAATGTCACAAGTTTTTCATTACCTCATTCTCGTTGACAACAGCAAATTGCTTCAACAGGTAGTTTTCCTGACCAATAATTAGATTTCTAAATTAAAGATGTTTTAACCTGTTTTTAAAAACCATTTGATAGTTTCAGATCTGTTAATAAGAAGTTCTTCTTCTCCTCTTTTCTATAAATAATAAAAAATAATAGCTATTTAATTTTTTTGAAGACATATAGGCACTGTGGTGTGTGTATGTGTATGAGTGTGAATGCATGTGTGTAACAATGTTTCCCTCATGATCCATAGTTTTGTCTTAATTTTTCCATTGTTAGAAATTTGATACCCATTATTTCAGTTCTTTCTTGTCACTCTTAGTAAAAAAACAAAAATGTGTCTTTTTGTCATTATCATTTCCTTAATATTTAGTAGAGGTGAGAAAGGAAATAAAAAGGAAGCACTTTTAGTTTGACTAAAACCACATTAAATTATCTTTACAAAGGATGGTAATAGACTTATTTACAGTTTTCAGTGAAATGTACGTTTCAAAGATAACTAGCCAAATAATTTACATTAAATTTATTTTTTCTAAATTATATTTGCCCTTTGCTTTTTTTATGCACCTGTCCCTACCAGCACCAATAGGGTACTCTAAATGCAGAATTAATAAATAAACAAAAATGAATTATGAAAGAAAACATAATGTTCACAGTGTTCATTGTGATTCAATTTTTCATTTACAGAAATTTAAGAACACTAAAAAAATGGCACTACAGCTCTGTTCCTCTGTCTTGGATACTCAAATACACAGATTGCACATAAATCTGGAACAGTGGGCTCAAAGTAATGCTTAAGAACTTACCACATGGAATTTAATAATAGACTGATATTCAGACTGTTCTCCATTGTATATACTGCCTTGTATTAATGAAAAAGAATGTGCAATTCTCATCACAATCAATATGACCAAAATTACTGTTGTAACCCTGTAATGAAAAGACTTAACCCTGTCACAGTTTATATGTATACAAAAATATAAGATTGCATTATATTATAGAAGTTAAATCTTATTCCAGTTCTATGAAAATATTAAAAAAAAATCAACCAGGCCACAATCATTTTTATGAAGCTTACCATTTATACAGTATTCTATGAATGAAAACAAAATAAGTCTATTTTGTGGGTATTTCAATAGTCTTCACATAGTATTATAAGAGCATGAGAAAGTATACCTTTTAGAAGCATAAAGAAGGAAATATAGAAAAGAAATAAATTAGGTGATCAGGAAACCCATAATTTTCTAAATCAAAACCAAGTATTACCAAAGATAGTAATCAAAAGAAATTAATTACACATATTCAAGGAGGGTTGAATATGTGCTCATAAACATAGGCATTCTCAACACTCACTGAGTTAGATTTTTTGCATCTATCTTTATTCAGTAAACTATACTATATTTTTTTGTAGAACCTAGACTTTTCACACATAATACTCTGACCCCTCACATAACCTGTAGCTTGTGCTGTTAACGTATAATAGCTTCAGTTGTTAATGTATCAACCTGAACAAAGATGACAATTGCGTAGCCATACTATTTGAGAAAACACCAACTCTCACCTAAGTTGTTCCATTTCTTGTGGGAGGCTCTTCCCTGGCCTGTCACTAATAAGAGCTTTTGCATTAACCTCAGTCTAAAGCCATTTCAATCACACAGACTTCCTCTTACATGGACAGCCTTGCCAAGCAAATTGAGAGAAGAGTGATTGAATGAGAGTGAAATGGTCTAATATACTGCACGTAGTTGAGACCCTTATAAAACTCCCAGTTTTTCCTATGAATGCGCTCTTTCTAAAGATAAGAAAGCAGTGTGGTGGCCTTTCGTTACTTCTCTAGGTTTGTACAAAAAGGTAAGGAAAATATACCAGTCTTCTGGGTGACAGGATGTGACTGACAGATCTTGTCATTGAAGGAAAGTGTTATTTTTAGGAGATATATGAAAGTTTTCACACCCATACCAGGTTGCTTTGGACCCAGCCCTAGGAAAGAAGCACACCTACAGAAAGAACAATTTTGCATTCTATCATTCAGTTTTTGGTTCAGTGGGAAAAGAAACATAATTATAAATAAATACCTGTTACTAAATTTAGCAAAAATGTTTTCAATACATTCTCAGGAATGTATATTTAAGAGTGGTGTACATTTAAAACAGGAATCAATGTAAGTGTAGTATAAAGTCTATTTCAATATCTATTTATCTAATTTTAAATTTATTTTTATTGAAGGATAATTGCTTTACAGAATTTTGCTGTTTTCTGTCAAATATCAACATGAATCAGCCATAGATATACATATATCTGCTCCCTTTTGAACCTCCCTCCCATCTCCTGCCCCAGCCAACCCCTCTAGATTGATACAGAGCCCCTGTTAGAGTTTCCTGAGCCATACAGCAAATTCCCGTTGGCTATCTATTTTCCATATGGTAATGTAAGTTTCCATGTTACTCTTTCCATACATCTCACTCTCTCCTCCTCTCTCACCATGTTGATAAGTCTATTTACGATGTCTGTTTCTCCAATGTTGCCCTGTAAATAAATTCTTCAGTACCATTTGTCTAGATTCCATATATGTGTATATATGTGTTAGAATATGATATTTATCTTTCTCTTTCTACTCAATTCACTCTGTATCATAGGTTCTAGGTTCATGTACCTCATCAGAACTGACTCAAATGTGTTCCTTTCTATTACTGAGTAATATTCCATTATGTATATGTGCCACAACTTCTTTATCCATCCATCTGTCGATGGACATCTAGGTTGTTTCCATGTTCTAGCTATTGTAAATTGTGCTACAATGAACAATGGGATACGTGTGTCTTTTTCAATTTTGGTTTCCTCAGGGCATATGCCTAGGAGTGGGATTGCTGGGTCATATGGTGGTTTTATTCCTAGCTTTTTTGGGAATCTCCATACCGTCTTCTATAGTGGCTATATCAATTCACATTCCCACCAACACGCAAGAGCATTCCCTTCTCTCCACACCCTCTCCAAAATTTATTGTATGTAGACAATTTGATGATGGCCATTCTGACTGGTGTGAGGTGATATCTCATTGTACTTTTGATTTGCATTTCTCTAATAGTGAGAGATGTTGAGCATCTTTTCATGTGTTTGTTAGACATCTGTGTGTCTTCTTTGGAGGAATGTCTGTTTAGGTCTTTTTCCCACTTTTTGATTGGGTTGTTTGTTTTTCTGACATGGAGTTGTATGAGCTGCTTGTATATTTTGGAAATTAATCCTTTGTCAGTTGTTTCATTTGCTATTATTTTCTCCCATTCTGAGAGTTGTCTTTTCACCTTGCTTATAGTTTCCTTTGCTGTGCAGAAGCTTTTTAGTTTAATCAGGTCCCACTTGTTTACTTTTGTTTTTATTTCCATGACTCTAGGAGGTGGGTCATAGAGGAATTTGCTTTGATTTATGTCATTGATTGTTCTGCCTATGTTTTCCTCCAAGAGTTTTATAGTTTTTGGTCTTACATTTAGGCCTTCAATCCATTTTGAGTTTATCTTTGTGTATGGTGTTAGGAAGTGTTCTACTTTTATTCTCTTACATGTAGCTGTCCAGTTTTCCCAGCACCATTTATTGAAGAGGCTATCTTTGACCCATTGTATATTCTTGCCACCTTTGTCAAAAATAAGGTACCTATAGGTGCTTGGGTTTATTACTTGGCTTTCTATCTTGTTCCATTGGTCTATATTTCTGTTTTTGTGCCAGTACCATACTGTCTTGATGACTGTAGCTTTGTAGTATAATCTGAATTCAGAAAGGTTGATTCCTCCAGCTCCATTCTTCTTTCTCAAGACTGCTTTGGCTATTCAGGGTCTTTTGTATTTCCATATGAATTGTGAAATTTTTTGTTCTAGTTCTGTGAAAAATGCCATTGGTAATTTGATAGGGAGTGCATTGAGTCTATAGATTGCATTTGGTAGTATAGTCATTTTCACAATATTGATTCTTCCTACCCAGGAACATGGAATATCTCTCCATATGTTCATGTCATCTTTGATTTCTGTCATTAGTGTCTTATAAATTTCTGTGTACAGTTCTTTTGTCTCCTTAGGTTTATTCTTAGATATGTTATTCTTTTTGTTGCAATGGTGAATGGGATTGATTCCTTAATTTCTCTTTCTGGTTTTTCATTGTTAATATATAGAAATGCAAGTGATTTCTGTATATTGCTTTTGTATCCTGCAACTTTGCTAAACTCACTGATTAGCTCTAGTAATTTTCTTATACTATCTTTAGGGTTTTCTATGTAGAATATCATGTCATCTGCAAATAGTGAGAGCTTTACTTCTTTTCCTATCTTGATTCCTTTTATTTCTTTTCCTTCTCTCATTTCTGTAGCAAGGGCTTCCAGAACCATGTTGAATAATAGTGATGAAAGTGGACATCCTTGTCATCTTCCTGATCTCACGGGGAAAGATTTCAGTTTTTCACCATTGAGAATAATGTTTGCTGTAGGCTTATCATATACAGCCTTTACTATGTTAAGGTAGGTTCCTTCTATTCCCATTTTGTGAAGAGTTTTAATCATAAATGGGTGCTGAATTTTGTCAAAGGCTTTTTCTGCATCTATTGAGGTTATCATATGGTTTTTATCCTTCAATTTGTTAATATGGTGTATCACAGTGATTGATTTGAATATCCTGAAGAATCTTTTCATTCCTGGATAAACCCAACTTGATCATGGTGCATGAGCTTTTTTATGTGTTGTTGAATTCTGTTTGCTAAAATTTTGTTGAGGCTTTTTGCATCTAGGTTCATCAGTGATATTGGCCTGTAGTTTTCTTTTTTTGTATTGTGTTTGTCTGGTTTTGGTATCAGGGTGATGCTGGCCTTGTAGAATGAGTTTGGAAGTGTTCTTTCCTCTGCACGTTTTTTCAAAGAGTTTTATAAGAATAGGCATTAGGTCTTCTCTAAATGTTTGATGGAATTCTCCTGTGAAGTCATCTGGTCCTGGGCTTTAGTTTTTTTGGGAGAATTTTTGTCACAGCTTCAATGTAATTCAGCTTGTAACTCAGTTGTTCATAATTTCTATTTCTTCCTGGTTCAGTCTTGGAAATTGAACTTTCTAAGAATCTGTCCAAGGCTTCCAGGTTATCTATTTTATTGTCATATAGTTGTTCATAATAGTCTCTTATACTCCTTGTATTTTTGCATTGTCTGCTGTAACCTCTCATTTTTCATTTCTAATATTGTTGATTTGATTCTTCTTTTTTTCTTGATGAGTCTGGCTAAAGGTTTGTCAATTTTGTTTACCTTCTCAAAGAAGCAACTTTTAATTTTATTAATCTTTACTATTGTTTCTTTCATTTATTTTTCATTTATTTCTGCTCAGATCTTTATGATTTATTTTCTTCTACTAATTTTAGGGCTTTTTTGTTCTTCATTTTCTGGTTGTTTTAGGTGTAAAGTTAAGTTGTCTATTCGATGTTTTTCTTGTTTCTTGAGGTAGGATTGTATTGCTATAAACTTCCCTCTTAGAACTGCTTTTGCTGCATGCCATAGGTTTTGAGTTTTCATTTCTTTCTAGAAACTTTTTGACTTCCCTTTTGATTTCTTCAGTAAGGTGTATTCTTCTGCATTTGTGTTTTTTTTTTTTTTTTTTTAGTTGGAGGCTAATTACTTCACAACATTTCAGTGGGTTTTGTCATACATTGATATGAGTCAGCCATAGATTTGTCCTGAAGATATCAATGAGTACCATCTCATCTAATGTATCATTTAAGACTTGTGTTTCCTTATTAATTTTGTTTTGATTATCAGTCCATTGGTGTGAGTGGGGTGTTAAAGTCTCCTGCTATTTTAGTGTTATTGTCAATTTCTCCTGTTATGTCTGTAAGTGTTTGTCTTATGTATTGAGGTGCTTCTATGTTGGGTGCATAGATATTTACAATTGTTATGTCTTTCTCTTGGATTGATCCCTTGATCATTATGTAGTGTCCTACCTTATCTCTAATAATCTTCTTTATGTTAAGGTATATTTTGTCTGATATGAGGATTGCTACTCCAGCTTTCTTTTGATTAGCATTTGCATGGAATATATGTTTCCATCCTCTCACTTTCAGTCTATATGTGTCTTTAGGTTTGAAGTGGGTTTCTTATAGACAGCATATATATGTTTGTGTATATATGTTTGTGTTTGGGTCTTGTCTGTGTATCCATTCAGTCAGCCTGTGTCTTTTGGTTGGAGCATTTGATCCACTTACATTTAAAGTAATTATTGGTATATATGTTCCTATGGCCATTTTCTTAATTGTTTGGGGTTGATTTTGTAGACCTTTATTCTTCTCTTGTATTTCCTGACTATATAAATTCCTTTAATATTTGTTGCAAAGCTACTTTGGTGACACTGGATTCTCTTAACTTTTGCTTGTCTGAAAAACTTTTTATTTCTCCATCAATTTTGAATGAGATCCTTGCCAGGTACAGTAATCTTAGTTGTTGATTTTTTTCCTTTCAGTACTTGAAATATATCCTGCCATTCCCTCCTGGCCTGCAGAGTTTCTGCTGAAAGATCAGCTGTTAAGCATATGGGGTTTCCCTTGTATGTTACTTGTTGCTTCTCCCTTGCTGCTTTTAATACTCTTTCTTTGTGTTTAGTCATTGTTAGTTTGATTAGTATGTGTCTTGGTGCATTTCTCCTTGGGTTTATCCTATATGGGACTCTTTGTGCCTCTTGGACTTGATTGACTCTTTCCTTTTCCATGTTGGGGAAATTTTCAATTATAATATCTTCAAAAAAATTTCTCATACCATTTCTTTTTCTCTTCTTCTGGGACCCCTTGTAATTCGAATGTTGGTGCATTTGTTATTGCCCCAGTTGTCTCTGAGACTATCCTCAGTTCTTTTCATTCTTTTTACTTTATTCTGCTTTTCAGAAGTTATTTTCAACATTTTATCTTCCAGCTCACTGATTCGTTCTTCTGCTTCAGATATTCCCTTATTAATTCCTTCTAAAGTACTTTTAATTTCAGTAGTTATGTTGTTTGTCTCTGTATGTTTATTCTTTAATTCTTCTAGGTCTTTGTTAATTGACTCTCGCATTTTCTCCATTTTGTTTTCAAAGTTTTTGATCATCATTCCTATCAATATTATGAATTCTTTTTCAGGTAGTTTGCCTATTTCCTCTTCATTTATGTGGACCTCTGTGTTTCTACTTTGTTCCTTCATTTGTGCAGTATTTCTCTGGCTTTCATTATTATTTTTTTTTTTTAACTTATTGAGTTTGAGGTCTCCTTTTCCCAGGCTTAGATATTGAATTATTTCTTCCTTTTAGTGTCTGCCCTCCTAATTTGGTCCAGTGGTTTCTGTAAGATTATAAGATGAGATTTGTGCTGAGATTTGGTTTGTTTGTTTGCTTGTTTTTCCTTTGATTGGTAAGGCTGAGTGAGGTGGTAATCCTGTCTACTGATTATTTGGTTTGTATTTTCATTTTGTTTGTTGTTTAGATGGGGTGTCCCGCACAGGGTGCTACTGGTGGTTGGGTGATGCCAGGTCTTATATTGAAGTGGTTTCCTTTGTGTGAGTTCTTACTATTTGATACTCCCTAAGGTTAGTTGGAGAAGACTCTTGAGAGTCCCTTGGACTGCAAGGAGATCCAACCAGTCCATCCTAAAGGAAATCAGTCCTGGGTGTTCATTGGAAGGACTGATGCTGAAGCTGGAACTCCAATACTTCAGCCACCTCATGCGAAGAGTTGACTCATTGGAAAATACCCTGATGCTGGGAGGGATTGGGGGCAGGAGGAGAAGGGGACGACAGAGGATGAGATGGCTGGATGGCATCACCGACTCAATGGACATGAGTTTGAGTGAACTCCGGGAGTTGGTGATGGACAAGGAGGCCTGGCGTGCTGCGATTCATGGGGTCGCAAAGAGTTGGACAAGACTGAGCGACTGAACTGAACTGAACGGAAGGTTAGTTCTCTGGTAACCTAGGGTTGGAGTCAGTGCTCCCACTCCAAAGGCTCAGGCCTTGATCTCTGGTCAGGAACAAAGATTCCACAAGTGGTTTGTTATGGCAAAAATGAGATTAAAATAAACTCTCATGAACGAGAAACCAAAGATGAACCCCAGATAAATGGCCATTATGAAATCAGACAAATACTAATTAAAATGATAGAATATACACCTATACATATACACCCTTGAACAAAGTCAAAAGA